>NC_090825.1:132567500-133195000 GCF_028021215.1 Eschrichtius robustus
AAGGTTTAAAAAATGGTTGTGATTGGGTTTGCGATGAGTTTTTAATCTCTCCTGCTGTCTGCTCTTCTTGCCCAGAGAATTACCCCAATTCTGGGTCTCCGAAACTGCTCAGACTATTCAAGATACCCTTCTTAAGGGATGGATGGGGGTATGAGTCATACTGGCATGGTAATTAAAAGGGAATAACAGGTAAATAGAATCCCTTTAACCTGCTTCAGCCCCTTAATATTTGATGATTTAATTCTTTACAGTTGAAATTATTAAAGTACGATCTTGACCATAGAGGAAGGCAGACTCAGTTTTGGGAAGCCCTAAAACATCCTTCCTCCTTTCCTTTCCTCCTGGATTACTAGTTTTAAGATACTGGGTGAGCTCTAATCCTTCACTTTGTACTAGGAACGGTACGAGACAAATTTAGTAGCAAACTCCTTTAGCTTCTTCATAACTGCCCCTTATCTCCTTCATTCTCCATCCTCTTGACACTGGCAGCTCCATTATTGACCCCCTTTCTCCTCCTCTTACCCAAGCCTCTCCAAACATATCAAATCAAGTAAGTGAAATTGTGTGTTGAAGAGTGTGGCTGCCATAGGAAATCAGAGAAGGCAGTCAGGAAAAGGAAGGAAGGAGGGGATGGATGTGGGAGCCAAGGGATTGGGTGATGCACGGTTCAGTACAGGGTGGTGTTGAGTATTTACAGTGTTCCAGGCTCTGTGATTAAGCATATCAAATACACACACACACACAGTCCTTAAGGAGGGATAACGTGATCCTCATTATACAGATGTAAAAAGTTCAGGGAAGGTCTGTTGACTAATAAGTGATGGGACCTGAACTCAACAATGGGTCTTTCTGATTCTAAAACTCATGGTCTTGATCACTGTGGTCTCTGAATTTGTCTAGGCAAAGAAACTGGGGAGTACATTCCAAAAAAAAAAAAAAAAAAAAAGATTTAAGTTGTATAAAATCACAGAATCTATTATCAGCAAGTTCTTTTTTAAGAAAAAGTTTGAAATTAATTTGTAGCGAATTCATCAAAGTTGTGTCTAGTCCTTTCATGGACGTCTTGTTGGAATTTATCTAAATCAGAATATAAGTTCCCAACATTCCTTCCTTAATACATCCTTTGGCACCGATCAGATAAAGAATAAATATCCAGACTCCTTAGTAGCATCTTCTCCAAGATCTGGTCCCTTCCAACCTGTCTGGATTCAGTTCCTACTTCTCTCCATCTTATGTAGAGGTAAATATGACTCCACTATAGTCATAGTGGCTTTCTTGGTGTTCCTCAAATGTGCCAGTCTCTTTCTCTCTATCCTCAGATCTTCCCATGGCTGGCTCCCTCACTTCATTTGGGTTTCTTCTCAGAGACATCTTCTTGGACCTCCTATTGAAAATTTGCATTCCCCTGCCTCCTCACCCTCTACTCTCTTGTGCTCCCTCATTCCTCTTCACAGTACTTCATAGCTCTACCTTGTGTAATCCTCTGAGTAAAAAAAAAAGTGCAGCCTTTGTTGACTGAGCAGACAGGATTCTCTGAGCGTTCAACGATTCCCTATGCTATATTCAGTTGTTCCACTGTTTTGAGAACACGTGCATGAAACGTGGGAAGAATATTAGGCCTTAGGGGTGCACACAAGGGAAGTAGCCACAGACACCACCCCTCGATGACTGCTGCTTCTCCTTAGTATAAAGTAAAGGGTAATTGTGGAAACTGGCCACATATCTGGAAGACTAGGAATACATCCGCTGCCTTCCTTTGGAAGGCCAATTTGGACATCAAAGCTTGAACAGAAGGGCCAAATTGATAGGTAACACAGCTCTAGTGCCGGGACAGCACGTATTAGCCTTCCTGTTTCTGAACTTGTCCCTCAAAAGCTTTCTCACAAGTATCAAAAAGGCACTGGGCCCTTTGAAGCTGTAACTTGAAGTCTCATAAAAGACACTGTCGTGTACGACCGACAACTTGTCCTAGTGAAAATAGAGGGAAGGCAGTACAGGTAGCTCCCTCAGGGCGTATACCCTGGTGAAAGGATCTATTTTGGAAGGGATTTTCACAGGATGCGTTTTTAACATCGCTCAGGCCAGTGTCTTAATCAGGCTTTACTGACGGGGAGTGCTCACCGAGCAGCAGGGATTTCCACGGTAGGCATTTAATCTGAATGCTTGACGTAGGTCTCATCGATATTTCACTTATTTTCCTTTATATGTCTGCTTAAGATAAATGAGTCCCCTCCTTTATCAACAGTAGCTCAAGATTCATAAGCTCACATTTTTCACCTGGGACAGCGGATGTAGCAACTTGCGCTTTATTATCCATCTCTCATTTTCTTCCGTCAAACAATCGATAAATTCTCTGCCAATGTCCCTTTTTAAATGTTCCTTACCAGTTTCTGTTTGAGAACAATGTGCTGGCATTGGTTTTTATGCCTAAATCCTCCCCGAATCTGGGTGTACATTTGGAGTGATTTGTAAGAGTTTTTGCAAGAATGTCTTTGGCAAAACTGCAAGTCACACAAGACGCTCTAATTTCAGCCTCTCTGGGTTGCAGGCACTGGTTCCCAGTGACGGCTGTGATTTATTGTCCAGAGAGCATCCCCTTCCTGTGCATCATAGAATAAGACTTTTTAAACTGGAAAAGACCTTAATGCTCATACTGTCCATCTACCCATCATGAAGTGGGAGGAAACAGATGCAGAACGGCTAGGCTTGTCCAAGTCTGCACTAAGGACTAGTGGAAGGGTCAAGGCTAAGCCCAAGTGCTGTGCTCTTCTCACAATTCCATGGGATGTGCTTACATTTCCTTGCAAACATTCTTTAAGGATAATCTTTAACCCATGTCTCCAGGTACACAGCAATCCCCATGTTGATCTCGCTGTTTTCCTGGATGACCAGCAAGCACAGTACTAATCTGGATGAGTGCTACCCAGGGCTTATTGACTTTTCAGCCAGACTTGACTTCATTTGGAATCTTACTTGCAGTACTTGACAGCTGACAGAAGAGCTTTTATCTAGTCAGTCAAAATTTACTGTCTACCTACTCTGTGTCAGGGATTATGACAGGTAATTGGGATCATAAGACAGCTAAGGTAGTATTCCTGCTGCTAGAAGCTTGCAATCTAGAGAGAGAGAGAGAAAATAATAAGAGGGCATGGTGGAGCGTGCCCTGGCTGTTACAGCATCTGCTCCGAATTGACTTATGCCCACATTTCTCAAGCTACAGCCTATCTCGTGGCCAAACCCCTCATAAGTATGTTGGGAAATATAGTCATACATGTGCCCAAAGACATAGAGAGCAGCAGAGTGTTAAAATCGGTGGCTGCTCCGTCAGCCTATATCCCTCCTTGACCTCACCATTAAACCTCTGTGGACATGTAGCTTGGATGAGAAAGAAATCTTTATAATTTGAAGCCACTGGGAATTTTGTTGTTGTTACCATGGTATAACCTAACCTCTTTTGATGGATACACAGGAATTGTCTGACTTAATCCTCTATTTAGAAGATACAGTTATCTTCTAAGTGTTCATATAAGGAGACTGAGACTTAGAAAGGGAACCAGCAAATTAAGTGGTCAAGCCAGAATTCTAACTATGCAATCTGATTCTCGAATTCATATTCTTAGCCAGTATACCATAATGCTGTGTGTATGTATCTGTGAGTTCCAGTTACTGAGGAAAGGTAGTTTCTAAAGGATTGAGGAATATCAAGGAAGACTTCTCAAAGAAACTGAGAGGTATGCCCTAAAGGGCAAGTAGGAATAAAATCATTTAGAAATAAAGAGAATTAGGCTTATTCCCTGTGTGTACGTGTGGGGGAGGAATTCCCCCTCTTTGGCCAACTGACTCATACCCGGGAAAATTATAGAGCAAAGAATGCCCATCCATATATTACTACTGGCATCCAGGAAATACAGAATGCTTCAAATACCATGGCCTTGGATCTATAAACCATTAAAAGCAACTTTATGAGGTGTTATAAAACATAAGTGAGAAATCACAATTCTGACCCCCTGAGGCAGCAAAGCAATCTGACAGATATATGCGTCTTATATCCCCCGGTTTCTCACACCCACAGACACACACACACACACACACACACACACACACACACACACACGCTCTGTTCTAAGCAATCTTTGAGCTTTAGCTTTGTGGTAACTGGGAAGTAATAAGGAGAAGAAAGAAAAACTATATAAGTTGACATCAGTGGTAAAAGGATGAACATATGAATAAAGTTGAGATTATACAACAACTGACACAAAGGATAAGAAGCTGTGACCCAGACGCTGAGGGTTCATCTGGTCCTTACTGTTGTGTTGTCACCCAGCTCTGATGATGGCCCGATTTTTTTTTTTTTTTAAGCATCTTTATTGAAGTATAATTGCCTTACAATGGTGTGCCAGTTTCTGCTTTATAACAAAGTGAATCAGTTATACATATACATATGTTCCCATATCTCTTCCCTCTTGCATCTCCTTCCCTCCCACCCTCCCCATCCCACCCCTCTAGGTGGTCACAGAGCACCGAGCTGATGGCCCGATTTTTAATGCTCCCTGGAAAAGAAGATCAGTAGCTACCTTCCTAGACTATCCCTCAATGTAGTTGACTTGATCACGAAACACTTCCTGGGTCTAACGCAGCTCTGTCTTCCTTCACACTACTCCTTCCCCAGGCTTGGTCCTTGACGGGAACAGAACGCTTGCCAACATCCTCCTCTTATCACTCCACACCAGGGATGGACAAATAATAGAGTTGTCTCTTACCAGGTCCCTGTCAAACCTGCTACCTCTTCCCCCAGCACACATCTCTAAACCCATTGTCTTTACTGATTTCAGGAATTCCAAAGCACATAATGTCATGTCTCCTGAACTGGATGTCTCTTTTCTGGGAACATCAGTGCATGTCTATTACTCTTTTTTTAAAAAAAAAACAAACTTGTTAAGGTTAAATTTACACACTTTAAGATTCACACTTTTAAGTGTGATTTCAGTGATTTTTGGTAGATTTACTGGTTTGGCCACTATCACCGCATTCCAACTTTAGAGCAGTTCTGTCATCTCAGTAAAATTCCTTAGGCCTTTTTACAGTCACTCCTCACTCCTAATCCAAGACTACCACTAATCTACTTTCTGCCTCTATAAATTTGCCTCGCTGGACATTATATATAAGCAGACTCATACAGTACGTGGTTTTTTGTGTCTGGCTTCGTTCACTTAGCATAATGTTTTTGAGGTTTATCTGTGTTGTAGCATGGATCATTTTGTTTCTTTTTTATTGCTAAATAGTATTCCATTGCACAGATATAGAATATTTTATATATTCATCAGTTGGCGGGCATCTGGGTTGTTTCTACTTTTTGGCTGTTAAGAATGTTGCTATGATGGACACTTACGTTCAAGACTTTGTGTGAGCATAGGTTTTTATTTATCTTGAGCAGATAGCTAAGAGTGGAGTTTCTGAGTCATATGGTAACTCTGTGTTTAACTTTTCAACAGTCAGACCCTTTTCCAAAGTGCCTGCACCACATTGAGTTCCCAGTAGTGGTATATGAGAGTTCCTGTATCTCCACATTCTTGCCACTATGTGTGTTACTCATATTTTGTCCTTTAGATGAGAAGCTCCTAGAAGGCAGGGATTCTATCTTCATTCCTCGTCACTTCACATTTAACACAGGGCTGGGCAAACAGTTGTAGCTTAACTGTGCAGCATGGAGTGTGGTAGTGAAGGACTTAAAGTTTTGCAGTTAGCCCATCGGGGTGTCTGAACAGCAATTTTCTCAACTGTGGAATGGGGCTAACGGTGCCTACCCTCTAGAGTTATCATGAGGATGAATGGATGTGTCAGTCAAGTGCTCTGCCTAGTGCTTATGGAAATGGTAGCTTTATTATTGTTTTCAATTTGCATTAATATACACTTTCTGAACAATCTCTAGCTTATTTCTTTTTTGCTCTTAACGCTCAGACACTTAGTTACAGTTAGTGTACTTGGCCCGGAAGATTGAATAATGAGTGACGCACTATCCCTCATCTCAAGGAAGTTGAAGTCGAGAGGAAGGACGCAGATGTCAGTGGATTGTTGTACTGCCATGTGATAAATGCTATGACAGAGGTGCTCGTAAAGTGTGAGGGCACCTCAGAGAAGGACCCCAGACCCATAAAAGACATCTGACCAGAACCAAAGGACTGGAGAAAGGGGCAGAAAAGTTGGGAAGAGCATTGCTGGCCAAGGGAGGGACATTTGTGAAGACTCAAAATGGGAAAGAATTTGGGGAAATTGCTAGCCTGCTTTGTGACAGAGTGAAGGGAAACTGACAAGAAATGAGGCTGGAGAAGTGGCAGGTGCCAGATGAAGAAGGTGTTAAATATTACATTAAGGAGGTTGCTCTTTACCTGTGCTGCTACCATGCTGTTGCATTTTACAGGCTGAGGAGCTACAGAGACGATGATTCAATATGTGAATGGCGGAGGTGACCATTTATAGATTAAAGACCTTTCATATATAAAACTTGGAGCAGTCTCAAAATCTATAACATTCTGGTGGAATATTTCTCAACTTTTTGTTTTTCATTATTGCCACCCCTTCCCCTGAGAGCATTTTTAGAACATTTTTCCCCTAATTGTTCCACCCCCCCGCCATGAAATTTTAATTCTACAAATATGCTGTGTATGTACTCTATACATAAGCATACTTGTGCTTTATACATAAAAAGAGTACGATTTTTTTTCACCCTCCCCCAGTCGCCAGTTTTCACCCGTTGGGGACTGTATCACCCTGGTTGAGAACACTTGCTGTAATATTTTGGAATCTGCTCAAGGGCTAGACCTAGGGTTTAACATCTTTGTAAATCCCACAGTACACCTTTCAAAGTGCAGCTTTATTTGGAATGAAGACATTCTAACACTTCACAAGTATTTGCTGAGCACGTACTATGAGCCAAGCAATGTTGTAGGAACTGAGAGTGTAGCCAACAAAAATCCCATCCCTTCTGACGCCTGCCTGCTAAAGCAATCTGTGTATAGATACAATTGTTTCACTCTGATCAAAACCAAGTAATGCCTTGCATTAAAACTGCTCCAGCAAGAGCTCATGTTGAGACCTGCTTACTAAAATAGAACCTGGCATTACTTCAAGCTTGAAAATATGCTGATGGAATTAAAAACCTGGTCGATGCTGATGCAGCAGGAAAATGAGAGGAGGAAGAAATAACACTTTCTTTAAATGAGCATAATACTCATTCTCAGCCCTTATCCCACAAGGGCCAGCAGGGCATCCCACAGCACTCAGGATTTTTTGGACACCTCAGTGTTTTGCCCAGAACTAATGGGAAGGCCCTTGGGAGCACTAGTCACTGTCTTTCATTGGCAGTGGCTGGGAGAACTGTGGTCCCTTTAGGTCTAGAAAAGGGATCTCTCTGCCACTCCTAGAAAAGGAATAATTTGGAGAGGCTGGAGCCCTGCAGCCATTTCCCTCTGTGGTCCTAACCCCTCCTAGGGACACTGGCAGGACAGTAGTCTCTAGAACTCATGGTAACCACAGATCTCTTGTGCATCCCCAGTTGCAATATATCTCCTCTTCTTCTTGCCTTCCTGCCCAACATGCCTGGCACAGTGCATTTAATGAGAGTTACCTTTTACAAAAGATAAGAAACCTCATGGCTTTCAGGCTGCCTCTGCTTCTTTGCTCTCAAAATCTCTAAGCCACGTAATTACAAAGCCCGAGAACCTATTCGAAATGGTGATGGAAGGGGCTGGGGCCCGGCCTGAGAGATATGAAGAAAGAAACAAATTAATATTTCAGTCTATCGTCCTGCCACTCTGAAATCTCTTTATTTATTCTAGACTCATCTTGCAGAAAACTGGCCATTTGAAACAACCAACCAGACAGTCTGGCCCAGATAAAGAATAAAGAGCAAATGCCATCATCCTTGGACCAGCCCAGAGGGAGATTCTCCCTAGATTCCACCCACCTCTGCCCCTGCCCCCAGGCCCTGTCCCTGTCTCCCCCAGAAGACCTTACAGGGGACCCCTCTAACTCTGGCCTTGCAAAATAATGGGATTTGCTCCTTGTACGTTTGTGAAAACTCCTGTGTGCTGGGCTGGGGGTAGGCACTATACAGGACAGCAGAGATCCTACCCTCACTGGGATGACAGTGGGTCCCTGGTTTCCCACTTCTGTCCCAAGTGTACTTTGTAGACTTTGGGACCATTGGCTGGACAGTGCTGGCTCAGTCAAGCCAGCTAGCCAGCTGCTAGAATCTTCATGCTTGCCTTGAAGAGTAAAGTTTTACCATTTGAAGAGAAAAAAAATGGTCTATTTCTTTCTAATTACCTTGGGAATGACTGTGAATCTTCTAAATGCTTCTTTTGCATCTTACTGGGAGGGAAGTTTCAAAACTGACCTAAAACTCCTATCTTAATAACACCCAGAGCTTCTTATGCACTTAAAGGTGGAATGGTTTTAAATAAGGCTGTTCTCAAGCTGTTTCAATGTGAATCCAATCCAGTCTGATTGTTCCAGAGCTATAAAGGAGATTCTAATGTGAGAACATATTTAGTTGGCTACTCTAGTCTGCATTATATTATATTTTGGAAATAGAGGCTAATCATAATAATTGACACTATTTGAAAGACCTTTCCCACCACATACCTTGGGCAGACCTAGGGGCTGGGACGGAAAGTGGAAAAATGAAGTGATGAGGCACAAGAGTGGGAAGAGTCTATAAATGGAAGAAATGAAAGGCATTTGGCAAATTGGTAGTGAGTTTCTTACAAAAAATGGTATTGAAACAAAGGTTAAATTACTATTACAAAGGAGTTGATTGACTGTTGGATTAGATGAGCATTTCTCAAATGGTGCTGCTTGTATCACCTTGACTATTGTTTGGCTATCTGCCACCTGTGTTATAAACAGCTCAGAGGGCGGGCTGGAGGGACCGTCCCTCTTTCTCCCTCCCCATGGCTCACAGCACGTACTTATGCACACAGTCGGCTTTCCAGAAATAGCAGGTGATTCATTCTGCTTATGGTCCTGGGCATGGGAGGCAGTTGGGTTGTAATACAAAGCCTTTAGACTCTGGGAAAGTGGAACAAAGGTGTTTGACCATAAGAATGGATGGCGTTAGTCTTGGGGTTGGAGATCACCCTCTCTATAATCGCTGAGCACACTGACCAAATAAGTGAAAATCAAAGTGGCATTAAGAAATCCAGCAGATATCTTAATTATTTTTGCATACATTAGGTTGGGTTAGAATAATGAGTAAGAGCATATAGTCTGAATTAGAAAGTGTTGGGTTTAAATTCCTGATTGTGTCATTAACTAGCTGTGTAATTGTGAGTGAGTTACTTACCAGTAAATTTTCTCATGTGTAAAATAAGGAAAGTAATGAGTATCTCATAGGATCATTGAGGAGATGACACAAGATAATATAAGTATAGCATTTAGTATATGACATAGTTTAGATTTTTGATAAAGGTTGATTTTTAAAATAAATCAGTGAAAATGTTTTATAACTTTTTAAAATACAAAAGGTGATTACAGAAAATTGTAAAGTACAGATAAAGCAAAAAGAAGAAAATAAAAAGCACTCATATTTTAGGCATGCAAAAATAGTTAACCTTAACATTTAAGATTATGTTTTTGTAGAATTTTTCTCCTAGGAAATTTCCTCTAGAATTTTTCCTGTTAAGTGCTTGTATGATTGTATGTGAGTATGTATGTGACTATGTATATATAGTTATGTAAGAGTGGCATGAAATATACATATATATTCATTTGTTAATTGTTTTATTCACTTAATAATGGATTATGAATATTCACCTATGTTCTTAAATATTTCTCTGCAAGAGCTGTATCATATTCCATTATAGCATATTTACCCTTTCTACATGAGACTTTTAGTTTCTAAGTTTTCATATTTTTTATTTTATAAAATGACACGGTGATGAGCAACTCTATAGGCAGATACTTCCACATTTATATGATTATTTCCTTATGATTATATTCAAGAAGTAGCATGGTAGTTTCAGTAACAATAAAGAAAATGAGATTACAGCATGAAAAGCACAGAGTATAGTACGTAATCAGCACAGAGTAAGTCGTCAATAAATACTAAGAATAGGGGATTCATGTGTGTACTGCAAGAGGGGAAGGAGATTTATTTGAAATCAGGTTGCTAATTACCCCAAATACTACCTTTTATTTAAAAATATTTAGGAGTTCTTGTTTGTTTGATAAACACACATCACAAAAAATAAACCAGTTCAGTTTACTTATAGATGTCGGGTTTAGGATGTGTTCCTGTTACGGAGTCCAAGCTTGTACTGCCACCACACGACAGGCCAAGAAATTGAGAGAGGAGTTGTTGGGGCAAGGAGTAGTGACTTTATTTGGAAAGCCAGTCAAAGATGGTGGACTAACGTCCCAAAGAACCCTCTTACCTGAGTTAAAATGCAAGCTTATTTTATACTAAAAGAGAAGAGAGTGTGGCTGCTTGTTGCAAACTTTTTGATGCAGGAATCCTTTGTTCTTGGAGCTGTCCATGTGGGTCTGGTCACAATGTTCCTATAAACCTCTATCAAGACAATTGTTATTTTCTGTTCTGCAACTTTTTATCTTTATATGAATGGAAAAGTGTTATAGCTTTAGAGATCAGAGCCTTGAGAACGGGCTATCTCATATATTTCAGGCTATAGGCAACATTCTTTTACAAAGGTGCAGAGCCAGCAGGACTAAGCACAGGCAACAGAGAACAAGGGTTAGAGCTAAAGGGATAGATTCAATATGGAGTCAAGTTTGTTCTTCTCTGTTACATTTCTGTGAAAAGATCTGCTGGTCCAACTAAGGGAAATCATCAAGAATAACCCAAAACATAATAATTGATATAGCCTTTGTGTGTGTGTGGGGGGGGGTGCTGGGTGCATATTTTTCCCTTGTTGTATGTACTACCTGCTGCTAGTGTGATATGGACATGCCCTCTGGCATACTGCGCCTCACACTAGGTTTAAATGCCCAGTCTAGGGCTCTCTTGGCAGAAATGTCCCCACAAGTAACAAAAATAGAAATATATAGATGGCCTGCTATCCATGAAAGAACAATGTTGACTGGAAAGTTCTGTTCTCATGCATAGGCTGAAGTGCTGTTATAAAGGAAAAAAGGAGGAAAATGCCCTTTCTCCACTTGGTCATTCAAAGCCCCTCCCCCGCCCCGGCCATGTTGTGTCTATACTGAATGTATTGAGGTACAGAGCACATGGAAGTGCTGGAGAGAAGACAAGATAGACTCAAGTGAGAAGCTTCAGGAGTCTGAGAAAATGTAGCTTAGTGAAATAGACTGGGTGAAAACTGTGGTGAGCTGGAGAGCATATGGTTCAGGCTGCTACTTACCTCCAGCCAATGGCGGCCATGTGAGAAGGCAGGCTCAGGCTGGCCGTGGCTTTCAGTTGTCCTGAGATGCTGAAAGCCTGGATTTTTCTTTCAGATCTTTTCATTTTCAAATATTTTGGGGAAAACGTAGGAATAAATTTTTTAAATGTATTTTATATATTTATTATATTTTATATTGCTTTATATGTTTATATATATTTTAAATCATATATGTATACACACATATATATAATATATGATTCATTTAATTAAACTGGGTCCCCAGCTTGCTGACTGCAGATGTGGGGATTTGTCAGCCTCCCTAATTTCCTAAGCCAATTCCATAAAATGAATGAATGAATGTGTGTGCATGCATGTGTGTGTATATACATACATACATACACAGACATATTATTAGCTCTGTTTCTCTGGGAGAACCCTGACTGATACAGATACGCACACGCGCACACACACACACACCCTTATTTGGAGAAGAAAAACATGGGGATGGGACTTCCCTGGTGGCGCAGTGGTTAAGAATCCGCCTGCCAATGCAGGGGACACGGGTTCGAGCCCTGGTCGGGGAAGATCCCACATGCCACGGAGCAACTAAGCCTGTGCGCCACAACTACTGAGCCTGCGCTCTAGAGCCCGCAAGCCACAACTACTGAGCCCGCGTGCCTAGAGCCCGTGCTCTGCAACAAGAGAAGCCACCACGATGAGAAGCCCACACACCGCAACGAAGAGTAGCCCCCACTCGCCACAACTAGAGAAAGCCCGCGCATAGCAACGAAGACCCAAAAAATAAATTAATTAATTAATTAATAAAAAAAAAAAAACATGGGGAAACAAGGACAGAAGCTAGACTTCTTTGAATATATCTTGTTTTATAGATTTGACTTTGGTTCCATCTAAATAGTTTGCAAACTTATAACAAAACATAAGACTTTAAAAAAGCAGTCATGAAACACTGAAGTGGGAGGTGGGGGGGATGAAACAATTGAACCTAACTGGACATGAGGTTGGTGGCATGACCATTCAGAACAGAATTATTTCAAACGACTTTAAAACTCAGCCATTTGACTATACTTTCCTAATAGGACATACTCAAGATTTTTTTTAAAGGCAAATTTTAAATTGTTTTTCTTAATCATAATGTTAGTATGGTAGTGGCATTGGTTTTTCTGATACTGCTCTTTGTGTCTTGTGGGTTAAATCAAATGAGTAGTCATATTGGTGTTATTAAAAACAGGGGTTTTTTGGTATGGAAGAAAGGTAATAACATTGTAAGATCCATGAGGCTAAATGAAAACCTTCAAGGCCTGAGTTTGAATTGAAATTTCATGTGAACTTATGGTGTATTCCATTTAAAACATATATACAATTTATTTTATAGCTCTGTTCACATAGACAAGGGCCAATCCAGTAGCAAGGAACACCCAAAGCTCTCAGCTTGTGGTCTCTAAGTACCATTTCCCACTAAAATGAACCCAAGTTCTTATAAGAAATGGCTAGTTCCAGGCCTGGGGCAGGACATATGTAAGATAACCCTGGAACATCTTGTCATGCCAGAAGCAAGAAGGCCGTTAAAGACTAGTGGGTCATAATAAAAGGACTTGAAGAGGCCCCCACTGAGCAGGAATAGAACAGTTAGAACTTCAATAGGAATAAAAACTGCACTGGAATGAGCAAATCAAAATGTTCATAATGATATTTTTAAAAATAAAAACCTCATGAGTTATCTTTGGAGAATATTAGGTAACCAGTTCAATATGTTGAAGACCAAGTCTTCAACTTGGTCTGCATCCAGACCAAGTGCCCGAGTTGCTGCCTGCACTTTACTCCCTCTGATAAAGCGTTCTCCCATCCCCTCAACAACAACAACCAAAGAAAGGGCTTCCCCGGTGGCGCAGTGGTTAAGAATCCGCCTGCCAGTGCAGGGGATTCGGGTTCAAGCCCTGGTCCGGGAAGATCCCACATGCCACAGAGCAACTAAGCCCGAGCGCCACAACTACTGAGCATGCGCTCTAGAGCCCGCGAGCCACAACTACCGAAGCCCGCGCGCCTAGAGCCCCTGCTCCACAACAAGAGAAGCCACCGCAATGAGAAGCCCATGCACCGCAACAAAGAGTAGCCTCCGCTCAAGGCAACTAGAGAAATCCCGCTCACAGCAACAAAGACCCAAAGACCCTTTATTAATCAATAAAGGAGGAAAAATCAAGCATCTATCAAGTTCCTATATAAACTATAATTTAGGGTAAACATATAATTGATGACATGCAGTTTCTCTTGATAGAATATCCCAGCTAATAAATTAAGAAGAAATAATTATTTTATCACCAGTTTGAAATCTCTAGTGAAATAATGGATCCTCTAGGCAGAGATCACCAGTGGCTGATGACATCACAGCAAAAGATGTTCAGTGCGTCCTGATGGAGCGTGTGGTAGGCAGAAAAATGCCCCCCACTCCAGAAACATCAATTTCCTCATCTCAGAACCCATGAATATGTTATATTGCATGGCAAAGGGAAATTAAGGTTATGATGGAATAATGGTTGCTAATCAGGTGATCTTAAAATAGAGAGATTATCCTGGTGTTCCCAGTGAAATTTAAGGGTCCTTAAAAGTGAAAGAGGGAGGCAGATGATTCATTGTCAGAGTGACTGGATGTGAGAAAGATTCAACTGACCATTGCTGCCTTGAATATGGAAGGCGCCACAAGCCCAGGAATGTGGATAGCCTCTAGAAGCCAGAAAAAGTCAAGAAATAGGTTCTGCCTTACAGCCTCCTAAAAGGAGTGTAGCAGCCCCACTGGCACCTTGATTTTCCCCCTTTGAGCCCTGTCTGACTTCTAACATACAGATAATAAACTTGTGCTGTCTTAAGCTGTTGAGTTTGTGGTTATTTGTGATGGTAGCAATAGAAAACTAATATATTCCATCCTAGGATGTATTCTTTCTAGAAAAATGAGCCTGAATCTTATCAAGCTTCTTGATCTGTTGACTTGCACAAAATACGGGGGACAGAGAACACACGACATGAAATTATGGGAATGTTCAGCAAATCTAAACTATGGGAAGTGCTATTGGAAAAATGATGTTTTATTTATCAAATAAAGCATGTTTATGTGTGTGGATGTGTGAGAGAGAAATTGACTGACTGAGGAGATTTAAGGAGATGACCTAGTATTTTACATATCAACCAGTTGCAATAGGGAACTTGATTCAAACAAGCAGATATAAAGAGAGAAAAATATTGAGATTTGTACATTGACACTGGGTATTTGATAATACTTATTAATGATTTTATTTATTTTTTTGGTGTGGTAATGGTATTATGGTTATATTTAACCAAAGGAGGTGGGTGTAGTAGCTATAGTAAATAAGAGTAGCCATAAATTGATAATCGTTAAAGATGAATGACAACTACATAGGTGTTTGCTATTTATCCTTTCTATTTTCATATCCTTCTGTATGTATTTTAATATTTGCATAATAAAATATTAGTAAATAATTTGACTCCTTAAATATTTTGTGAGCCAAAGACACCATGTCCGTAGGTTGAATTAGACCAACAGACTGCCAGTTTGTCATTTCTGCATAGTTTCGGAAATTGGATCTTTTACCTTAACCTGGGAAATCACCTTTTTCTCTTTTCCCCACTCATCTCCTGCCTCCAGTCTCTCGCCACTGCCTAGTCAAAAGGTCCTCCTTCATTTGGGCTACTGAATGACTAGAGGGCATTACTTACATTTTGCTTCTTTGGAGAATTTGCTCAGTTTTTCAAGATTGCTTGGAATAGATTTTCTCAGAATAAGTGAACAAAGAGGGTAATATTCATAAACACACTGAAAAATGCCTCCTAGTATATCATGTCTTCATTTGGAGCCCCCTGATTCTACCTTCTCAAAAAAAAAAAAAAAAAAGAAGGCAATAATTTTGTTTCAATTGTTGAAAACCTAAGGTATTTTGAAATTTGGGCTAATCGAATTTTCCACGTTATCTCTGTGCCTCTCTTTCAGGATGGAATGGGAAACTTGAGAATCACAGAAAAAGGTCTAAAGCTAGAAGGAGACTCCGAATTCTTGCAACCTCTTTACGCCAAAGAAATCCAGTCCCGACCAGTAAGTTTCTGTCGTAAGAAGAAGGAATTGTTCTTTCTCTGGAATCTAAATCTGGGGAAAATTATCTTGCCATTAGCTGAGTATAGAAGGTTGGGGGCAGGGGTGGCAATGCAGGTAAGTGAGATGCTTTGGAATATGAAATCTTGAGTGTAATCACCACCGTGATACTGTAGCAAATGAGATGACGTCTCTGAGCCTCTTTCCATCCCTGCCAAATAGAAGGTGATAACCTCTATTAACAAACTTTCTAGATTGTGCTGCAAAGAAAACAAGAAAATAAATGCGGAAATACCTTCAGTACTATACAAATCCAAGAAAGTCTTGCTATTGCTTTTAATTGTCAAGTATTTCAAAGGCATATTTAGAAATAGTCCTAAAGAGCTAGAAATTTATTTTTTATGAAGAATTTGGACAATGTAGCCAAGGTTGATTAGAATCAATTTAATATATTACAACTATGCTCAGAAATGGTATTTAAATGATCACAGTAGAGTGTGTGCTCTGTCCCATGCACTTTGCTGCTTTGATGGATTATCATTATCTAATGTAATTCATAGATTAGTCCACTGGGGTGGTGATTATTGTTGCCTTCATTTTACACGTTGAAGAACTGAGGCTTAGAGAAGTAGTTTGTCCAAAGCCACGTTCTTTTGAATCAGTAGAGCAAGGATTTCAACTCAGGAAATCCAATTCTAAAGCTTCTCTGTTAAGCACAGCCTCCTACCAAAGCTCCTTCTCTCATTCTGTTGTTTTTTTTAAAGTCATGATGGAAGTGATTCCTAGACACCTTGATTTTATTAACCAATATTATCAAAATTAATTTTTGTTTTTGAGTATATTTTTGGGTTGGTTGTTCTTTGGCTTTCAATTTTGCTTTTTGGTGGGGTGGTGAAGTATGCTGGTTGAAAAGGATTATTAATGTATTTGCTCTGCTTGGGGCTGGTTCACGTCCACATGTGAGCAAAGAATAACATGGAAGTTCCCCAAAGCATCATTTGTACTGTGTGCATCGATTAATGTAATTAATGAAATTCAGCAACTTGATGCAGTGGGTAATTTTGTCTGAGTGCTATCTAAACTACTGAATTGCATTAAACTGAGTGCAACTACTGAATTGCCAATAAGTTTACTTTCTTCTGTGCCTGGTGAAAGGGAGGGAGACATGATGTTAAAATCAGCAAGAAGAGCAAATTATTTCAGCCACCCAATCAGTGATTATGAAATTTAATGGGGAACCCGTAGCATATTGGCTTAAAGTACCAAGAGTATTATTATAAACTAGTATTAAACTAGTTTATCTCACTAATTTGGACTGGTCATTTCTTTCTTATGGTGTTAGATCTTTTTCTGTAAAGGGCCAGAGAGTAAATATTTTCAGCATTTATTTTTCTTCTTTTTTATAATTCTTTAAAAATGTAAAAACCATTTTTATCTCAAGGGCCACAGAAAAATAGGCTGCAGGCTGTAGTTTGCCAACCCCTCTAACCTATATTAACGATATTTCCATAAATGTGTAAATGCTCAGGCTAGATTTCATATGGTACAAGAGAGCAGATTTTAAGATCATGGGTAGAATAGTTGATATGTGTTAAGTAAAATATCCCGAAATACGTTTCCTTGGTGGAGAATCATAGTCATATAAAGGAATTGAGACACGTGTCTTAGAAGACTTGAAAAAGGGTACCTGGTATATCTCTTAGGCCCATGTGCAGGAATTGGACTCTTAGAAAATATGTCAGCCAGCCTATCTGAAAATCAGTAGTCATCTGATCCCAAGTCAAAGATACACTTGATAAGAAGCTTAAAAAGTAATGATGATCATGAAAAACTTACTTTAATATCGAAAAAGCAGTGAGTTAAATCCAATGCTTTCAAATCCTTGTTTAAAGAAAATTAAAGGGTTAAAATTCACTATTTTTCATTGTTCTTCAGAAAGTATTTTTCCTTTCAAAAAATAAATGGCAAATGCGTAAAGCTTTTAGCCTTATATGTTTCTGATAACAAAATAAATGTGTTCTAAATGAAAACAAGATGACATGCAGATATGCGTATATGTTAAAATCCACCAGAAAGCCTTGTGGCCTCTACCTGAAACATGTGCCCATATCCATCCACTCTTCTCCATCACGTGTCACCCCCCAGTTCAAGCCACCATCCTCTCTCACCTGCACCATTGCTGTAACCTCTTCTGTCTCTGCTGCCTTTCACTCTTAGCCTCATCATCCAAATTGTAGCCAAAGTAGCCTTTTCAAATATCAAGTCTCTCCACCCCTTTGCAAAGGATTCTCTGTTAACTTCCCATTATACCTAGAATAAAATCCAAACTTCTCACTAAGGCGAAAGAACAAGATGAGAAGCCAGGGATTTAGTCTGTAGGGCTCTCTTTCCCTCAAACACAGGGATTATTGTCTGCTGAACAAAATTGGGGTTCTGGGAGCAAAGACGGTAGAGGGGATGATTGGTGAGCAGGTAACCAGTAGAATTTGCCATGCTTCTTGAATCATAGCCTCATATGATGCTTATGAGAACCTCACATGTAGTAGCTTTCCATTCCCTACTCTGGCATCTTCAGCTTACTGTTTTGTTGTTGTTGTTGGTTTCTGACGTTACCTGACCATTGCTTCCATGCCACCTCTGGAAGACTCTTCTCTGTAGAATTATCTTCACTGTCACTTTGCCATGGATCACAGCTGTTTCTCTTTCATGGGGTGTCTCCTTCTGTTTTTCCCATTGAAAAGAGATCAGCGTCCAGTGAACAAGATTACACAGCTCTTCTAAGTAAGGATAACTAATGAAGCAACACTTGACTTCATTTTGGTTTTGTGTTTCATTGATCTGAGAGGAGCTGAGATTGTTTAAGCAATCCACAGCATGTTCAGTACAGTATCCATTTCATTATTGAAGGTTGCAAACTTGGTAAAGTCACTACAAATTGATTAGTGTGATAGCAATCTCTTAGGAAGATAAATTAATGAGAAAATGTTCATCTCTATAAAAACTCCCATCTGGGAATTGAATGAAAGCCCTGGGATTCTCTAGCTTTGACTACATGGATGCATAGCTTCGAAGTGGTAAAGTATCATGCCACTCAGGAAATAGATTGAAAAGGACACACTAAATTAAATATTCTACCATTACATCCAAAGACTACCCTATCCCCTAGTCATTCTACTTGAATGCGTTAGCACAGAAATTTGTAAAGTTAAGGGATTTAATGCCATAAAACTCTATATTTAAATCCCATTTCAGTGTGGTAGGCATCTTTATAATTGCAAAATACAACTACAAATTTTTGACAGAAGCTACTAGTAGATAGATTGAATGCATGAGTGCTAGGAGACCTTTCATCCCAAAATATCATTTTGGACAAAAGTGGCAGATCCCTGCTTCTTCAGAGAGGCATCTTCCCTTGCTTCCCATGATGCTGGAACTAGATGGTGCTTTTGCATAACTTAATGTGAAGTGACAAGAGAAGGGGAAGCAGCATTTATTGAGCACATACTAGTGCCAGGCCTACAGAAATGGGGAAGTTGCACGGTGTATTTATCTCCATACTCCCCTCAAACTATACCTGGGGTGGGCATAGGGGTTCTAGCCCATTGCTATATTGAACTTAGAAGTTTAGGAGAGAAGAGAGTAGAAAGGAAAGTTGTAGGAGGGATACAAAAATGAGTTTACTTTAACAGAATAAAATAGAAAATTATTATATAAAATTTAAGGTTATTTATATGTCTTTCAAACTTTTTAGTCTATAAAAACACATATTTTAAGATGTTCTACCTACCAAAAAGCTGTGTATAGAATAATGAAATCATATGTAAATGGGGTTCTTAGAAGTTGTCTATACCAAGAGACAGTATAACACCATGGTCAAGCTCATGTGCTGTATCACTGGATTTGGGTGGCAACCAGTGCTACTCTTTGACTGATGAGTGATCTTTGAACAATTTCTTAACTTGGCAAATCTTGTTTTCTTACCTATGCACCTGAGATGATATTAATACCTATATCACAGGTGGTTGTAAATAAGTAAGATAGTGTTTAAGTGCTTAATACAGAACTTGACATGAAATGAGTGTTCCAGAAATGGTCATTCCCACTCTCACCCCCATGTCTTGATGACGATGATGTTGATGATGGCAGATGATGATTTGATTTCAAGGACAATACTTTTCACTATCTACATCATCATCATGTAGTGCAAATCTCATCTGATGTTTGAACTTCCTTTGAACCAAATGGTCTTGCATCCTCTTCTTGCATGTCTTCTTAATAATAAACTCACAAACTTAATCATAAACTCAGTGAAAATCTCTTAGGAAACCCATTTCATATTCAATAGCTTTTAGTTTTCAATTTTTCTTTCACTGAGTTACACTCTTCTAATATTCAACTTACTTTTTTTTCTCATTCTTCTGCTTAAAAATTTTGCTGGCTCTGGCACTCATAGATTACTGGCAGTCTTTCTGAAAAAATAGTTTTTGATATATGCTAAGTACCTCAAAATGTTTATACCCTTTGATCCAGGAATGACGTTTTCACTCATGTTATGATACAAAAAAAAAAGCAAACTATAATAAAATATTTAAAGATTAATACACACATATGCCAGTGCTTTATAAACACTAGTCTGAGTGTTGGTTCCTAGAAAAGCCTGAATTGCACATATAAAATGGATTTTGAGAGTATCCCATTTTGTCAATGTTTATGAAAGTTGAGTAACTGCTATATACTTGCTCAAACTCTGAGCTGGTCATTCTCACCATGGATTTTCACATTTATGTCTATCATGTCTTTGTTTTATGGAAAGCTGAGTTTTAAAATTCCATTTTGATTTTAGTATGATGTGAATTGAGACTTATTCTATCAGCCTGACTTAACAAGCCATATCTATGCTGGAAGTTGAAAGTCCCTAAGAATTCAATTAGACCAGTGACTTCATTTAATTTATGGGGCCCTAAGGCCCAGAAAGGAGGTTGAACTTACCCAAGTTATGCCCAGCAAAAGTCAGAACTGAAATCCAGGATTGCAGTATTTTCTTCCACGTCAACACACAGTGTATGTGGTAATTAATTTTCTCATGACACTGTCTTTAGTACGATAGGTTGAGTTATACAGAGCCATTTCCCTCTCATGGGGAATAACTTACTGCAAAGCATATTAAGTTCCTGAAAGAATTCAAAAGCATTAAAAAAAGGAAACTGGAAACAACAGTGGATAATGCAGGAGGACCAAGTTTAATGATGGCTGACCTAATCACTGAGATGATATTCTCTACTTTATCAAGTTACTGTGAGGGTTAAACGAAGTAATTTAAACGACCCACCTTGTACACTATGAAGTTAACTATTGATATGAAGGCTTATGACAGAAGTTGCAAACTGAATCCAGCCTAAAGATACAGTTTATGTGCCTCACACATTGTTTTCCTTTGAATGTGAATTTGTTTCTAATATTTAAATATCTGAAGATTTGACATTTTAAAAAAATCTATATTTTTTGATTCTCACCAAAAAACCTCCAGAAAATCCGGCAGAGTGGTTTGATATTCATAATAAGGACTGGAGCTAAGTAGACGGTGCCTCCTTTAGATGCGTATTTGTTCTTCATTGTGCCACAGCATCCATCAGTCACCACTGTCTCATACCCCACCTGTTTAGCTTGTTTATATAATGGGCCCCTGAAATCCCTTGGGGGTGCACAGCCCCTGGTTTATGGTATTGAGAATGTATCTATCTCATCATGCAGGAGTCCAGAAATTAGGTTGACTTCTTAGGATTCGTAGTCACTCATGACTCACTGCTCCTCACTTCCTGTGTCTCTCTCTTTTACACCAATTTCTCCTAGTCGTCTGGCTCCTGTGGGTTTTGACATAGTATACAAGGTCAATGGCAAGAGATAGCAGTCTCAGAGCTTCTGGAGGCTGAGGTTCTGGCCCACCAGGGCCATTCTCCACCCTGAGTCTCCTAGAACACGCCTCTTTTTTGTCTTTCTTCCTTTAACCATAACAGAGCATGACTGGGGAAGAAGCAGACAAGGGGAAGAAAGTTGAAATTTTGGATTTGGCATGAGGCAAAATAAAGTAATGTAGGATGGCAGACAAGCACAAGTTTTGTCTGAAGAGGCTCCATTGACAATTTAGTTACGACGAGAGGAGCCGTGTCTCTGGTTGGTTTAGAAACCAACCGAAAGCCGTGGTGTCTTCTCCTCAGCTTCAACTCCCAGCTGAACACGCTGCACACAAAACAGTGTTTTCCATGCCACTTGCATGGAACATGAGCATCTTGCTGTCTTTAATTAAGAAGTTAACTGGACCATGAAGTATTGCCCAAGTAAATAAAAGTGATTTGTACTGAGTCAAAGGGGCGCACTAGGCATCTTTGCATTTCTTAGCTCACACATAAATTATGGAGATTATTAAAAATTGGAAGGGTCATCTATAAGCCCATCTGTACTGTGAAGCAGATTGCCATTCCTGAAACGTATTTGTCTTTTTACGTGTCATCATTTATCACGGACAACAGGGTGAAGCAGCTGCTTGCTTTTTTCTTCTTTTGGTTAAAAAGAAAAAAACAGACACACAAACTTTGAATAGATCAGTGTTTAATCCTTCGGTCCCTTTCTTTGTTTATCCTGGGAAACAGAGATAGTTATTCAGAGGTTTTTGGTTGCCTTAGAATTAAAATGGGCTGATGGGGCTTTTGTTCTTTCTTTAATTTTGGAAAAATTGACTGTGTGTGCTTTTCTTGAATGAAGATCATGCTGGAAATAGACGAGTTACTGAGGACTTTGGTTAAATCTCAGTTGTAACTCTATCAGCTGGAGTTTTCATAGAAGAGGTAGGTCTGAACTTCAAATGAGGTTGAGAATGTCTAATTATATTGTTTGAGGGCCATTGGGCAAGTAGACTGCACCCCAAATTTTCTTGTCTGCTGTGGTGACCAAAGGTCCACCATTAGAATCTCAATTACTTGAAGACTCAGAAATTTGTATTCGTGCCAAACCCCTACTGCAAGTACTCCTTCCCCTTATGCACATACACATTTCCACAAAGGATTTGAAGTACAGTAGCTTGTAAGAAATATGTACAGGGACAGAGTAAGAAAAGATATAAGAGGTTAAGAGTAAGAAAAGATATAATAGGTTAAGATCAAGAAAAATATAAATTAGAATAAGAGGCAGAGGTAGGGGCACTTTAATAAATACAGGAGACAGGCAAGAGCATGCATGCAATTCTTGATAAGCCTGGAGTTTGGTTAGGAAGTTTCCAAACAGAGAGGCACAGTCACTTGGATGAAACCTTTTGTCTATACCATCTAGAGATTAACACAATGTACTGAATGAGAGGAGAGTTACAGCTGATGGTTCAGTATTCCAGAAAGTACACTAGATTCAAAGTTGGGGAATCTGGATGCCCTTCTTGTCCTGCTGGGTTCAGCACCAAGCTCTGGAGCAAGTCGTTCCTCTTGGCTCTCAGTGCGTCTGTGACGTAAAGAGGTTGGGCATGCTCAGTGGTTTTCTGCAACATTGTTTTTAAAGCCGTGGAATCTTTTTGAAGTCAGATTTTACTTGGAGCCCTAAATCTGGACCAGATGGAAGCTGAGCTCCTGTGGTTGGGCAGGGGCTGGGGCACTGCAGCCCATTGCCCTGCCCACCCAGTCTCCCTATCATCAGCCACAGGATGCCCAGGCCCTGGGCGGGGGGTCCATGCACCACAGTTCGGAAACACCAGGCTAGATGAAAACCTAGCCTCGCTCCATCCAGGCCTCTGCTCAAATGGCATCTCCTGATGGACAGCTTCCTTGCCCACCCATTGAAAATATATCCCTTACCTAGTAGCTTTATTTTCTGCCATTATATTATATCATGTCATATTACTTAGGTATATTACTTTCTATTTATATATCATATGTATATATTAAATGACTAAATATTTATGTACTTGCCTGTTTGCTTCCCATTATTACTGCATAATCTCCACGATGGCAGGGACCGAGAAAGGCAGTTGTTAAGTGATGTATAAGAGCAGGCTCTGGCATGCCACCTCCCTGGATTTAAATCTTGGCTCCACCATTTACTATCTGTGTTGCCTCAAGCAGATTACTTGACCTTTTTTGCGCTTCGTTTTCCTCATCTGTAAAATGGGCCTAATAGCAGCACTACCTCATAAGCTTATAACAGGATTGTAAGAGTTAATTTATTTTACATAATTATGTAAAATTTATTAGGTAAATGTTACTGTTTGTAGAATATTGCTTTGAGTATAAAGCACTATATAAAATTTCAGTATGATAATTTTTGATTATTAAAATTTGTTAGTATTATTATTTGCTTTGTTTACCACTGTTTCCCTGGTTTCTAACTAGTGCCTCTCATATGGAAGGAAAGCAAATTGTTGTTGTCATTGATTGTTTGGCTTTTTGAATAAATGACTGTTCTCTTAGGATCCTTCTAACTCAAAGATACTCTAAGAGCCTCTCAGGTAGGGAGATAAAGACAAATTTCTATTTATGTATGTATGTATGTATGTATGTATGGCTGTGTTGGGTCTTGGTTTCTGTGCGAGGGCTTTCTCTAGTTGCGGCGAGTGGGGGCCACTCTTCATCGTGGTGCACGGGCCTCTCACTGTTGCGGCCTTTCCTGTTGCAGAGCAGAGGCTCCAGACGCGCAGGCTCAGTAGTTGTGGCTCACGGGCCTAGTTGCTCCACGGCATGTGGGATCTTCCCAGACCAGGGCTCAAACCCGTGTACCCTGCATTGGCAGGCAGATTCTCAACCACTGCACCACCAGGGAAGCCCCAAATTTCTCTTTTATAGGAGCTTTAGATTGAATAAGTTTCTTTATCAGCCTCATACTAAGTATTGTGTTATGTAGAAGACGGCGTGAGTAACTATGTGGTGGGAAACCATGGGGGAACAGGACAGACAAGGTGGAAGAGGTAAAAGTGGTACTAAAGGTACTGAAAGCCCATCTTTCCCTACCTTGCTCTTTTGTGCTGCTCTAAGACTTGATTTGTGCCATCCACAGGCTAATGGAAACTCCAGAATATGGAGCTGTGTGTTACAGACAGGAAAGGTGAAGATAACAAAATTAGCACGTTCCAGCCCTTCACATCTTTGAGGTTCTCTTCATCTTCACTGTGGCATGTCAGCGTCCTCTCACTCTTTTGGTTTCTGGAACATCCACTATGTGATGTGAGACTGCTTCTCGCTTATTTCATAAATAACATTGAAGACGGAAAAGTACATACCAGAGTCTATTGTCATTTGGTTTATGTCCCTTAAATGGTAGGAGTAAGTAGGAATACTTTGGTTAGGTGGCACCTCACAGCCAATAATACTTGTTGAGTATTGGGGGAGAGTAATGGAGAGAGAATCTATAGCTTTAAGGAAGAAGGGCATTTTAATACATTCTTAAATATTTTATTGTTCTTCACTCCTAAAGCCTTGGCAAAAAAAAAAAAAAGATTTTCTTAATGCTTCAATCAAAACTTATTCATCTCCTGGAAACTCTTGCTGCACCCAGCACTTTGTAATTGCTGTGGGTGTGCTGTAGTTAGTCTTAATTTAAAAAAAAACAGCTTGTTCATTGTCAAAAAACACTGATCATTTCTCAGGAGATGTTATTTCAGAGGCTGAAAAAACACTTCCTTGCCATGTGAAATTATAAGCAAATACTTACTCCTTGATTTTGTGATCGCCACCAACAGCTGAGCATAGCCTTTTGACGCATTGCTCTGTAAATTATTACCAGTGGTGTTTTAAATGGCAGTTGCCTAAATTATGAGTGTGGGACTTTCCATCTCCATGAATGATTCTGTTTTTATTGGCAATGATTCTGCCTCCAGGCAAATACCAAATGGTCCACAAAGTAAATGAGACTTTTAAGACCGATAAATATTTTGCAGACGTCCTTTTTGCATTTTGGAGGGAGTTGAAGAGGGAGAGGGAGATGGTGATGAAAATCGCCATGTGGAAAGAATGAGACAAGCACGTTACCCAGTGTCTTTCCTTGCTTGGTGCAGTATGGTAGATGTCTCCACCTAGTAAGCCACAGCTTCCATTCTGTAACGCCAGAATCATGGAAATAAAAAGTGCCATCTCACTACAGTAACAGACAAGTGCAGATGGTACGATCATTGCAGTTTTCTACTAACAAGCTGTGTAGGTTGCTTTTAGGCCTCAATTAAGGCTCAGGCAGTTACGCTAAAAAATATGAGAGGAATTTTATGGGAAGATGAATTATCCTTAGGTAGTAGATCATTAATAGACGAGAAATGGAGCTGGCTTTATTTTTAAGTTGTCAATGCATAAGTAGTCATATCACTGGATGGATATATAGTCCCCATGTTTGTTTCTGACTATAGTTGTTAACAAACCAAGGTTTTTCATTTATTTTATAGCAGTCTTGAATTTTTTGGACTGGTGTTACCGTCTTGAGTTTTCTGAGATGTGGAGTGTACCCCCATGCTTTCTATGGCTGCCAGAGAGAGTTTGCCAAATCACAAGGTGTTTCTTTGACCGTATCTTAGCAGCACTCTGGTTAGGGAGGTACAGGAAGAAGTTTAATGAAAAGAAAACACAGTGAGACTACATTACAGCCGAGTTAGTATAAAAAGGTGGCCGATGCCAACACGTCTTGGATCGTGCAGGTCAGTTGCTCACTCTTAGTGGGTGAAGGAAACGGGGACTGTTTCTATTAGGGTTCCTTCCACCACAGCTCGACACCGGGCTCATGATCCTGCGGGATCCAGCAATGTTGAGTTATGGTAATGTTACATGGTTTTGATTTTTAAATTTGGCCCTTATGGCCAAAAGCGCACTGTCTTTAAAATTACCCTTGTAAAGTCCTTACATCACCACAAAGTATAGTATCCCTGGCTTTATGTGCACAACCTGGTAGAGTAAATGTAATGGTCAGGAGAACCAGTGAGGCTAAGCCAGGGAGAGGAAGAAAATATGCTCTGCAGATGCCTGGACCATTCTTTTCCTGAGATAACTAGCCAATGGCAACCAGGAAATGGGGGATGGTTAGAAAACGTTAGAGTGTTGCTAAGTGCCCGAGGGTTTGGCTGTTCTAATATGGAATATCTTTAACTTTAAATCATCTTAAAGGATTTGTTGTTATGGAGATCAAGTGAACTAATAGGTTCTAAATCACCTAACAGAGGGCCTTGTCCATAGTAATTGCTCAGAAATATTTGCTGGATTTGAATCAAAATAATATGAAATTAAACCCTCATGTTGTAATAGCTAATAGCCACAGTTCTCACGTAAAGTTATTTCATTCATTCCTTAGAGTATCACTAGAAAGGACCTATCATTTTGATCTTCCATTTAGAGAGAAGCAGTCAAATAGAAGGGTTAAGGAAAAACAGGCATCTAATATTCCAGCTCATGTTGACACACATTCTTAATTGGAATGCTGTATTATCTCAGGACAGTAGACAGTATTTATGTGTTGGTCTGTGCTGTTTGTCTAACTTGCTTTCCCTTCAACCCAAAGAAACATGTAGGACCCTTACTAGTTTCATGAAGAGAGCATCTTACTTCCCTTTTTTTTTTTTTTTGCCAATTGCTACTTCTCTGGCCATTCCCCACCCCGCTCTGTTCTATAGTAGCATAGGCCTCACACAGTCACAGCTTCCTGTAGAGGCCAATTTTTCCCCATTCCAACCACAGATCCCCTAAACTGTACCATCTCCCACTACAACATTACTTTTCTCTGGTCATGACTTCTATTAGAATTGTATTACAGTATCTATCTGGAAATAATCAAAGATCCATGTGCTAATGAAGTCTGACTCCAGAAAAATATCATGATATTCCAGAGATCTTAGGTTCTGCAGATATGATTTTGTCCAGAACCTCAGACTACAAGTTACTGGTTTCTCATTCTAAGCCCACCAAAGTGGAGCTAATATGAAGTAATAAAAACCTATAGAAATACCGAATTTCCAAAGACCTGGCCTTTGTTAACTCTGGTTCCTTAACTGAAACTACAGAACATGGAAAATATAAGTGACCATTTTCTTAATTCTTCCAGTTCTCCAAATATCCAGTACCATTGTAGATTCATAAAAGAGAAGTTAACTCATTATGTATAATGTATGCCTTAGAACATCGGGGCTTAATTACCTCTGGGAACTCCTTTGAAGAAAGGATTCTGTCTTCTTCATTCTAAATTCAGGTTCTTTTACAAGTTCTTTAAATATGTTATGTACAAGATGCCACTACCATTCTTATCTCTTGAACTGTTTTTTTCATTTCTTAGCAATATTGTTAAAAATACAGTAATACCCATAATGCAGCAAGTCGTCTTGGATAAAATTTTCTTCCTCTTTTAAGATGAACACTTTTCTTTCATCTCCTTCAGGTATCATGGTAGGTGTGCACGTCATTCAGAGTAACACTATTAATTAGTGTATTTTCTTGGTGCAGTAGTCATTCATGGCAGCCTAGGGAATAGCTGAATGTTTTCCTGATCATTTGTATAAGTTATAACTAAATGCAGACACTCTATTTGGACACCACCTATATGCCCATCATTCTGGGTTTTTTGCAGTAAAGATTTATATGATGAGCTTATCTGGTCCTACCCAACTCCATCAAGCCATCAGATGTGCCCTGCTTGTGCAGCCAGCAGGGCACAAAAGTAGAACCCTAACTTTTCCATGTGTTCTCAGTCTTAGTGTAACACTGCTTGCCCTAGCCCATCCCCTACTCCATTCTCTAACCTCTTCCCAGCTGTCCTCACTCTAAATCAGCCTTCTGTGTGTGGCCTTGTCCTAAGGTGGTTTGTTACCCTCAGTTCTGCTTTTCCAACTTTGATGTGGGCTTTCTCCCTCGACTGTGGGGTGAGTTCTCCCTGTTTGACTCTCTAGCCTTCAGCTATCCTGGATCATCACCCTACCTGGTACCCTCTTGTCCGCATATGAAAAAGCTCTCTCTAGATATCTGCATTCCCACAGAAAGACTTGCATCAGGGTGATTGTGAAGGCAACATAGCATAGTAGAAAAGTACCCAGGGACTTCCCTTTCGGTCCAGTGGTTAAGACTCTGTGCTCCCAATGCAGGGGGCACGAGTTTGATCTCTCGTTGGAGAACTAAGATCCCACATCCCGCATGGCGTGGCCAACAAAAAAGAAAGAAAAGTACCCATGATTTAGAGTCAGACTAAAACTGGGTTTAAAGCTTGGCTCTGCTACTCACTAGATTTGTGACTTGGGCCATATTACTTTATGTCTCAAACTTTAGTTTCTCTATACATAATCTGGGATAGCTGAAAGCATCATAGAGTTGTTTTGAAAATTAAATGAGAAAACATACACATTGTGCCTAGAACAGTGCCTGGAATTTAGCCCTTATAAATGGCCACTACTGTAATTAAAGGTTTCCTGGTAGAAGAAACCTGGAGACTGGTCTTGAAGGAGTAATAGTTTGGGGACCACTGTGTCACTGAAAATATAAATAAAGTTGCTTAGAGTCATCTCTATTTATTAATTCCAGTTACATTTGTCAGATGACTGATTTTGAATCCTACCAAAATTGCACCTTCTGAGCTGAAGCAAACGGAAAGGGAAATCTCTCTTTCCCCGAAGCCAAAAGCCATTTCCCAAGAGGTGTCTATTCATCGCAGGCATGCAAATGCTGCTGTGATGGTTTCATCAGAGGAGGTTCAGGACATCACACACCAGCATTAGCCTTCAAGAATGATACTGGGACTGTTGCCTCTTGGTCCACAGGGTGTACCCACAAGGAAAATAGAAACGAAAGCAAAGGTAGGTAGCCCCACTTGGCACAGTTGATTGACTTTAATAGGTCCTGATTTTGCTGCCCGTATTCCATGAAATTAAAAAGCTTACAAACGTTATGAGCCATTACCCTTCCATTTAAGGGAGCTTATGACATGTTAGCAACATTTAATGAAATTCTTTTCAAAATGCCGTCGGCAGACTCAATGAGATTCCCTGTTGAAATTCAACTTGAAGCATTGCTGGAGAAAGTTTGTTCTCTACCTGCCTGTCTTTGTCACAGTGTGTGGAACCTCAAGGCCAGAAGTTTCTCATCAGAGGTGATTTGCAGGCATCAAGAAGGATTTCTGCTTTGACCCTGAGAGTGTTTCCCAGTTTACGAAGCAATTACAAAGACCGCCATGTTTGTGTTTGGGCTTACAGTGGCAGCTCAGAATAGCCTGCGTTTTTACACATTGACACATCTTAAAACTTAAGTCTTTTCTATTCAGTTCTGTCAGATATCTGTTGAAGATCTAAAACATTCTAGCAAATAAGCAGAATATTATTGCCTGCCCTGTCTTCAGTGAGCTCTTACAATATAATTTGGGAGATGAAACTTTGTACAAAAAAGACAATTAAAGCATAGGAAATGAGATGATTGAATCCTAGATTATATGGCACTGATTATATATTATTTATTATATAATAAAAGCCCAGGAAATAAAAATATTACAGACAATTGAGTAGGGATTTTTATCAAGTATTAGAAAGATGAGTAGGGAGACGTAAGTTATTTAAGAAGAATTAATACTTTCTGTTGAGTCTTTCATTTTAACTTTTATGATGATGATATTTAATGGCAATATCCATTTATTTTATCTGTTTGATTCTAAAGACTTAGTACTCATATCACTATCTTGTTGGTAATGTCCCCTACTGGTTTTTGAGATCTTACAGGTCAAGTATACTGTGTGCTTTCTATACATTTTCCTTAAACCCTCTTGGCAACCTTAAAAGGTAGATTACATTATCTCCATTTTGTAGGCGAGGAGAACTGAAGTGTAAAATAGTTAGGTAATTTTCTCCAGCTCATCTAAGGAGCAATAGGAATTCAAATCCAGGTATGAACTACCCCAAAGCGTGTGCTTTCTATCTCTGTATCAATCTGTCTTGAGAACAGATTATGTCAAGGAAGCCCCCATTCTATCCCATTGCTTTGCAAACTCTGTACAGGAGTACAGAGTTCTGTTGCAGGAGTCCTGTTGTAAGACTTATTTGTATTCATTGTCTATCACAGTGATTGGCATTCAACAAATACTTGTTGAATAAATATGTAACTTGTATGTTCAATAAGCACAACTCATGATCAAAACGCGTCTTTATTTTTGTCTTCACTATTCCTTTGAAATTTGAGTTGGGAATGGTCTTCCCCTATCTTCCCCCATAAAAACTTGGGCAATTCCTAGTGGATTTTTTGGCCCACTTAAAAGTTAAGAGTGTGGTGGTATTTAAGGGACAAGTACAGGTCACTTCAGAAATTTTAGATGTCTCATGTGAGATATTTATCACTTCAAACCTCATTCAAAGTTAAGTATTTGTTTCTTTTCCCTAGATACAGCATTTAGTTGGTGACTCCATACCTTTGGGATTAGGGGTTGGATTTATTTCTTCTGTCTCTGCTCTCATCTCATGAGTTGCTAGCTGCTGGCTAGAGTTTAAGACCCTCCCAGGGTAGTGGTTATGGTAGAGGGTGGAATATTTGTTACTCGGCTGGGTGCCTTTGTGCCCTCTGGGACTGGTAAATAGTTAAACTGACTTCTTCCCTCATGAAGCATTTTCTGGAGTCTTTGGAGATTCCTGGCCCTGGAGGTGTGATACATCTCCTACAAATCCTATAGAAAAAGCAGGCAAAGCATTCCATTCCTGGACAGGATGCTTCATCCCTCCTTCCATTCCACATGAAAACTTCTTGCCTCCCTGTAAGCCCCCATCAGCAGGGCTTCTGATGTCTCCAGGACAGCTCTCTTTCCCACTTGGCACACCTCTGTTTTGTGAAAAACAGTCATCCATCCCTTCCTAGGCAAACTCTGAGAGCACACATGCTATTTCTGAATTAGCAACCCTCTCCTGCCTGCAATACCCTCTAGATTCCCTGGTGGGAAATCTGTGATGGCTTCGGAGACAGGAAACACATGTCAGGATCTCAGAGTGGATTCATTGATGCCTCTTCTCACTGGGCTTGAGATTAGAAAGTAGCAGACCCCTCCCCCCAACTCACACATATATATATGTGGATATATGGATGTATACTCACACATCCCCTCACCTCCCCATGCTTGATCCTTATTACATCTCCTTGAAACCGGTAAGGATGTTCTTGGATATTTCCCCTGTCAATTCTGCATATTTTGATGTGATATCTTACTTTGGAGTTTTTCATCAATTACATCTCAGTGCCTGATGGAAACCTTGTTTTTACTATCCTCCTGAACACTTCCTGTGATTGGCTGACATTCAGGGTAAAATGGTTAGGAGTGCTGCCTTAACTAGTCCTACCCTATCTTGTCTATAAAGTTCTTAACTCCATGATGGAAGCAAGAAAATGGTTATACCCTCTCAGGCTACTCAAGTGAGTAGAAAGGAAAACAAGGACGCCACTTGGCTGGAAAAGAGATTCTGCTTTTATGACTTTCCTTGCCATCTCTCCACCCTGGGCCTGGAGAAGCACACTGACTTTCCTTACGGTAAGAGTTAACTAAAGGAGAGATGATATATTTTTCCTTGCTGCTGAGCTTCTTTCAGAAGATGTCTTGGTTAATAAATCTTTCTTGGCTTTCTCAGAGCCCCAGGGTCTTTAGAATAATACATTAGCAAAAACAAACATTGAGTGAGGTAAGCTACGTGATTGGCCGAAGGTGCTTCCATTGGATGCTATGGTGATGTCATTTGGAACAATTCACTTTATTTTTTTAAAGGAAGAAGGCAAGTATTTGAAGAGCAGATGAGAAAAACTGCAATGAAAAGATGTTGCTTCCAATGAAACTGGGCAGAATTTCGAATGGAATATGTTCTGCTTTTGCGTTTGTTTTTTTCTTTTGATGCCTTACTTTCCTGACTCTGTTATTTTGGAGTATTTGAGGAAGAGGGCCCAGAATGACTTTTATGTCCTATACCTAGACACTTCCCTCTCGTGATCGATTGGAGATACCTCCTGTGAGTTGGCTGCCATTTCATTTGCTCATCTCTGTTCTCTGTGGGTTCTCTGCTCCCAGTATCTTATACAAAGCAGGCACTTAGTGAGTGTTTGTGGCATTAATGTGAAATAAGTCACCTTCCTTTCTTCTTGCCCTGTACTGCTTGTTAGGTAACACTTAAAAAAAAAATCTCTGAGCTACTTCTGTTTGTATAGCGTTGTATTAAACATTTGGCTACATTTTATGGCATGGAGCAGGTGCTCAATAAATTATTATTGAATGGATGGAAGTAGGTAAGGAGAGAGAGCGAGAAGGAATGGAGGAGGGGGAAGGAAGGAAGGAGTTTGGGGAGAGAAGTGTGTCGTTTCCTGGGATGTCTTGACCTGGCCCAATTTTGCAAGGTTTGCACTATCCCTTCATCTTTGCCCATTTCTCTGTTCCATTCTTAATTCTTTTCTAAGTAATTCATAATTGGAATTTCATTCCAGTCAAGCTATAGATAACAGCTAACAGTTTCATATATTCAAATCAATGGATATATGCATTATGGGAAAGGGCTACAGGGGATTCAGAATTCAAAATAGCATTTTTTGGCCCTTTGGCAGAGCCTTTGGAAAGACCCTGTCAGAGGGTGCCTTGTGTTTGTAAAATCATGGCAAACAATACACCACTTGCTGTGCTCATATCTGTGTCTGACCTTTGTGTGCTGAGCGGTGCTTCTGAGAGCTATAGGGAAAAGGGAAGTGTGCCTGCTGGACTTGGCAGTCTTGGTTCTCCCTCTGTATATGAGTTTCAGCTCAGACACAGTTCAAAAGATGGATTTCATCGGAAGGGCAACCGGTATATTGGAAAGACCACAGTCTTCGGGACCACATGGGTCTCGGACAATGCTGAACCTGTCAAAGTGATATTTTCCTCAGTTGTAGAATGTGAGTATGAGCTCATGGAGTCAGGAACCTTATAAGTACTGTGCACAACATTAAGTGCATAATAGATTTTCTATTTTACATACACAGCACCTCCTCAAACTACGAATGATTGCCAGTTCTGTCTTTAGGGAAGGAAACAAATGGGTTCTGAGAGGTTTTTAATTTGTCCAAAGCTTTTCAGGCAGTTAGGACTTGAACCCTAGACTCCCTGACTCCAAAGTCCATATGCTTGACCATGATGTTATACTGTCTAATTATCCCAAATTTGCTATGGCTAGAAGTAAGGTAGAAATAATGTACATACAGCACTTAGCACAGTCCCTAGGGCATGCTACATACTCGAATGGTAGGAGCTATTATTATTCATTCTCTATCTTATTTATGATTTCTCTCTGTATTTAATAGCAAGTTATTTAAGGGAGAGTAAGAATTACAACTTTCTCTCTGGGGGAGGCAATTGATATCCCAGATGTTTTTTGTTTTGTTTCGCTTTTCTCCATACTTATATCTGTGGCAGAACTTGAATGTCTTCCAAAAGAGGTCTTCCCTTTTGTATGTATAACCCTAGCTAAACCACATCATTAAATAGAAATTTTACTTCTATTCCTCCCTGAATATTTACATGAGAATCCTGAACCTTAAATTCTCCTGTGCCTTGGTGGAGACCTTAAACTCCTGATTAATTTAACAAGCATTTATTGATCCTTACTTCGCATCACAGTTTGCTTCTTTGTCTCACCACATTCCAAAGTGCAGATCAAATCCTGATGGCCACGTTCTCCATGGTAGAAGCAGTAATGAATAAGTATAGTATTTACCCAATTGCCTTGCTGTCAACGTGGTGGTCAGGCATAATTTCGCTGGCAGTCAGTTATTTACTTCTTCAACAAAAGTGTACTGAGCATCCCCAGTGTGATAGGCAGGATACTATGAGCTAGGGGTACAATTTTTCAAAAGAGAAGTATTTTCCTGTTTCCATGGAGTCAATAATCCAGCGGCGGAGGGGGGGTAGGGGATAAACAACAAAAAACAAGTAAGTAGCAATTGTTTTAAGATTTATGAGGAAAACAAAATGAGATGAGATGACGACAAATTACAGAGGAGAGTCTAATTTAGATATTGTTATTGTAGAAGCTGTTTTTAAGACCTAAAGAAGCTAGCCATGGCAAGAGCAGGGAGGAAGATGTTTCAAACCAAAGGGATGTGAATGCAGAGGTTCTAAGGCAAAAAGGTTGATATGCTCAAGGAGCAGAAAGAAGGCTAACACAGTTGGAGGAGTAAGGAAAGGAGAGAGTTGTACAAGCTGAGCACAACTTGTACTCAAGTACAGCGTGTTGAGTACAACACCTACAAGCGAGTCTAAATAGGTAATATTGATGGCCTGGGATTTTATCCCAAATGAGCTAGGAAGTCAGGGAAAAAAACTTAAGCTGGGAGAGAATATATATTGGTTTTTTTGTGACTGATGTGTGAAAAAAAAAAATGGACCATAGTAGGGAACAGCAGTGGGAGATCACAGAGGGACCTGCTCAGGGGTTTGAGTGACAGATGATGGCAATTCCGAATGGGATGGTGGTGGGGAAGGTGGAGAGTTAAGAGATTTGGAAAGTGTTTTGGAGGTACAGTTGGCTGGAGCTGCTGAGACAACTCTTGGGAGCAGGAAGAGGAAGAGAGAGAGAAATCGATGATGATTCTTGGATTTCTGTTGGAATGCATTTTTTAAAAAAACATGTTAGTCTTGCCGAGATCATAAAGTTAAGTCCTTAGCATGGATTGAGGGTGGTGGAGGAATGCATCACAAGAAGGAAAAGGAAGTGAGACCTAACATGTAGGGAGCCCCTAAAGTATGTCAGGGACTATGCTAAACTTGCATATACTATTTAATCTACTTGATAGCAATCCTATAAAGTAAAAATTATGACATACACATTTTACATACAAGGAAAAAAGCCTTAGGGAAGTTAAATAGCTCACCAAAGGTCATAGAGTTGGCAAATAAGGGAGACAGCAATTGAACCAGATCTATCTCTTTCTGAAGTCTCATCTCTTTCTACAGTAGTATGCTATTTCCGAGAGCTAAGATAATGAATGCCATAGAGCTCAATACTTTATTCCTGGAAAAGTGACTAGCATTATGCTAGGCATCTGTTGAATATTCATTATATACTGGTTAAGTAATAGATCTGAATCATCAGTGCAAACATTTGCCTTTACTGAAATGCCAAAGGTTTCAAAGGCTATGAACCTAAAATATATAGTATATTTCAAGATGGGTTGATCAAAACAGTAGACAAAATATTAATGGCAAAGTTCGAAAAAATTTATTTCCTCCCCTCTCCAAGAAACTTGGTGGCATAAAGCATGCATTCTCCCCAGTCCCCAAAATATTTGAAACTTTAAATGCAAGCCACGCTAAAAGATGCTAACAGACGTTCCAAATCGTTGGTGTTGGAAGAGTTGAGAGGAAGGGAGAGAATTCCCTGTATACTCAGCTGGTCAGAGGATTACATCATGTGTTTGGAAAGATGACTTCTGTTATATTTAGCTTTGTATGTGTTTGTTTATAGCATGCTCTGGGGCATACTATTCTGAGTCTAATCCACTTAGAATTTGAGCATCTTTACCTTGGACAAAGAACTACATGGAGCTTATATGGAAAAGTGGACGCCTTCATAGACTAAGTTATTAAAACTCTGGGGAGGAGTTTACAAATTGTAAAACAACAGGTCCAATTTGCAGGGGGGGGGGTGTGTGTGTGTATGTGTGTGTGTGCATGTGCACACACATACATATGTAAATATGTGCGTTTGTTTGGGGAGGGAGCAAAGGATTCAATTTTTTAATATTTTGGGGCAAAATATGTCATTCCCTAGATTGACACAGCCTCTGCCACTCCTTTTTGTCTTAATACAACCATTTCACCTGCATATAATAACTGTCTTGCCTTTCAAGGTGGTTTAGTTTGCGATGGATGTATTACTCATGGTCACTTTTGATTTCTACATCTAAATGCAAGAGTTTATCAGAATGATTTATCTGCATTGTATGAGTATGACCTGACTTTCTGGAACCAGTTTATATGAGTGCAGTCAGCTTTCTGGAAAAAATTAAGTACTCTTTCATATACTGTCAGGTAATATGTATGCCTTATACATATTAATTCACATAATGCTCCTAGCAACCCAGTGAAGTAGGTACTATTATTATCCCTTTATTACAGGTAAGAAAACAGTAAAGTGAGCCTCAGAGATATGGAGTAACTTGTCTTCAAGCTAGTAAGGTACACAACCAGCATTCCCACTTAGGCACTCTGAGTTTCAAGCAAGCCTTAACCTTTTGTCTGTACTGTCTCCTTGTAATAACAACCCACCTCGGGACTTCTGCTTGGCAGCCTTGCACTGGCATAAAATAAAGAATTGTCCAGAGTATCACAGCAAATCAGGGGCAACTACAGAACAAGAAATCTGAAACAGGAAAGCCGGGTACTATTCCCCAGTCTTTTGAGATTGGAACTTGCAGACCATGTAACCTAGGTATGTGAATTCAAGAAAATAGAGGCAGGTATCCAGGTAGACAAAAGCCTAAAGTCCAGATGATGGCAAGGCCAGGTCATGGATCTAGAAAGCAAAGGGGATTCTGGTTCCAAAAAACTTCTCCAGGCAGAAACTGCTTTAATGATATCAGCAGGAATGCTGACTGGCTTTATCTAGACCAGGGTTTCTCAGCCTCAGCACTGTTGACATTTTGGGCTGGAAGAGGCTCTTCTGTGCCCTGTAGGATCACTGGTCTTTACCCAGTAGATGCGAGTAGCAACCCACTTAAATACCAGTTATGACAATCAGAAAACATCTGCCAAATGTCCCCACTGACAACCACAGATCTAGATGAAGAAAGGATGCAAGAGAATCCATTCCTTCATTCAACAAATGCTTGCTAAGTGCTACTCAGTTTTAAGTATCATGCAACTTCAGGTCTTTCTTATAAACGTTTCAGTAAAAGAGGACTCTTGAATTACAGTATTAATCTGGAGACTTCAGACAACATGGCGCTGTTGAGGAAGGCATGTGCTCTGGGGCTAATCCATTTCGGGTTTGGGCATCTTTACCTCGGGCAATTCACTACCTACCTTGAACCACAGATGTCCCTCTCTGCAAACTAGAGATAATAGTAATAATACCTAACATACAAGTTTGTCGTGAGGATTAAATGGGATAATAAAAGAGGTTGGGCCAAATGCCAGACACACAGGAAGTACTTACTCTGACCTTATGGTAGGTGATGTCGGTCATATCCAGGGGGACCCAGAGATACTCTTCGGTGCGCTGAAGCAGTACTAGCTGACCCTATTTCTATGGCTTTACTCTTAGGACAAGCGTCAAACAGTGGCCACTGAAGTGATTGTTCTGTGATAGTAGGAAAACTTCCACAAAATCTGGTAGACCCTGTGGGTGGACTGGCTTCATTCCCACTGCAATTTTGTTGTTAAAGGATTTAAGAGATTAACAGCATCTCTTCAGGAAGCAGCTTGGAAAGCTCAGCTGGGTGCATTCCAGTGAATAGGGATTTTCTGAATTAAATCTCTTCTTTGAGAAGCAAGATATGTGTGTAAGTATGAAGTAAGGAGGGGGACCTCAGTTTCAAGTTAACAAGGAGTTGGTTACTTAAGCTAAGTGATATCCACCCGTCTAGGAGGCATTAGCAAGAGTGTCAGAGAGAGGCAACAGGCAGGTCGCATCATTATCCTGCCTTTCCCTAGTCAGGGGAAGAAATTTGAATATCTTGCATTAAAGAGCTAGCCTAGCTAGTTAAGGCTGGCTTTCTAATCCTCAGTTCTGTGAGTAATTTCCTGGGGGAACTTGGATGGGCCACTCAACCTACCTGGATATCAGTTTACCTCTCATTTAGTTAAGAGAAATATTTGAGAACTGCCGGATTGTGAAATTCAATTTCCAGTCCTTTCTTTCCCTGCAAATCTGGAATGTCTGGCCATGGGTCTCCTGCATCCCACATTTCTCAGTCTGAGCCTTCCAAACAATCCACAGTGAGAGCTCCAGAAGGTTCCAGATGAGGGGTGAGCTATGGGTGACCAGAGGAAGCACTCTTTTCATTCCCTAAAAGTAGATTTTTCTGAATTATAACTACCCACTACAGATTGGGAACAGGACAATATAGTAATGACAGTTGTCTGGATACTGAAGGAAGAGTCTAGTTTGGGAGAAAAGAAAAGGACATTTATCTAGGGTGAAAAGTAAAAATAACTTGCTCTGCCTTTCTGGGCATCTCGGGTTCAGCCCCTACAGGAGGCCCTCATGGGCAGTGTTCGCCGTCCCTGTGTCTTCAGAATGTTGAATTTGAAGGTTTTTAGGTAAATATGTATAGTCCCATCAATTCTAAGTATCACCACTCGCTATTGTTTGGCCCATGAAGACATTTGAGTTTTGTTTCCACTGAGTTTGAAATAAGACCAGTGCTAGCATGTTGGCAGCAGCAAATGAACTAGCAAAACGAAAAGAAAGGTCACAGTGGTTTTACTCTTGGCCAAAAAGGTAAAAGGCAGCTTTTTCAAAGGTGAAGGAAGAAGTAACTGCACTAGACAAGGACAACATTTTCTCCATAAATATGGGCATTGGGATGTTTTATCAGGAAGTGATAGTGATAATTATTAATATTATTCTGCGTTATGAGCTTCAACATGTATGCACATAAAAGTAATAATAGTAGCAATAACTGTAATAATTACTATTATCACTGACCATGTTAACTAGCCTTTACTTTGTTTTCCTTAATCTTAACACTCAGAGCTAGATATGAATAGTCTCACTTTTTAGGAAAGGAAACATATTAGCAAGATGAAGTGACTTGCCTAAGGTCACACAGCTGGTAAGGGAAGAAGTCTAAGTCGTTTTCTGACTGGGTGACCTATTCAAACTCTGGCTGTGCCACTAAGTTTTGTGTCCTTTTAAGCCTGTCAGGGTATTTGACTGAAATAAAGAGGTTGGACCAGAGAGTTCTTCAAACGTCTCCTTGCTTTAATATCCCATTATTCTAGGTAGGAAATTTTTAAGGATGTATATCCCATGAAATGAAATACATAATAATATAATGAGACTTCTGTGAGTTTGAACTGAATGCCAGGGGCAGCAGATTATACTTGCCCACCCTCAATCTTTATCAACACGTCACGTCTGTGGCTACGGTGAAAAGAAAGAGGAATGCACCGAGGGCAGTGGGTTAACGTGGAGTCAGGAGCCTCAGGGTTCCGATCCCAGCTTTGCCACGGCAGCCGTGGCTGTGACCGAGACACTAAGCCTCTCTGAGGCCTCAGTTTTATCATCTAGCAAATGGGAATCACACATGCCCAGCTTGTCACACGGTTATTTGGAGGCAGAAGCTTGCGAGTATGGGTTGGGGAGTCCAACACTGGGAGATGCTGAAGGAGTGTTGAGGTTACAGAGTAAATGGAACGAGGAGGGAGTTCACTGCAGGAAACCTGGCTTTGGCTCCTGGTTCTGTAACTAATTAGCAAATGTGTCGTGCAGGCGTTGGTTTCTTCATTTGAAAAATGGATGCATCAGTCTAGATCAGCGTTTCTAAACTATCTGTCAAGGGTGAGTATCCTTCCAAAATGTCTGAGAGATATACATTTGGAAAACAAAGCATATTCTATCCCCATCTTCAATATTAGCACCGGCATAGTCTGAGATGCTCTGTAGTAAAGAAACACATTTAATTGTATTGAACTCATTTTCCAAATTAAGTTGACCATGCAGCTCTTTTCTCTGGAATACTTGTTAACATGTCATGAAACATAATTGGGAAATTTAAGGTCAGGTGGGTGTAGTCCTGTGAGGAATTATAAAGAGAGTTTATGATTTATCTGTTATATCTATATCTACAAGGGTCAGGGACCACTTTTCTTTCTTTTCCTCTTTTTTGTATCTCTATTTCTCTATTTATAAAATTAATTTTGCCTTCCTAGTTGGCAGGCCGATGGGCATGTATATATGTGTGTGTGTGTTTTATTAGCAAGTATTTTGAACACCACTGTGTCTACTACTGTGGTAGATTCTGTGGACAATGGAAGAACAATATAAAATAGAGTCCTTTAACCTCCATTGTGGACTTTACTATCTATGAAGGAAGTCCAGGTGCTGAACAGTTTTCAGATTATTTTATTTCATTGAATTCTATGGCACTAAATGTGATAGAAGGCAAAAATGGAGATTTTCATGGGCTCAGGTAATTAGAGAAAACTTTATGGAATAAACGGAATTTTGTCTAGACTTTGAAAATTTGTGACATATGATGTCAGGTAGAAATAATATGGAATAGTCAGGAATGGAGCCAGGATCTGAAGGGCATGAAAAGTATGTGCACTTGTTACAGTGAACCCTAATAGCCATCATTAGTTATTGAGCAAAGAAATAGCAAGGAGAAAATGAGTTTTAGTGGAGAGTTATCTGGGAGGTGAGATGAGCAGGGCCTTTGCTGTAATCCCAGGACAGGTGACTGGATATAGTAAGGCATTGTCATGCAGGAAGAAATACGTTGGACTTCAAACAAGAAAAATTGCATTTGTGTCCCAATGCTTTGATTTAAAAAATGTCCCCCCCCCCTTTATAAATATTTTATAATTAATTTAATGATTTATTTTAAAGTAATAGTTTCACATTTTGGTCCCCTTCTGCTTCAGCTACCCATTTCCCCTCCAGAGAGGCAATTATAATTACCAATGTCTTGCACATCCTTCCAGAGAAAGTTTCTCAACCTCAGCATTGTTGACATTTGGGGATGGATAAGTCACTGTTGTGGGGCTGTCTTGTGTGTTGTAGGGTGGTTAGCAGCATTCTTAACCTCTACCCTCTGGAGGCTAACACTCCCTCCTCCTCACTTGTGTTAATCAAAGTACCTCCCAACAATGCCAGATGCCCCCCTGGGGGACAAAATGACCCTGGTGGAGAACCACTGTTCCAGAGGTGCTTTATAATGAGGAATCACTGTACTAAAAGGTGGAGGCAATGTTGATAGGATTTTTGTACCAACAAAAGAGTGAGAAGATCGAAAATGGTCTTCAAGGACTCCAGTCTATGTAAATGGAAGAAGACTAAAATCTCTGTCAGTTACGATGCTTTGGGCTGCAAGTATCAAATATGCAGACTTAAACTGACTTGAACAAGGAGGAAACCTATTAGCTCACTTGACCTGTGGTCTTGAGATAAGTCAGACTCCAGGTTTGATTGATGCAGTAGCTTTCAGGGTCATCATGGATGCAATTCTTTCTGGGCTTTGGCCTGTCACCCATAGCATTGGGCTGGTTCCCCTCCGGGCTATGAGATGGCTATCAGCAGTAACTGTGTCTAACCACTTCCTTATTTGTGCCCAGAGGTAGACAAACAACCAGATGAACTAAAGATTAGCAATGCTTCTTTCCCAGGAACCATCAGAAATCCTCTCTTCACGTATTCCTGGCCCAAACTAACTTAGTACCCTGCCCTACAACCCATTCCCTGAGCCTCTCTGACCACATAGATAAGATCTGTTTTGTAGAGTGGATATTGCATTCTTAACCACAGTAGCCCCCATACAGTCTTTGGAAGGAAAAAAGATAATCAGGCAAGTATGGAATACAATGAGTTCAGGGTAATACCTCATGCATTTTGAGCCAGTCACCATTCACGTAGATTTAGTGTTTGGGTCAGTGAGAATACTGAATTGAATATAAGCCAGATCATGAAAACTCTCAAAGGAGGAATGTACCGAGCATGTGTGCAAAGAGAAAAGAGCACAGAGGGCCAAAGACCGTAATCTTGGAGGAAATTGGATGTTGATAATTAAGTCAAAGGTGTGAGAGATTTAGTCTTGCTTGGAAACAGAGCTGTCTCAGCCACCTGCTGGGCGTGTGATCTTGGCGGAATCACTTTTCCTTTCTGTTTTGTTTTCCTTATTTATAAGATTGGGAGAGGAAAACCTTCCTCATAAGGCTGGTGAAAGGGTTAAATAAGGCAGTGCACAAACAGCACTGAATCAAGTGATGGGTGTCAGGGAGCGTAATGAACCGTAACTGGTGATGGTAGGCGGGGTGACTGTTACTGAGCTGGGAGGAGTAAAAGGAGTGAGGAGGAGAGTAAAGGGGGGCTCTGAAGGAGCAGGGCAGGGGCCTGTGATCTTGCAGGAGGGGACGGCTGCTCCCAGCATCCTAGAAGAACTTTAAAAAACACTCTAAAATACCCTATATCTGGGTAAGCATTACAGAACTTTAAAATTTAGCTCAGCCCTGAGCTATATAAGGTCCCACCAATTTACAAAAGTTGCCAACTCAGACAGCAAGTTATTTTGACCATCTTTCTCTTCCCACTACTCATTCCCTTTCCTATGTCAACAGACAATGTCCACAGTTTTTTTTAAATATCAACTTAAATCTTGGAAATACGTTCCATGTTTTTAGAAATGTTCAATATTCCATGAGCATTTAAATATTTACCTCTGTCATCTTTGATCACAGATTGGTACTCAAGGAAAAAATATCCGTTCCATGTTTGTTTGTCTGTTTTTTTCAGTAAAACAGAGTATGTCCATCATCAAAGCAGAATAAGCTCAGATTGTCAGTCTAGATACAAACGTGGTGGTATTTTAAAGCCCTGGATTTTATAAACCATTTAAAAAATGTGATTCTGCTGTTTAGCATACTTGTCTACAAATATTCATCCATTCCATCAAACACACTTTTCTCAAGCACCTGCTCTGTGCAGGGCATGGACTTGTTTTGGTGCCTGTACAGAGATTCCCAGGTAAGGTAGAGGATAGGGACCTAGAAGGACTTAGCACTTACAAGGCATGTGTTCTACTCCAGTAAATGAACAGGGAATAGGCTATACTAGATAGAAGGGTGTGGGTTATCTTGTCTAATTTCACTTAACCACCTTGTTGCACTATGCCGTGTTTACTGTGTCTACTATTAATGGGGGCATCAGTTTCTCTTTGGTTACATGATTTTTAGGTACTTTGTTTAAATACTGAGTGTTCATTAATAGCCTCTCAAGCTTTTGGCTTTCCATGCCATTGCCTAAACTCAGAGCTAATAGGTGGGTGAACTGAAGTTCTTGTCTAATTCTGACTGTGGTGCCCAAACCCTTTTGGGTTTGGCAAGTAACTCTACTTCAGAGGTGGGCAAGAAATAATCACTGCCTCCAAGAAATTTACTGTCTCATAGGCAAGTGAAAACACAACACAAATAACCATTATCATCATCATAAAAACAAAGAGTACTGAGCCCTTACCAGAAAACAGGCACCATTCCAAATATTCTACAGACATTAACTCATTCACAGCAAGCCCCATGCGGTTTCTCCCATTATGAGACCAGTTCCACAGAGGGGGGGAAATAGAGGTACAGAAAAAGTAAGTAAAAGCTGATACACAGAGTTAGAAAGAGGTGAATCCAGAGTTTAAAACCAGTGAGTCTTTGTTAAAGCTCATTACCGCCTTGCTACCTCTCATAACCATACTTCAAGGTTACAAGTACATGGATGCTAAGAGAAGTACAGATAAACTGTATTTCTTACCTGAGTAAATGGGGAAGGCCTGGCGGGAGGAAGTGGGATTTCATCCAGTCTTTAAGCAACAGGGAGGATTTGGTTGTGTAGAGCTAGGGAAATGGGCATTCCAGGGTAAGGGCTTTCCAGCTTTGAGCAAAAAAGGAAGAGATGCTGGTGTCTATGCGAGGTAGTTGTTTCACACTCCGGAGGCTTTGGTGATGAGATACAGGCTGGCTTTGCTCCCCTCCCACCCCCAGCCTCGCTGCCACCATTTACGCCTGTGCACTGCGAACCTGGGACACGCTGGCAACCCCGGGAGAGCTGACTTTCTGTCCATTGATTTATCCTCAGACGCCTCTATCCAAAGATACATCACCAAGCACTCCTGCTCCCAGAGTCAGTGGAGGGAGGTTTATGACTCAATTTTACTGGTTCGCTTGTGCAGACAAGTGGCTTCCGTTGTGGAGGAGTCATTTGAAATAAAACATCATTATTAGATTCCCTCTTCCTGAGCCCCCTCTCTAGGCCCGTGGTTCCCTCTGAGTTAAGGGTCAAACCAGGACCTGCTGGAGGACTTTTCCTCTGTGGACTAAAGACGGTCCTTTATTAGCAAATAGAAATTTAAGAACTGGGCATACTTAAAAGAAATTTAAGTATGTTTTCTAATGTGGTGTTGAAGGATTTAGGGATTATCGTGCTGCACAAGGACGGCACTGAATTTTTCACTTTGTTTTGTCTGCCTAGGTAGGTCATCTCCTTTGTTCCAATGAAGTAAACAGTTCTGAGATAGAGAGAGGCAGTTTTCAAGAGGGGCATGTCACTTAGTTCCTTCATGACACGACTGTTTTGCTCTTCCGGTATTCCTTCTGTCCTCAGCTATTATCCTTGCTCCTCATACCTGAACACGATCATGCCCCCAGATCTCTTCTGACCTTGTCCCCATGGTCACCAAAACCCTTGCCTCCCGCAGTAACATAAGCATCCTCCAGCTCAGGGCCTTTGTGCTGACTTCTCTTGCTGCCTGCGAAGTTTTTAGCTGAGATATCTGTCTCATCCTCTCCCCTTATCCAGATCTCTGCCCACATTCTCAGGACATCAGAGTATCATTCCAATGAAAAATTTGCCATTCCTAACACTTAAACCTTGTTGTATTTTTCTTCTTAGCACTGATCACTGCTGGACATATTAATTATTTGCTTTCTTTCTGTCTCATTACACTCAGTACCTACACACACACACACGCACACGCACACGCACACAGACACACACACACACACACCCTGAATCTTCAGAATACTGCTCTCACAATGTCACAGTCAAGTCTATCTTTTTTGGCTCCTCCTCTCAAGTGTGTTTGTCCATGGGAATTGGGCAGGGGCTTTTCTGTTTTGTATTCTTTATCTCTCTTTTCTTTAATTTATTTTTGGCTGCATTGGGTCTTTGTTGCTGGACGCGGGCTTTCTCTAGTTGTGGCGAGTGGGGGCTACTCTTCATTGAGGTGCACAGACTGCTCATTGCAGTGGCTTCTCTTGTTGCGGAGCAGGGCTCTAGGTGTGTGGGCTTCAGTAGTCATGGCACGTGGGCTCAGTAGTTGTGGCTCACGGGCTCAGTAGTTGTGGCACACAGGCTTAGTTGCTCCGCGGCAGGTGGGATCTTCCCGGACCAGACCATGAACCTGTGTCCCCTGCATTGTCAGGCGGATTCTTAACCACTGAGCCACCAGGCAAGTCCCTGTATTCTTTATCTTTAATGCCTGACCCACAGTGAAAACTTGATAGTCATTGAATGAACGGAAAGAATGTGAAATGGAAGAAGTGTGAAATGGAAAGAATGAAGGAGAAAAGGGAACGAAGAAGGAAAGAAAGGGGAAGGAAGAAAGAAAGAAACCGTACACAATTCTGCTTGTTCCACGTTTGTTAGGTTAATCCCATCGCAGTGACATCTGGTTCTAAGAGATACCTCTCCTAGTCTAGCACCCTCTCCAGCAGTACTTGCTGTTATACCCCTTGATCCAGAATTCACCATTTCCTCTCTTTTCTATTCCATGCTTTCCTACATTTTTCTTTTCCTCATAACTTCTACCAATTTTTTCCCATTCTTCAAAAGGCTGATGAAAGTATCTCACCATAAAGCCTTTCCTGACTAACAGGAATGAATGACCTGTCACGGAGGCATTTGATTTGGCCTGTTTCCCTGTAAGGGGTGGCATCTCTGATGCACTGCCCAGGCCTTTGTCCACAGCGTGGGCAGCTGTAAACACATCTTCCCCTCTATGGATTTGCCATTCAGTATTGAGAATCAACTAGAATTCATGCTACAGACAGATAAGCGTATGTTCCTCTCTAACCTTACACTTCCCTTTTCATTCCCCTGATGGCATCTGGGTGAGAGCCTGTAGGACAAATGTGTAAATAGGTTTTCTCTCGGTTTCCAACTCAAATAGCTTGGTCCTGTCTGCCTGGAGTACCGTGTTAAGAGAAACTGGGAAACTGAATCTGAGCCCAGTAGAGAAAGTGGGCGTTTATCGATTAGCAATGCCTGCCTTAGGCACAAGGTGGAGAGCTGGTGGTACCACAGTTTCCTGTTTGCCATCCCTACCCTAGTAGGGTCTCACATTCTGTATTGTTATTTCTGATTAACTAACTCAAAGCAAGCATGCTTCTGTTACTCATTCATCTTTTAATAGAATCAAGTGTAAACAGAAGACTTTTTTTTTTTTTTTTTTTTTTTTACCATATATGGTTCAAGTATAAATGGGTTTGGAGGCCCTGTGAATGGGGAAAAGCACCTGACCTACTGAGAATAAGGATCAGCTCATTAAAAAATAAGAATTTTCTCCTGGAGTCAACCTGGAGTATCTCCATCTGTTATTTCTGAGATAGCAATAATATTATTCATGATAATAATAACACTAATAATAATATAGGCCACTTTACAGTAGAGCACAGCCATCCTCTGTGTTTGTCATCAGCCCAGAATACTTTTAGATTTTCTTTTTCAGAATCCTCTTTCATCTATTAATTCATCTAAACCCTTACTAAACCTAATTTCTTATTTAGCTCATTGCCCCTTAAAGGATACCAAGCCATACCAATGTATATCTTCATTCAGATGCCCTAAAATCACCTGTTAGCATACTTTGAAAAAGGTCCCCTGATTTTATCCCTTTGAAGACAACTCATGATCAGTTGGACTTTCAATAGGGATTGCACTGAATCTGTTGATCAGGTAGGTGAATGCTGCCATATTCACAGTATCAAGTCTTCCAATCCATGAATGCAAGACGTTTTTCCATTTATTTCAATCTTTATTTCTTTCAACAATGTTTTGTAATTTTTAGTGTACATGTCTTACACTTCTTTGGTTAAATTTATTCCTAAGGGTTTTTAAAAACTCTATTACCAATGGAATTATTTTTCAAACTCTCTTAAGCTTTAGATATTTCTCCTTTTGAAGATTCATCTTTTCTGCCTGTAAATTCCCATTCATACCTTCATAATTCTTCTTTCTATAGAGCTATAATTCACATAACATAACATTTTACTTTTTAAAGCGTATGCTTCAATGGTTTTTAGTATATTCACTATATTGTGTAACAATTACCACTGTCTATTCCAGAACATTGCCATCACCCCAGAAAGAAACCCCACACCCCTCAGCATTCACCGTCCATTCTCTCTTCCCTACCACCATCCCCGACAATCCCTGATCTGCTTTCTGTACCTATAGATTTGCCAATTTACATTTTATATAAATGAGGTCATATGTAATATGTGGCTTTTTGTGTCTGACTTTTTTCACTTAGCATCATGTTTTCAAGGTTCATCCACGTTGTGGCATGTACCCGCACTTTATTCCTTTTTGTGACTGAATTAAATATCCCGTTGTTTGGATGTATCACATTTTGTTTATTCGTTCATCGGTTCATAGACATCTGAGTTGTTTCCACGTCTTGGTTATTATGAATAATATTGCTATGAATATTCATGTCCAAGTTTTTGTGTGAACATATGTTTTCAGTTTTCTTGGGTGTGTACCTAGGAGTGGGATTGCTCGGTCATATGGTAGTTTTATGTTAAACTTATTGAGGAACCACCTGCCAAACTGTTTTCAGCAGTGACTACACCATTTTACATTCCTACCAGCAATTAGAAGTGTTCTAATTGCTTCATGTCCTCACCACTACTTAATGTTTTCTGTTTTTCTGTTTCTCTTATAGCCATTCTAATGAGTTTGAAGTATTATCTCACTGTGGTTTCTATATGCATTTCCCGGATGATTAATGATGTTGAGCATCTTTTCATGTACCTATTAGCCATTCGTATATCTTCTTTAGAGAAGTGTGCATTCAAATCTGTTGTCCACTTTTTAATTGGATTATTTGTCATTTTATTGTTTAGTTATAAACGTTCTGTACGTAATCTGGATACTAGACCCTTTTAAGGTATGTAACTTGCAAATATTTACTTTCATTCTGTGAGTTGTCTTCACTTTCTTGATAGGGTCCTTTGGCACCAAAAAATGTCTTTATATTTTGATGAAGTCCAACTTCCCTATTTTTTTCTTTGATGGCTTGTGTTTCTGGTATCATATCTAAAAAACTTAATCGCATGTCATTCATATTTATACCCAGATGTTATTGTCGTAGTTGGTAGTTTTAGCTCTTACATTTAGACCTTCTGTCCATTTTTAGTTAATTTTTTAATATGGCATGAAGCAGGGGGGCAAATTCATTCTTTTGCATATGGACATCCAATTATCCTGGCACCATTTGTTCAAAAGACTATTTTTCCCCTACTGAATGATTTGGGTGTCCTTGTTGAAAATCAGCTGTAAACGTATGGGTTTATTTCTGGACTCTTGATTCTATTCCATTGGTCTCTATGTCTGTTCTTATACCAACACCACACTTGATTACTGTAGTTTCATAGTAAGTTTTGAAATCAGTAAGTATGAGGCCTCCAAACTTGTTGTTCTTTTTTAAGATTGTTTCGGCTATTTAGAATCCATTGCCTTTCCACATGAATTTTAAGATCAGCGTGTCTATTTCTGATAAAAAATCAGTTGGAATTTCAGTGGGGATTGCACTGAATCTGTTGATCAGCTCGGTGAATATTGCCGTGTTAACAGTATCATGTCTTCCAATCCCTGAACGCAAGATGTTTTTCCATTTATTTAGATCTTTAATTTCTTTCAACAGTGTTTTGTAATTTTCAGTGTACATGTCTTACACTTCTTTGGTTAAATTTATTCCTAAGAGTTTAAAAAAATTCTATTATCAATGGAATTGTTTTCCAAAATCTCTTAAGCTTTAGGTATTTGTCCTTTTGAAGATTCATCTTTTCTGCCTGTAAATTCCCATTTCTTAAGTCAATGATCACAGCTCGTATGTGTGTTTAATTGCCTGAACAGTGACTTGAATGTGTGATACCTAAACACTTTCTGATACAGATGATGAGGGAAAAAACAAACAAACAGATGCCAGGAATGGGCCCAGAATCAGGCTCCATAAACTCATTTACCTCCTTCCAAATAAGCTAAACCCAGTCAATCTTAGTGTGTTCCTAGTAGAGCAGGGAATACCTTAAGAAGATTAAATTACTCATGGTTATTTGTCACCTAAAAGCTTCCATATCATTTTTGTCATAGTCTCTCCCTTTTTTCTTTTTAACATCTTTATTGGAGTATAATTGCTTTACAATGTTGTGTTAGCTTCTGCTTTATAATAAAGTGAATCAGCTATACGTATACATCTATCCCCATATGTCCTCCCTCTTGCGTCTCCCTCCCACCCTCCCTATCCCACCCGATATCGTCTCTCCCTTGAAGGATCCTTTTTTTAGAAGTTATCCTTTCCTGTGATTTTCTAGACTCCCACTATCCCAATTATCCAACTCAGATCTACCCATCCTTGTTACTCTCCTACTGCCATATTCTGGAGTTTTTCTTCCTTCACTCACTGTATCCCCCTGTGTACAGTAGAATCTACAAACCAGGGAAATCATCCATGGTTAGCAATGGCTTAAAATGGCTTCCAACTAATGCTGAGATCCTCATGGGTTGGAAACTTTATTTAATTAACTTTTGGATCCCTGTAGCTCCTCTGTTTTGCTGGAGTCTGTGCTAGATAAATGTTTGTGAAATGAACAGGACAAGAATCTTTAGACCCAAGCTAGTTTGAAGTAGGGTAAGAACCAATGTGAAGTCAAATTATATACATTTTACTTTGGGCTTGGTTGAGACATATATTGGACCTTTCTTAAACATTTGCTTTTTTGAAGGAGAACTACATAAATGAGGACATAATGTGAATATTTTTGCAAACTTACAGGAAATAACCACTTTTCTGTAATGGTGGTTATAGTTTATACACCAAAGGACCATATTTACAAATACAGAGCCATATGTCTTACTACATAATAATTTCTATTGTTTAGAGACATAATGTCACAGAATTAAGAGGACATTGATAATGCAGTCTTAGTGTGTCTACTCTTAACTGCCAGTGCTTTCCCCACTTTTAATGATTTTCTGGCTGTGGAGGACGAGTGCCTTTGATTTTCCTTTTTTTTTTTTTTTTTTTTTTTTTAACTAGTGGGTACTCTTTATTTGAAAAAATCAACTGTGGCTCTGAAATTCCCATCTGCAGAATATTTCTGTCTTCTAAATGTTTTCCCAGGAAGCCATCAGTTGGTTGATCATTTCCAGCCTGCAACCGCATAGTTACATCTGCAGCTGAGGAGGATGTTGAAGACTCCGTAGCAGCACCATCTGTTGTTCGCAGAATGTTTTCTTTCAGATAAAGATGGGTGGGTGTTAGTCATAATTAGGCAAGTTGCATGCTAGGATCAGAAGCTGATATGATTTACCAGATTTCTGCACCAGTAAGTACTTCTGGCCCTATGGGTATTCATAAATTCAGGGGGAGTTAAAACTAACGCTGCTATGGTTGGTTATAATTTTTCATACTAGCACAGGAGTCAGCACAGTACAGACCCTGGGCCAAATCCAGCTCGTGGTCTGTTTTTATAAACAAAGTTCTATTGGAACATAGCCACACCCATTCCTTTATGTATTGACCCTGACTGCTTTCACAACAGAGCTGAACTGAATAGTTACGACAGAGATTATATGGCCTGCAGAGCCTAGAATATTTACCATCTGACCCTTTACAGTTTTCTTGCCCTTGTACTAGAATATTATTAGATGATTTTCTGTTGTCAGTAGATTTGTATGACTTTCGTGTTAAGTACATGACCATTTTAGATTTGAAAACTTTAACTTACAACAGAATATCACCATCTCTAGGAAGCCTTCTGTAATGCTTCCCCTGTACTCCCTATCAAGCTGGGCATAATGGTCTTTTCCTGGCCTCATCTAATACTGTAGACAGGTCTCAATTACTGCATATATCTTATTATTTTTAATAACTTAATATCTAAACTAAATAATTTCTGCACCTGCTGTTTCCTGTAAGCCTGTGAAAATTCTCACATTATGTCCTGTTTTAGATAGATGTTCATAAAATAAAAGGAAATATTATCGTTCTTGAGGAAGGAGGCTGCCTTATTTGTATTCTTAGTGCCTAATAACAGTACCTAGGGTGAAGAATGCACTTGAAAAAAATGTTGAATGAATGGATTGAATGAGTTATTAATTAAAAAGAAGATATTATTTAACTCTCTTTTAAAGACTGTTTGGGATAGAGGTTAAGTGTGTGGTCTCTAGACTCTAATCTGTTGATGTGAAGCTCCGTTTCCACCACTTACGAGCTCTTAGTCTTTGTTCAAGTTACTTTCTCTCTCCTGCTTCAGCTTCCTCACCTGTGAGGTGGAAATAGCAACATAACCTCCCTCCTACATTGTTGTGGAGGACAAACTTTATCATCCAGGCGAAGTTTCAGCACAGCACCTGACTCATACTAAGTATTCAGCATACCATGGTCATTACTGGTGACTCATTATTTCTTTTAATCAAAAGTCAGTTCCCTCTCATGTCACCATTAGTTTTGTCACACTGCTGAGTTATTACTTGCAAGGATCCATGAAGATATCCTTTATACCAAGAGCCAATTTTTTGGTCTCCTACTCTGTGTCAGACTGACTGCACTAATCACTGGGGATAGAAAGTGGATCAGATGTCTTGATGATCCTTAAGTATTTCATAATCTAGTACACTGAGCCTAAATCTGCCACTTGGGAAAGGACGTGTATAGCTCAGTCACAGAGGAGGCCAGAGACTGATCATCACTGAGGACCACTGCCCTTCCTGGTCCATGTTTATGATGGGAGAACAAAACCCTAAATGAATGAAATGAGGTTGTGTCTTAGGAATGTCAGATACCAGCCAAGGAGTCCAGTTTTCTGGGCGGAAAACCTTCCAGATCCTCAGAGTGCCTCCAGACACCATTGCTGTCTGTACTTGCAGATGGCCCTAGTTAAAAACAAAACTAGGGCTTCCCTGGTGGCGCGGTGGTTAAGAATCCGCCTGCCAATGCACGGGACACGGGTTCGAGCCCTGGTCCGGGAAGATCCCACATGCCGCGGAGCAACTAAGCCCGTGAGCCACAACTACTGAGCCTGCGCGTCTGGAGCCTGTGCTCTGCAACGGGAGAGGCCGCGACAGTGAGAGACCCGCGCACCGCGATGAAGAGCGGCCCCCGCTTGCCACAACTAGAGAAAGCCCTCGCACAGAAACGAAGACCCAACACAGCCAAAAATAAATAAATAAATTTATTTAAAAAAAAAAACAAAAACTAAACGAAAACCAACCAACCAACCAAACAAACAAAAACTCAGATTGCTGAGCAAAAGTTCTGTACTTGTTAGCGTTCAGTTGGGTGAAAAGCACTGGCACTACCTGGAAGGCAAGAGAAGGCACTTGGCGGATGAAGTGCCAAGGCCACTAGCTATGCAGAGAACAGGGCTAAGAGCTCCTGTTCTGGAATCTGACAGACGTGATTTGAATCACAGCTCTGCTATTTGCTAGTTAGGTGATCTCAGGCAGGCCCCTTTCCCGTCTCTGTTTTAGTTTTCCGATTGGTAAAATGGGATGGTCATAGTATTAACTTCATCCGGTGGCTGTGGGATTAAGTGAGATGACATAAAGTGTTTAACAGTGCCTGGGGTATAGTAACAACTCAATAAACATTAGCTTTTCAATGAGAGTGGAGGTTACATACAGAGGAAAGCAGGGGCCCATCTAGATTTTGTTTAGTTATCCAGAGGAGGAGCGTGTGAAGGTAGGTCTATTTCTAGTGGAAGGAAGGTGAGGGGTTTAGCCTCCAGCCTTAGCGACACTGATCCGTTTTCAAAAGCACCCCCTGAATCTCTCAGACCAGGAGGTTTTCCATCATGAAGCCAGCAGGCTGGGATTCCCCCATCTGCCACCGTCCTCTTCCCTGGGCTCAGCCTCTGCGTGGTGGCTACTTCACACTGTGCAATGCAAGAAAGGTATCCACGGGCCAGGCAGCAGAGTCTCATTGATACTAGTAAGCTTGCAAAGGGGGACTTGGGTTCAGTACATGTTGGAGCACTGAAAACAAAAACAAAATAGTAAGTGCTGTCTAAATAGAGATTGAGGCTACTTCTGACTTAAAAAAAAGCTATGGTGACATATTTCCACGAGAGGCAGAATAGAAAAATAATTAAAAACACAGGCTCAGGAATAAAAAGTTTCAAATTTGCTACTTTGTAGCTGTGAGATCTGGATTGAGTTACCTGATTCTCCTCAGTTTCTTCATCTGTGAAGTGAGAATAATGATGAGTACATCTCTGGGGCACTGGGACAAATGAAAGGTTTTGCATAGACCTCAGTAACAGTGGTCATTAGGCAAGATGCTGAGTTCCTGCACCTCCATAGGAAACGTGTGTACCCTCTAATCTTGTGTGTTAGACACCTGGACCTGTACAAGGAAATTTTCCTTCCCAAATACGTCTCGAGAGGATTTTAGACTCTAGATTCTAAAGGTAATGAGAACACTGCATTATTTTAAAGCAGTGTCATTTCCTGTCTAATGATATTTATCAATTCTAGGAGGTAAAAATTATGGGTATCTTCATATTGTTCTCTCCAATAGGAGAGTAAAAAGGTCACTATCAGAAATTTTCATTAAAAGCCTCCAGTGGTAATAGAGGTCAGAGTTGAGAAATATAAATGTGCATTGCCATGGTGACGGAGTTAGGATTCTGTTATGAGCTTGTTTTATTTATCATTAGTTATTTCTATCAGTTTTCTTTCATCACCTTTGTTTTTTCTCAAATTACTAAACAATTAAAGAATTTGGCAAGGGAATGAGCCAGATGTAAGTTTCCTCTTATATCCCTTAATGGAAGCAAACACGCTGTAATGTAATTTTTCTTTCCTCTGCCAGAACTGCTTCCCTCCCCCGCCCCTGCCAAATTCTCAGCTTTAGAGCAGTTACAGAACCCCTTGGAAGTGGAAAAGCCCATATTCTCAATGGAATGTAATTAAATTTAAATACTGTTGCATCAGCCAGTTGAAGAGAGGAATCGGGAGAGAAATCCTCCCATTTCTCAAAGTTACTTTGGGCTACACCCAGAAATCCTGCTAAGTGCTGACATGAGTTTCCATACGGTGGTGGCATTAATGCAACTGTGGGCTGTATTTATGCTATGATGGAGGAGGCTCACGGAATCTATAAAATTGAAAGACTTTATAACAGAAAACAAAGTTTAACTGAATTTTAATAAGAAACAATACAGTGTAGTAAGGTAGTTATGAACATTGGTTTTGGAGTTAGACAATTTTTCGACCAATTTAAATTTGTCTTCTGCCTGTGGTTCTCTGGATGAATTTAGATGAGTCAGTCAACATCCTTGATCTTTGGTTTCCTCATCTGAAAAACAGATGAGGAATAATAATGTTCATAATCAATGAGATTGTTGTTGGATTGAAATGGTCCGACACATATAAAGCTCTAACTTTAGCACAGAGTATATACTCAATAATAATAGCTGCTAGTGCAATTATGTATCAGCCATGCAGGTTCCATAACAACCATATTAATTAGAATTCACTCCATGTGGAAGAGAGAAATGCACAGGTAAAACCAGTCTTAATTTAAGATAAGACTGAATTAAAGAAAATGTGAACAGATGTTCCATTTTGTAACTCCCGCCTGCATGTAGAACACGATGTCCTTCTCTTGACAAGAGCTGATTCTTCTCCTACACTGTGGGCCTTTTCAGAAGTCATTTCTCAGCTCTGGCCCTGAGTTTTCCCCCTCTGCAAATAAGGAAGTCAGAAGAGATGATCTTGGAGGACGCTTCCGGGTCTGGCTTTCTGAAGATTCTTCCAGGATTGGTTCAAGCCATGTTTAAGCGTTGATAGAAATATTCATCCTTGCCTGAAAAACAAAGAAACGTTCTTCATTTGAAAGGAATTAATGAGCAAGACAGTAGCAAGAGACTGTCTGAAATGTGTCCAGCCTTATGTTAGTCCGATAAGCAAAGCAAAGAAACTCTTAGGAAGGTTTTTCTGACTACTCAGGCTTGGATGACTTCATTTTGATGGGTTAGAAGCATAGATCAGAACTGTTCCTGTTAGGGTAGGGGTTAGTGTCACCTGCTTCCCTGAACGTACAAAGAATCAACCTAATGGTACTGAATGGGCATAAGTGGTTTTCCAGTATCTGGGCAGGTTCCTCAGGTCAGTCCTTCCAGTAGGGGTGCAATCTACAAATGGGCCACGTTATTTTTTTCATTGACATACTAAGATGTGGTATTATGGAAAGAATGCTACATTTAGAGTTAAGGACTTGGGTCTGAATTCCAGGTCCCACATCCATGATCTTGGATAAGTTACTTCACTTCTTTCATTGAATTTCAGCTACCTTCTCTTTAAAAATAGGGTCAATATTAATCATATTAAAGGGTCGTCAGGAAGATTAAATAAGATAACTCATGCGGAGCCCCAAGCACATATGTTGTACATGTCAGGCACTTGATAAATAAATAAATGATATCTATTCTTCCATTTGACAGATATCTCCTGAGCACTTGCTATGTGCCAGGCACTGTTACATTAGAGACCAAAGCAGAACAAGATCCTGTACCTCTGGAGTTTAATTTCTAGTGGGGGAAACATAAAATTTTGTACAACACAGGGAATATAGCCAATATTTTATAATAACTATAAATGGAGTATAACCTTTAAAAACTGTGAATCACTGTGTTGTACACCTGAAACTTACATAATAATGTAAATTAACTATACCTCAATTTTTAAAAATTTAAAGAGAAAAACTTTAAAACCCAGTAAATGTAGTAAAGTAAGTAAATTACGTACTGTGTAAGAAGGTAATAATTATTGTGAGGAAAAAAGAAAAATATAGCATGAGGTACAGGACTCCAGGGTGAGTGGGAGAGGTTATGGAATTAAGTTGGGTGGTCAGGGTAGGCCTCCTGAGAAGTTGCCATTTGGACAAAGACATGAAGGGGGTGAGGGAATTAGCTATGAGGATATTTGTTGGGAGAAGGTTCCAGGCTGCGGTGCAAAAGCCCTGAGGTGCAAAAGCCCTGAGGCAGGATTTTGCGTTTCATGTTGAGGAACACCAAGGAGGCCAGTGTGGCTGAGGCAGTGACCAAGGATGGGTACAGCAGTAGGAAATGAGGTCAGACAAGTCATGGGGACCAGACCCACGTAGGACCTTGCAGGCCCTCGTAAAGGCTTTATCTTTTACTCTGAGGGAAAGGAGGAGACACTGAAAGATTTTGAGCAAAGGAAACACATTATCTGACTTAGATTTTCAAAAGGACCACTTCGGTTGCTATTTTAGGACAGCAGTGGTGCAGAGAGTGGGGAGGGGAGGCAAGGATAAAAACAAGGAGACCAGTTAGAGGCTGTTCAGAATTCCAGGGAACAGGTGATGCTGATCTGAGCCATGGGAGGTAAGAAGGGATGAGATTCTGAATATCAGGCAAAGATCCTTCTTTCCACCTGCCTTTAATTTCTTGGAGTATAATAACAATATTTACCTAATTCCCTTAAAGAGGAGGAAGATGGTGATGACAGACAGTTATTAACACTGACTCTGAAACAGGCACTGTGAAAAGTACCCATCAACCCTATGAGATAGGAATAATTAGTAACTGTTTTTGACACATGACCTGAGGCACAGAGAGACCGAGCAATATACCCAAGGTCTCACGTTTCCAAAGTGTTGCAGTTGGGAGTCGAACCTGGTCCGTCTGCCACTGGAACTACGCTCTGAGGATATGGTCAGTGCAGTGAGAAGAGTTTCTCTAGAGAATCTCGAGACTGTTCTCTCCTCACTCCCTCAAGGTTTTCAGACAGAGTCAAAAAGAGATTTACCATACTCAGTGTCTTCCCCGTCTGGAATCTTTATCAAAGAAAGAGGAAGGTAAAGATGATGCTTGATGGTAGCAGAACTTTGTCCTTTGAGATGCTGGTTTGTTGGTTGGTTGGTGAATTGATTTATTGGAAAATAAGAAAAAGAATGAACAATTATATCAAAACACTTTTTTTTTTTTTACTCTCCCAAGGTCACAATGCATTTTTAAAATTTTTTAATTGTGGTAAAACGCACTTAAAATAACCCAGTTTTACGTGTACAGTTCAAGTTAAGCGCGTTCACATTTTTGTGCAACCATCTCCACTGTCCATCTCCAGAACTCTTTTCATCTTGCAAAACTGAAACTCTGTGCTCACTATAACACTAACCCGCCATTCCCCTCTCTCCCCACCTGGCCCCCACCACTCTACTTTCTGTCTCGATGAATTTGACTTTTCTAAGTATCTCATGTAGGTAGAATCATACAGTATTTGTCCTTTTGTGACTGGCTTAATTCATTTAACATAATGTCCTCAAAGTTCATCTGTGTAGTAGCATGTGTCAGAATTGAATTCCTTTTTAAGGCTGAATAATATTCCATCGTGCGTATATACCACATTTTGTTTATCCATTCACCTGTTGATGAATCAAAACACATTTTAAGAATCTTATAACACATTAACTCCTTGAATTTTAGAAATCACATCATTTTATAATCAAAAAGAGACTGAAAAGTAGAAATCCTCCTCTGTGCTCCTAGACTCTAAAGAAGGGAGATCTGAAGGCTCAGTGACTCAGAACTGATTTGTCTAAATTAACAGGACAGTCTCACAGTTCACAGAGCAGAAATTTCTGTTGACATTTCTTCCATAGAATCATAAATGTGGAGTGTTTTCCACCGTACATTTTCATCTCATTTATTACGTTTCATTTGTCCTAAATTAAGCTGATCATTTTGTTTGCACAACAGTTTGCTTTTTGGGTTGTATTTGGGTTTTATGAAAATTTTACTTTCCACAGTAAGTAATAGATTTGTTCAAATATTAACCTTGGGGAAATGTGATTTGACAGTTCTTCAAAGAATGTATAAAACTAATTACAAGTGAAAGTCATTTCAGTTTCAATAGTTAAAGAAAAAAACCTGCCAGCGCTGGATTATTCTCTTTCAACTCATAGATCCGTCCATCATTATGGTCCTACACGTGTTTGTTGACCAAACTGCATGAATCAAAAGAAGTGAAAACCTAATTTTTTTTTCATGTTTTATTCAGACTATTTTTTCAATGAAATGTGCATAAACTCAGTTTTAAAAAGCTAATAGATATCTACCAAAATGAAGATATTTCTGGTGTTTACTTCTGAAAGTCACTTACATGGTTTACTTTACCTGTTTTAGATGCTATACTATTTTATTATTGGAATAAGGTCATACCAGCTTTAAAGGGCCCAGCATGTTATAGATTCATCAAGCCTCAGGATGGATGAAACTTATCCTAAAACTTCTCCAGTCCCCATACCCAACCTGGGCTGAATCCACTGGGTGGTCTGTGGTCCTCTAGCCTTTGCTTAAACACCCTCTATCCTGTGTTACCCACACTTTAGTCATCTGTGTACCCCTGGCATAACAATGTGTCCTCCTTACTAGTTTTACTTAATATTTTCCTTTTACAGGACTCCTGTGTTTCTTTGATGCTTTAAAAGAGAAATTAAATACTACTCTATGTGAAAAACCAGTGTGATTCCCCATGGATAGAAGGCAGATGTAAAAAATAACTACAAATAGCGGGGTAGTAAGCTTGAGGCCAACTCTGCCTTTGGTAAAAATGAAAATGTGGAAGTGTTGCAGAGATATTAATGTCATTGCAGGCTCAAAATGAGATAGTGTGTCCAACATCATGAAAGGTAGAAGAGAACTGACAGGCAGTGACTCTCTCGTATGTAATGCTATGCTCCATGACACCTAAAGTCATCTTGAATACTACTGAGTCTCAAACCTTAGGAAACAAGGTCTCTTCCTCTCGTTCCATTGTTCGGAACAGCTTGGCGGTTAGAAAGTTCTCCTCTCATCAACTTGACATCTGTCTGTATACATGGTTCATCCACAAACTATCCCACTCTTCAGAGCCATCCGGATCCAATTCAGTCTCTCTTCCCCATGATAGCCCTTTGATTATTTGAAGACAGCTCTTACATCTAAGCTAACCTTCTCTTGGCTGGACTCCCTCTGTTCTTTGTATCTTTTCTCATATGAAATAATTCTGCAGTAGTATTCACCCACTTCTGCTCTTTCACTATTTTGACTGCCTATATTAGTCAGGATTCTCCAGAGAAATAAAACTAGCTGTGTGTGTGTGTGTGTGTGTGTGTGTGTGTGTGTGTGTGTATGGATGGGTGGGTGGATAGATAGATAGATAGATAGATAGATAGATAGATAGATAGATAGATAATTTTCAGGAATTTGCTCAGGAGGTTATAGAGGCTGACAAGTCCAAGATACCCAAAGTGCACTGGCAGGCTAGAGGTCAAAGTGCAGTTCAAGTCTAAAGGTCATCTGCTATAGAATTCCCTCTTGCTGGGGAGGGAGGTCAGCCTTTTGTTCTATTCAGGACTTCAACTAATTGGATGAGGCAAACCCACATTATACATAGCAATATACTTTACTCAAAGTCCACTGATTTAAACACAAATCTCATCCAAAAACACCCTCCAAGTTGACACATAAAACTAACCATCACAGGGCCTTCCCTGGCAGTCCAGTGGTTAAGACTCTGTGCTTCCACTGCAGGGGGCACCGGTTTGATCCCTGGTTGGGGAACTCAGATCACACATGCCACACGGCGTGGTCGGAAAATAACCAAAAATAAAGCAAACAAACCATCACACTGCCATTGGTATAGCATCATGCATTGTGTTATGATTAACAAAATAAGCTCAGAATTGGTAATTTGTCCAAAGTAAGATATAAAACTTATTGGAACGTGTAGACCCTTCCATGAGACAAATTCAATATTCTTCTGAAAATTTTAACTAAGCAGCCCAGAGATTGTGGTCAGTGAGTGACAGGTGCCGGATGATGATAATGTTATTATGATTATGATGATTAGCCATGTCAACAGCAGTGGCTAACATAGATTTGCAGCATGCTCTCTGCTAGGCATGGTTCTCATTGCTCTTCTGACATTATCTAATCCTCATAATAACCTATAGAATAGGATCACTTCTATTTCTATTTTATGGAGAGAGAACCTGAGCAATAGAGGAATTAAGTAATGTGTCCAGGTTTCTATAGCGCTTCCACGAAGTAGGGATAGAATTCAAACTCAGGTAGTCTAGTTCCAGAGTCCTTATCATAGCCATCACGTGGCCCCAGCCCCTTTTCTTCCCCCAGTGAAACATTGAAAAGCATGGTAGAATGTACAGGGTGACCAGAAAGTCTGGAAACAGAAGTGACTAGTTGACACATTTGAACACATGCATGACCAGTTCATACCCATACTTGACTGGCTAGAAGTTTGCTCAGAGTGTTTCCATTCCACACCAGAGTGGTGAGGGTCTGCTTGGCTGATCATCTCTAGACCTGCTTTGGACGTGTGAACACGTGTAGTGGGCTGCCTGTGTGCCAGATCTGAACCCTTCTGACATGCTAAAAGTGCAAGTTTGTTGCATAATAGACAAGAATCATGTTAGGCAGTGCATCATAGATACTATGGACAGTTGAGGAAAAGTTGTTAATACACCACATTTACTGCAGTTTCTCAGTTCATTGAACTATGTATTGCTAATGAGAAACAACACATTGAACATATCACATAATACATCATGCATTGTTATATAATACCATGGAGCCATTTTTATGTATGTACACCAGTGTTTACAGACTTTATGGCCATACTGTATTTACCATCTTGGTTGTTCACCTTTTTCTGTCTCCTTTAATGTGTAGGGTCTAGACTGAACACAATATTCCAGATGTGCTTTGACTATACATAGTAAAGCAGGGCCATCTTCCCACCCTTCATTGTTTTTGGTACTACCATCTAAATCGTATAGACTTTTCTGGCAGTCAGTTCAACAGACTCAAGTTGACTTTGATTTTCATTCATATGACAATCGTTTTTCGTATCTACCTTGTATGAGACACTGTTTTAGGCACTGGGGACACAGTGGCGAACAAAACAAAGTCCCTGCCCTCAGTGATCTTCTGTTGTAGTAGGAGGAGACACTAAAAAAAAAAAGTCAAATAATTACATAATACATTTATGTTGTGCTAAGGTAAATGGAGAAAAAGAAAGCTTTTCTGCTCTGTCTTTAAAAGAAATAGAGAATGAAGAGGTTACTGTGTTAGCCAGGTGCATATCTGGGGGAGGTCATTCCAGGTGCAAGGAACAGGAAATGCAAATGCCCCAGGCGGGGAAGAAGAAAAAAAGGCCAGTGTCCCTGCCTAGAGTAGAAATAACAGTGGGGAGAGGGGCCTGGTAATGAATAAAGATTGGAGAGATAGTAAGAGACCAGATCACATAGAGTCTTGTAGTAAGGGGTTTGAATTTAAGCCTAGTTGTGACAGAGAGCCATTGGAGGATTTTTTTTTTTCTTTCTTCTCACGGGAATGACATAATCTGTGTTGAATTTAAAAAGGATTACTCTGTTTTGGGATAATAGACTTTAGGAGGGCAAGAGTGGAAGCAGGGAGATCAATATGAACTACAACAGCTATTTTTATATGTCCAAGATAGATTGTTTTTTAATTGTCTGTCTTACTTGATTTACAATTTAATTGCACTGCGGTCAGCAAATGTGTTTTGTATGACACTGGTTGTTTGAAATTCCTTTGTGAACTAGCACTGCATCAATTTTTGTAAATGCTTTAGTGTGTTTGAAAATTATGGAGAGCCTCAATTTGTTGGATGCAGAGTCTACATGTCCATTAGTTCAACCTAGTTAAATGTTGTTAGTTCAGATCATTCACATCCTTGATGTTATTTGGTCAGCAGAGTGTGTAATTTTCTAATAGATTTTTGTTCAGATCTCACGCTAGGGTTTGCCAAATTTCCCTCACACTTCTGACAACTTTTAATTAATGTTTTTAAGCTGCATTGATAGTTAAGTATCTAGTCATGATTTGTATAACTTCTTGTTAGGGTTTTTTATTTTACGTGTAGTTTCTACTTAGGCATTAATACCTTTTGCCTTAAATAATAGTATTTGTCTGATATTAATATTGCTGCACAGCCTTCTCTTAGTAAGTATTTGCATGGAATATCTTTTTGCATATCTTTATTTTCAACCTTTCCATGTGGTTTTGTCTTAAATGTTTCTTTTTTTTAATTGATTTTTATTCGAGTATAGTTGCTTTACAATGTTGTGTTAGTTTCTACTGTAAAGTGAATCAGCTATACTTAAATGTTTCTTTTATAAACAGCATTTACTTTGACTTTTTATATATATTATGGATATTTTTTACTTCTACCGTCTTGGTTTGTGTTTCTTCTCTACTAGTCTGTTCCTTTGCTTTTTAATTTATTTTAAAAATGTTTTATCTTTCCTTCTGGTGGATGAATTTTTTTTTCTATTCCTTCTCTTTCTCCTCTGTTGGTTTCAGACCATGGATTGTATTTCAGTTTGTTCAATGACCACTTTAATTAATAACATGTATACTTATTAAGTAATTATATATCTTCCCTCTTATATATGATATAGACATTGGTCTACTTTGTCCACTAACCTCCCCAGCACCCACTCCTCCTCTTCCACAGCACCAATACACAAACTGTTACCAAACTCAGGTTCAGCTGCTTGCTGCTCGAAAGCTAATACTCAAGAGACAAGTGCTGGTAGGAAGGGAAATGTTGCTTTATTCAGGAGGCCAGCACCTGGGGAGATGGTGGACTCCTGTCCAAAAACTAACTCCAAATATTCTGCTTGACCGTGAAAGCTTTTAAAGGGAGAATCATTTGCAGCGGGGGGGCGGTCAGAGTGTTCCTTATCTTCCACTGTGCAGATTTCTTGCGATTGGTTGGTGGTGAGGTAACAGGGTGGTACTCCAGGAATCTTGTGCTCAGCCTGAAGTTACCGTCCTCCACCTGGGTAGGGGCCTTAGTTCCTGCAGAAGAATTCAAAGGTATTGTCACCTATGTTTCTTGAGAAGGAACCAGGACCCTGCCCCACAGCTGCACTATTGTTCCTTGACTGTTTCTCCTTTGTTTCTGCGTCCCCTCCCTTCCCTGATAAGCAACTGTTTGAATCTGCCCTTTGGAACTCTGGGAAGGTCAAGGAGGCTGAATGAAGTCTATTTCCTACAAGCAAGAAATTGGGGACACAAATAGGATTTGTACTCAGGAGGGCCCCAGGTGTTGCTCCATTTACAAACCTCCCAGCAGGAGGTTCTCTACCTCACAGAGAACTCTTGAGGTTCCCTTTACTTTGCCTGATCTAAGTACACAATCAGTATACCCTCCTTCTAGACCTTCCTGGCTGCAGGCCTTTGTCTGTAGCCCATATTCCACTCAATGATTTCTTTTTCTAGTCCATGCACAAGGTTGTCCTTTTTTTTTTTTATTGTGGGAAAATACACATAAAATAAAATTTACTTTTTGCATCAATTAAAAGTGTGCGATTCAGTGTCATTAAGTACCTTCACAATGTTATGCAACCATAGGCCATCTAGTTCACAATCTTTTTTTATTATCCCAAACAAAAATCCTACATCCGTTAAGCAGTCGCTCCCCGGTACCCTCTCCCCCACCTCCTGGCAACCGCTAATCTGCTTTCTGTCCCTCTTCTGTGATGTGCCTATTCTGGATGTTTCATATAAATGGAATCATAAAGCATGTGGCCTTTTATGTCTGGCTTCTTTTACTTAGTATAATGTTTTCATGGTTCATCCATGTTGTGGCATGTATCAGCATTCCATTCCTTTCCATGGCTGGAAGATATTTCATTATACAAATATACCTCATTTTAAATGGTACAGATGAACCGGTTTGCAGGGCAGAAATAGAGACACAGATGTAGAGAACAAATATATGGATACCAAGGGGGGAAAGTGGCAGGGGAGGGGGGTGGTGGTGGGATGAATTGGGAGATAGGGATTGACATCTGTACACTAATATGTATAAAATGGATAACTAATAAGAACCTGCTGTATAAAAAATAAAATAAAATTCAAAAATTCAAAACAATATATATATATATATATATATATATATATATATATATATATATATATATACATATACCACATTTTTTTTATCCATTTATCTGTTGCTGGGCATCTGGATTGTTTCCACCCTTTGGTTATTGTAAACAGTGCTACCATGAACATTTGTGTAAAGTTTTTGGTTGTTTTTTTAACATCTGTTTTCAGTGTTTTTGGGTCTATACCAAGGAGTAGAATTGCTGGATGATATGGTAATTCTATGTTTCACTTACTGAGGGGCTGACAAACTGTTTTCCATAGTGGCTGCACCAATTTTCATTCCAACAATACATTTTTGTATTTTATATTCATGATATTCCTCATTATGAACATATTGTATATTCATGTATAGTCATGATTTTTAAATGGTTGTGAAAATAATGCATGCTCATTTCTTTCTTTTTTTTTGAGCAAGAAAATTAAAATCACATATTATCTGCCACTTCTTAAGAGCTGTAAGGACTCAGGGAACATGGCATGTAGGTCCCAACACTGCGTTTAGATTACGAGCCTGGGTTCTAAGTCAGGTTCCATGTGACCTGGGAATTATTACTGCTTGACCCTTCTGTAAATCTTATAATTAGATGAATACAAAGTGCAAACAGTGCCTCAAGTTTGAAATATTTTGTTTTAATACTCCCTTTCCTTTTCTGCCTACCCTTCATGAATTACCCGCCCAGGTGGACCTGGTCTCGGATCCCATATGGAATTAGTGTTCATGTCCTCCCTTTGAATCAACAGTTACCTACCGTGTCTCCATTCTCCACCAGCCTAGTTCTCCGTGGCAGCTGGTGAGGCAGGCTTACATGGTAGGAGCGGTCTCAACCATGGGCCCTTCAGACACCTTTTGTGGTCTAGGTGCCTTCCACGCCTCCTTACTCACTCCAGAGAGTCACCTACTCTGCCTAGACACAAATGCTATGCAGGACACTCTTCTTGTCCTTACTGTTTCTACATGTTGAGTTCTTACTGTTTACTAGGCACTGTGCTGTATGTCTTGCATGTGTTCTTTTACTAGTCACAGCAACCTATGAGGTGGGTACTTTTCTCCCTCCACTTTATAGGTGAGGCGACTCAGACAAAGAGAGGTTAAGTTGCACACTTGCGTTCACACCACTAGTGAATAGAAGAGCCATGGTCAGCTCATCTTCCTAAAATTAGGCTCTTAACCACCGTGGACAAGCAGAAATGTTTCACGTCCTCATAACTCTGCCAGTATGTTGGGGCTGACAGAGCTCATCAGCCATCAACATCAGTGACCTCTAATACCCTTTTAAATATATATATATGTTTAAAGGTACAGGCATGATGCTAAATTCCTTACCTGTGCTATTTTAGTTAATCCTTCCAGCTCTGTAAGGGAGTTACTGTTATTATCCCCATTTTTCACATAATTAGCCCCATTTTTCCGGTTGCGAAAACCCAGGCTGTTTGGTCTAAGGCTCCTAGCTCAGAAATGTCAAAGCTAGGTCTCGGCCGAGGGCTGTGTAGCCCCACAGCCAGACACAACCACGGTAGCACAGCGCAAGGAAAGGCTCGAGTGACCCAGGGTTAGGAGTCTGGAGGTGGTTGGACTGTTTCTATGTCACTGAGACTGATTTGTTAAGAGGCAAAGCCTCCATCGAGTCCATTAGCATTGGGCTGGGCATATATCTTCCAACACAAATCACATCGCAACTCTCCTACTACATAAACTGGGTGTAAGCAGCAACTGGCTTTCTATCCGTGTCAACGACGCCAGCCCCCCTTGCGCTTGTTTCTCTCTGCAGGGCTCACGTCATCTTTACCCAGACTGTTCCTCAGAGATGCTTTTTGCCTCCTTAGCGGGCCACGCACTGTTCTGTGAAAGGTCAAGATCCAAAGCAAAAGGCCCCATTGATGGAGGGAGGAACACATACAAACAGAGCTAAGGAATGTGTGGGGACAGCCACAAAGCTGGACTTGTTTTTTCTTTGTTTTTTTTTTTAACATGTTTATTGTAGTATAATTGCTTTACAGTGGTGTGTTAGTTTCTGCTGTATGACAAAGTGAATCAGCTATACGTGTATATATATATATATCCCCATATCCCCTCCCTCTTGCATCTCCCTCCCACCCTCCCTATCCCACCCCTCTAGGTGGTCACAAAGCACCGAGCTGATCTCCCTGTGCTATGCAGCTGCTTCCCACTATCTATTTTGCATTTGGTAGTGTATATATGTCCATGCCCCTGTCTCACTTCATCCCAGCTTCCCCTTCCCCCTCCCCGTGTCCTCAAGTCCATTCTCTACGTCTGCATCACAAAGCTGGACTTGTGCTCCTAGGTCTGGGGATGCTCTTGGGCCACTGCAAGGACACCACACATGGCAGGGACCTGTTTGCAAATAAGGCCAAAAGCCAGGCAAGTTTGACCTCCAAAGTTTCTGTAGCAAAGAACAGGAGTGGAAGAGTTTTTACCTGTTGCTTTCTGTGTTAGGAAAAACAAACTTCCGTGAGAAAAGCTTATCCTAACCTTGGTGCTTGTTGGGTTTTAATGCTGTCGTATTGGAATCAGCTTGACCTCTTGTGGAAAAGATGGAGCTGCCTCCTTGCACTGCGGGATCTTTGTATTTATTGGCTTTCTCAGAACCCTGGTCATGTCTCCCTTCCCCTCCATGAAGATTGCCCTAACTATGCCAGCCAGTACTGAAGACTTCCTTTAATTACAACTCTTACACTTTCTGCTTAGGCTACACCTCCCACAGCAATAGAACAGGGGGAAAGTGCTCAAGTCTATAGCCCTGAGTTCTCTCTTTCTGCCATTTACCAGCATGCAAGCCTGGGCAAGTCGTGCCCCACACCTAGCCTGTCTTCTCATCTATAAAGTGGCCATAACACCTGCTCACTAGGACTATAAACATTAACCAATCCAGCAGGCATTATTGAGAGTCTATCATGTGTCAGCTTCTCTGCTAAGAAGCCCTTTGATGGTTTTTACAGAGATAAATCGAGAGATATCTAAGTCATAACATATGTTTTTAAAGCAACCAGTAACGTACCGTTTCCCCACATGGGTCCTCCCATGTTTTCTGTCAACATGTAGTTTAAGAAAAATAAAGTTATAGGATTAAGTAGATTTTAAGTAGATTTTAGAACTCCTAGGTACACAACAGTAAGCAGATTATGTTGATGTGGGACTTCTTAGAGCTGATGATAGACTAACAAGTACTTTGCAGCTAAAAGATAGAGGAAGTAATGCTGAATTTCCTGAGTTTTTTTCCCCCCACAAAATCTTTTTGGTGCAGGTTTTTATTTTATTTTGAAGGATGGCTACTCGCCTATTATGGAAAAATTTTCTGCAGAACACTAGGAAATACCAGAAAGGAGGTTCGGTCAGTTACTGAAGCTAGCATCGTGTTATGTACTGTGAAGATGAAATTGTCACCTGAGATAATGTTAGGAGAGTGCATTGGACATTGTCAGGTGACCCTTCACAGTCTGTCTCTGATGTCATATTGATTTTGCATTCTTACTTGAATCTTAATGTTATCTTTCCAAATACAGCAAAGGCTCTGGATTACCTCTTACACTGCCGTTACAATTTCTAGCCCTGTGTTGGGCGCATAAAAGGGTAACCAGTTGAGCTCTGACCTTGGCTTCCTTAGCCAAGCAGGTATAAAACATCTGCCCCTTTACGCATCCCCAAAGCAATCTCTGCAATAGCTATACTCCCTCAGAATTGAGTCCAGGTTACAATATGTCCCTTTGGGCTCTTTGGTTGGAATGTGGAAGAAGTCATTCTTAGCCAAGGTATCCCAATTAACCCTCAGATCTGACCTTACCCCCAAAGAGGAAAATGTGTCAGCATTTTCTTTTCTCCTATGGAGATAGCTACATTTCAGGGACCTTGAGTAGCAAATTCATAATTTTATGTCTCCTGCTGACTTGTTTACTGTATATGTAATTAGAACCCCTCCCCTCCACCAGCCTTTGGACACACCCACACACATACCCATACACACAGACCAGAAGAACCACTGACTTTTCTCTTCCTGAGAAGTTTTGTTCAATTCTTTCTAACCTTCGAACTATGAGAAATTTAACTTGAGATGTTACCTTTAAGTTAACAATTGCATTATATGTCTACCTCTCACAGGATCCCCAATGGTGAGTTCTAGAGAAAGTAGAAAGCAAAATTTAAGCTGCCAGAAAGAATCAACATGAAAATGCACAGATTTCTGTGTGAGTTTTGTCAGCTGAGATAGTTTGTGAACATTTTTCTAAAGGAGCTTTTAGTATTCATTGTGGATGTGCAGTGGAACTTAAAAGATAGGATGTAGGGTGGAAAGAAATGCCAACTCTGCACCTCAATGTATCAGACTCTGAAGCAATTCATACTTACCGTGTCCCAAGCTGAATTCTTAAGTCCCCAACCTCCCTCCTACCAGACTCTCCCCTCAAATATTATCTCTCTCCCCCACTGTTCTCTGTCTCAGTAAATGGCCTACAAGCTCTCCAATTGCCAAGAAATGTAAGAGCCATCCTAGACTCTTCCCCTTTCTCATTACCAACCCCAATCAGTCACCAATTCTAAAATATATATGTTTAACCTTTCTGCTCATCTTCCCTACTGCCACTCCAGTTCTAGCTGCCATCCTTTGTCACCTGGATGACAGCAGTAGTTTCTCACCTGGTTTCTCCCATCAAGCGTTGCCTCTTTCTTGTCAATCCTCACAGGGTAGCCAGAGTGACCATGTTTCGATGAAAATCAGCTCCAGTTACTCCCCTGCTTAAAACCCTTTGATGACTTCCCACTTCTGGAGAAAGTCCAGTATCGTTTAAATGGCATCTAAGAGCAAAGAAGGAAGGCGAATCTATCAGATATTTAGATGTACCATAGACCATAGAAATAGAAGAGTATAGTATTGATGCCAGAACAGACAGATGGTAGAACAGACTAGAAGGTTCTGACACAGACTCATGTATATTTGGAGAGTAATATAGGATAGTGGTGGCACCACATATTGGCAGGGAAAATAGCAATCTCTTGGTAGAGAGCGTTAAGGAAAATGACTTCCATTTCTATTCCCACCTAAATTGTATACAAAAGTAGATTCCAACGGCAGTGAAGACTTAGTATGAGAAGTGAAACTCAAATGTGAGTAGAAGAGAATATGAAAAAAGAACTAAGGCAGGAAAGGATTTCTTTATGAAACCCCAAGGAACCATCCTTTAGGAGAAACAAGTGAGTTTTCTTACATCAAAGTCAGACATTCCCATTTATCAGAGGACAGCATGGGCTGAGTTAGCAAAGCTGATGGCAGACTTGGGGGACATGTTTTCCCTCTCCCCGTTGATCTTTAAGCTCCATCTGCATTTTCCTTTCTCTCTGTCCCTTAAATATACCAAGCTCTCTCCTGCCTCAGGGCCGGTATACGTGTCTGTCACTGTCTGAAAAGTTCTTTCTCCTCTGGTTTAGTTAATTCCCATTCACCCCTATGATCTCAGCCAAAATGCCTCTCCCTTAGGAAGGCCTTTGTTGAGTGCTCAGATTAGGATAGGTTTTCCTTGCATGTGTGCTCATTTCAACTTCTACTTCCTGTTCATTGTACTCGTTGTAATCGCAATTATATAATCTTTTACAGAACTCTTAACTTCATGTCCATCCTCCCTACTAGGGGTTGTAAGCTCCAGGAGAGCGGAGGCTACCTGCTCAGTACATAGCACAGTGCTTTATGCCTAGAAGTTATCTTTAAAATGTTAATGGAATGAACAAATGGCAATTGAAAGAGGGCATATTCCATACCACGTGCCAGACAGGTGCTACAAGCCCGGGGAACGGGCTTAATTTAAACTTTAGGTCAGCAAGAATTGGGGATAACGATGTGTGCCCCTGCTTCTCCCTGTCATCTGAAGTCTCAACATCTCAACTCTCATTTGTATCACCTACAGTTCCTTGCACTCAGTAGGTGGTGAACAAGTATTTGTTGACTACAGGTCTATACTGCCTCCTCCCAGCACTCTCAATTTCCTGTGTTTACACTGTCACATCAGCCATGCTTAATGGCTTGCCTTTTGAAAACTCTTTGAGAGTTGATGTCAGCCTTCATTTATTTACTTCTTTTGTTGACAACTCTCACTCTCAGTTGACTCTTAATTTGATCTGAGTATTCAGTTATTCAGCAAATATTGATTGAAAGCCTAGTGAGTGCCAGGAATGTGCCAGACACTAGGAAAGCTGGCAGTCCCCTTCCAGTTTTTTTTAAATTAATTAATTAATTAATTAATTAATTAATTATTTATTTATTTATTTATTTGGCTGTGTCAGGTCTTAGTTGAGGCGCATGGGCTTAGTTGCTCCGCGGCATGGAGGATCTTCCCGGACCAGGGCTCCAACCCGTGTCCCCTGCATTGGCGGGCGGATTCTTAACCACTGTGCCACCAGGGAAGCCCTTTGTCATGTTTTTAAAAGGATCAATTCAGAGACAACTAAAGCATCCTATTTAAAATAATAATGGTAATGGAGACATTTGATGCTTGCTGAGGATAAACTTACAAACTACCTTTTGGGATGATTTTAATGACATACAAGTTTGTGTCGGTTTGATTTTTCTAGTCATGTCAAGAGTTAGTATTAGAAATAGACTCACAGACATAGAGAACAGACTTGTGGTTGCCAAGGGGGCAGGGGGGAGGGAAGGATTGGAAGTTTAGGGTTAGCAGATGCAAACTGATACATATAGAATGGATAAACAATAAGGTCCTACTGTATAGCACAGGGAACTATATTCAATATCTGGTGATAAACCATAATGGAAAAGAATATAAAAAAGAATGTATGTGTATGTATAACTGAATCACTTTGCTGTGCAGCAGAAATTAACACAACATTGTAAATCAACTATACTTCAACTAAAAAAAAAAAAAAAAGAATATTATTTAGTGAACATTGATCACTACAGCCAGTACATTGTGATTCCTACCACAAAGAAGCTGGCGACTTCTGATTACCCTGTTTTCTGTAAACTGGCCAGGGGAGAATGATAGCGTATAAAGAGCCCTGCATAGAGAACTGGCTGTGAGAGACCCGTGCACTCTTGTTTATTTTAGTATTCCTAAAGATAAAATCCCATGGAAATAAATTTGTTTAGGGGAGAATTTTCTAGTAACATGATCCACCCCAGAGTGAAATTACATGTCCATGATGTATTAAGCTTCCTGCCTTCGCAGAGATGAGTGCCTTTCTGAGGTCTCTTCCTAAAGTTCTAGATCTTGGAATTTGGCAGCCTAATATAGCTTTCCAAAAAAACACTAAAAATTTTTTTTGAAAGGTTTAAATATACAGACAAGTTGTAAAGATCATGCAGAGCATTCTTGTATATCTCGTAGCCAGTCTCCTCTATTACTAGTATAGAACATTGGTATGGTACTTTTGTCACAGTTAATGAACCAATACTGACACATTATTACTAACTAAAATATATCCTTTTTCCAGATTTTTATTAGTTTTTAGGTAATGTCCTTTTAATATCCAAGGATCTCATCCAGGATACCACATTACGTTTATTTGTCATGTTTCTTTAGGTTCTACTTGGCTGTGACAGTTTCTTAGACTCTCCTTGGTTTTGATGCCCTTACCATTTTGAGGAGTACTGGTCAGGTGTTTTGAAAAATGACCCTCAATTAAGATTTGTCTGATGTTTTTCTCATAATTAGATGAGGGTAATGGGTTTTTAAGAGGAAGACCACAGAGGTAAAGTGTCCCTCTCTTCACATTTTTCAAGGGTGCATACTATCAACATGACTTATCACTGTTAATGTTGACCTTCATCACCTGGCTGAAGGGGTGTTTGTCAGATTTCTCCACTGTGCTGTTCCTATTCCCTATTTCATGCTGTATTCTTCCAAAGGAAGTCACTATGTGCAATCCATCTTTAAGGAGTAGGGAATTAACTATGAAAATTGCTTGGAATTCTTCTACATAGGAGATTTGTTTTTTCTGTTCCATTTATCTATTTAATCATTTATGTATATCAGAATGGACTCATGGATATTTATTTTATGTCTTGGGTTATAATTCAGTGCTACAATATTTATTTTGTTGTTCACATTGTTCCAGCTTGGCCATTGGGAACTCTTTAAGTTTGTCTCCTGTGTCCCTTTGACATGCTCCCCCATAATTGTGGGGTGTTTTTCTGTTTGTTTTTTTATTTGTTTTTGAGCACGTCATTCCTTTCTGGCACTGCAAGATGTTCCAGGCACATCTTTCATATTTCTTGCCCCTGTCCTAGAATCAGTTGTTTACCAAGAAGCCTTCCTACTATAGGTTTTGTCTGTTTCCTTGTTATAGTTTATGTAGCATTTTGGTAGCCACTGTGCTAGGCCCTTGACATATACTGTCTTTTTTAATCCTCATATCAACACCGTTAGGTAGCCTTTAACTTCATTTTGTAAATATAGAAAGTGAGGCTCAAAGAGTATAAATGATTTACCCAACACCACACAGTTAGTAAAAGTAGAGTTATGATTCAAGCCCAAATCTGACTCCAAAGCTCACACTCTGAACTGTTACTCCACAGGCCAGGCTCCCCTGTGTTCTCAGTCAGCATTAGGTGGGCACTATGCTATTGTGAATTGCTGTGCCTTTTCGTTAGGAGGATAAGGCAGAAGCCAGCAGAATTCTCCTCTGGAAAGATGGCTCAGGATTCCAACCCTGCTGATCCCTTCCTTCTCTGAGCTTCATTCCCACTGAGAGTTGAAAGCCTTCCCTGAATGTGGAAGTTGTTTATGTGCCGTCTTGGGGTTTTCTCTCTTTATCTACATTCCCAGATCAGACTGTTAGCTCCTCAGAGGGCAAAGAAAATATATGAAGATAAGTAACTTCAGAAGAGCCTGTGTTGATGCGGCTGGCATCAAAAGCAAATATTAAAATCTGTGCCCTTCATACCGGGAGAGCATAGATCTTGATGGAAGGAATATTGCATTGTTGTCATGGTTATTTTCCATTGACTCAGTCTCCTGCTGGGCGAGGAGCTACTCCAACACAAAGGTCGTATCTTTCCTATTCTCCAGGGCCAAGGACAATATATAACATGTTCTAGACACTCAGTATATACAAAATGCTTAAGAGAAGCTCTTGGGTCCTGGACCAGGCACTACTTGCTCTTGACTTACACACAAGTTTAACCTGCTTTTTCCACTTAGGAAGGCAGAAGTAAGAGGTGGCTCTAGAGATAGACAGATTGATGGCAGTGAGAAATGATAAGTCTCTGCTTCATTCAGAAACCCCATTCAAAAAGACAGTAAATGGAAAACAAAACTGAAAAGGAATAAACTTACATGGTCATAGAGAAAGAGAAAAAATGATGGAAAGGGCTGATGGAAAGTGGGTTGATGAGAGGGGGCTGACCTGGCAGAGCTGGAATCTACAAATGTGCAGTGAAGGAAGCAAAATAAATAAATAAATAGAGTGAGAGAGGATCCATGATACAGAGCCCTGGAAAGAGTCCCTGATGAATTGAGAGCCACTGTCCAGAATGAATGGAACAGGGTTACTTGGCCACAAAGCACTTGAGGCACAGTGCCTTGGGCCAACAATAGTCATGATGCACTCTGGAGTGAGGCTGACAAAAAGGACTGGTTGGAAAATCTGCATAAAGACCAGTTAAACTCAGCATCTATACCCAGATCCCATCCCCAATTGACCCGGCTAGGAAGTACCTCTTCCCAGCCTAGCAGAAGATAGGAGGATTGTTATCTAGAAAGTTAAACCATCCAGAAGTATTGAAAAGCCTTCTCTAAATAGAAAGGAGGCAAAAATCTGTAGGAGAGAGAAAATTGCAACTGGAAAATAAATCACTTAAATGAGCCAGTACATGGATTTAAAAAAAAATTTTGTGTGTGAAAGTGATGATGAACTGCAATGAATAGCAAAAGGATAAACATGAAGATGTTAAAGAGGAAATACAAATCGTAAAATGCTGGGGAGGGCAGTATGAAAATGTAGATTTTTAAAAAAATGTGTTTGAGCCTATATTACTATCAGTCTAAAGCAAGTAAATATAATAATGGGTTAACATACTTGAAAAACAAAACAGGGTAACTACAAATCAAAAACATACAACAGATTCACAAAAACTGGAAAGAAGAGAACTCAAGTATAATACAGAAGAAAACCATCAAACCACAAAAGGAAAAACAAAAACAAAAAGAAAGGAACAAGAAGAAATACAAAATCAACTGGAAAACTGGGTTCAAAATGGCAATAAATACATACCTATCAATAATTACCTTAAATGTCAATGGACTAGATGCTCGAATCAAAAGACATAAAGTGGCAGATTGGATAATAATATTCTGTCTACAAGAGACCCACTTTAGGGCAAAGGACACACATAGATTGAAAGTGAAGGGATGGAAAAAGATATTTCATGCAAATAGAAATGACAAGAAAGCGGGGGTAACAATACTCATATCAGACAAAATAGACTTTAAAACAAAGACCATAAAGAAAGATAAAGAAGGACACTATATAATGATAAAAGGATCAATATGAGAATAGGATATTACAGTCATTGACATATAGCATCCACTACAGGAGCACCTAAATACATAAAACAAATACTAACAAGCATGAAGGGAGAAATTGATGGGAACACAAAAATAGTAGGAGACTTTAACAGCCCACTCACATCTATGGAGAGATGTTCTAGACAGAAAATCAGTAAGGCAACAGAGATCCTAAATGACACAATGAAACAGTTAGACTTAATTGATATTTTCAGGACATTATATCAAAAAACAACCCACCGCACAATACATATTCTTTTCAAATGCACATGGAACGTTCTCTACTATAGATCACGTACTAGGACAGAAAACAAGCCTCAAAAGATTTAACAGGAGAGAAATTATTTCAAGCATCTTTTCTGACCACAGTGGCCTGAAACTAGAAATCAACCATAGAAAAAGAAATGAGAGAAAAAAAGATTATTTAGAGACTAAACAACATGCTACTGAAAAACCAGTGGGTCAATGATGAAATCAAAGAGGAAATTAAAAAATACCTTGAGGCAAATGACAATAAAAACACAACCAAACAAAAATCTGTGGGTTGCAGCAAAAGCAGTACTATGAGGGAAGTTCATAGTGATACAGGCCTTCCTCAAAAAGCAAGAAAAATCTCAAACAACCTAACCAACCACCTAAAAGAATTAAAAATAGAAGAGGAAACAAAACGTAAAGTCAGTAGAAGGAAGGAAATGATAAAGATCAAAAAGAAAATAAATAAAATAGAGATTTTAAAAAATAGAAAAAAATCAATAAAACCAAGAGCTGATTTTTTTGAAAGGGTAAACAAAGTCAACAAACATCTGGCCAGCCTCACCAAGAAGAAAAGAGAGAGAACCCAAATAAACAAAATAGGAGATGAAAGAGGAGAAATAACAACTAATAACACAGAAATACAACAACAACAACAACAAAAACCTGTAAGAGAATACTATGATCAATTTTATGCCAACAAATTTGACAACCTAGAAGAAATGGGCAAGTTTCTAGAAACATACAGTCCACCAAAACTAAACAAAGAAGAAATAGATAATTTAAACAGACTGATCACTAGAAGTAAAATAGAATTTGTCATTAAAAACCAAAAACAAAAACAAAAAAACTCCCTGAAAACAAAAGTCCAGGACCAGATGGCTTCACTGGGGAAGAACTTACACCAGTCCTTCTCAAACTCTTCCAAAAGACTGAAGAAGAGGAAGCACTCCCAAAGTCATTCTATGAAGCCGTCACCCTGATATCAAAACCAGACAAAGACACTACAAAAAAGAAAATCACAGGCAAATATCTTTGATGAATATATTGGGTTGGCCGAAACGTTCGTTCGGATTATTCTGTAGAATGTTATGGAAAAACCTGAACGAACGTTTCGGCCAACCCAATAGATGCAAAAATTCTCAACAAAGTATTAACAACCAAACCCAACATCACATAAAAAAGATCATACGGCACAATCAAGTTGGATTCATCCCAGGGTCACAAGGATAGTTCAGCCTATGCAAATCAATCAATGTGACACATTACATCAACAAATGAAAAGACAAAAATCACCTGATCATCTCAATAGGTACAGGAAAAGCATTTGACAAAATTCAGTGTTCATTCATGATAAAAACTTACCGAAGTGGGTATAGAGGGAATGTATCTCAACCTAATAAAGCTATTTATGACAAACCCACAGCCAACATAATACTCAATGGTGAAAAGCTGAAAGCCTTCATGCCAAAATCTGGAACATGATAAGGATGCCCACTCTCACTGCTTCTATTCAACACAGTATTGCAAGTCCTAGACCCAGCAGTCAGGCAAGAAAAAGAAACAAAATGTATTCATTTTATTTGTAGTGAGGTGGATGGACCTAGAGTCTGTCATACAGAGTGAAGTAAGTCAGAAAGAGAAAAACAGATACTGTATGCTAACATGTATATATAGAATCTAAAAAAAAAAAAAAAACGGTTCTGAAGAACCTAAGGGCAGGACAGGAATAAAGACGCAGACATAGAGAATGGACTTGAGGACACGGGGAGGGGGAAGAATAAGCTGGGACGAAGTGAGAGAGTGACATGGACATATATACACTACCAAATGTGAAATAGATAGCTAGTGGGAAGCAGCCGCATAGCACAGGGAGATCAGCTCGTTGCTTTGTGACCACCTAGAGGGGTGGGATAGGGAGGTTGGGAGGGAGATGTAAGAGGGAGTAGATATGGGGATATATGTATACGTATAGCTGATTCACTTTGTTAAAAGCAGAAACTAACACACAATTGTAAAGCAATTATACTCCAATAAAGATGTTAAAAAAATAAAAATAAAAAATAAAATGTAAAATTGTCATTATATGCAGATGATGTGATACTATATACAGAAAACCCTAAAGACTCCACACAAAAACTACTAGAACTGATAAACGAATTTAGCGTGGTAGCAGGATACAAGATTAACATACAGAAATCTGTTGCATTTCTTTGCACTAACAATGAAATGTCAGAAAGAGTTTAGAGAGTTTAGGAGTTTAGAGAATTCCTCTTTGATGATACTAGCCCACAGGTACTGACTGCCCACAGATACTGACATTTGGAGGTTTTCCATTGAATTAGCCAATTCCCTATAGCAAGGTTTACTCTTCCAGAAACCCAGAGCTTCCAAAGAGCATTTTTATTTCGTCTAAGAGAGGATAGTGTGTCAGTCAAACATAGAAGGGATGGTATAAAATGAAGTTTCAAAGAATAAGAAAAAGCTCTTGAAAATTACAAGTACTGTAGTAAAATTTTTTTTAAAAAATCAGCAGAAATATTGGAACTTAAAGCTGAGGTTATTTCCCAGAATATAGAACCTAAAGAAAAAGGATTCAACGTTAGGAGGAAAAAAACAAAAGTAGAAAATAAAGCATTTTTTTAATGAAGCATTTATTGACTCTACGAAAAGAAAAAAAAGTGTACAAGAAAGAAAAAGGAAATGTAATTAAAGAACATGACTTTGCTCAGCTGTGGACAATATTATGCATAATCATAATAATGTAGATTCTGAATATTAATTTGACCAAAATTGCATGGAAGAGTCCATACCATTGGAGAAATTCAGTGGATAACGTCTAAAGTCGATAGATCAAGAGGTAGCACAGAAGTATATTTTGGGCCATGGGGAGGGAAGTACCTGAAGGAGAATCCTGGCAAGTTGAAAGCTCTTTGCTTTCAGGGTGGTGAGAGGTATGAACCACTGCTCTTCAAGATAAGCTTTGTAGTGTTTGATGTTTATATGGACTGCCTTCATATGAGAACAAATAATACATTTCAAAGAATCAGATACAGTAATTTTAAAATGTCAGCATGATGGAGCCATTTAGTGTTCAAATAGCCACATACATACAGTAGTTCCTGGAAAGCATTGTGGGGTAAATAATGTTCATTGCAGTGGTCTTGCGTCATCAGGAAAATGTGTGGTTCTGTTCTGCATGTTCTGCTCTAGAGAAACAGATACCATGGGGGTTCTTCTCCATCCAAATGCTGCATGCTGTAGTTGTTTGGGGAGAGTCCTGATGTGGCGTGTCCTGATCTCCGGAAGTGGGAGAAATGGTGTATGTCCCCCTTCCTCATGTCCCAAGCAGCCTCACCCTGTGTCCAGGAGAGTCTCGGCTGATTGGCCACAGACTGACTTGCTCCGGTCCAGAGCTCTGATAATCATCATCAAACACCCTCGGGTTTGCCAGACTCCTTCCTTTCCTCCAGGCGGGGCTGAGCCTCCCTCGGGTTCCCCATAAGCCCCTTGTCCTTGGATGGTTGCCTTGAAGTCATTTAGTGAAAGTCACTGGCCCCAGAGCAGGCTGTCCTGTGGCAGAAATTAACCTCCCCAGGCCCAGAGGCTGCAGTGGTGAGTGGGAGGGAGACAGGAAAGAGAAGCAGCTGAGAGAGCAGAATTTAGCTTCTCCTCTTAAAGTGTTTCCCCTACTGGTTCTGATACCACAGAGACCGCAGGGATGCTTCGCTTGGCTGCTATTTCCTGGTTTAACCTCAGTAAAGCGAGCCAGAGAGCCAAATAAAATGGCACTGACCCAGCTGAGTCAGAGTTTGTTAGCTGGTGGTTTGTGCTTTTTTCCTGGTAATCTTTCTGTTATCAGGTACTGTATATGGGAGGATTATAGCAAGCTGTCCCAGGCTAGAATGAGGCTCTTTGTTTAAACCCTCATGTAGCAAAGACTGTTTCCCAGCGTGTTAAGCATCACAGACCAATTAATGCTATATGTTAATATTTTGACCTAGCAATAAAAAGGAATGGCTGGCTTTATTTTATCTCTTGCTACAAACCTTGATCAAAGCTGTAGAGATTTTTTTTTTCCTCAATAGAATTTTGTGAATATTAAGGGCAGGCAGATACGTTTGAAGATACTGGGATTTGAAAGATAATAGTGAACCGGCCACTAAAGGGAGATCCTTTGAAATCTGGAAACAGAATATTGGATGTAAAGGATACCCTTGACTTAGTTCACACATAGGTTATAAGGATTAGGTAATACAAAGAAAGGTCATCCTTTTCCTCCTCCCTCCTTTCCCCCTCCCCCCTCCTCTTCCTTTCTTTCCCGCTCCCTCTCCCCTCCCCTTCCTCTGTTTCCCCCTCCTCCTCCTCCTGCCTCTGTCACTAACCTGCCCTGTCTGCCCCCTCCCCTAACCCTACCAACTACAGAGGACTTACTGTGTGCCTGGAACACAGTTCATTACATAGAGAATTTAATAATTTTAATAAGATGTGTCTTTTAATAATTTAATAATAATATGTGCAACATCACATATCAAGAAACTTAAGTTACTTGCCCAAAGCCACCCAACTGGGAGGTGGTAGAGTGGAGCTTGGAAACTAGGTAGCTTGACTCCAGGGCTTCTACTGTGTGCGTGGCTCATAGCGAGGGCTCAGCTATGTCAGCCCTGAGCTGCTGCTGATATCGATGTTGCAGAGAATGAACCACAGAATGATTAAGTGATTTGCTCAAGGTCGCACACTGGTCAGTGGCCATGGAGTTTATCCAGTTGTCTGATTCCGGGTCACCCCTCTCTCTGCAGTGCCAGGTTGCTCAATATATGAAGAGTTAGTGCTTTAACTTCTAGAAACCTATATCCTCCTAGGCAGGTTCCAGGTTCTGAATTCTCACATTGCTTTAATTGTTTGTAAGTTTGAAGTAGCACAGTTAAGCCCTGCCAGAAACAATGGCAAAGAAACTATTTTAGGTTAATATCTGTTTCCTAATGGATGGGGAAAAAAAAAAAAAACAAACCTGTGTCAATATTAGATTCAATGTATTTCTTCTTCCCTGATCCAAGTAATAAACAAAAAACAAAACAGAACAAAAAAACCTTTATTCATCAGGCAAAATTTTAATTTCAAGCTACGGGGTGGGGGGGAGGGGCACAGTGAATCAGTGGTTGCCCAGATGTGGCAGAAGCTCTCTCTCTCCTCAACAATAGGACAAGAGCTCTCACCCAAGGTTAACTGGTTTCTCAGGGCTTGAGCGGGTCAGTCATCCATTTCAGCAGTTAACCTTGGGTGAGAGGGACCACGGCTCTACACCATCAGTGTGTGGAAAACACCTTGGTGGTGGCCGCCCCATCCGTCTCCTCCGCTTGTGAAAACCACCTCAGACCTTGGCCCGAGCCACCTGTCAGCACAGCTCTGCCACTCCACCACTGTCTGCAGGCCCTGGGCTGGGCCCATGAATCACCTGTTTTCGAAGAAAAAAGACATGAGACAGTCAGCCCACAACCGTCCTCGTTTTCTCACTCCATCTTCGGAAAAGCCTATCTACGTTCTGTTCCAGGTTCAGCTCAGCGTGACCATCCCCTTTGCGTCTCACCCCACAGCCTTCAGCCATGGACAGCCTCCCCCTTCAGGAAAGTTCCCGCACGCTGTTTGCTGCTCTCTAATCACCCTTACGGTCCTCCGCCTGGTATTGCAGGTGTGTGTGCTGCGTGCTGCGAATTGTTCCCCCTGGAACGTAAGACTTTGAAGGTGAAGAGGGTCTTTCCTATCTTCATTTTCCTGACACCTCGTGGCGCGATGGTTTTTCTGTATTTGGGACTCGATTCATAGTGCTTTTACTGAATTTTCAGGCAGGTATATGCCATGTGGTAACGAGGGTTTGGAAAGACAAGGATGACTTCCCACATTCTTCTTCCTAATAACCATGTGGTTACTGACGTGTTTTGTCAGAGGTTCGTCCTTTTGCTTATGGCTTTAGTTTACTCCAAGAAAGGAAGAACGTCTAAGCTGGGGGTTGGCAAAATATGGCCTATGGGCTACATCCAGCCCTCTGCCTGCTCTCATCTGGCCGGTGAACTGAGATAGTTTCTACATTTCTAAATGTTTGGTGGGGGAGAGGCAGGGGGAGGAAGAGTAATATTTTATGACAAAATAAGATTATATTAAGTTTAAAATTATATGAAATCAAAATGTCATTATCCACGAAGAAAGTTTTACTGGAATACAGCCATACCTGTTTGTCTATGTATTGTCTATGGCTCTTTTGCGCTAAAGCAGAAGATTTGAATAGTTAACACAGAGATGATATGTCCCACAAAACCTAAAATATTTATTATCAGGCCCTTTATAGAAAAAGTGTGCCAGCCTCTGTTCTGAGTCATTCTCAGAAATGTCTGCCAGCATGTGGAAGGGGGATCAGGTGCCCTTTTCGATTAAAGGGAGATGGGTTGAAGGCACAGGATGCCTGAAGGAAAAGAAATCTGGAGAAAGAAAAGGAAGAAAGGGGAGGCAGAGGGCACCTTGGAGATGCTGGATCCTCCTGGGTTTTGTATCCATGCGTGGCAAACATTCTACAAAAAGATTTCCATCTTCCTGGGGAGCACCTGGATTGTCAGAGCCAGTGGACCTGCTGGAGGGGGAAACCTGGAGTGTTTTCCACAACCATTTTCCTCTCCACTAAGAACTCTGCATAGTTCTTCGGAGAAACTGTGAACTAGAAAGGGTGAGAGTAGGAGATTATCATTCACTCCTGATCATTCCGTGCACCAGAGCTAACTAACATCTACAGTAAGATCTAAAGGACTGTGTGTCCTTGTTGTCTTTGATTCAACAAATTTGTGTGTGTGTGTGTGTGTGTGTGTGTATGAAATCTCTTTGGAGTGTGTCTGTCTATCTGTGTGTCTCTTTGGGGAAAATCCATTCTGATTGAATGCCGATTAATTATCGTGTATGTGGGGATCATTAAACATTTAGAATTTTCAAAGAAAGATACATCAATTAGAACTTGGCTAAGATCAGCTCAGCCCCATGGAAAGTGGGGATTACAGTTTTGTTTAGAAATCTGCTGCTACCATATATAAAATACACAAACAATAGGACCTACTGTATAGCACAGAGAACTATACTCAATATCTTGTAATAATAACCTGTAATGAAAAAAAAAAATCTGCTGCCATTTTCATATGTTTCTCTAATTTTCTTATTCCAGGGTAATGCCCTGTACTTCAAATCTGCCAGAAATGTGACAGTGAACATCCTCAACGAACAGACTAAAGTCCTAACTCAGCTGATAACAGGTAAGAAAAGAAAGAACTTAGCAGTGTCTGGTCCAGGGTAAGCACTCAAAAAACATACCATGGAAGGTTGAATGAAACACCACGTGATGTATGTAAAGAAAGGAAAGTCTGCTTGCACATTTTACAGTGTCGGAAAAGAGAACAAAGCATGTGTTCCCTGATGCCACTCAAGGGCAGAGTCTCATCCTATACACACGTTTAACGTATGCAAATCTGATGATACTTGTTTAGGGGGTGGGGAGGAAGAATCAACTCTTTTTCACGTAGCATGGCCCCTAAACACCAGCTGCTTCAGCTGGTGCTCAACCACGGGAAAGCTCTCTGCTCCAGTGCCAGAGGAAAAGCTGGCTGTGTTGTATTGACTGGAAGAGAGCACAGTATACACAGAACCATGCACATCATACTTTATGGGTTGTAAAAGGGATTTGTAATGGTAGTTTGAATCCATGCCATATTTGCCGTACGTGCTGACTTTGAACCTAGCTCAATTGCAAGATGCAGATGTACCCCGACTGAATATGTTTGTGTAGTTCCTTTTCTTAGAGCAGATCTGCTCCTAACAGCCGTGGAAAACACCCAGTGGGGTTTAAGCTGCACAGTCCTGAAATTTAAACAAGGATTGGTTATTCACCATAATGACTGCAATGATGAACATGGCCTCATGGTCGCGGTAACACGCTGGGTGGTATGACCAGTGCCCCCTCTGTAGGTTATGAGCAGCGGTAAATAGGAGCTGTTCTGCACCTCCGCAGCAGAAGGGGAAAGGGGGGGGGCTATGTCTGAATGGCATTGTTACACTTGCAGACAGAAGATGCCATTTGTTTGGCCTCAGGGCCGAAAGAAATGTATGCAGATGGACATTTCGAGAAGCCAGTTGCCCAAATGTCCTGAAACATTGCTGGGACTAAAACATCTGGAGCCCCACTAATCCAAATGCCACGGGGAGGCAGGTGCCTTTGTGCCCAGAGTCTTGCTGGGGAAAGAGCCTCACTCTCCCGCCACCAGATGTGTATGTCTGGAGAGCCACAGCCGGTGGGTGACCTGGACTGGCTCCCACTGGAGGAACGGCTGTGGCAGAGCCCATAATTGATAAACCTGCTCTTCCAGCGCGCGCCCAGCTCAGCGGCCTCGCTGCTCTAACATCTGGCCCGCAGTCACGATGCTAAATAATTAAATAAACAGCTTCAGTAAGCAGTGATTTAAGCGGTGTGAGTGAAAATTGCCTCCAGGAGGGAAATAAATCCGACCTCCAGCTCCCAGATTCCCGAGTTCAAAAGGGACTTATTTAGCCTCATCATTTGATCATTTGCCATTTATTTGCAGTGGGAGATTTGGCTGACCTGAGAGATTTTGTTTTCATAAAGCTGGAACCGGACGAATGACTGTTACTCAGGAAAAGAGTCTCTCTCTCCCCCTCCTTCTTCCTCCTCCCTCCCCTCCCTCCCCACCTCCTCCTTTTGCTTCTCTCTTCCGACTCCCCCTTTTCTCCTCCTTCACCCCCTCTTCCCTCCCCCTCTCTCCGTCTCCCTTTGTCTCCCTCTGCCTCCCCCTTCTCTCTCTCGCCTCTCCCCTCTTTCTCTCTGTCCTTTCTTTCTTCCTCCTCCTCCGTCCGCCCATCTCTCCTCTTTCTCTCTCTCCTTTTCCTCTTCTGTTGTTCTCTCCTCTCTCCTGCCTCTCTGCTTCCCCATCTTCTTTCTGTCTCTCCTGACCAGGGCAGGCCCCTGGAGCTGAGACCCCATCCCTACCTCTTAAAGTAAGGCACAAGGTAGCTAATATTAAACAAGATGGGCAGAAAGCCATCCTAACACCAGCCGGCAGCAGCCTTTCAAGATGCCTTCTAGAGAGGATAGTACATATGTTCAAATAGAATTCCCAGTACCTACACCCATGCACGATCACCCCTAAAGTTTCCCTTCAGGGTTCTCCTTTTACATTGATGCACATGGTAGAAAGCACAGAGCAGTTCCAGGAGAAAATATCCTAAGGCCCATTACACTTAGTGGTGGACTTACCTGACAGCAAATCATTTTGCCTAAGCATCCGGTTTACTATGGCAGTCCTGAGGATTCAAGAGTTCTCCTGCTTATTACCCAATGATCATGTCTCAAAAGCCCAGAAGAAATTCCATTGTTAGCAATTCAGGTAACCTTTTCACAGGAAACAGTGTTTTAAATGATGGTTAAGTTCCCAGGCCAGATGACACAGGCATACCTGACTCATGCTGCTGCTGATTTAGTATCATCTCAGTAGTAGGTCCAAACAGGGAACCCTCTGACCTGCAAGGAGGAAAGCTGTAGAAGTCTTATACAACATCTAGCCAGAGTGGGGAAAGGCCCCAGGATCAAGGGAGATGAGGAAAGAAATTAGACTGCATGGCCCCCAGGTCCTTCTAGCTCCCAGATTCATGGCAGTGGCAGGGCTGGGAGATGGCCAGTGCATCCTGATGGAGGAGATTAATTAAGGAGGTGCTTCACACATACACTACTGTGCACAGAAAGGGATTAACTGAAGATTAGTTTCAGGTTACAAATAACTATCTTTTCCGTCCCAGAGAGGAAGTGAGCTCACCAAGAGACCTCCTGAGCGAACGCAGGTCTCCAGCTCCATTTACTTTTCTTTGTAGAATCCTTTTTTTTTTTTTTTAAGATTTCATCATGTCCAAGGAGCTTTGGCAGCCCCAGGTGAAATCAACAAAAGGACAAGCCATCTGCACCATGGAGCCAGCATTTGCTCTGTGGAGTTTTGGCTAAAACTACCAACTACTGAGCTTTATATACCCAAATGGTTCTGTCCCTGGTAAAGTCCATGTTGTATTCTCAGAAGCCTTGAAAAGCAAGATAACTTAATGGTGTCTTGTGTTCTCTGATGGCTGCAGTCTCTTCAGTACATGCTCCTGTATCTCACACACCATTCGTAAGTTCAGAGTAAACTTAGTTTACACACAGACCAGGGTTCTTGACTCCTCAGGGGTGTGTCTCATGGTATTGCCCAAGTCCATGAAAGCAAAGTCCAAGCATTGTGTCCACAAGTCATACCGCCATATCTGACTAGATCCAGAGTGGGCAAATTGTGCTCACCCCATGGCCATCCTGAGATCATTCATTCATTCACTCGTTCATTCATTCATTGGCACTAGACCTCCTGATCTCCAGTCTCCCCCCTAAAAAGAAAAGGTAACAACCTCAAAGCGTTGCCAAGTAATACAGATTTTGCTGAAGGTTTGTTGTGACCAAGAAGACAGCTACATCTTAGCCCTCCCTAAGCAACCTAATCCCAAGCCCTCACTGTACATGTCTCTCCTTTCAGGATTTCTCTTTTCCTTGTGTCCAGCTTCCTAATTCCTTTCATCCTCCAAAAGTTCCTCTTCTAATTGCCCCAGCATCCTTTTCCTTTCTAGACAAATAAACATCCCTTTTCTGCTATGGAATAATTCCTGGGGCACTGTTCCAGACGCAGATCTGCCATTAGCTCACTTGGTGACCTTGAGGGAGCCCTTGGCTTTGCTTTCACTTGTTCTCACGTACAGCGTGAAGGCAGTCAAAGAAGACAATGTCCAGGTCCCATACCATTTGGAAATGTGTGCTCTGTCTGCTGTTTCCATCCCCCACTCATTAAAGAGCCTTTCCAGTGTGCTTCTTTTTGTCAGAGGGCCAGTGTGGATGTACTGGCAAGAGATCAGTTTTGCTGAATTGACGTGATGATGCGAATGAGGGAAGTTCACTCAGAGATGGTCACCGTTTGTTCATTTCAATGTGTTGTGACCATTACATTAGAAAAATGGCGATGGTTATGTTCCCAATGGTGATGATAATCACAAGATCACATTTCACAACTCTTTTCTGCCTACAAATTTCTCTTTATAAACACAGTATAATTCAGTCCTTTTAACCTTTCTATGCGGTAGATAGAATCGATGGTAGTAGCACAATTTTGCAGATGCAGAAAATGAGGTTCAGAAAGATCAAATGATTTGCCCAAAGTCACGTTACCAGAAAATGAGAGAATTGGGACATAATTTTTGTCTTCTGATTCTTAGTGTGATAGTCTTGCCAAAGAGGAAAGCGGCCTCAGGCATCCAGGGGCTGGCCAGGCTCTATCAGCCAAGCGTTGGTGTTCTGTGTGGACATAAATGATCTCACAGAACCTCAACACCAGATAAGGCCACTCGTGGCCATGAAGGATGGAGAAAAAACAAAAAGCAAACACAACTCTGATCATGTCTGAACATAGATGAAAAATAGAAACTTTTATCCAAACCACAGAAATCACCAAACTTCCCCCTACCCCCCTATAATATGAATGACTACTGTTTGTTTATCCATTACAGTTTGGCGTGGTTCTGGTCTTCCCTACTCTAGATAAGATTTACTAAGATGCTAATCGTAAAATTACTCCCAGTTCCTGACAGCATGTAATCCAGAACCAAACCTTGCTTCCTTAAACCCTGCCTCCAAATAACCTATTATAAGGCCAGATCCTGTAATAAATTCTTTCTTCTTATTGAGAAGCCCTATGGTTCCCCACGGTGTGTGTTCTCTCTCACGGCAATGAGTTAAAAACCCAACTTGTTTAACTCCAAGTGTGTTCCTAGTGATCTTTGCCTGGAAGGCACTGAGGGCCCTTTCACTACTACTTTTTACTAATAAGTGACACTGTCTTGAAAAATAACTAGAAGGAAACAAAAATGCTATACAGTCGGCCCTCCGTATCCACGAGTTCCACTTTTCCTGTATTCAACCAACTACAGGTAGAAACATTTGGGGGAAAAAAATTCCAGAAAGATCCAAAAAGCAAAACTTGAATTTGTCCCATGCTGGCAACTGTTTACATAGTATTTATATTGTATTTGCAACTATTTACACAGCATACATTGTATTAGGTGTCATAAGTAATTAGATAATTTAAAGTATACAGGAGGGGCTTCCCTGGTGGCGCAGTGGTTAAGAATCCACCTGCCAATGCAGGGGACACAGGTCCAGGAAGATCCCACATGCTGCGGAGCAGCTAAGCCCGTGTGCCACAACTACTGAGCCTGCATTCTAGAGCCCACGAGCCACAACTACTGAGCCTGAGTGTCACAACTACTGAAGCCCAAGTGCCTAGAGCCCGTGCTCTGCAACAAGAGAAGCCACCACAATGAGAAGCCTGCACACCGCAACGAAGAGTAGCCCCCGCTCGTCGCAACTAGAGAAAGCCCGTGTGCATCAACAAAGACCCAATGCAGCCAAAAATAAATAAATGAATTAATTAATTAAATTTATAAAAATAAATAAATATGCAGGAGAATATGCATAAGTTATATGCTAGTATCACACCGGTTTTTTTTTGTTTTTTAAATTTTATTTATTTATTTATTTATTTTTGGCCGTGTTGGGTCTTCGTTTCTGTGCGAGGGCTTTCTCTAGTTGCGGCAAGTGGGGGCCACTCTTCATCGCGATGCGCGGGCCTCTCACTGTCGCGGCCTCTCTTGTTGCGGAGCACTGGCACCAGACGCACAGGCTCAGTAGTTGTGGCTCATGGGGCCAGTTGCTCCGCAGCATGTGGGATCTTCCCAGACCAGGGCTCGAACCCGTGTCCCCTGCATTGGCAGGCAGATTCTCAACCACTGCGCCACCAGGGAGGCCACCTCACACCGTTTTATATAAGGGACTTGAGCATCCATGGATTTCGATATCCGAGGGATATCCTGGACCTAATCCCCCACAGATACTGAGGGACAGTTGTATCAGAATCTCCTGGGCAGTTTTGGAAAAAATATAAGCTTTCTGGACTCTACCCTCAAATATTTTTCTATGTGAATTTCCAGACCAAAAGATAAATTCCTTTTTGATCTCAGCTATTATCATTGAGAATGATGACACCCCCAGGTTATTCTGATGCATTTCTGTGGTCTAGCTTTTTGGAGCCTTCTGAACTTCAGGTATTTAGGTAGCTCTATGTTGTTTTTTTTTTTTTTTTTAAGAATTCTAACACACTAACCTGTTCTACTTTTTCCATAATACCTAAAACTCTCTGCGGTTTTCTGGCTGATTTATTAACACATGTTTAAATGTATGTCTGTCTGTCTCTATCAGCACGTAAGTGCTAAGGGATCAGGAAATTTGTCTTCCTTTTGCCACTACTATGGCCTAAGCTTCAAGAATAGTATCTGTTGTGATATGATAAAACCTCTAAAATTTATTTTTTATTGAATGAAATTCTATAATGAAAGATTCAGTATCTTTCAAGGCAATTAATTACAAGATATTATAGCCTCTTCTGTCAAGAAATGACTTATATACTTGTCTGGTGTCAAATGCAGACAGCGGGTCAAGGGTAGAAAGAGTGAGGCAGATTTCAGCTGAATTTAAAGGTGCCCTTTCCAACAGTTAGGGCTGCCCAAAGATATGCTGGTCCTTCAAGAGGTGGTGAGTATTTTGTACTTTCATAAATGCAAGCCAAAATCTACAAGTATTTAAAAGTAATTTGGTGGTTAGCTGAGGGAAGTCCCACTCAAGCATTAGTTTGGAGGAAGGACATGATGGTTTTTAAAATCATAGCTGGAGAGCGTATAAGTAAAAGTAATTGACGAGATACGGCTAGAGTCATGAGGCTAATTGTCACAGCTAGCTTCTGAAAACCAATCCACTTACATTAAAGTCCAATACAATCTTGTTAGATGTATATGTTCTGCGAAAAGCTCTTTATAATTGAATGCAACGGAACTAATGTATTCTCTCTCTCCCCCTTCTAGGGCCAAAAGCTGTAGAAGCTTATGGCAAAAAGTTCGAGGTAAAGACAGTTTCTGGAAAATTGCTCTTCTCTGCAGACAACAATGAAGTGGTAGTAGGAGCTGAGAGATTAAGAGTTTTAGGTAAGTAAACTTCAGTCATTGAACTGGTTTAATGCTACTGTGTACATTTTAGAGGAAAAGTTAAATGGTGTGTAGAAGAGTGATTCAGGCTAATTACCTATAAAGGTAATTTTACTCTCTCAAAGCAAGGTCGATGAATCTCCCAGTCCCCACCTTAAAAGTCTCTCAAATCATGAGTCTTTGTGGCACGTCTGCCAACATCAAGCTTCGGGTGGGGATGTGTGCTCATACCAAGAAATGTACTAATCCTCACAGGTTGGCAGTCCTGCAGTAAGCAGTCAAGACTTGTATATGTTGTTATAGTGATTACTAAACCTGGTTGTAAATTAAGAATCACGTAGGGAACTTCTGAAAAGTTCAGGTTCACAGATCCAAGCATGACTTACTGAATTAGAAGTTCTGTTGTAAGGACCCAAGAATTTATTTTTAAAAGCAGGAATTTCTCTGTTGGTTCCACTATTGGAATCACTGAATTTGGCTGTACACAGAAATGGTCTAGCAGGGTGGTTTAAGAGTTCTGGTTCTGGAGCTTAGCCTAGCTTTTCATCCGGCTCTGTCACCTACTAGCTGTGTGATTTTAGACAAATTACCAACATCACTGAACCAGGTTCCTTTTCTGCTCGATTGGGCTAAGAACATCCACCTCCTCTAGTTCTCCCTAGGGCTCAATCAGATTGTGTTAGATCATGTTATACACACTTATCACAGTGCCGAGCACAAAATAGTACTCATTCAGTGCTGCTGCTGTTAATACTCATGCTACTATTAATACTAATCCTGCTTTTCCTTCTCTTGCTCTCTATGAGTACCAGTTAAAAGCTCAGACTCTGGAATTAACCCACTATAATTTGAATGCTATCTCTGTCTTTTACTAGCTGTGTGACCTAAAGCAAGTTAGCTAACCTCTCTACACCTATGTTTTGCTCATCTATAAAATGGGGGTAATAGAAGTATCTACCTTCTGAGACTGGAAGGACTGAATGAAATAATCTATGGAAAGTGGTTAGTAAGTTGGCTAAAAAATAGGAAGTGTTCACTAAGTGCTAGATGTTATTAACTTAAGTTATTATGTTATTTGTCCTTGAACTTATTATTTGTTGTCTACATTATTAGTTGCACCCTGCGTCTTCTTTCTTCTCTATTAGTGCTATCTTCCTCCTGTTCATCACCTCCACCCTCAGTCCATCAGCTTGTCTGGCCTGTCTGTCTGTCTCTCTATCTGATATAATACACATTCCTATCTAACTTTCTTGCTAGATGACTCCTAAGTTTCCATCCCCAGGCCTGGCATCTTCCCTGAGTTCTAGGTCTTCCTTTTCATCTAGATATTCCACCAGCCTCTCATACTTAGTGGATCTTGAGTGCCTAACATAATAACACACATGAGCATGCACGCACACACACACCCCCCACACACACACTCACCCTCTACTGTCCCACCTGTATTTACCCCTGACTCCCCTATCACTCTTACTGGCCCCATTGTGCTTTCCTCTGTCAGTGTCAAAACTTCAGCATCGTTCTGACCAGCATCAGGCTCAGCAGAGTCAGAAGATGGCAGTAGCCATCCTGACAGAGCTCAATGGCATGGGAGGGCCGGGTGCAGAGGCAGCGAGCCGGGGCGGCGGTCTAATCGCTGGTCAGGTGCTCACTGGGATGGAACAATTCCTTTGTCTTTCAGGGCCTTGCTTTTTCCTATCTGTAAAACGAGAGTTGTCTAGAGCAGAAGTTTCAAACAGTTTTTTAAAACTTAGCAACAGAAACTTTTAAAAATAAAATTTCATACCAAACCCCAATCAATAAAATGTATAAAACAACAGCACTGCTCTGGGTTGTGGATGGGGCTTTTAAGGCATAAAGGTTAAGCTGTATAGCTTCATTCTTCCCCCCATTCTGTCCTTGGGAGACCTCTTAGAACTTATTTTTAAAACCCCTTAAGTAGATAGTTTTTAAAAAAAAAGGTAAAGTCTACTGACCACTTGCCATGATCCAAGTAGCATGCTTTATGTGCATTATTATGTTTAGACCTCACCAACACCTTGTGAGGCAGGCACCGTTTTTATCATCCCCATTTTACAGATGACGGAACTGAGCTATAGGGAGAGGTGAGCCATAGTAAAGGGTGAGAGCCAGGATTCCCAGCCAGGTATTTGAATACAGACTGCTTCACGTTAACGCACTATACTTTGCTGCCTCCTCAAATTGGTCCCATTTTTAGATGAGTACACTAAGGCTTGAAAAGGTGAAGAATCTTGCCAAGATCAAGTACCAGTAAGTGGTGGGACTGATGTTCAAATCCTTGCCTATGGACTCCACCCTCAGTGCACATGGCTACACATAAATGTAGTTCTAAGACCTTTGCCAACTCTCACAATGAATGTTTTTCTCTATTATTCGTAGAAATGGCACTTCCTATGTTAGTTCTAAGTCTTGGGGGGGAAAAAATGCAGAAACTTTAAGCTATCCTCTTAGTCAAGAGTATTTTGCTCTACCAGTTCTAAAATAACTGCCCAGGATGAAAAAGTGATGGTATCTCATGCCGAGATCATTTTGTACAAATGGTGTTTGGCACCTCCCATTAGTCTTTGGTGCTTCGTGAGTCATCTCACTGCTTTAAAACCTGACTTTGCAAAGATACAGATATTTTAGATGTCCAAACACTGTGGTTTCATCCTAGTGTACAAACCTCTGTGATGGTATCATTTAAGAACTTCCCCCCCCTCCCCTATCGTGACATAAACTAAGGATTGGAAGATGATTGTAGCATTTGGTCGCTTGAAGGCAGGTGGATAATTTTGCTGCTGTTGTTTCTTGTGCTTGTGATATTTCACTTACAGAATGATTTAGGATAAAATCTGTCTCTATCCATCATCAGAAGCATTTGCTTTTTTGTGTAAAAATGTAGAAAGGAAGCATCATAATAAATACCACTGCTGCTACCAATGCTGTAAAGAAGAGGAAATGACCACCCCACAAATCTCGCATCAACCTACTCAGTGAAATGAGCCTAGCTTGTTGCAGAAATGAGCTTCCTGTCATCTGGGATTCAGCCATATGGTGTGGAACGAGAAGTTTAGGCAATTTCATTTTCAGCTTAATGAGAAGTTTGTCTTTTTGAGTCATCAGACTGCTCAAAGACTCTTGGGAGGTTGGAATCTGGATGCATATTTCGTGGCGGAATCTAACATACCTGGGTTTGACTCTTTGCTCAAGCATTTACGATCTGAGTGACCCTATCCAAGTCTATTTTTCTCTTTAAGCTTTAGTTTCTACACGTATAAAACAAAGAGAGAGGAATACAATAAAGAATGGAAGTAAGAATGAATGAATACAGTAAGAAACATCTGTAAATAAATCAGTAATTTTAGTTGATAGCTGAGTAAGAACAAGCAGTAGAAGATAATAATAACCCTAAGGAGATAATGTCTCTTGGAAATAGTTGCTTAACCTATGGGCTCAGAACAATTGTTTATACTCCTCTCTGGATAACCACACCCACCGATTCAGTTTTCAGGGTAATGACTACCTTGGGCACACTCCAAGGAGCTTGAATAGTCTGGCTAAAGGACTAATAGCCATACCTCATAAAGAACAGTTCGACTATCTGGAAACTTTTATCCTGGAAAAGATATGGAGGAATCATGTAGGCAGACAACAGTTGCTGACCTTTCATAATGCACATGTTTCCTGGGGTAAAAAGAGCAGGCAAGAGCTGTGTAGTTGAGTGGTCGAGAGAACAGGTTTAATCCTGGTTTCTGTCATTTGTGGTTTCTGCCAGTGCCTTGGGATATGTCACTTTACCTTTCTAGGCTTCCTTCTACTCTGTGACATGGTGTAATAATGCCTGACTGTCTCAGGAGTTGGGAGAAGTAGATGGTACAGTATATGTACTGATTATCAGCACAGAGATTGGTACAAGGTCAGCACTCTACGTGCTGACTGTTGTGTTGGTGATGGTTTTTGCTGGTCCAGTTGGACTTCAGGGAACCCATCAAGTTCTAAAATTGTACATAGTCCTTGTATGTTCACAGAAGAAGGTACTCAGAAATTGGCTTAGGACTTGTAGGAGTGTTCAGATATCAGTTAATTTTGGACTGGTAGATTTCCTGAACACAGCTAGTGTCAGAAGAGAAAACACCTTTTCAAGATAGGGATTGAAGGCCTGGGTTGAATTCCCAAAATTGTAGGGTCTTTCCTTCCACTCAGAGCATGGTCCTTAAATTAGAAACATCAGCTATTGTCTACTTGTTCGACATGCAGATTCTCAAGCTCCACCCTAGACCTATTGATCAGAAACTCAGGAGTAGGGCCAGTAAGCTGTAGGTGATTCTGATGCAGGCTAAAGCAGGGGTTTCCAACCCCCGGGCTGCGGACCGCTACCAGTCCGCAGCCTATTAGGAACCAGGCTGTGGAGCAGGAAGTGAGCGGCAGGCGAGTGAGCCAAGCTTCATCTGCCGCTCCCCATTAATGCCGCTCGCATTACCACCTGAACCATCGCCCCCCTCCCCAGTCCGTGGAAAATTGTCTTCCATGAAACCGGTCCCTGGTGCCAAAAAGGTTGGGGACCGCTAGGCTAAAGAACACTGACCTGAGACAGTCACAGCTCAATCATTTTGCCGCCACTTTGCTGGTAGCTCTCATTTGAGTTCAGGTTCAGCCTTTTCCACTTTGCTCCAGAAAAGCTACAATATAAATATAGCAAACACACACTGAGGGCTTATTCTGTGCAAGATGCCAGTCACTTGCCATGAGTAAATGCATTTGATCCACAGCACAATCTTAGAGGAACCTGACTCATCACCTTGATTTATAGAGGGGCAAACTGGGGCACAGAGTGCTGTGAACTTTGTCCTCAGTTCCACAGAGGGAAACTGGCAGACTCAGGATCTGAATCCAGGCAGTCTTACCCGCTGCGCCTGATGACCTCTGTCACAGTGATCTGCAACTTCCCTGCGCTCCATAGCACGTTGCATCATACTGAGCGGGAAAGAGAACTGGACCACAGTTGTCCACTTATTCCCCTCATTTCTGGCTTCTAGAGACACCGCTCTTCCCACAGTTTTCCCACATCTGTAACTGTTCCTCCACTTCCTTCACTACCTCTTCTTTCACTTACTCAGTGACATGGATTCACTCCTGGCACCACATATGGACTTGCCCCTGGGTCAGTCCTTAGTTTTCTTTTTTCATGTTTCTATGGAAAATCCCATACTTACATACAGTTTCAATAATTGCCCTTTTCAGGTGACCCTCAAATCTGTATTTGCCTTGAACTGTCTTCTCATTTCTAGTTCTACATTTCCAAAAACCTGGACATTTCTGCGTGGATGTCTCTCCATCACTTTCACTTCATCACTTGCAGCTGAACTTACCAATCACTCTGTCACACTCCCCGCCTCTCCAGCACCTACTTCCCTAACTCTCCACACGGGGCCTCCATGCCCCTAGGCTTCAGGGCCTTGCTTTCATTCAGGTACCAGACCCTGTCTTTCTTCACATGGGCATCAATGTCTTTGTCAACCTTAGGTTTTCCATATTACAAAGGTATCTATTTAGGTCTTACACAAGAGAATTTAAGTTTATAGCCAAGCCCGTTCATTTAATAACCAAAAAGCTGTAAAATTAGCATGCAGGATGAGGCATGGTATAGTTTAACTTTAATTACAGAACAAAGGTATGAAATACCAGTCAGCAGTGGCCTTTAAAAAGCAGCAAAAGTAGGCAACATAAAAGCCAGCGCATCTAAGAGACATCTTCATGGAGACACCAGGGAGAACATAATTTTGATCTTCATTAATGACCAGTTTCATTGAACAATGAATTGGACATTATAGCCCTTATAAACAAAGCATAGTTATAAAATGTTATTCTAATTGTTAATTAGGTCTCTTTATACTCTAGATTCGTTTTCTAAACATGTCCTCTAGATGCCACTTGATGCTAATTATCCAAGTTACAGTATTATCAGTTGAAAAACATTTTAAATTAAATCTAAAGCCATTTAAATTAACATAAGATTTATAGAAATTTAAATGTGGTCTGATGCCTTTAGCCTTTTGCATTAGTTTTTGATGAAACTCTGTACTGCAGCCTGGTAATTGATAATTATGATGAAAAGAGTAGGGTGTTCTTAGTAGTGTTTATTCATTAAATATATGTATGTGTGTGTGTGTGTGTGTATACACACACACACACACACACATTTATATATAAGATATCTGTACTGTTATTGGAGTCATGGAGATATAGAGATGAAGTGGTTATTTTTCCTGCTCTTTCAGGGAGGTATCTTATCAGGGAGATGAAACACACATGCAGGTATGTGAGAGCCCAAGCAGAAAACAAGCTTCTTAGAAGGATAGAAGCAAAGTGACTCCAGAATTACAGACTCTAGATGTAGTAGGGTGGTATCCCAGAGAGAATTTTGAAAGCTTTGTAAATGAAGGGAGTATTTGAACTAGGTCTTGAGTATGGATTGGTGGGAAAAAACACAGAGGGAGAGTGCTTTCTTGGCAAATGGAATAGCACATGTTTATCTGTCAGGACTCATATGGTTGTAATTTCTATGGATCCAGCTCAAAGCCAGAGGCGGGGAGATTTATTGCCTTGTGTGGTAGAAAAGTTCAGTGGTAGCCAGCTTCAGGCTAGATTCAGTGGCTCGAATAATGTGACCAAAATTCAGTCTGTGTCTTTCTCTTACCATCTCTTAGCTCTGTTTTCCAATCTTGTATTTGGTCATCACCTCTGCTGGTGAGCAGGAGGAGTGCTTACCTTCCTAATACAAATCCAACAAAGTCCTTGTTCTTACTCTGACTGGACTGACTTGGGCCATATGCCCATCCTTGAACGAGTCGTCATGACCCGGATGATGGAATCTGCTGGTTAGCATGGCCTGGTTCATGTTCCACTGCTGGAGCTATGGTGGGAAGTGCCTGGGAGTGAGATAAAGAAGGGGTCACTTCTCAAAAGGAAAACTGAGGTGGTGTTACTGGGAGGGGGACTGGGTGCTGGGCAAAGAAAAATAGCAAATATTCATTATATTTTTATTATAATAATCAAAGGCACGATCATGAAAAATCATGACTGTTGTACATGCAGCAGTGGAACCCAGGCATTATGAAGGGTGTCCATGGAAGATACTCTGTGAGTTCTGTCCCCCTTGCTTGCTTAGCCCCAGACGCCCTGGCTTCCTTGCTTCATCACCAAGCATGTTTTCACCACCCAGCATTTGTACTTACGCTTCCCTCTGCATGGAATCCTCTTTTACAGTCTATGCATAAAGGATCTCTTTCTTTATGGCTTAAATATCACTTCATCAAAGAGGTCTTCTTAGATTCCCTTTAAAAAGTAGCATGTTCCTGCTATCAAGTCTATACCAGGAGTTGGCAGAGTATGGCCTGTGGGCCAAATCACACCACTGCCACTGCTTGGTTTTGTAAATAATGTTGTACTGGAACATAGCCAGGCTCATTTGTATTGTCTATGGTTGCTTTCACACTACAACAGCAGAGTGTAGTAGTTGAGACAGATCATATGGCCCACAAAGCCTAAAATATTTATTATTTGGCACTTTACAGGAAGTGTTTGTTGATAGCTGGTCTGTACTTTTACCTGCTTTATTCCTCTTCAGAGCAATTATCACAACATGACGTAGCATGTTGTGTATATATGTGTTTATTTTCATCCTGTCCACCTCATTAAAATGTAAACTTCATGACAACAGGAACTTTTGTTTTTCAGAGTCTAGAATAGTACCTAGTGCCTAGTAAGTGCTCACTAATATTTGTTGCATGAAAGGATTGAAATTTTTGAACCTTGGAATGTTTGATAACCAATCTGGATAGTACAGAGAAACAGAGGGAGTGAGACCTTGCATCTAAGTTAAGAGATTACTATAATATCTTTGTTGAGGATTCATAAAGTCCTAAACTAGGATAGAGAGAGAGAGAGAGAACAAATGGGAACAATCATCTTGAAGGAGAACTAATGAATCTTGGCAACTAATTGGACATGGAACGTCAAGAGGGAGGGAAGCTGGGATGCTTCTGGTCTTGTGCACCTTGTCAGTCAGACGCTGTGGCACGGTTGACAGAAATGTATAGGAGCAACAGCAGGTTTAGGATTGAAGATGAATAGTTCAGTTGTGGACGCACTGCATCGTGCTACTTGAGCACCTCTCTAAAGGAGAAGCCAAGTGTTTGGTGGGAAGTGCCAGCCCAAGAAAAGGCCCACAAGAGATGCCCCACTGAGCAGCTGAGCAGAAGAGAACCATTGACACAGATGGAGCAGGTGAACACCAGAGAGGTGATGGCCTAATAGGGCATCCGGGAGCGAGAACTTAGAGAAGCTCATCAAATAGAACATCACTGAAACAGCTCCCAGGTCCAGGCCATTTCTTTCTCTGATGGAGGCTCAGGGCTGGCTTCCTGGGGCCATGGCTGCCTTGCTGGAGGCATCCTTAGAATTTGAGGGCCTCATCCTGTGTTCTTACACTTGTTCTAATCCGCTCTGCCTTTCTCCACGAGAAGGAACTCAGAGGCTTTAGAATGTGGCATAACTGGGTTCTGCCGTACCTACCAGCTACCTGAAGTTGGCTACGTTACTCAGATCATTTAGTCCATGTATGTGGGTGCTAAATAAACGAACTTTCCCCTTTTCTTATTTCTTTGCCTCCATCTTTTTCTCTTCTTTCTCCTCCTTTCTGAAGTATCTCATCAGTGAGTAGAAGGAAGCATGAAAGAGGCTACAGGATTATAGTAAAAAGTGGAACATACTTCCTCTTCTGTGGTGGTAAAAACTGAATAGTTCAGACATTGATCCTTGGGAGAGAAGGGCTTACCAATCTAACAGTAACATTTGGGTAACAAATCAGAGGAACCCGAAACTTGCCAGGGCCCTCCTTCTCTGTGTTATCCTTAGCAGAGATCATCTGCTGGGGATTCAACTATTTACAGAGAACTGCCGGTCGTAGAGTTCTTCTGGCACCTCATCCCAAAGTTGGTTTATTATTTATAGGCATACAGGAATACTGTATTAGATCATAAAGATACATTTCTCATAAATAATGTAGCGAGAAAGCCACCTATAAAAGAGTCTCAGATGAACAGTTCCAACCTTAATAAACCAGAGATAACTAAATGAGAAAAAGCACAATTTTACAATAGAGAAATAATAACGGGGTTTCATCGGAAAGGCTCCTGGAAGTACAACTCTCATCATTCTCCAAAAAATAAAAAAGAGCCAGTCCCAAAGCCTGGGTGATTCCGCCACCTGGTTTCACGTGTTCACCCACCCACGTGCACGGGCATCTTAAGCTGCCTTGGGTCAGCTTTTCCCCCCATGCTTAGGGGTTGATTCCTGACGTGGGAGGAGGATGCATTTGCCGGGCCCCATGCGCTTTTCCCTTGGGCAGGAGGGAGATGTGATTTCATACCAGCGTGATGGATTAATCATTCTGTGTCAACATCCCCAGCTGTCCCAGCAGTGTTGCCTTAGCCAACCTCCCCAGTTGCTGAGCCATTGTCTTCCTCATTTGCATATGGGGGTGGGAAGAGGAGGAAAAAAGGCAGTTGGGGACATTCGTCAGCTTTCTAGTTTGATTAAAGAGTTGATGAAGTTCACTATTTGGCTGCTTGCAGGAGAACCAATTCCAGCACTTACTGAGGGAGGGCCATGTTTGTTTTTTTGCTTGTGGAACTGAGACGACTTTAATTTCTCTATCAAGCTACAGCTAATATGCTTTCAGGCATCTGTTGGCTTGTTTTTATCCTCAAAGTTGTCTTCTTGCCAGTTAATGCCAAAAACAGAGTATTTTCAGACAAGGAGATAAACTAACTTCTACCAGGCCATCTTCAGTGGCAAGAGGCTTGCCAGAGAGTTTGTCTCTATTGTCTCCTTTCTCATTAATTATATTCACTGTTGTAGAATATTCTTATGCAACCAGAAGTCACCTGAGTTGGATTTTTTTTCTTTCTTCCCAGCAGAGGCCAAGGGGAATGTTGGTATTCCACGGTGACGTTAGGAATTTAACGAGATGACAATGTGAATAAGAAACTCTCAGTATGCAGAATAAGGAAGGAAATTAACTTTATTCTCCTCTAAGGAAGGGACTTGAGTTTAATTCTGCTCATTTGAGTGGGAGGAAAGAGCGCTAAACATACTTGTACTGTGCTTTCCCTCCCACCTTGCTCTAAGCTTTTGCCATGTACCAGTCTTTGAATCTCAACTGCTTCGGCACCCTGTCTTCCCGAGGAGTAGTGGGGAAAGGTGGTGAGGGTGAATATAAACAAAAGAAATAAGGAGAGATAGAGGAGAAAATGTCCAGAACCCTTCAGGACACAAGATAGAAGCAAATGCCTACGTTTCTTCTTTGAGGGACAGTAGTATCGGACAGCATAATGGTTACCTGGGTAGGGGCTTTGGAGGCAGACCAACTGGATTCCACTTCTGGCTCTGGCGGTACAACCTTGGGCAAGTTCCTAAATCTTGGAAAGCCTCAAGTTGCTCATCTGCATAATAAGCGTGATAAGAGTACCTACGTGATATACGTAAGGTCCTTGGCATGGTGCTAAGCACAGCATAAGTGCCCAGTGTATTGATGCCTGTTCCTCCTATATATTCCTATCGAACAGCATTTGTGCAGCTATCACCCATGGAAGTTCAGTGCAGGGGTGGAAGGACACAGCACAAAAGTTCCTTGATCACAAGTCGGTTATAGTCTAGTAGGGGTATTAAAGCACATACCCAGTGAAATATTAAATAGCAGCAAAAATGGTTTTTAAAAAGTTAAACAAAAAAATGTAAGATAGCCCTTGGCTGCAGTTTGTGCTGGAGACGGGGGTAGGAGACAAAGCTCGTGGAGGTGACCTGCAGAACTTCCCAGAGGAGAAGTCGAGGGGAAGTGTGATGGGTGGGGATGGAGGTAGACTTCGCAGACATGGGGCAGTGAGCACAGCCCCCAGACAGCAGGGTCACGGGAAGCATGAGCCCAGCTCTACGGAACAGAGGAAGTGGGATGAGCCGCCACTGGTTTTTTTTCCAGCAAATAAGCACATTTGGATTTATCTTTGGGGAAGGGCTTGTCATTATCAGCATAGAGTAAACAGGAATTGCTTTCTTCTCCAAAAGCCTGAGTTAAGACAACGTCTCAGGTTTCTGTGAGGGCCTCCCAGGGATTTTCTCCTTTTGGCAGTGTCCTGGACGAGATGTGTCTGCAATGTTCATGGAAATATTTGATAGGATTTTTATTCTGTAAGCCAAAGAAAAAAGTTAAGTAGAGTTGGACACTTAGAAGTTATTTATGATGCAGGAACTTTCGCGGGTCAAAAAAGAAAGGAAGTGACTTCAGCAGGAAGGTTCTTGGCATTATTCAAGCCATAGTGTAAGCAGTTCTCACTACAAAAATGACAAAACTACAGAAAGAAATTCAATCGCATTCAGCCAATATTAGTTGAGTGGTTTTTCTGGCCAACTGCTGCGCTGACCGGAGGGACACCCCGGGCCCCTGTCTTTCTGGAATGCGCAGCCGAGCAAGAAAGGCAGATGTTTTAAACATTTACGTGAGAAGAATGTGTCTTATGCGAGAAGTACAAGATGTATAGAAACATAAAATTAGGAGATTTTAACCTAATTTTGCAAGTAAGGAAAATCTTCCTTAAGGAAATGATGATTAAGTTGAGTCTGGCAAGGTAAATAGGAGTTAATCAAGGAAAAGGGACTTGGAGGGGCTGAGAGTGGAGTGACATCTACAAAATCCTGGGGAAGCATGACCTTTCTGGAAAAGTGTAAAAGTTCAACACAGCCAGAGGGTAGAGGTCAAGGAACAGAGTGCCCAGACATGAAAAGAGACAGGCTATAAATGTGAATAAATTAACAGTTTATTAAATGCTTACTCTATACCGACTACTGTTCAGATCTCTTTACGTGTTAGCTCAGCTCTCACGATAGCCCTCTGAGATACGTTTTATTATTCTCACTTTACATATGAACAAACTGACAAATAGAGAGGTAAGTTCCCCAAGGTTATGTAGCAGGTTAAGCGGCAGAAGAGAGATGCAAACCCAGATAATCAGACTCTAGAGCATATATTTTGTTTTTTTATAACACGTTTGTTGAGATATAATTCACATTATCTTACAGTTCACCTATTTAAAGTGTGCAATTCATTATTTTGTTATGAAGAGCCTATGCTTTTAACATATGTCACATACATGTAGCTACAAATATACATATACATTTCTATATAAGTTTCATATGTATGTATGGTGTATGTATTTGTTATGTATGTCATATATATGTGTATATGTTATATGTATACACATTATATAAGTTATACAAAATAGAACTATTACAAATACCTGGATACTTATGGAGGTGTGTGTGTGTATGAATATATTATAAAAGCATAATATAGTGGGCACTGTGTATCATATTAAGATATAGATTTAAAAGTAGTGGGGAGACACTGAAGGGCTTCATACTGGGGAGTGACAAGATCTGATTTGTGATTTATAGGGTGCTGTGAGGACAGTCAGCCGGTGAGGGGTAGGTTGGACAAATCTGCTCGTCTTGGGACCAAATGCACCCATGAGGGCTATGATTGGTAGTTTAATCCAAAAGGAAAGTCATGAGCCTGCTCTACAAGGCTTACAGCGCTCACAGACAGTTCCCATTGCTCTTTTTCACTCTCAGCCCAAAGGAAACAGGCTGTGCATATGAGAAAGGACAAGATTATGCCGGTTGGAAAGAGCACAAGCATGGCTTGATGATGTCTGGACACAGTGCATTTCTTCCCGCTAAGTTGCTTAGTGGGAGCTGATCAGAGGTCAGAGCACATTTAAAGTTGTTGTATCATGGGCTTGTGGAAGAGATTGCATTTAACCAAACAAAGGAGAGAGCTGACGTGCAATTAGTATGCAGGGTGCCTATGAGCTATGGATAAAGGTAATGTGCTTTTCTCCTTTGGCTGTTAAATGCGTCTCAGCTGCCAAGGAAAATGACTTTCCCTCTCGACTTCCTATCTGTCTAGCTGATTGGCTGTTGGGGAGTGTTCAGGCTCTAGTGCTTCAACTGTATGTTTAATGAGGGCATCCTTGAATGAACAAGTTCCTCTGGCCTAATTCTTTCTCCCAGGACTCTGAAAATATGTCTCTCCTTAGCATATTCTAATCAAAGATTTCTAGTGAACCAATGGAAGGTGCCAGGGCATTGGATTTATAAGGCATGGTCTCTACCTGCCTTTGGGAACTTATGCTGGAGGATGAGATGTGAGAAATGCACCAGAGAAATGTACCCTAAAAGTGCCCAGAGCATTGGGGTCACAGAAATTCCAAAGAAAGGCCTTTACTGAGAAGTGGAGATTTGAGTTAGCCCTTGAAGGATTTCATTGGGTGAAGTTAGGAAAGGCAGGAGAAGTGCTTCCTGCTGGAGGAAGATAACATAGAAGACCACTGTTACTCTTGTGGTCCAGCCTGGTAACTGAACTTGAGTTCAAAACCTTCGTCCTGTCACCTGAACAATGGAGGGATGAAAAATGAACTATGGGATAGCAGCTGAACTGACTGGTGTTTAAGACGATTCCTTTCTTCTTTCTGTCTCCATCTTTGTCCTGCCCTCCCTTCCTTCTTTCCTTCCGTGATTCTCAGACAGAACAATTATATAAGTGAGTTTGGGGGAATGTCTGTGCTACCACAAATCACAGGTGGGCTAATGCACAAGAGCTCATGAAATCCTAGAAAACTGAATGTATAGTCACCCTCTGCATAGTAGAACTGAGTTAGATCTGAATATTTGCTGGCATCTTATTTGATTCTCTGAACCATCCTTAAAGGTACTTAGGATGGAGAGAAAAAAAAAAAGGAAAGAAAATTTCTAAATCTCCATCTTAAAGATTAAGAGATTGAAGCCTATGGAGGTAAAACAGCTTGCCCAAAGTTTCTCAGCTAGTGTGTGCTTCTGCCCTGAGGTCAGACCTTGACTCAGGTGAGATATAAGTCACCCATGCCTCACAATAAAAGTGGTTAGACCCTGCTGTGAGTCTGACCCTCCCCCAAGCACCCCTGCGGATGATGCAGAAAGTTCTAAGAGATGGACTTTGATCTCTTAACACTTGCCTGATACTTATGTTGGATGGTCATCCGAAAGCAAGCGTTCTTCTTCTCCTTTTTTCTGCCATGGAGCCTTTTGTGGGGCTGCTGAAGATCTCTTCTCAGAACTGTATTTTTAACCCATTATACAAAATGCCCAAGATTACCAAACAAAGCCAATATTAGACAGTTATCAACATCTAAAAAACAATTGTTGCACTTATTATGTGCAATCTCTATGTTAAGCTGGGGATTCAGGTCGAATATAACAAGTATGAGACATGATTCCAAACTCTCAGGTATGTCTATATCATTTCATGTTTAATATCACGGAGCAGATGAAAGGGTCTCCTTCTTCACATGGAGCTGGCTCTATGGTTAAATTCTGAGGATGGGGTTAGCTTGGAGCTGTTAGGATGAGTATATTACAGTGCCCTGGGACCAGATAATGGTTCTCAACGGGGATGATTCTGACCCCCAGTGGAAATGTATACAGATGTCTACAGATATCTTTGATTGTCACCACTAGAAGTGAAGGGGGTGGGGGCCTTGCTACTGGCACATAATGGCTAGAGGACAGAGATGCTAATCACCACCCTACAATGCACAAGACAGCTCCCACAGCAAAGAATTGCCTGGCCCAGATATTAATAGTACCAAGTTTGAGAAACCATGGACCAGAGGGAAGGTGTACAGAACACTGAGTGAAGTCCCTCTATAAATAAACTCGAGTGTCTCTGGTTCTCTGCCCTTCATCCCCTCAGAAGTTTGCATGTCCTTCTTTCTGATTTCTCAAGGTTGTAGATTCCATTCTTTCCCCCTCTGTGGTGCCTGACATCAGGCCATGCACACAGCAGGTACACAGTGAATGTCAGTCACTGGTAAGGGTGACCCTGCTGTCTCTCCAGCCTGGGGCTTGGCCCTAAAGTAGTGGCAGAAGCAAAGCATTCAAGATGATGGCTCTGCTGGAGATGGATGTTTGGAGTGGGGAAAACAGAAGTGACATGAGTAGAGGTTTGAATCTCTGCCTCCCATTTGGAGCAGTGTGATGCCCTACTTTTGTCCATGAAGTAAGGAATGTAGCAGCCTGGGCAAGACATTCCTCATAGGAAGTTCCATTACTTCTCAATACAGCATATATTATGCCTGTTATATAGGATGGATATCCATTCCCTTATTTATATAATCTTATAGTTGAAATAGACCTAAAAAGGCATTCATGACTTTACTGACATTTGTTAAGGACCTCATATGCATTTAGCTCCGCTTTATATCTTTTACATTTATTACATCACTTGTTTGTGATGCTTCCCCCCAAGTCCCTTTCCACTGAGAACGAGTGTTGTTTCCTCAGTACAAACACCTTCTCTTATCGGGGCAAAAGATAGGCTGCACCTGTCATCCCAGGCATTTAAAATGGCAAATGCTAAGTTGTATATTAGATGCATGCCTTGAAGACTACTATAGTAGCATAGTAGCATCATAACATCTCAGAGTTGGATCTGTTTCTTTATAATTCTGAGATGTGCTGAACTTGGTAGCATTTTCTTTTCTTCCTTTAGGGCTGATTTGGCCCAATCCTGAAGTTATGATCAATTGCCTGGTGGGAGGGTGGTTTCTGTGGGGTCCCTGGGTCTCTGAAAGTTCTTTGCTCTAATGGATTAGGGAGGATGCCAGTGTCATCCATTTAGTGAGCCTTCTCCTTGAGCTGTTTCCATTTGTCATGAAAATCTGGAAGGAGTTTTTGCGTTGCCTGAGTAAGAAGATTCAGAAAAATGAGACTGGGCTTATTGATTTATTAGTGTCCAGTGTCCCTAAAATTGGACCCTGGGGTGGGACTTTTTGAGAGCTATAAAAATGTATAGAGCGAGTTTAGCAGACCTAGATGGCAGTCTTGCCATTCATCTTATATAGTTAGCTTACTTATCTGACTTTAATGGGACCTACTTATATAAGGGGCAGTTTTTAAAGACTAAAAGTGGGACTTCCCTGGTGGCGCAGTGATTGGGAATCCGCCTGCCAATGCAGGGGACACGGGTTCCATCCCTGGTCCAGGAAGATTCCACATGCCACGGAGCAACTAAGCCCATGTGCCACAACTACTGAGCCTGCGCTCTAGAGCCCGCGAGCCACAACTACTGAGCCCACGTGCCACACTACTGAAGCCCGTGCACCTAGAGCCTGTGCTCTGCAACAAGAGGAGCCACGGCAATGAGAAGCCCACGCACTGCAACAAAGAGTAGCCCCCACTCGCCACAACTAGAGAAAGCCCGCGCGCGGCAACGAAGAGCCGGTGCAGCCAAAAATAAATAAATGAATAAATTTATTTAAAAATAAATAAATAAATAAAGATCGAAAGTCTTTATTTGATCCAGGGAGATTCCCTGTGTAGCACCATTTGTCACCAGCATTTGTATTTTGCTGTACAGGTTGAAAAGCTCATTCACCTCTTTTTTGGTCTTCCTGATAACCTGAGCCATAGATTGGGCAGTGGATTATACTCACTTTGTAGATGCAGAACTAAGCCCAGAACAGTAAGGTTACTGTGCAATTCAAGATGAGAGCACCAATATTCAAACACATTAACCAGAACTATGCTACAACATATAATGGAAAAAGAAAAAAAAAAAAAAAACTAAACAGTGAGTTAAAAGACCCAACTTCTAGTATGCACACTACTATAAATTAAAGCTGTATTTCTGCTTGGTAAAGTATAGAAGCAAAATGTGCAATATGGAAAGACTTTATCCCTTCACCTACAAAGATGAAGTGGCAAGAGCCAAGAGTGGCTTGGTTCAGTTATCAAAATGTAGGGTTTGAAATTCCTTGTACGTTAAAGATCTAAAGGGTATCTCTTGGGAATGTCTTTAGTCAACTTCAGTAGCCCACTGACAGCTTCTCATTTAGAGCATATATTTATTAATGGACAGAAGTTCCAATATTCATCTTCCATTACTGATCAGTACTGGGACTAGGGTTCATTTGTAAAATAAGAGATAGTAAAGAAATCATTAGAATCAGGTATCCTTGAGAGCTTAAAGCTGATACTCATTTGATTTGAAAGCATCGCCATGACAGATTTTGTCTTTTCCTTCTACCATTCTAATCGCCAAACCACAGACAGGAAATACCCAGAACATTTTAAGGTCATTGCTCAATGAGGGAGCTGCATGTAGGCACCACATCTGACTCAGGGGGGACGTAGAGGGAGGAGATGGATGTCCCTGTGAGTGAACCACAGGATAGGTTTTAAGTGGGAATCCCCAGAACACAGCTTCCTGACCTCAGTCAGATTTCAGTATTAAGTCCTCGTGTCCCCACTTACTTGTGGTGGGATCCTAAGCAAGTCAGCAACCTGACTGAGCCTTTTGTGCCTAATGGAAGGATCAGTACTGCTTTCCCAGATAGTCATGTTGGGAATTAAATAAGACCGACATGTAAAGCTTACCACAGTTCCTCAGATATACTAAGTTCTCAATAAATTGACTATATTTTATCATTTTAAACATTAATTTCCTCTCTCAAAACCTCAGTTTCCTCATCTGCAGATGGAGATGATAACAGTACCTAACTTGTGGACTGTTACAATGATTGAACAACGTAGTACGCTAAATGTGCCTGGATTCAGGGTAGAGTCAATCATTGTTCTCGTTAGAACCTTGAATGTTTCCTATAAGCCAACAGTTAAATATTTAAAATACTCGTGCAAAATAATATTTAAGAAAGAAAAATTCTAACTGCCCAACAACATATCAACTGGCATAGACTTCAGCAGTAAAAGCCAAAGTAATGCTGATAAAAAAAGAATTCTAGGGGCTTCCCTGGTGGCGCAGTGGTTGAGAATCTGCCTGCCAATGCAGGGGACACGGGTTCGAGCCCTGGTCTGGGAAGATCCCACATGCCACGGAGCAACTAGGCCCGTGAGCCACAATTACTGAGCCTGCGCGTCTGGAGCCTGTGCTCCGCAACAAGAGAGGCCACAATTGTGAGAGGCCCACACACCGCGATGAAGAGTGGCCCCCGCTTGCCGCAACTGGAGAAAGCCCTCGCACAGAAACGAAGACCCAACACAGCCAAAAAATTAAAAAATTAAAAAAAAAACAAAGAATTCTAGCGAAGAAACACAAGAATGGTACTCTCTGCCTAGTGAGTCCACATAATGCAAAAAATTGGGCCAAACATGATATCATAAGGGATCCAAGGATAGCTGAAAACATTTGGGGCATAATAAGGAGAGAGTAAAAAGGAAGAGAGCGGTAGGACCACAGAAGAGTGAGTTCATGCTTTGGAAGAATATTTTCGCAAGGTTATCTAGCCACCTATAGAGGGCAATAGAAAGAAGTCCACTGGGAAAATCAGTAAGGCCAGAATCATAAAGTTCTTTTCTGCATTTTGGGCATATCATCAAATATAAACAAGCTGATTGGCCCAGATAAGTAAACCATCACTGTTTATTTCTTAAATTCCAAGGGATGACGAGAGAACAGCTACAAGAATGCAAAGATATAAGAATCTAGGCCAGGACTCTTTTTTTTTTTTTTTTTTAATTAATTAATTAATTAATTTATGGCTGTGTTGGGTCTTCGTTTCTGTGCGAGGGCTTTCTCTAGTTGCGGCAAGTGGGGGCCGCTCTTCATCGCGGTGCGCGGGCCTCTCACTGTCGCGGCCTCTCTTATTGCGGAGCACAGGCTCCAGACGCGCAGGCTCAGTAGTTGTGGCTCACGGGCCTAGCTGCTCCGTGGCATGTGGGATCTTCCCAGACCAGGGCTCGAACCCGTGTCCCCTGCATTGGCAGGCGGACTCTCAACCACTGCGCCACCAGGGAAGCCCCAGGACTCTTTTTTTCTGTAATGGGCCAGATAGCAAATATTTTAGGTTTGTGGACCATGGGATCCCTGTCACAGCTATTTAACTCTGCCATTGTAGTGGGTGAAATCTGATAACAAATACAAATGCCAAAGACTGAAAAATCTGTCTATAGACTGAGAGGTATGGAAGCTTTGGCTTGTTCAACACGGAATCTCAGCAGTTTTGCCGTTCCTCATACACAATAAATGGTGGACGGATGGACCAATGGATGGTCCAGCCCACAAATGGACAGGCAAATTGACTGTGGCAGTGGCTGTATGTCTGTTTCTAAACAAGAGTATCGTCATCATCACAGTTAGCATTTATTGCATTCTTACTGTGCGCCAGGCCCTGTTCTGAGTGCTATACCTGTGTTAATTCATTGAAGCTCTACAACAATCTGGGAGGTAGATATTATCATATCCATCAGGTATCCATAGTATGATATAGTCCTGGGCTTGTCAGATGCTTGACCTTAAATGAGTCACTTATGTTCATCTCCTCTGTTCCTTTCATATGGGTGTTTATAAGAATTTAAAAGTATATGTGAAAATCCCCATAAAGTGATATTCAGGGATTAGGTCATTGTTGTTTCAATCCAGCTCTGGTATGTATGAACAGGCTGAGATGGTACAGGATAGGAGGGCTTGACCCTAGGTGTGTATTGGCCTAGTTGGCTGAGGACAAATTGGAAAATAGGGCAAATTGTTGGGTCTATAGATATTATTACTATTGCTCACCATTATTATTTCTGGTACCTAGGACATTGCCTAGCCCACATCAGGCACTAAATAAATATTGACTGAAGGAAGAAATGAAGGTATAAACAAACAGAGGAAAAAAGAAAAGAAAAATTCACCTGCACCAGCCCAAAAAGGGCACTCTGTCCATAAGATATTCCGGGTGTTAATAGGTTCTCCCAGAGACTGGGATATAGATCATAATATAAAATGATGGGAAATGTCTGATCTATTTACTATTGCCTTGAAATCTGAAACATTTTCATAATGCATCAGAAAGGCATTTTTCAGGACAACTTGGTAATTCATCTTTATTTCCTTGTATATGCAGTGCATTCCATTTAAAAAGAGATACTAATGTATTTACTTTAAAGCATATAGATTTACAGCCTGGGATAAAATATATTCATAGGTAGTATACCTTAATACTGTTTAGGTAAAAGGAAAAATCAGCTGGCATCAGATTAGTATTGATTAACTGTCATTTGATTGACAAAGCAGTGCACAATACCCTTAGCAAATACCCAAATCGAGCTATAAAGCTCTACAGATTTGGGTTTTGACACTTGCTTTTTTTTTTTTTTTTTCCTTTCTTCTTTAAAAGAAAATCAGTTGAACATCCAAGAATATACTCTTTGGCACTGACTAATTTAGACATCATAGACACTGTCTTTTATCTTACTGTGTGACATTGGCACTGTTTATAGGAGTAGAGGAAGAAGCTATAAAAAAAACTCACAAAATGCACTGGCTCCTGGCTTGTTAAATAGAGAGAGATGCTAAATGCCCTCAAAGGCATCTTATACCAAGTCACACCAGAAGGACACTTTCGAGCATACTGGCTTTCACAACTCTTGTCTGGTAGTGAAAATTGACTGGCTTTGTTGCCCTGTGGATTTCCATTTTGTATTGAGCAGGTGTTTGAAGTGGAGTCGTACAGGAATAACGATCTCTCTCCAAAGACAGACTTGTTTGTGGGCTCCAGAGAATAGTTCTTCTCCTTGCTTTAGTGATGTGGCTTGTTAGGGACAGTCATGACATTGACTCCCCCACCCCATGAGGAAGATTACACGTTATTCAGGGTGCTTCCAATTGTAAGTGACAGAAAACAAAATTAATCAGGCTTAAAATATATTTTTTTAAAAAATACAAAAGATGGGAATGTGCTCACTCAGTAGATAGTTAAAAATTTCAGGTAAGACAGACTCTGGTGCTTTTAACATCTCTCCCCCTGCACAGGTTTCCTTCAGGCAACTCCATAGTGGACATCATCTCAGAAAGAAAGAGACGGGAACACCGTTGTCTAGGCAGCCATAGCAACCCTTGAAAAGAACTGATTGGCCCTACTTAGGTCACATGCTCTTAGAGCAAACTCTCTTTCTGGGGAATCAGATATTCTGATTGGTCAGCCTGGATCACGTTCCCTTCTGTATGTTTGGAGGTGGTGGGGAGGGACATGTGATTATCAGCCCTAGCTGGTTTCCCCAAAGCAAATAATTGCTCTAATATCAAAAGGAGAGTGAGGGAATGTTAAACAGAGTAAGACATTGTCACCATTCAGCTCTTCCCTTGCTCATTGGCACATGTGGTGTCTTCTTTTGAAGTTCTTTCTCCAGACTTTGTTTCTTGCGAAGTCTTGAAGATTTGCAATGATGGACACAGTTGAAGAAGAAACTTCATTTTTTTTACTGCCCTTTTTTCCATAGTTATATTCCCTAATCCAAGTTGAATAGCAATCCAGGTTTTGATGCCTGTTATGAAACATTGGAGGCAAAGGGAAATGGGAACTCAAGACTATTACAGTTGCCATGGCTTGGGTTTAATGTCAAAAAGTAAAGGAAATGGAAAACCTCCACTTCCATTTACTGAAGAACTGCCTACTCAGTTGTATTTTCTCTTTGAAGATGCTACGCTCACTTAAGGCTGCTTATCCACATTCCGTCAAGTATTATGAAATCAGCAGGGAAGCTTCTAGAATGCAGGTGTTCCCTCTGCCCCTCGGGGCCACATGACCTCTTTTTTCTCTGCTCTGCTTTGTCACATTTTCTCATTGAGATGCTACTTCTTGTGTACCTTTCAACATGGCTGCCAGCCCCAAATCTATGTCTGATGGTTAAAAATGTGAGCTGGGAGACTAGTTTGCTTGAGTTCTTCTCCCAGCTCTATTACTAAGTAGCTTTGTAACAGTGCATGAGTTATTACTGAACCTGCCTGTATTTCCCAACTCATAGGATTGCCAGGAAGATGAAAAAGACTATATCCATAAAAGCACTTAGCATGATTCTCAATTCTCAGTCAATGTTGGCTGTCGTTGTCTTGTGTCTGTCACTCACCGACTTTGCCCTCTGTGTTGCTTAGTTTCAGTTCTCAAGCTAGCAACTGACTAGCCAGGTGTAGCCAGGTAGCATTTCGAAGAGGATCACCTAGATGACCCTTCAGCAGAGAAGTGGCGATGAGTAGGATGTGCCTAACCGAACATTACTTGCTCTGGGGTGGTCTGTTCCTGGAGGAGGAGATTTGGAGAGTATGACTCTTAATTACCAAACTCACGATAGAAGGCGTAACAGGTTCAGCAAGGAGTTACGAACATGGGCTCTGCAGCCAGATTTGTCTGAATTCAGATTCTGGTTGCCACACTCACCCTCTGTGAACCCTTTCTGCACTTCAGTTTTGTTATCTAAAAATATGGAGGTGATATCGTGTACCTCATAGGGGTACAGTGAGAATTAAATGAGTTTATCCAAGTGAAGTGTTTGGAAAAGTGCCTGGCAAAGAGTAAGCACTTAATAGATGTCAGCTCTTGATAAGACTTTTCTTCTCTAAACATGACTCTGAATTCCTGCAATAGTCTGGTAGGAAATTCCATCTCTGTCATTACTGGGTTGCTCAGGAGTTGAAGAAGCATATATGGTGTCAAGAAAATATGGGCAAGCCTACTAATCCTTGGTCCATTAAGTTCACCTCTGATATTTTCATTTTCCTGGCCTGTGTAGTCATTGAAAATATGTCGGCTCTCAACTTTCATATCATAGAGAAAGTCGAGGAATCTTTGCTGAGGCTCTGGGCTCCTGTGCAGGGGGTCCTGCCTTCAAGGGACATGACCTCGCTGTCCCTTCTGAGAGTGTGCCACCTCCCTAGGGGTGACTCTGGCCTTCAAAGGCCCTTAGATCTCTCAGTTCTTATAAATCAGGGGCAGAATCTGCCTCCCCCCCTTGGCTTCCTTCGAAGGCATTCCTCTCTTTTCCCCCCACTGTAAGAGAGCCAGCACACTCTTACTAAGTTTAGGCCTATGCAAAAGGCAGGAATAGCTGCTGCCTTAAGGCAGCTCTGCCTTTGACCCACTGAAAACCTTCCATCATGAAACTGAAATTCATTTTGCTAAGTTAAAGCCAAACCCCAAACTCTCTACTGAATAATTCCGTTAATATGACATCCTAAAAAAGGTACCACTACAGGGCCCAAGAACAGTGGAAGCCAGGCATTAGGGCTTGAGAGAGAGATTGCCTCCAAAAAGGGAGCCCAGAGGGATTTAGAGTGAGGAGATTGTGCTGTATTTGCGTATGGTGGTAGATACAGGACTCTATATATTTGTCGAAACTCATGAAACTATATACCACAAAGAGTACATTTTACTTTGTGGAAACAAACAGCAAAGCTATGCAAAGAGCCTGGCTATCTGCTTGAAATGTAGGGAAGACAAAAATATGGGGATAGCAAACATAAATCAATACTTTAAAAAAATTATCAAGCCTCAGACAAAGCTAAAGAGGTGGGTTAAGCCTGATCATGTCATGTTAAAAAGTTGGGCTTCCTGTTGTAGGAAACAGGAACTCATTACAGGGTGTACACCAGACAAGAAACCTGCCACAGGTGGGCTCTGGGAAGTTGCACTGAATGCAGTAAATTAGAGAGGTTACAAGAGAGAGCCAATAGAAAGAAGAGCTAGTAGCAGCCTGTCCCACTGAGACCATGTAGCCATTTCCTTTGCTGGACAAAAAACTGTAAGGCTATCACAGTATAGTATAGCTGATACTGACCAGCTCATACCTCTTTCCTCCAAAAACTTCTTTTTCATTCTGCAGCTTTTCCTGCTTAAGCAAATTAAATTCAAAACCTTTAAATTTTTTGTAGCCACTTATCTAGAAAAGCCAAAGACTCTCAGGACATTGTTCTTGACTTTAAGTAGCTGACATTAGAATGAGGGCAGGGGCTTCCCTGGTGGCGCAGTGGTTGAGAATCTGCCTGCCGATGCGGGGGACACGGGTTCGAGCCCTGGTCTGGGAAGATCCCACATGCCGCGGAGCAGCTGGGCCCGTGAGCCACAATTACTGAGCCTGCGCATCTGGAGCCTGTGCTCTGCAACAAGAGAGGCCACGATAGTGAGAGGCCCGCGCACCGCGATGAAGAGTGGGCCCCGCTTGCCACAACTAGAGAAAGCCCTCGCACAGAAACGAAGACCCAACACAGCCATAAATAAATAAATAAATAAATAAAAACTAAAAAAAAAAAAAAAAAAAAGAATGAGGGCAAAACACACTCAATGAACCATCTCACAAGATAGAGGGAAATGAGTGCTCAACCCAGATATCAGGTGTGCATTATGGAAGCACAAAAGAAGGAGAAATTAGTGATAACTGAGAGAGGACCGGGGAAAGCTTCATCATGGAGATGGCATTTGAGCTGGGTCTTAAAGGGTGTGATACACTGAAAAGGAAAGAAAAGTACTTTCTGGCTGAGAACATCATGAGTGAAGGCAAGGGAATGGGAGAATGCAACCCCATGCAGCAATCCATGAAAAGATACTTCAGTATAGTATGAAGGTACAGTAACAGTGGTTTCCAACTTTTGGTCCTTTGGTTTATAGCAAAAAAAGATCTAGGTGAAGAGTCTGACCCTCTCAAAGGGTCAGTTTGCTTCTCCCTCATCGGTCTTGGGTAAAATAGTATTGAACCTTAGACAGGGGTAACAGGATCCTCATAAGGTGCCTCAAACAAATAATAAGTAGGGACTTGACAGTTGCTGGTGGCTTAGTGGTCTGGGGCAACATATCTGAAATTCTATTGGTCTTCGTCTCACGGGAGGGAGATGGCTCTTACAACTCCAGATATGATGTTGATATTCAGGTAGAAAGAAGAGTGGAACCAGCTGCATCTGTACCTTCCTATTAGGACAGAAAGCTTGCCCAATACCCCACCCTAGTAGACTTCTACTACATCTCATTAGACAAAATCGTGTCATGGCCACCCCTAGCTTCAAGGGAGTCTGGGAAAGTGATTATTTAGCTGGGCATTTTGCTTTCATGAAATACTGGTATTTTGTTGGCAGGGGAAAACGGGTGTTGATAAAGTAACACGCTGGCCGTACTAGTGATAAAGTCAGTGGATGGGTTAAAGTCACATGGTCAAAATTACCATGTGAGTCACCTGTATAGTGTGTCCATTTTGAGGCTTGCTTTCATAGTAAGATTGTATTCTGAAGTTTAATCAGTCAAATGTTTTAATGCTTTCAGATGTTCAGCACTTTCATTAAGATTTCAACTTCCTGGTTTTGCTTTTCAACTCCTCATCCTCTCCATCACCTGAAAATGACTCTATAAGTTTCTCCAATTATTTTTTAGACAGTGTTTCTTCATCGTCCTCAGTTAGTGTTTCAATTTCCTTCTCCATAGGAAAGCATCACCCCCAATCCACTTGGCAACAGGAACAAAGTGTTCTACTTCTTTTTCAATGACCAGGAAACCCTTAAAATCACGTACACGTTGTTTTCTTAGATCTCACAGGCATCCATTGACTCTCTGAGTCGTGATTGGTCTCACACTGTGAGAGACCCTTGAGAACTGAGATCTGGACAGAGGAAGCAGTGTGTTCAAGTCTCCTTTCTTACCCTTACTTCCAAGTGGAAGGGCAGGCTTTCCTTAGCTTGGTCACACAGTTCATATCCGTTCTCTCCCTTTCTCCCCTCACTGTTGGCCTGATTGTGGCTACCGGTCCCACAGAGACCTGGAGGTGACTATGAGTGGAATGCCACATTCATCCCATTCATGGGACACACAGTACGTCATTTCTGAGAGCCAAGGAATCTCTCTTATGCCCAGCTCTGCATTTCATGTCAAGAAGGCTTCTCAGCCTGTTGCTGATGCTCTGTTGTTCATGTACTGTCCTAACTCAGAGGTTGCTTTATTCTGGTGTTCCATCAATGTAATACAAAACCAGTGAGTTGAGATTATTTGTTTTATTGTGTGGTTTTATTTACTGTCAAAAATAATGTAGTCATAAGAAACTGAAATGAGGTTGCTTGCTGCTTGGATGCTCCCTTTTATTTTTTCCAGTTTTGGCTTAATGATACACCAAGCGTGAGTTCTGGTCTGTTGGTTTCTAGAGTAGAGTTTGTATAATTAAACTACTTGTCTCTTCATATCTTACCAGAATATTTTTGTACATGAATCTTAAATTGCTCTGCGGGTTCACATTCTACACAATTATTTAAAGTGTGCACCTTGATGGTATGGTCGGTTCAATTACACTGTTAGAATACTTGAAAGGAAACACGTCTTATTTTCTTCTTCTCCATTGTTAAGATTCAAATTATTCAAAGATTTTTTTTGTCATTCTGGCCTTCTATCATTGTCATCGACATCATCTTTTCTAATACATAATAATAGATAGATAGATAGATAGATAGATAGATAGATAGATAGATAGATAGATCGATCGATCGATCTGCCATTGAGAAGACTGGTGCCCCTATCAATTTTGGTTACTAACCATAGCTGGGTCTTCAATATCTAATATCCAATATCTAATACTCAACTGTCTTACTATACTTCTCTTGTCACCAAGTGGGAACTCTTGCTATAACCATTTCTCCACATCCCACTTTCTCCTCTGCCCACGAGGCCACCTCCAGCTCTTCATAGAATGGCTCCTATGATGTAAATGACCTCCATATTGCTAGATTCCATGGACATTTTAATTCCTCTTCTTAACTCTAAGTACCAATTAAGCACGTACGTAACTCCTCCCACCTTCTTGGAATACTTGTCACTCCTGACTTCCTATGTTACACCATTTCTGTTCTTCTTTCTGTCTCTCTAGCCACTTCTTTTCAGTTTCCTTTGATGGCTTATCCTCCCATACCCAAACTTTAAATGTCGGAATCCCTTAAAATTCTGACCTTGGCTGTCTGTTGATATCACTGTAACCATTTCTTGGATAATTTCACATATTCTCTTGGTTTCCATGGTCATCTGTATCCCAATGATTTTAAGTTTATATACCAGTGGTTTAGAACTCTACCCTGAGCAATATACCTGTACATCCAGTTGCCTCCATAAGCATCTTAATCTGGGAACTCCATAGATACCTTAAATTCAACAGAGCCAAAATTAAACTTGTCCCCCCCACCCCCTGCAACCAAAACCTGGACATCTCTTACTCATCCACCCCTCATATCACTAAGTTCTTTTAATTCTACCACCTCAGTCACTCTCACGTTCATCCTTCCCATTTTTTTCACTGTAAGTTCTTTAGTCTAGGCCATCATCATTTCTCACACGACCTACTGAAACAGTCATCTAACTGATTTCTATGCATTTGCTCTTGACCTCCTATAATGCATTCTACACAGTATACTGGCATACCTTGGAGATAGTATGGGTTCAGTTCCAAACCACCACAATAAAGCAAATCTTGCTATAAAGCAAGTCACACGAATTTTTTTGTTTCCCAGTGCATATAAAAGTTATGTTTACAGGACACTGTAGTCTTTTAAGTGTGCAATAGCATTACTATGTCAACAAAAAACAGTATACTTACCTAAATTTTAAAAATACTTTATTGCTAAAAAAAAATGCTGACCATCATCTGAGCCTTCATTGAGTCGTAGTCTTTCTCCTGATAGTAGCCATCAATCAACATTGAGGCAAGACCCTCTGGCTCATCGGGGTGGTGGTGGCTGAAGGCTGGCGTGGCTGAGGCGATTTCTTAAAATAAGACAACAGTGAAGTGTGCCTCATCAATGGACTCTTCCTTTCGTGAAGGATTTCTCTGTAGCATGCAGTGCTGTTTGATAGCATGTTATCCACAGTAGAACTTTTTCAAAATTGGGGTCAATCCTCTAAAATCCTGCCACTGCTTTATCAACTAAGTTTGTGTAATATTCTAAATCCTCTGTTGTCATTTCAACCATCTTCACAGCATCTTCACCAGGAGCAGATCCCATCTCAAGAAACCACTTTCTTTGCTCATCCATAAGAAGCAACTCCTCATCCATTAAAGTTTTATCATGAGATTGCAGCAATTCAGTCACGTCTTCCAGCTCCACTTCTAATTCTGGTTCTCTTAATATTTCCTCTACATCTGCAGTGACTCCCTCCACTGAAGTCTTGAACCCTTCATCCATGAGAGTTAGAATCAACTTCTTCCAAATTCCTGTTAATACTGATATTTTGACCTCTTCCCATGAACCATGAATGTTCTTAATGGCATCTAGAATGGTAAATTCTTTCCAGAGGTTTTCAGTTTACTTTGCTCAGATCCATCAGAGGAATCACTATCTATGGCAGCTATAGCCTTATGAAATGTATTTCTTAAGTGATAAGACTTGAAAGTCGAAATTACTCCTTGTTCCAGGGGCCACAGAAGGGATGTTGTGTCAGCAGGCATGAAAACAAGATAAATCTCATTGTACATCTTCATCAGAGCTCTTGGGTGACCAGGTGCATTGTCAATAAGCAGTAATATTTTGAAAGGAATATTTTTTTCTGAGGAGTAAGTCTCACGAGTGAACTTAAAATATTCAGTACACCATGTTGTAAACAGATATACTGTCATCCAGGCTTTGTTGTTCCATTTATAGAACACAAGCAGAGTAGATTTAGCATAATTCTTAAGAGCCCTAAAATTTTAAGAATGAGAAATGAGCAATGGCTTCAGCTTAAAGTCACCAGCTGCATTTACCCCTAAGAGAGTCAGCCTGTCCCTTAAGCTTCGAAGTCAGGCGTTGACTTCTCCTCTCCAGCTGTGAAAGTCCTAGATAGCATCTTCCAATATAAGGCTGTTTCATTTACACTGAAAATCTGTCATCTAATGTAGCCACCTTCATGAATTATCTTAGCTAGATCTTCTGGATAACTTGCTGCAGTTTCTACATCAGCACTTGCTGCTTCACCTTGCACTTCTATGTTGTGGAGATGGCTTCTTTCCTTAAACCTCATGAACCAACCTCTGCTAGCTTCAAACTTTTCTTCTCCAACTTCATCACCTCTCTCAGCCTTCATAGAATTGAAGAGAATTAGGGCCTTGCTCTGGAATAGTCTTTGGTTTAAGGGAATGTTGTGACTGCTTTGGTCTTCTCTCCAAAACACTAGAACTTTCTCCATATCAGCAATAAGGCTGTTTAACTTTCTTATCATTCGCGTGTTCACTAGAGTAACATTTTTAATTTCCTTCAGTAATTTTTCCCTTGCATTCACAACTTGGCTAACAGTTTGACACAAGAGGCCCAGCTTTCAGCCTGTCTTGGCTTTTGACTTGCCTTCCTCACTAAGCTTAATCATTTCTAGCTTTTGATTTAAAGTAAGAGATGGGCAACTCTTCCTTTCACTTAAACCCTTAGAGGCCATTGTGGGGCTATTAATTGCCCTAATTTCAATACTTTTGTATCTCAGGAATTATGGAGGCCCAAGGAGAGAGAGAGAGACAAGGGAACAGCCGGTCGGTGGAGCAGTCAGAACACACATAACATTTAACAGTTGAGTTCGCCATCTTATATGGGCATGGTTTGTGGAGCTCCTAAACATTGATAATAGTAACATCAAAAATCACTGAACACAGATCACCATAACAAACATAATAATAATGAAAAAGTGAGGAATGTTGTGAGAATTACCAAAATGTGACACAGAGACACGAAGTGAGCAAATGCCGTTAGACAAACAGCACCAACAATAGACTTGCTCAACAGAGGGCTGCTACAAACCTTCAATTTGTGGAAAATGTAATATCGGTGAAGCTCAATAAAGTAAAGCACGGTAAAATGAGGTATGCCTGTAGTCAGGCCCTATAGCTATTGGAATTACAGACACTCAACAAGCAGTGGCTTAAACAAATCAGAAGTTTATTTTTATTACGTAATAATAATTCTGGATGTAGGCTGTCCAGAGCTGTCACAGCAGGTCAGCAACAGCAGAAAGCAACCAGATTCCTTCTGTCTAACAGTATCTTAGATAGAATATCAGCTATCCAACTGTAAAAACTCCTCTCAAATTGTAACACGGCCTACATGCCCTACATGACCTTGCCCCTCGCCCTCATCAATCTCATTTTACCACCGTCTTGCTCCGCCCACTCAGGCTACGCTGATGTTATCATTATTCCTTGAAAGCGGCATCCTCCCTCTTGTCTCCGGGCCTTCGTACATGTCCTCCTTCCAGATGTGCTCTGTCCACCCGCCTCCACCTCAGCTGTCTCTCTGCCTGCCTAATTCCTCTTCTTTCTTCGTTTCCCCAGGAAGCCTTCGCAGATCCTTCCATACTATGGCAAGCCTCCCACTCGATGCTCCGTCAGCTCCGTGTCCTACTTCCGAGTATTTACATCAGTGTTCCTCACCCTTTTTTCCAGTATCACTCTTCTAAGGAATCATTTCAGTCCTTTTTCTCCCTAATTGCACCCATCCAATGGAATTTTAGTGTCATAGATACTGTATATCTATTTATGTGTATTTGTGCTTTATACATGAATGGATTAAGATTTATTCTGCCCTCCAAGACCAATTTTTGTACCTTTGGGGGCTACAGTACCCTCATGGAGAACACATGGTTTATGATAATTTTTATCAAAACTCAATTTAAATTTGTTCTCGAATATCTTTCTGTCTAGCTATAAGAAACCTACATAAGGGCAGAGATCAGAGCTTCACACTGAATATTGCCTTAGCATTGTGCCATGCACATAGTAGGTAATTGTTAAATATTTATAGACAACAAATATTCTAACACTTGGAATGGCTGTAGATTTTATGTTTTTTGATCCCTTAAGGAGGAACGTCTGAACCTGTTTTCCCCACCAACCCATTTATGGAGTAGGCCCTCCATAAATATTTGTTGAATGAATTATCTGTACTTTGAGGTTAGGCGAATCTGTCCTAGTTCCTAAAAAGAAAATATTTCATACGTATCCTAGAAACAACTTGTAATGACTACAAATGTTTTGCGTTAACAGTTTATTGAATGCCACCAGCAGCCAGGGAGACACAAGGGGATTAAGTTACTTCAAGTGACTTTTTCCAATCAAAGTTACTGTCTTGCATCTGTCTGTTGCTCATGTGTGGGGATGGCTTTCAGAAATTGACAGCCCCCTTCAAAGTGGTTAATCCTGAAATAAGTGGAACCTCTGCAACCTCACTGATTACTCAGTTCACTTTAAACTGTTGATTAAACATAACCCAACTCCCTCCTTGAAAAGAATTGTTCACTGCATAAGAGTATTAAGAGAAAGTCAGAAGTTCACATTAGGAGTTAAATCCAAAAGCACTGTTTCTGTGGAAAATTCTGAGGAATTTTCTGTGATCATTTCTCTCACAATTCACTTATACCTACCTTGGATAATGTGCTGTAGAGGAGATTAGTTTTCAAGAAAATGGGTCTCACTCAGATATCATAGAATGTTTAAGTATCAAAGTGTAACCATGTCAGGAGCCTAGACTTACAGAGGCAAAAATCATTACCTCATATACTTTAGAAAGATTTTAAGCAATAGGAGACATATGAACTGTGTTCAGCTGAAACATTGGAGTAACCAGAAAATTATCTTTCACAGAAGACAATGTTCATTATTCAAAGAATTATTACATTATTCATAGTGTTTTTTAAAAATGCTTGTAAACACTGTGAGAGACTTAAAAATTTTCTTTGTCATGTTGCCTGTACCTTCACAGGAAAAATATAGCTGGATTCATAGTGGCTTCTTGTATTAAGTAAAGGCAATTTCAACTGAAATTAAAATATCAAATGTCAACGAAGCTAGATTTTATTGGAGAAGTGTAAGGTTGCCGTGGGCACAGCTGGCTTTGGGTGTTAATCACTTGGCTTTGACCTCAATTTCAGATCTTCCCATGGGCCCTGTGGTCATTCTCTGTCTCCCTCTTGTCCAGCACATCACTAGATCCCATTGGTTTTCCTCTTAACATATTTCCTAACCCACCTGCACTTCTCCGTCCTGGCTGCCAGTTCTTTAGTCCAAGCTGTCATCATGTCTCCTCTGCTTCGCCTCATTTACCTTTGCCCTCTTCAAGTGTCTTTTCCACGATACAGTGTCTCAGACAGCTCAGGCTGCTGTAACAGATACCACAGACTGGGTAGCTTAAACAGCAGACATTTATTTCTCACTCTTCTGGAGACTGGGAGGTCTGAGATCAGGGCACCAGCATGGTTTACTTCTGGTGAAGGTTACAGTTGGAGCATGTGACTTTTAGGGGGACACAAATATGCAGACCATAACATGCAGCCACAGTAATCTTTGAAAAATGCCAGTTTGCTCGGGTCTGCTTAATACCCTCACTGTGGAACTTCCCTGGGAGTCCAGTGGGTACGACTCCGTTCTTCCACTGCAGGGGGCGTGGGTTTGATCCCTGGTGAGGGAACTAAGATCCCGCCTGCCGTGTGGCACGGGCAAAAAAGAAAAAAACCTTCACTGTCGCTCTGCATTACCTGGGCCAACCCACCTCTCCAGTCTCATCCCACACTGCTCGCCCTTGCTAAATATGGTCTGGCCACACCAATCTTCTTTACTGACCTCAGCTTCCCAACCCTGCCACATTTGCATAATCTCTTCTACCGTTCCTTCCCCCTCTTAACTAGGTTGTTCCTAATCACTTAACAAATATCAGCAAAACTTCACTTTTTCAGGGAAACATACCTGACAGACCAATCTATGACCCCAAGTTTTATACTTTCAAAGACATGTTTGATTTTCCTTTCAAGTCCATATCACCATTTGTCACTATTGTATGTTATTTCTGAGTTTATTTAATTACTGATTCTTTGAACTAGCCAGTGTACCCTACTGGAGAGTACTACAGTCTACTGGTCTATAAGCTCCATGTCTCTCTGGTTCACCTCTACAGTCCCCTGCTCAGTATGTATTTGTTAAATACATTTAACTTTGGGTTTATCAAACCTACCATGCTCCTCTCCTGGTCCATTGGGTTCATCCAACCAGGTTATCTGGAGGTTCCTAAAACATCAGGGCTGGAGGTGGCCTCATGGACCATCTAATCCCCACCCCCACTTTGTACAACAAATGAGGAAATAAGACCTGAGGGCAAATGGCCAACAGTCAGCTATAAGCTTATGTAAAATCAGCGCTAAAACTCAGGTCTTTGGTTTCCCAGTTCTCTGATATTTCAGGAAATTGAATCATTCTTTCTCCCATTTTCTTTTCTTTAACATCTTTGTTGAAGTATAATTGCTTTACATTGTTGTGTTAGTTTCTGCTGTATAACAAAGTGAATCAGCTATACGTATACGTATATCCCCACATCCCCTCCCTCTTGCGTCTCCCTCCCACCCTCCCCATCCCACCCCTCTAGGTGGTCACAAAGCACCGAGCTGATCTCCCTGTGCCATGCAGCTGCTTCCCACTAGCTATTTTACATTTGGTAGTGTATATATGTCAATGCTACTCTCTCACTTCGTCCCAGCTTACCCTTACCCCTCCTTGTGTCCTCAAGTCCATTCTCTACATCTGCGTCTTTATTCCTGTCCTGCCCCTAGGTTCTTCAGAACCAATTTTTTTTTTTTAGATTCCATATATATGTGTTAGCATACAGTATTTGTTTTTCTCTTTCTGACTTACTTCACTCTATATGACAAACTCTAGGTCCATCCACCTCACTACAAATAACTCAATTTCGTTTCTTTTTATGGCAGAGTAATATTCCATTGTATATATGTGCCACATCTTCTTTATCCATTCATCTGTTGATGGGCACTTAGGTTGCTTCTATGTGCTTCCTTCTCCCATTTTCTTATCACCATTTTTTAGATTGACATCCTTTCTCTGTTTTATAATCTAATATTGGTATGAAAATAGAGCCTTATCAAATAAAATATGGTTGTAATTAAGGACTGTCATTCAGGATATATCTACCCAAGCAACAGGAATTGGAAAACTTAGAACGTTGACTTCAAACAGTGGTCATCAGATATTTTAACTCACGTATGGAACCTGTTAAACATTTTAGCTCCATGGTTTTAACCCAAAGATGATTTTTAGTCTATTTTCATTTATATAAAAGCATTCATCATAATTATGCCCATGTTAATGAATGTATGTCTAGAAAGAATTTACCAGAGCAAACTCCATTAAGCTAGTTTAATTCCTTCATCAATTTTCTAAACAGTACTCTTAAACCATGTCTGCCCTTTTTAAAAGCTTTTCTTGAAATTAGTGTCTGTAAGAGTAGTTCTTTTCTGTGTACAACAAAGATTTGATTTATCATAAATTTCTTAAACTCCAGTGTTACTAATTATAACTTCTATCACGGTAATTTTTTCTTTTGTGTCTTATGTTTCTCTCAAGTCCAATTTTCCTGTATCATAATTTGCAGATCTAAATTTTTCTTCCAGTATTTAGTCCATGGCTATTTTCAACAGGTGCAGATTTAGGCACTTTAATGTTTCTTATTTTTATACAATTGAATTTCCCCAGATCAATGAAGAGTTACAAACCAGGTTTTTGGGTTTTTTAGTTATTCTCATCTACAGTAAATTTTGTTCTTCCCATTTTTTCTCTTATGAGGTTTATTTTCTGGTGATTATTTCTACCAGTTAATTGTAGTTTGAATTGGACAAACGTCTGTCTGCTTTTATTTGCTTCTTCCTTAAACACTGAGAACATTTTTAACATTTTCCTTTGATATCCCAGGGTTGCTCTGTTTTCCTGGTAGGGAATGGAGGTGGCTAAAGATAGTATTCTGTTTAGATTAGATTGTTACCTTATGAAATTTTAAATTTGGGGAGAAAACACTTTAGCTCTGACACTTCTCATCCCATCCCTCATTTTACAGTGAAGGAAATCAAGGGCCAGAGAGAGTTATGTGATTTGCCCAACATCACAGAGATAGGACTGGATTTCAGGGCTCTTGACATCCAGGACACTCTGAGGGAAAAGCATGACCAAACTAACCTCTGAACTTGAGCATACTTTCTAGAGAGGAGAAGCTGGCTTTTTTGTTACTATGGCAACAAAGTGCATTAGAGATTTTTTTGACGAGTTTACTTCCTACCTGTGCTAGTAGGAAAAAAGAGCCATTGAGCTGATCTTTATGATGATTCAAAACACTTTAGAAAGATCCTGTCACACGCTTTATAAGTTCCTGATTGATTGTGTGGAATTAAGTTACTGGGCAGAGAACCAGCTAATGGAAACACATTGATGAAATCATTTCTGAGGGACATTAAATGGAACTTAAAATAAAGCTGAAATGGCTTTATGGATTTTTTCACCCCACCTGTTTATGAACATTTATTGCCAGTAAATTAGATCGTGTCAAAAGAAGGAATCAGTAGGCATGGCTTTAATAGAAACCTTTTTGAAATAATAAAATTGAGAATAATTTATTATCTAAGAATGGATAGAGGATGGGATGGGGGAATTCATCCTGATGGATGATTGTCCACTCTGCAGCTTTTGGGAAAGTGAAAAATGGTGTGGAAATCAGAAATCTGTTAGGACTTGGAAAGAAATGGTCTTCTTGAAATGTATTAATATCTCATTTCATTGCACATGGGAATTATTTTTAGAAGAGGAGTGATAGGGGATTTAGCAGGTGTTACTTGAGACTATGAACATGGGTATTCGTTCATGTTTCATAAAAATCTGAGCAAGTAGAGAGTTACTTAATCTGCTGAATGAGGGTCTAGAGTAGGGTCAAGGGCATCAGTTTCAGAGCTGAAATGCTTTAGTTCAAATCCTGGCTCCCCCTCTTCACTGTGTGACCATAGAAAAATTTCTTGACTTCTGTGAATCTCACATTCCACAACCGTAATAACAGAAATTAATAGTCCCTCCCTCACAGGGTTATTCTCATGATCAAATGAAGACAGTTTCAATAGTTTCTACTTTGTAGTAAGTGCTTTTAAAATGTTATTTTTTAAGAGTCATAGAGGACCCAAATAAGAGGAGGAAAGAATAGGGTTCATGAACATTTTAGTACTAGTAGTAGTATTTTATTAATTGTCATTTGATGATTGCTATGTACCAGAGATCTCATTTAGTCTCCAAGATCCCTGGGAGATGAGGGTACTACCCATATCTCTTTCTTTCAGAGAAGGAAACTGAGCGTCAGAGAGATTCATGTCCAAGGTCACTCAGCTACTGAGAGATTTTGATAAGTTCCCCTGAGAAGTCACATGCATGTGTCTGTCCTCCAGTATGTATGGGACATGTGGACCCCTATGGCCGAAGTCCAGCAAAAAATCAAAGGGCATCTGGTTGGATGATGGAAGCTAAAGGAGCATGAGTGTCTTGCCCTTCACTTTCATCCACAATCAGAGCCTGTCAGTTACCCATCTCCTCCACCTGTCAGAGCCCATCCCCTCTGGATTTTGCTCGCTTGCCATTTAATGAGTGCCACATTGGCCTGGCACTGAGAAAACAAGGCACTAGGGCGCTGGGGCTAAATGTGGGTTCTTTAGTCAGATGCCCGGATGTGAATCTCAGCTCTAGTGCCCACTGGCCATAGGACCATGAGCCCCACATGTCTTTAGCCCCAGTTCTCTTATCTATAGGATAAGCAGGTTCCTTGGTTTGGGAAAGAGAACACAAACCTTCTGATCTTATTCTACTTTAAAGAGATATTTCTATTCAGCCCAAATAGCATTCCTTTATAAGCATACTCCTTTATTTTAGTGGTATAGTTAAAATGCACCCGGGTGTGATTTTAGACATTCATTTAATATGTGAGGTATGAGGAGTTTTATAGCAGTAAATTAGTACTCCCATAGAAGTGGTAGTACTAGTTGAATTGAGTCCAGGAGGAGTCTTGGGAACCTAAAGTCGAATCTGGTTATATTCTATATAAGACCTTGCCCCTGCCCACACAGAGCTTACTATCTAGTTGAAGAGATAAGATGAATGTCTGTGAGGTAAATCCCAAATAGTGTGTGCTCAGTGCCTAATGAGTGTACGTAGTCATCTTACAAGTACTTGTTGAGTGCCTGCGCTGTGCTAGACAACGAGGATAGGACAGAGAGCAAGACGCACTCCTAGCCAGGAGCACAGCAAATGCGCTTGCAGGTCAGAGAGCTGAGGATCCAAGCTCAGGTGTTCAAAGGAGACCATGTTCTTTGCACAAACACAGATAGTGAGCATCTGTAACGTGCTGGATGACTTTATTGTCACCCTTTTTCCCCTTTGGCCTTGCTTTCAAAGGGTGGCAGAGCTCAGTGCCCCCTGCTGCAGTAGAGCAGTTCCCTCTTGAGCCTAGTATAGCCAGAAGTAAGAAGTAAAGTAGCAGATGAAGTTTTGTCATTGTATCTGACAAATAAAGAAACAGGCTCAGTACAGAGTTTGGATGGGATAAAGAAAATGGCCCGAGCTTTTGAGGTTCATTTTTCATAAGAGCCGGCCATTCCTCATTTTTGGACAACTGGTCTGAATAAGTGTAATCTATGTCCTACTGTGTGCACCTACTTGGTACAGTCACCAAAGTTGCAAAATAGATCTTCTTTGACTTCAAAGATCTTATAAAATGATGGAAAGAGTGGGCATGAGAAAGAGGTGAAACATTAAGTGTTACAGCATTCTAGAAACAATTCAAATAATGAAAGCTGTCCATGGGCCATACTCATTGCCATATAGGTGAGTCAAACAATTATGGCTGATTTGGAAAGAGGTAATGCTCTTTCTGTTGCAGCTTTCATGGAATTCTCGGTAGAGGTAGAGGAGATTTGAGCTGACACTAGGGAGTAGAGACAATGTAAATAAACAGAAATAACTCTCCTCTCCTTATTGAGATATATAATTGTTCCTTTAAATATGTAGATATGGATAGTCTTAAATAGAGCTCAAATGGCTAAGAACCAAGCATCTCTAAGAATGTCAAAGAGAAGTCCCTGTTAACTACAGTAGCAGCAGAAGGGAGTTGTTCAGTGACAGACAAGATGGCACTGAGAGATGGCTGAGGGCATGGTCTTGGGTTTCACACAGCTTAGAGCCACCTTCCGATGTGTCAGTCACTGTCCTGTGGCTTCTGCAAGCCTGTTTTATCCATGTGGCAGCCTCCACAGTGCCTTTGACCTAGGTGCTCCTCAAAGGATCCCAAAAATGTTGGAGAGGGGAAATGGACATTCTGCAAAACCAAATGTAATACATATGTAACAAAAGCTACATTATAATTTGTAATCCACCCCATTCTTACTCAGTTACTGTATTAGTCAGAGTTCTCCAGAGAAGCCGAACCAATAAGGTCTATACAGAGAAAGAGATTTATTGTAAGAAATTGGCTCACACAATTATAGAGGCTGAGAAATCCCACACTCAGCTGTCTGTTAAATGGGGACTTAGGAAGGCCAGTGGTGTAATTTAGTCTGAGTCCAAATGCCTGAAAACAAGGGGAGTCAATGGTGTTGATTCCAGTCTAGGTCTGCAGGCCTGAGAACCAGGACCACAGACAGCAGGAAAAGATCAATGTCCCAGCTCACAGGGTGAGGCAGGAAGGGAGGAATACTTCCTTCCTCCACTTTTTTGTTGTATTCAGGCCCTCATCTGATAGGATGATGCCCACTTCCATTGGAGAGAGCAGACTGCTTTATTCAGCACACCTATTCAAATGCTAATCTCATCTGGAAACACCCTCACAGACACATCCAGAAATAATGTTTAGCCAAATATCTGGGCACCTTTTTTTTTTTTTTTTTTAATTAATTAATTTATTTATTTATGGCTGTGCTGGGTCTTCGTTTCTGTGCGAGGGCTTCCTCTAGTTGCGGCAAGTGGGGGCCACTCTTCATCGCGGTGCGCGGGCCTCTCACTATCGCGGCCTCTCTTGTTGCGGAGCACAGGCTCCAGACGCGCAGGCTCAGTAATTGTGGCTCACGGGCCCAGCTGCTCCGCGGCATGTGGGATCCACCCAGACCAGGGCTCGAGCCCGTGTCCCCTGCATTGGCAGGCAGATTCTCAACCACCGCACCACCAGGGAAGCCCTGGGCACCTTTTGATCCTGTCAAGATGACACATACAACTAACCATCACAGTTATCAAGAACACAGTAAAGTTTCAACCACTAGAGCAAAATAAATAATATATACTTAATAAAACAGTGAACATTCTTACAAAATTTACACCAAAAAATGTATTTAATGGGGCTATGGGTACATTTTGAAATGTACCTGTATATTTGAAATGATGTGATTTGGGATCTTGGAAAGTAGAAATGTCTACGGGCAGAGAAAGATCTTAAAGGTCCCCACGTGGAGCGTCTCTATGCCAACTGGAACTGTCAGTTTTATGGGGTTGTTGCAGGGAATAAATGAGATGTATCTATGATGGTATCCAGCAATGTGGTAGTCACTCAAAAACGTTAGCTGAGAATAATAGTTATTATTCACCAGAATATTCTTTTAGTGACCATATATTATTCTAAGGCAGAAAAAAAATTCTGATTTTACTTACAGTGGTCTATTACTCATATCAAAAAGATTAAATATTTCCATAGTTGCTACAAAAGCCAGGAAATCAGTTCATTTTCCTAGAGTCATTAGTATGTTGGGAGAAACCTGGATTTGGAATAACAGTGGTTAGTAGAGGATTTCTAGACATTATAACAATGCAAGAGGATTCTAGAAATTCACACATGAATGCAAGATATTATTCCGTCCCTTCTTACAGCCTCAGAGAAGCACACTGAGCATATAAAAATAAACACCTTTACTTCAGGATACTGCCTGGCTAAGTTTAATTGAAAAACAAATATCCAGTGCAATTGTCTGTGATAAACTGAGGCTTAAATGATTTGAAGACACTTTGGGAGCAGACAAATTAGATAATCACAATCTTTACGGCTGGAAAGGTTCAGCTGATGTTGACAAGTTATAAAGATAAAAGCTTATAGCAAAGTCAAGAGCTAAATGTGTAGATTGGGTCGGGGATCAATGTTAATACTCAAATTGTAAAAGCACTGAACTTCAAATGATCCCTCATAGTGTTCTAAGTTTTCAAGATTATCGTGTAAAACTTGATTTACTGAAAAACTTTGGCTTAATTGTCCTTAGGCAAATACCTTACAGTCTTACAGTATTCTCTACCATCTAACCCATTTCTTAGATGTTGTATGTGTTATGTGATTTGTGCCCCATGCTGCAGTAACAGAATTTCAGCTGCTGGTTTTCAAAGCACTTCCAGTTGGGTGACTGTTAATAGTTTATGAGAGACATGAGTCAGACCATGCCATTTCTAGGCATCTTTTTTTTTTTTTTTTTTTTTTTAAGCCAACATGGAATTTGCCTCATGGCCTCACTCTGATCTCAGCAAGAACACATTCAAAAGAGTTCCTTGTTTTTTCAAAGGCTGTTTGCATAAGTTGATTGAATGCCCTCCTAGCACGGAGAACTGCCCTAGAGCCAGGGGCAGAATAGCTGTGTATTGGGTTGTATAGAGGATTCGCTGCATTTAGCTGCATTCATTATGCTGACTGTGCCTCCCAGTGACACATCCAACTCTCCAACCTCTGTTTGCTTTTTTCTTTTGTTTACAGGAGCAGAGGGCACAGTGTTCCCTAAATCTATAGAGACACCTAATGTCAGGGCAGATCCCTTCAAGGAACTAAGGTAAACTTCTGAGTATGGTTTGCATTGATTAAGTGGCTCTTTGCTCTCTTTGTGCAACTGGTTGATTTTCAATATCTATGATGTAACAGTATCATGAGTATATGAACTGGGAGAGATGAGAAAGGATGTGAAGATAAGCTCCAACTAAGAGAAAATTTTCTCTGAGGACTTAACGTTGAAAGTTTGGAGGAAGTGGTTGCCAGTCTTGAAGTTGTGAGATTTAGGATTCATTCATTTGCGGTGTGTATTTCCTGATGTATTTTGTGGTACCAAAATCCTCTCCAGTTAGAGAACTAATCAGTAATTGGTGCTGATCAGCCCAAAGAAAAGTGGTGTTTAAAAGAAGCTGAACTGTAAATACAATACTTTTTTTCTATCTAACAAGCTCCCCATTTTCTGGAATGATACGGTGCTAGAACTACTTTCTGTGGGTATCCCGTGTACTGGTGTTAATCAGATATCCATAAGCATGCTGCTTTTAGCAGAAAAGGGCTCTGCGATGCCATGTACTTACCACCAACAACTTATGGAAAGCAAAAAGGAACAGTAGACATACCAACGGACAAATAGACAGAGATATAGCCTAAAAACCATCCCTGCCACCAAAGAACTATCCCCAGCCCTCCAAATGAAACACATATAAAATGGTATGATGATACAAATATAACTTTAATTTTCACTATGGAATTAGAGCCATGAAGAATTCAGTGAATATTGGCTTTCTTCATTTCTCACAGTTCTTTTAATTAAGACCAATCATAAATCCTCATAAATAGCCCTGAATAACTCTTGCATAAAGATGTCAACTGTAAGCCAACGCACCTGTGTTGCACACGTCATACCTTCTCTTTCACAACCAGTCCCGAGATCTCTGTTTTGCGAAAACAGCAGCAGCCACGTTGGACCTTGCATTTCCCTAAACGGAAACATGTCCTCAGTAAGTGGAGAATATATCACCTCATTACAAAACCGTAGCATTCCTGCCAGGCCTGTAAGTCTTTATGAATATAGGGAAATAAATCGGGCCAAAGGAAGAGGATAATCAGTGGGGAGTGAGAACCTTTTCTTAGCAAAATCCCGTATACAGTGGGCTATATTTTTAAAATTACATACCACATTGTGACGTTTTACATGTTACTGGAGTAACCATTTTCACCAGGTCTTCCAGAGGCCAGGAGTTGCGTGACTCTCTGTCATTTAGATCCTGGGTTTCATATTAATGTGCTAAAGCTGGAATCTTTTAAGCAAATCCACCCAAGGAAATGTGCATTTTAGGACCCTGAGAGAGCTCATTCTCTGAGAATGCACTGAATCCTTGTGGCTATGATGTAAGAACTCTTTCAAGCAAGCTAATGGTTGGCCCGGTTCCCTGTCTTTTCACAGTCTTCTTTAGGAGCAGGGGTTTTTATTTGTGGGGGAGGGGGGGGGTTGTTTTTTACAGAACTAGTGAATGATTTGTGCTGATCAGCCCAAAGATAAGTGATGTCTAAAAGGAGCTGAACTCTATCATGTACTACAATGTTCATTGCAGCTCTGTTTACAATAGCCAGGACATGGAAGCAACCTAAGTGTCCATCGACAGATGAATGGATAAAGAAGATGTGGCACATATATACAATGGAATATTACTGAGCCATAAAAAGAAATGAAATTGAGTTATTTGTAGTGAGGTGGATGGACCTAGAGTCTGTCATACAGAGTGAAGTAAGTCAGAAAGAGAAAAACAAATACTGTATGCTAACACATATATATGGAATCTAAAAAAAAAAAAAAAAAATGGTTTTTTGGTCAGAGGTTCTGCCACAAAGCACCATTAAAAAAAAAGTTCCAGAGGGATGGAGAAGCCAAGTGATCACATTCTAGGCTCCTGACTCAATTCAGGCTATTACGCATCAACACAATCTGAACAGGGGCAAACAAAAGACCAGCTTAAGAATTAGATACTGAAGTCTTTTTGTGCTTCCTTTATTTATTCTTAGACTGACTTCTCAGATAAACAAGTAAAACTTAAATATCCATCCATGTCCCTCAGCTACTCAATCAATCAAACATGAGACAAATAACATCTATTTTAGAGACCTTCTCTTTTGGGATAATTTTTGTTTCCTCAAACCCCTTTCTTGGCTGCTGGAGGGTTTTTTTTGTTTGTTCTATTGTTGTTTTCTGTTTGCTTGTTTGTTAATGAGAAGCAAATTTTGGGTCTCTGACGTTTCTTCCTGGAAGATCTCAGCTCCCAGCTAAAGAAATGGTAGCTTCCTCTCTGTGAGCGTTTTGGTTCACTGCTTTTCTTATTAGAGTTACTATAGTTACTATATTTGCAGTGTTTGCTTAAGAGGTTTGTAAATAATCCAGGGTTGAGCTGAAAATCACAAAAGAGGGTTGTTTCTCTCCAGACAAATAAGGAGTGTTGGTAAGGTCTGCGCCCAACACCCAACTTGGGCGTATTTGTAGACTCTGCTGCTGCAGGGCGATTCTGAAATCATGACGTGTGGCTCTAGATTCAAGACTATACTTAAAAATATACCAGGCACTACCGCCATCCCTCTAAATAAGAAAAACTAACTTTGAATAGAAACTGGATTTGAATAAATTCATGATCTTAAAATCTGAATATTTTAAATGTTCACTTGTTCACACAGTTTTTTTTCCCCCAAAGTCTATGTAAGACAAATGGAAAAAATGCCTGATCTCAGGCTGTGCCTGATCTGAGACTGGAAATAGGCCATTCAGTTTGACATAGGTATTTTCTGTAAGAACAGAGACTACCTTTGAATGACTACCTTGCTCTAAGCATTCTTTTCAACTGTGAAGTTTCCTTGTAGGATTCTGATCCTACCAGAATGGGAAATGGACTATGAAATCCTATTTCCCAGATGTATGCCATGACAATTGTAAAGGAAATGAAGAGGGTTATATGGACCAATGTACACAGACAGCCAACTCTGTTCCCCTAAATATCACTAAAAGCTTGGAAGGAACCACAAAAAAGCAAGAAGCCAGAAGGTCTTCATAAAAGAATTCTTCATCAGCGGCTGTGCTGATATGCTTTTACTCTACCTTCAATTATAACAAGGGTGGTGACCTGATTTTCCATTTCATTGTCTATAAGGAGCTGTTTCGCAAGTGTTTTTTTCAGATTCTTTTCCCATATAGGTTATTACAGAACATTGAGTAGGGTTCCCTGTGCTGTACAGTAGATCCTTGTTAATTATCTATTTTATGTATAGCGGTGTGGATATGTTAATCCCAAACTCCTAATTTATCCCCCCCCCAACTTGGTAACCATAACTTTGTTTTCAAAGTCTGTGAGTCTGTTTTGAAAGTAAGTTCATTTGTATCATGTTTTTTAGATTCCACATATCAGTAATATCATATGATACTTGTCTTTCTCTGTCTGACTTACTTCACTTAGTATGATAATCTCTAGGTCCATCCATGTTGCTGCAGATGGCATTATTTCATTCTTTTCTATGGCTGAGTAATATTCCATTGTGTATATGTACCACATCTTCTTTATCCATTCCTCTGTTGATAGACATTTAGGTTGCTTCCATGTCCTGGCTATTGTAAAATACAGCTGCAATGAACGTTGGGGTGCATGTGTCTTTTTGAGCTATGGTTTTCTCTGGGTATATGCCTAGGAGTGGGATTGCTGGGTCATATGGTAGTTCTATTTTTAGTTTTTTGAGGAACCTCCATACTGTTCTCCACAGTGGTTGTACCAATTTACATTCCCACCAAGAGTGTAGGGAAGGTTCCCTTTTCTCCACAGCCTTTTCAGCATTTATTGTTTGTAGACATTTTGATGACAGCCATTCTGACTGGTGTGAGGTGATACCTCATTGTAGTTTTGATTTGCATTTCTCTAATAATTAGCGATGTTGAGCATCTTTTCATGTGCCTTTTGGCCATCTGTATGTCTCCCTTGGAGAAATATCTATTTAGATCTTCTGCCCATTTTTTTGATTGGGTTGTTTGTTTTTTGGATATTGAGCTGCATGAGCTGTTTGTATATTTTGGAGGGTAATCCGTTGTCGGTCGCTTTGTTTGCAAATATTTTCTCCCATTCTTTTCGTTTTGTTTATACCAAGTATTTTTTTGACACTTTATTAAGAGTCAAGGCATGTGATAAATACTTGAGATGTAGAGTTAAATGAGTACTCAAATAATTTATAGTTAAGGAGAATAAGACAGAAAGGAACCTCAAAATACAAGGTAATGAAATCTAGGATAGATGTATGAACCAAATCAGAGGAAACACAGAGAATTACAAAACCTACTTAAGAGAGTTAAATAAGGCTGCCCAAAGGAAGTGACATTTTAGTTGCAAGAAGAAAAAACGTAAAACCCAAAAGTACACCTCAGAATTCAAAAAGTGTGGTTCTCTGCAGCCATTTAATGTAAGGGAAAGTACCCCAACATATTTCTCTAGCTCCCAAGAATGTTACTGTGTTATTGACAAACATGAGGGATTGTAATTTCCTCATGACAGTTGTGTTCTTTAAAAAATTGTGTGAAGGCAGTTTTAAATGTGGTCGCAAAAGACTAAAGATTGTTACAAGCTTCAAAAATCAGTATGTAATTCAATTCAGAACTGAAAGATTCACTGATAGCAAACCCATTCTATCACTGCAAGCCCCAAATAAATAAGGCATTACTTTGTTACTGTTTATTTTTCTCCATAATATTACCAGGGTTTTAATGATAAAGCTGAAAAATTATGATACATCTGTTACTCCCAATAATGCACTTGAATGTTTTGCAAAATTTTTTTTTTAACTGGGTAGATACTCAATCTGGCTCCTTTGGAAATATGTGAATTTACAGTTTGTGTGTCTTATAGGGAAACAGGGATTAGACAAGCCTCCCAGAAGTTGACAAAAATGAATTTATTCATTCTTTAATTGTATTTTAAAATGTCCATAGCCAGCTAAGTATTTATTGGCTCTCAGTGGTTTATAAATTTAAGTGGCAAGAACAGTCTGTCAGAGCTTCAGGGCTCATTTAATTTGAGGCTTGGCAATCCTTCTCCATTTCTTTGTCCTCTTCAAAATTCACAATACCAAAAATAATGGATCGACAGTCTGATTTTAAAAAATGTACACACACAGGTAAAGAGGGAGACACACACACACACAAAGACAGAAATACAGAGAAAGAGCAGGTGGGAGAAGGGAGAGAAGAGGCAAGAAGCTGTGTATTGAGCTTTTAGCTATGGTACATGGTGAAAGGGGGAGTACCATTGTGGAAGAAATCTTTAAATTTTCTCCCTTTTAAACATTTTGCAGACAGTTCTGTAATTTTCTTCCCTCTCTTCCACCCCCAACTCCATATACTTAGACTAAGGTTTTTTTGTTTTGTTTTGCATGTATGAGATTTAGAATTATTTGATCATATCGCACAAATATTGAAGTGATTCAAAGGAGAAATGAAAAAAAATATGTAGTGGACCAAATAATAGCTGTTACTTACTCCAAGGCCTTAAAAAAATAGAATAATGGTGAAGCAGTGTCCCTGTTGGTCAAGAGCCTGTGCTTTGAAGGTATCCTGCTCTGGCTTTGAATTTGGTACCCATGCCTGTCTGCTTTGTGAACTTGGGCAAGTGTCTTAAGCTCTCCTAGCCCCAGTGCCTAGAATGGAGGAAAAGCTCAGTGAATACTAATTCAACACATGTTAGCTATTGGGAGGACAGGCAAGCAGCTCTCTCTCTCACAGGGACACAAGAACTCAGATGGAATGGGAGTTCCCAGAGTTTAATATTTCTTTAACCCCTAAAAAGTTTCCATCAAATCATGGTGACCAACAATTATTTCTCAATTAAAGACAAAAGGAAAAAATTATTGAGTACTTCCATCTACTATTAACTGCACTTTATATAAGAGAAAGGATATAAGAAGACACAATATAGAATAAAAGACAGTCTCATAATTGAATACAAGACAATCTCATTTAACTATATTAACATGTCATTGTATTGCCTCCATTTTCTCATTTTGCCAAAACTGCTAGTGACTACCTTACAACTCTTCTCTTCACACATTTAATAGTGCCTGCTGAGAAAAAAAAAAATGAAGATCTGAAAGCCACAGGCTAGGGCTTAATGAGGCCCACTTGACTTTAAGATTGTCCTGTTTGAAATCCCAAAACTATTACATCTTGCATCTTCCAAAACCAGTCAATACATATATATGTCTCTTTTCTTCCTCTTCCTCCTACATTCCAACATGCCATCATTATTCTCTCTTTTTTTTTTCCTATTAGTATCAGCACTAGAGTTTGAATTTACCTCTGTATTTCCCTTTTCTACCTTATCCCCAACCTTTCCCCAGGTGCCTTTCAGCATGGTGCTATTAGTAAATATAAGGAGAAGCACAAGAGGTAAAGGAAAAGTGATACTTCCGTATTTGAGGTATCGCCACCTTTCCCTTTCCCTAGTTTATCAAAAGCTCTTATTTTGCACATGTAATAGAAATTACAGCTTAAAGATACTAAACCCATGAGTCTGTATTCATCTCCTCTGTACATTATGATTCTACCATTAGAGACCAGAGAATGATAGATGGCAGATAACATCACAGGGAAAGCTGAGGCTAGGATACTGCTGGAGCCCAGAGAGAGTTTATTCAATGAGGACTTGGGCATGGGGGTCTAGCCTGATGCAGATCAAAACAACATCTCCTGAAATCTAAACTTGCTCTGTTCCTGTCACCACGTGGTCACATAAGCCTCCTTCTGCCATATCCATAATGATATCTGAAAGAGGGAGAGGAAAATTTAGGCTAATTATTTATCCTAATGGGAAAGTCGAAACTTTTCAATTACAGAGAGGATGCCAGAATAGATTTTTTTTTCCCCCAACAATCCATAAGGATAAGTTTGAGAGAAAAATTAAGTCAGGTAAAAACAATAAAGAAATGCCATTTGTTTTCGTGGATGAGCATGGTTTGTACATTGGCCAGCTTGCAATACAGGGTATCATTCCAGTCACAAGGTATCTTACGTGACTTGGACAAGCTTCCAAGTCTGTGAGTCTCGCCCTCTGTCTTGCAGGGACCACTGGGTATGAGCAAAAGGAAAAGGTGCTTTCAGAATCCATCATCAGATGCCTGCGATTAGTGTTCATTTCTCTGCAAGTTTTGAGTGAGCATTGATTAGAATTGTAGTCCAGATCTGATGCTCTCAACATACTCCCCAAAAGTGGTCCTGGATTTTTAATCTTTTTAAACCAATAGGATATTGGGGGAAATGCCTTAATAACCAAAACCAAACCAAATGCCTTAATAACCAAAACAAGCATCTCTCTCGAAATCATTACTGGACTACCTACGAAAGCTAGAGCCATCAGCCTTGTTCAGTGAGGCACCTGATGGTCCATTAATGGCCGGCCCATTTTTGTCTGAATTTGAGAGAGGCAACTCGACAGATTGTTAACATTATCTAAGACAAGTGGCTTTTATTTAAAAATTAAAGTTATATCCTTTCGATTCATTGTTTAACTTAAGGGTTTAAAATGTGAAAAGTAATCATTCAGCAGGTAAAACCATAACTGGCAGGGGTGTATAAAATAGCACTTTTATCTGTGTTGTCAGGGCAGGCAGGACATCATGAAATAAATGCTAACCTCCCAGCCCTTTAGAGCACAATGGGCATGTGTGTATATCTGCCAAAATTCCAGAGTTGGGGCTCCCTTCTGCCTCAACACAGAGCAGCCTGACTTTATTATTGTTTCTATCTTGATTTAAATGTCAGCAGCTGCCATGTATTATGTAAAATGTGTGGGGTAGATTGTTCTATTATTTTGAAAAACACACAATTGCTTTAGAATCTCTCTTTTTCCCCCCAGTAGGATTGCCCTGGTGTGTGGATAGACAGAAAGTCTTGTTTAATTACACCTTCATGATCCTGGCTTGAAGTCAGCCTTATTTTATTCCAATTATAACCTTTTCAAAACAAAGAGTAATGGGAGTTTAGAGGAACAAGCTGACAGTTTTTACCTGAAATAAGTTGGGAACTAGAAGTAAATTAAAAAAAATAAAAAAGCCAGACAGAGGATTCTTAGTCCAGAATTTTCCATGGTTTGTTAAAACATACAGTTGACCACTGAACAACGCAGGGGTTAATCTGCGTATAACTTATATTTGGTCCTCCGCATCTGCAGATTCAACCAACCATAGACCGTGTAGTGCTGTAGTATTTACTATTGAAAAATATCCACGTATAAGTGGACCTGTACAGTTCAAACTTGTGTTGTTCAAGAACCAACTATAATATAAATGAAAGTAAGACCATCTCAGAAAGAACTAAATAAATTTGCCTGACTTCTGGCCTTGAATTATGTGCCGAGTTGTGCTAAAGTTCACTCCTTTGTTTGCTATCCTTCAGTGGCTCCCACTGACTTGAAGACAAACAAAAACACTCACGTACCACCTTAAAGTGGTTGATCTGGCCCTGCACGATGGGCCCAGCCTCTCGTCTCCCATTACCCTTTCCCCTCCTTCCAACCTTTTGTTATTTTTGTTTCTCCTTCTGCCAAGACTCTCATTGCCACAGGCAAATAAGAATGGTGTAGTGAAAGCAGTGTCTCTGGTTTCCGGTGAGGACATGAGAAGCCTCCAGTCCCAGACCCGCTCATCTGTGACACCAGGCAGATGCCACTGGAATTGGGACCTGTTTTTACTAACAAAGCAACAAAAGTTGAAACAGCAAAGGCCCCTTATGGACCAGGATCCCTTATGACAAAACCCCCCTGAGAACCAGTGTTGTCGAACACAAGTTTGTGTGCCCGACGCACAGTGAGGCCAAACAAACTGAAATGTCAGAGTTTGGAGCAGAGAAATGTTTAGTGCAGGGCCAAGGAAGGAGAATGGGTGGCTTGTGCTCAAAAGCCCTGAATTCCTTGATGGTTTTAGGGGAGAAGTTTTTGATAGGCAAAATTTGGGGCGCAGGCTGCAGGGTGTGGGACTTTCTTCTGATTGGTTGGTAGTGAGGTAACAGTGCGGTGCTCCAGGAATCTTGTGCTCAGCTCTACCTGGGCGGGGAAACTTAGTTCCTGCAGAAGAACTCAAAGATACTATTAGGTATTTCCTTCAGGAGGAACCGGGACCTTGCCCCATCGCTGCACTAGTGTTGGGGGGAGTGGTGTGCCCAGAGTTTCCTGCTCGGTTTCAGTAGCAAAGTTGAACCAGGAGAATGCTGCTTCTTGGATTCACAGTCTATTTGGCTGTCCTCCAGAGGCATGCCTGGACATGCATCCTCTGGGTGATGAAGACCAGGGGGAATATTCTCACTGGTCACAAAGCCAGGCTCTCAGGACATAGAACAAGACGGAAGGAAAATCTCCTCATAGCTGTGGTTCTCCTCCTTGTGACAAGTGGCACAAAAGACAGAGACAAGAGAAAAAAAAATGACCACCTCTGGGAGGAAAAGGACCAGTAGAAAACAAGAGTTCTCATAGTAAATCTTTACCGAAGTTGCTACACCCAAGGAACTTATTCACACATGTATTTTCTCCTGCTAATCTAAACTTGAAAAGGGCCAAGAAATGTTTACCTTCCTCTCGCAACCTGCAGAGTACTGCAGAGTGAAATCCAGGAGAGCTGACTTTGGTAAAAATTCTTAGCTTTCTGTCACTTCTGCCAGTTTTCCAGGATCTCATCTGCAGGCTCCAGAACAAGTGTGGTATCTCAGAAAGTTCCATCTGGGTTGCCAAAACTGTGGGAAAGGAAAAATAATTTTTCCTCTATCTTTCTAGGTTCTTGGCTGAGACACCCCTGTAATAAAAGACAGATTAATACAGAAAAAAATGTTCAATGACGTGTATACCTCCTGTATACATGGGAGATACCCAGGAAGACTGAGTAACTCCCTGAAATGGCCCAAGCCAACACCTTAAATATCATCTCTAGCGAAAAACAAAAGATTTGAGGGAGGAGTGCGGGGGAAGAGGCCAGTTATGGGAAGTTATCAGGAAAAGCGCAGTAAGCAAAGGTAAGGTTATTATGCAGATTTAAGTCATTGCCTTCTGCATTGATGAGAGTTTCTAGAAATTTAGTCCTCCTTCTCTACCTGGTACAGAGAGGGAAACCCCTTACAAATGGAGATTTCCTTATAAATGTAAATGTCTCTTACAAAAGAGTAACATCTGCTTGTTTTTCAGAGCTTCTCCCATGTCTGCTATTTCTTAAAAATAATCAGCCTAAAATAATCCTTATGCCAAAGAGGCATATTTTGGGATGGTGTATTCTGCTCCCATATTCACTGCTTTTCTTTTTCTTTATCTTTGTGGGTGTGGGTCTTTTTTGGTCCATTTACTGTAGTTGTGTTAGCATTTCAGGTTGAAGCAGAGGTAGACATATGTGTTGAGTTCACTGTTTAATCAGAAGCCTCCTCAATTTGCAGGCTACAGCCATTCTCCCTTGGTTTCCTCTACAGTGCCATAGAGGCCGCACTTAGAGCCTTGCTATTCCCTTTTCTTGAAACATTCTTCTCTACTCTTTCTGAATCATCCTATTCATCTTTTAACTCTCAGTTTAAAGTTCACTTCCTAAGGAAATCCTTTTTGGCATGCCCCAGGATCATACTGGTCTCCCTGTTAGCCCCTATACATAGCCCCTGCACATCTTCATTTTTGGATGCACTGGCTCAGATGTCTTCCACATTTGCCATTGCCCACAGAGGGGTTTAGGTTAGGTGAATCATCACAGATTCATTCCCTCCAGAAGTGTGTGCTCAGCCAGCAAAACGATGAGTAACTGACTCTTTGACATTTGTTTGTAAAGGAGAGCCATTAAAGTCTCCTGGAGTCTCTAATTTTGGCCATATGCTTATTTATCCCTTTTCTTTCTTTCTTCTATTCATCCTAAGTCATTTCCAAAAGAGAATAATCTCTTTTTCTTTCTTTTACAAGCAGTTTCAAAACTTTAGATTTCTTTTTTGCCCAAGCGTTCTGCTATAGTCACACTCCAGTAGAACTTTGCTTTAACGTGAAGCCTCCGACCTACAATCCCTCTTCATTTTCTCAACCATGGTTATAATAATTCATAGAGGAATCAAGTCCTCTTTCACCCAGTTCTACATTTCATCATTGCTTCCTATTCACAAAGGAAGATTAGTTTCCAGGTCTTTGGATTTTTTTCAAAAATACAACCTGACTCATTAATGATAATTTTCCTTGCCTGGCATCTGAGTTCAGGCGCACTCACTCTGGAATAACAAAGCACAGACAAATTTGAAATCCTTTGGCAATCCAAGCACATACCCCTAACCTTGAATAAAAAATAGATGCTAATAAATGCAGGGTCTTAAAAATGTGAATTATAGTCATTTCACACTTCATGGCAGCTTCATGCTGAAGAAATAGCTTAAAACTTAATTACGATGCTTGTCCCTTCATTAAGTGCAGATGACATTCCTCAGATAAATTTTTGCAATGACATCTGAGGAAGGGAGTTGAGAAACTCATTAGTTATTCACGATGGAGAATATTGACTGTGTACTGATTAAAGGAAAGTGTTGACACCCTTTTTAACATGATGCATCTGTCTGTTCATTTATGGTTCTCTCTGTGGTCCCCATGGAAAGCTCTTTGGGAAATGAGGAAAATGCCCTTCAGCATTTGAATGCAGATATATATAAAATATGCATGATGAGTGAGATTAAAATGGAGAGTGGGAGGCCCTGGGCTTCTGATTACCCGCCCCTGCAAATGACTGTGCTGCTCTGTGAGGACCATTTGGGAGATACACAACCACAATGGATTGAATACGTCCTACTCTCGGCACCTGAGGAGCTATTATGCTACATTCAGTATTTCAGTGGCTCATTCTAAAGCTAGAAGTCAGTTCTCAGTGAATGATGCATGGAGGGTTTTGCCTCCTGTCACATAATAATCCCATAGCTTGAGCCAGGCAGTGACTAAGTTAAGTGAACCGGTGAAGGCATAACCCCCCTCTCTTTGTGTGAGGGGCGATATTCTTACAGAAAGAGAATTTTGCTCTTTACTCTAATGACCCAGAATGGCTAAGAAGTGAGGGCAGCAGAACCAAAAGTAAGATAGTGCAACGTTAAGAAGTGTTTTTGAATTGTCTGAATTACCTCCCTTGATAGCCGTGAACATCCTGTCACTGAGAGACTCAAGGTAAGGGGAACTGTCCAATCAGGACTGCTATAGAGGTGTGTCAGGCATCAGAAGGAGGGAAGGTTTTAACTAAACCACCTTTCAGATCTGCTGTAATAGGAAGATACTAAGATTCGGGCTTCTAAGTGCTGTTCGCGGATATGATTTTACCAGGGACCTCTCATTAAGTTGAAATTTCTCGAAAAGTTCTATTCATTGAGTAGTTGAAGGTTAGAATCTGTGACCAGTATTGATGGATTCCTTTTCACTTTTCCTTGCACTGTGGGTGTTTGAAGAACAATTCAAATTCTTTACATGCTTTGTAAATTTCAAAGTGCTTTCACAAATACCCTCTCCAAAACTCCCTTAAGTGGGATGAGAGGGATGGACTTCATTCCTGTTGTACAGATGGGGAGACTGAAGGGTTAAAATGTAACACTTGGCTGTTTGGCATAATGAAAAGATCCTGTCCTTTCTCAGGGCTCAGTCAGATTTTGAGGTTTAGCAGAGTCTCTGACACTGGTGGCAGCATGGAGTCAAGGTTAGGAGCAGAACTTTCAAGTCAGACCGCCAGACCCTGGATCCTGGTTTTGCCACCTGCCAGCCTGTGCCTCTGGGCAAGCTTTTAAAACCTCTCTCTGTTGCCGTTTCCTCATTTATGAACAGGCAGATAAAAACAGCACCAACTGAGAAGGACTTGTGAGCACTGAATGGCATGACGTATATGAACTACTTCCCACATCACGTAGAACCTAGGACTTAAGTGTTAGCTCTGGGGCCTCTGTTGTTGAAGCAACCAATTACTACTCATTCTTGATTATGGCCAAGGAGTCTGTCCAATGATAAGGTGGTTTTGCTGTATCATATGCCTCACAGATAATGGTCAGCAGGTTAATAGCCTATTTTGTACCAATCAATACAGTCAAGACAACAGTGAAACAAGTATGAGTTGATGAAATAGGCCAATATTAAAAGTGAACTCTAACCCTGCTTTTGAAATGTTCTTATCGCAAAGGCATTTGCACTCTGTATTCAGCCATGAGAGAGGCGAACTTTGTGCTTAGGAAAAGGAAACTGAGACTTAAGCATTACACAGACAAGATGAAGTGGAAAGCATTGTGGTTATGGATGAAAAGATTAGTGTTTTAGGGCTTCCCTGGTGGTGCAGTGGTTGAGAGGCTGCCTGCCGATGCAGGGGACACGGGTTCGAGCCCTGGTCTGGGAAGATCCCACATGCCGCGGAGCAACTAGGCCCGTGAGCCACAATTGCTGAGCCTGCGCGTCTGGAGCCTGTGCTTCGCAACAAGAGAGGCCGAGACAGTGAGAGGCCCGCGCACCGCGATGAGGAGTGGCCCCTGCTCGCCGCAACTAGAGAAAGCCCTCGCACAGAAACGAAAACCCAACACAGCCAAAAATAAATAAATAATTTTTTTAAAAAAATTAGTGTTTTAAAAACACATACAAAGAGCTTTGGATCTTTCTCTGAATTTAATTGCAGTGTGGTGAGTGACAGTTGTGAAAATGCTGTTTAAAAGGGAAAATAATAACATTTAAGTATCAAAATATTTTAAAAATCCACTAATTCTAACTGTAGTGTAATTCTAACTGTAGTGACCAAATACTCTCTCCCTCCTGGCTCCTTCAGCCATTCATAGGAGGGAGAAAGTGGCTTAGACCAGCTTCCCTGGAAGACCTGACCAAGCAGAAAATCCCAGAAACAAGAAGCCTCATCTGGGGACCTTTCATCCCATTTGCCAGCTGCCACCAGGAATCAATGGCTCTTTCATAATCCTAGCAAGAAAGTGAAATCACAATTAAACTCTTATGAGATTTTGGGTTTTTTCTTTTCTAATTTTCACATTGACTCTTGCCCTTTTTTATATATATATGTGTGTGTGTGTGTATATATATATATATATATATGTGTATATATATATATATCTCCTTAAAGTTTTTGATCCTCCATTGCAGTATACCGTTAAGAGTTATGTTGTTCTCTTCCCCCTGAAGGCCACAACAAGTGCTTATTTTTCATGTGGGTTGGATGGATTTTTATCTCATAACCACAGGCTGCTGCTAGTGAACTTTTGCTTCCTGTCTGCAACCTGTTGCTGGGCAAGATTTACCTGTAAAGATACAGTGGCTGCTGTGGCTTTTCTAGTAGAATAGAATTAATTCTCTTTGGTAATAACAGTTAGTTAGACACCCCTGTGGCCATGAATAGCAAACCCCAGGAGGATTTTCCAAAGGGCTGGTGTCACTTGACAAGACTCTCTGAATGAGGTCTAGTGGATGAATAGCACACAGGTCAAAATGCTGATTTGATCACCCTCCTCTTCCTGGTACAGGGAGGGATGACCCTTACAAATGGGGATTTCCTTTATAAACCTAAACGTCTGTCACAAAAGGATAACTTCTACTTGGTTTTCAGAGCTTTTCCTGTCTGCTATTTCTTAAAAATAACCAGCTAAAAATAATCCTTAGTCCAGAGAGGGATATTTTGTGATGGTATGTTCTGTCCCCCTTCAATATCAGGACAAGCCCCAAAATTCAGCTTTCTGGCCACTGCCTTACTGATATTTTGCCACAAGGGAAATGTCTGTTATTACAAACACGACCATAGTATGAGAAAATGCATGAAAACAGATGAATAAAATTTATTTTCAGTCACAGCCTGCTAACCTTTGGGCCTAATCTCAGAATGGAGATTTGCTAGAGCCAACCAGAGGCATGAAACACTGCTCTCTGTGGCCTTTTGCATCATTTGTTCACTTGTTTGCTGTTTATCTCCCTTACTGGGTTGGAAACGCTAAGCCAGTGAGTCTCATATTAGAACCACTCAAGTTTAAAAATAATTCTGAGTCCTAGTCCCTGTTCCAGAACAATTCAATTAGAATCTCTAGAGGTGCAGCCCAGATGTTGGTATTGTTTAGAGTGTAACCGAACGCAGGTTCGGCCACTTGCAGCTCAACAGCCAATAAATCGAAGGGCAAGCTTTGGCAGAGAAGAAAGTTACTTTATTCAGAAAAGCCAGCAATCTGGAGACATGGTGGACTTAATGTCCAGAGACCAACTCCAAAGATTCCGCTCAGCCATGACAATCTTTAAAGGGAAAAGGGGAAACCATCTCAGTTCATCATTAAGGCAGGAGGTCAGATGCTTCGTCATTTTTCCACTGTGTGCAGACCTGCTGATTTCTCCCCATCTTCTTGGGATGCTGTCTTGCCCACGTGGTCCACCTGCAATTGGATGTTCTCTTGCCCGCATGGTCTGCCTGCAGATTTACTGAGGGGAAGCTAGGGGTAGAGAGTCAGTCGTTGTTTAACTGCTTAATTCTTCATTCTTACTCTTTCTAATCCAGGAAAGGAATCAACAGGTTAGGTAAGGTGTTGCATATATTTAGTAAATCAGAAATCCGGAGCTAAGTTAACTATTGCCTAATGATCTCATCTTTATGATTAAGGTCTAAAGAAAACAGGGAAGATTAAAAAGGAAGGAGGCAAAGGACCTGCTTACAAGAACATGCCTGGTGATTCCAGGGTATAGAAACGGTTAAAAATTGGGTTCCAAGAGGATGGGTACCATGTCACACACCCTCATGGCCGTATACACACCGAGTATTGTAAACTCTGAAACAGTGCCTTGCACATCAGTGGATACTCAGTAAAAGTTGAATAAGTGGGTGTCTGGAGAGATGGAAGGATGGGTGGGTTGAGTAAGCGAATGAATGAAAAGAAAAAATCAGTGATTGTAAGTTACTGGAGTTAAGTTCTTAAGATAATTGTTATTAGATCATTGTTTACAGTTGACCTTATAATAGTTGAGATTCTACGTACCACTGTGCCAGAAAAGATCATTAGAGGGTTTAGATAAGTATATAAAAAAGTAAACAGCAAACTGCAGGGTACACACATCATCTAGAAGTGGAATTTACTCTGCCTGCCTTAATGCGGCATTCATCTCCCATCTTGGCATGCTCCCATCTCTACAGAACAGGCAGCCGCTACATCAAAGGTAATGGTTCATTATTATTTCCTCAGTGAATCATGTTTGTCTGAAGGGAACAGAGATAACAAAGAGGAAATTATAGTTTGTGTGGAGTGATATGATTGCTTGTAAACCTAGCAATGAAAGAGAAGTGTATGCAAGCAATTGAGAATACTGTCTCTGTCCTCCAAATGCAGAAAATGGGCAGAGTGAGCAGTTTATGCCCTATTCACGTTTTAATTGGAGGTGGGAGAAAGACCCTTCAGTGTCTTCCACACCTGGGCAACCCACAATTTCCTCGTTACAGCGTTGATTACACCCCTGGATAATTCTGTGGATGCCAGTGCAACGCTGCACACACACACATCGGTGTTTATTCCAGCTCTTATTCATGTAAAAGCACAAGCGAGTCTGTGTTTATACTAAGGAACAGTGGAAAGACCAATGGAGAAAGTAGCATTTGTATAGATTTCTGTTGATGGACCTAGTACTGCTTTGTCCCTATGTTACTTAGATGCCAGCTGAGATTATTCTGTCCCCTAATATCTACCTGATAGTGATTGATGCAAAACTCTTTTTGCCAGATTGAGCAAAATGTAATGTCCTTCCTACAGACCACCTTCTAGTTTCGTGATCACCTCTGACTTTGGCTTTTTATTCTGTGAATGTGTTCGGTTTAAGACTAACAACTACCACCAGACCATATACCCCTTCTGTGCAAATTAGAAAGAGACACCCCATCCTCGGGTCACTTCCATCTATCAGAAAATTGTCATAATATAGTGATTTTTTAAGAACAAGACACTTACAGCATGTACTAGAAAATTATAAGTGCACAAATTAATGATACCTAGGATGTGAATCACTCTTCCACACACACACATACACACGTGCATGACCTAGATATCGATGTATGAGTCCCTGAAAGAGCATCTTGCCGTTCTGCTCAAGCTGTCTGTGTATATAGCACATTAGTTGGAACTTAGATCACAGTATTTTTTTTTTATTTAATTTTCACCAAAAAGACTTACTCACGCAAAGCTCTGGTGTATACGGAAGATTTTATGAAAGTTCTGAGAGAGGGAAACAAGCTAAAATTCAATTATATATTGAATATATTGTAATATATGTAATATATATTGTAATATATTTACAAATGCATTTCAACCCGGATTTTCTTACTTTCCTCTTAGCATCCCCATTTTGCAAATGAGAAAATGGAAACTCTGAGGGCTTAAGTCCTTGGTAACAAGGAACAGAGCTAGGAGTACCTGACTCTAATGTCTAGATTCCAATGGTCGTGATACCAGGCTGGCACGTGAGTGAGTAGAAAGTGCAGGTGAAACGCTGTAGGAGATAGTCTAGTACTAACAAGTGCCCAGGCCTGGGAATTAGGAGACTTCATTTGCAGTGCAGGGCTGAGCACTCCACTTAGCTCTGTGCCTTGAGGCAGGTCACTCTCTCTCTACAACAATATTTACAAGAATAGGCTTGTAAATATTCTTGTTCCGCAAATTCACTAGGCCACATTGCCTGGTCCTCTATCTTCCCTAGAGCAGTCTTTCTTTTTTTCTTTCTTCTCTCTACACTTTTTACTCCTGCCCCTCAGATATCTGGATTCTTTCTACTGCATAGCAGTTTAGGTATCTTTTTGGTAACTCGGGTTCCTGAAGACCCATGCCCTTAGGGTCTTTTCTTTCCCTCAAGCTGTACGTCAAAGTATTTCCCCAAACAAAGAGAATTCCTTCCCTAAGATAAATTCTGGGGGAAGCATTAAGAATTTGTCTCTAAATCTTGCTACAAATATTTAAACTGGAATTAGTTGTTCAGTGTGGCAGCTGATTTCTATCTAGTCAACATTCTGTAGGCTGCAAGTAAGAAGAAACCATTAAGGAAGGAAAATTAATAAGAGTTGAAGATGCGTATGGCCCTCGGATATGACCTGGCCCAATCTTATGTTATGAATGGGGAAATCTAGGCCCAGAAAGAGAGAGTGACCTGCCTCAAGGCACAGAGCTAAGTGGAGCGCTCAGCCCTGGAAACAAAGTCTCCTAATTCCCAGGCCTGGGCACTTGTTAGTACTAGACTATCTCCTACAGCGTTTCATCTGCACTTTCTGCTCACTCACGAGCCAGCCTGGTATCACGACCAGTGGAATCTTGACATTAGAGTCAGGTACTCCTAGCTCTGTTCCTTGTTACCAAGGACTTAAGCCCTCAGAGTTTCCATTTTCTCATTTGCAAAATGGGGATGCTAAGAGCAAAAGTAAGAAAATCCGGGTTGGAATGCACTCTTTGGGTTTCAGAAGGCTTTAGTGTTTGAGAGTCCTGTACTTTACCCACTCAACTAGTAAGCCTGTGTGAGGAATGCTTAGAATGCAAAGATGGTTAAATCACAGTCCCCACCTCGATGAATACATCGCCTAGTAAATATGAATGTCAACTTTATATTAACAGGCCTAGGTAAAAGTTTGGTAACAGGTCTATGTACTGAGACAACACAGGTGAAAAGACGTGTGTACTGGGGCTCAGAGATGAGTAGGAGTTCACCGGAAAGAGATTCGAAGGTAAAAGCCACCCAGCAGGGAGAGGTAGCCGCACTTGGTACAACACGGAGACATGAAAGCACATGTATGAAATGCTGGAAGTGTGATGAAATGTCAAGAGTGTTTGGGACAGAGAGTGATAGAAGATGACGCTGCGGGGAGGGCACGCTAGGGATGGATGAAGAGTCTTGGATGACGTGCTAAAAAATTTAGATTTTAACCTATAGATGATGGGGAGAGCAAACAGTCGCAAAATAAAAGTGCTATCTTGTTAATTACTATAGTGAGTTTTTTTTTTTTTTTTTTAATGTTTCACTGTTATCCATGTTCTTGATTAATTCTCAACTTGGGATTACTGGGGAAAAATACTCTGGTTCTAGGCTGTCTACCTGAAAATGAATTACCTCAAATGAAGTAGCCAAACCAAATGCTGTCGTGAACGTGAAAATATAATCTCAGCAGGCTTTTATTTAATTGAGGGCTTGCATAATGAAGGAGTTCACTGTAGCTAAAATAACATGTTCCCTGCCAGTGGATTTAATGAAAAGCAGCTTAAAATGTATTTGAAAAGAGTGAAAAGCTAGGTGCGTTGTCTATCTGGCACCTGTCCCAAGACATTAGTTACCGAAAATCAAATATGAAACATGTTGCTCACTTATTTGAGGATATCTAATTTTAAAAAGGGAAAGGATAATGTAGAATGTCAGTTGAATTAAAAAAAAAAAAAAATAGATGTAGTGCCGTGGCTATAATGGCATAAAGACATGAGTAGTAAGTTTGTAGGTCCCTTGTTATTGAGAAATAAAATGCTATGTTTTCTCATAAGATGTGATAAGCATCGGAATATTTCTCAAATAAAACTATAGAAGACATATGTAGAAAACTACATGTTGAATAGCTTCTACTGTGGGCAAGTAGCAAGAAAGGGATTCTTTAGAAAACACTCATGCTAGAACAGTAAAAAACAAACAAAAACAAATTGTTGACTTTTGCTTTACCCCTGTCCTCCCAAATCAAACTGCATAAGTACAAAAATCTTTTCAGCTCCTGTCAAAAAAGCAGTATCTTTAGGCTATACAATAGCTGATTTACAGTTGAACACGGTGACCAAGTTAAAGAAAAAGAATGCAGTATGGGTAAAAGACATTAAAGCACTAGGAAGAAAATTAATTGGAAATGTAGGGAGAAACCAGCATGTCCACCTGTGAAGAGAGACAGAGGACATCGTTTGATCAGCAGTGGCTGGGTTCTCTGTGGCTTTGAGGTATTAGGGGTCAAGGACTGGGGGAAGCTTAGTTTAACACTTGAGAGCACTTAATAATGACTTTGTGTGCAGAATCAGCGCTGAAGGTCTCCAAAGCATCAACACGGGATGCATCCATGAGCACAGTGGATTGACGGATGATTAACAAAGGTGATGCCAGTGTTTCCCTTCCCCATGTGCCATTTACATGGGAAGCTTAACTTGGAATCCCCAAGAAAGCAAAACTGTTAAAACAACTGATGCATTTCAGTGCAGAAGGGAGGCGCCAAAATCTGTGATAAAAGAAGGGAAAGCCATGTTTCTCTAAGAGCAGGAAGTGGGGGTGTCTGAGTGAGTGACAGCCAAGCAAAAGTTTTAAAGGGACTAATGCCCAATTTATCAAGATGTGTAGTTCTACCAAGGGAACCACACTGGATCATGGGAAATATCTGAAGGCAGGACTGTTCATTCTGTAAGACTGTAATGAGTTGATAAGCTCTTTGAGCTAGTGAAACAGATACAGACCTTTCCATCAAAGACTTCATAGATTCCCTCCCTTTTGCCTAATTAAATTCTGTATGGAGCTTAAGCATCACTTCGTCAGGCTCCACCTCGTGCCCTGAGCTCTTACAGCCCCACACTTCTCCTCCATAGGATTCACTTCCATGTCCTATTGCACATTCACCTGTAGGCGTGTTTGATTCATGTTTGCATTCCTGATTAGCCAAAAGCACTGTGAAGGCAGAACGATTTTCTCTCTTTTTTATCCCTAGTGTCTAACACGGTGCCTAACACACAGTAGTTATTCAATAAGTACTAGTGGAATGAGAGGTAAACAAATGAGATTAAATCAGAGCCAACTAGGATGGTTAACTCTGAGAGGAGATGGGTATCCTGCAGACACAATTATATTTTGCTGGTGAGAGCACCACTGTCACCTTCATTGTGCCTGACATAGTTCTAAATGTCTCTACTCAACCCCAAAACCCTACTCCCTGGGAATTTAATTAACAAGAACCACAGTCAGCACTTGGTAATCATCTCAGCACCTACACAGGACCCTGAGCTTTGGACTCACGTAGACCTGAGTTGAGACTCTGGCTCTGCCACTTACTAGTCATGTGATCTGCAGCAAATCACCTACCCTCTTGGATGCTCACTTCCCTTATCTGTAAAAGAAAAATCAGAATACGTTCATTTCGTAAGGCTTTCTGTGAAGTTTGGTAAGCAAACCAAAGTGCAGGCACATAGAGACATTTAATTATCCTCATTCAAGGGAAACTTTGGAGAGTTTAAGATGGAGTCAGTGACACGGCACAGAAGGAAGAGACCAAACAGTAAAAATGACAGTGCAGTGAACTGTAACTCATTTGTTTAGTAGTTAATTGTGTCCTGCACAAACCTGTAAGATTCATAACCCAGGGATAAACTTTGTTTTGTTTACTACAATGTGCACAGGGCTTGGCACACAGTAGGTCATTAATAAACATTGGATGGATGGATAAGTAAATTCCCAGGTAGGACATTATGACTTGCCAGACTATGTTCTAGTTAAAGTACTTAATGGCCTACATGAGGGTACTAGGTAAAATACCAGTTAGAGCACTTCATAGGCTACTCTAGAGTTCAGACCATCAAGGTTTGGTTAGCACAAGAAACAGTGATGGCATTCTAGGTAAAAAGGGTGGGGGACATGATGAAGCGCAAATGCTGTGAGAAGAAAGAAAGCCTAATACTGTGGACTTCCATGGCGTCATGGCCATAGGTACTTTTTTTTTTTTTAATTAGTTTTTTTTAATTTTTGAATTTTATTTTATTTATTTTTTTATACAACAGGTTATTATTAGTCATCAATTTTATACACATCAGTGTATACATGTCAATCCCAATCGCCCAATTCATCACACCACCATCCCCACCCGCCCATGGCTTTCCACCCGTGGTGTACATATGTTTGTTCTCTGCATCTGTGTCTCAACTTCTGCCCTGCAAACCGGTTCATCTGTACCATTTTTCTAGGATCCACATACATGCGTTAATATACGATATTTGTTTTTCTCTTTCTGACTTACTTCACTCTGTATGACAGTCTCTAGATCCATCCACGTCTCAACAAATGACCCAATTTCGTTCCTTTTTATGGCTGAGTAATATTCCATTGTGTATATGTATGTATGTATGTGTATATGTGTATATGTGTGTATATATATATATATATATATATATATATACACACCACATCTTCTTTATCCATTCGTCTGTCGATGGGAATTTAGGTTGCTTCCATGACCTGGCTATGTAAATAGTGCTGCAATGAACATTCGGGTGCATGTGTCTTTTTGAATTATGGTTTTCTCTCGGTATATGCCCAGTACTGGGATTGCTAGATCATATGGTAATTCTATTTTTAGTTTTTTAAGGAACCTCCATAATGTTCTCCATAGTGGCTGTGTCAATTTACATTCCTACCAACAGTGCAAGAGGGTTCCCTCTTCTCCACACCCTCTCCAGCATTTGTTGTTTGTAGATTTTCTGATGATGTCCATTCTAACTGGTGTGAGGTGATACCTCATTGTAGTTTTGATTTGCATTTCTCTAATAATTACTGATGTTGAGCAGCTTTTCATATGCTTCTTGGCCATCTGTATGTCTTCTTTGGAAAAATGTCTATTAAGGTCTTCTGCCCATTTTTGGATTGGGTTGTTTGTTTCTTTAATATTGAGCTGCTTGAGCTGTTTATACATTTTGGAGATTAATCCTTTGTCCATTGACTCGTTTGCAAATATTTTCTCCCATTCTGAGGGTTGTCTTTTCGTCTTATTTATGGTTTCCTTTGCTGTGCAAAAGCTTTGAAGTTTCATTAGGTCCCATTTGTTTATTTTTGTTTTTATTTCCATTACTCTAGGAGGTGGATCAAAAAGGATCTTGCTGTGATTTATGCCAAAGAGTGTTCTTCCTATGTTTTCCTCTAAGAGTTTTATAGTGTCCAGTCTTACATTTAGGTCTCTAATCCATTTTGAGTTTATTTTTGTGTATGGTGTTAGGGAATATTCTAATTTCATTCTTTTACATGTAGCTGTCCAGTTTTCCCAGCACCACTTATTGAAGAGACTGTCTTTTCTCCATTGTATATCTTTGCCTCCTTTGTCATAGATTAGTTGACAATAGGTGTGTGGGTTTATCTCTGGGCTTTCTATCTTGTTCCATTGATCTATGTTTCTGTTTTTGTGCCAGTACCATATTGTCTTGATTACTGTAGCTCTATAGTATAGTCTGAAGTCAGGGAGTCTGATTCCTCCAGCTCCGTTTTTTTCCCTCAAGACTGCTTTGGCTATTCGGGGTCTTTTATGTCTCCATACAAATTTTAAGATGATTTGTTCTAGTTCCATAAAAAATGCCATTGGTAATTTGATAGGGATTGCATTGAATCTGTAGATTGCTTTGGGTAGTATAGTCATTTTCACAATATTGATTCTTCCAACCCAAGAACATGGTATATTTCTCCGTCTGTTGGTATCATCTTTAATTTCTTTCATCAGTGTCTTATAGTTTTCTGCATACAGGTCTTTTGTCTCCGTAGGGAGGTTTATTCCTAGGTATTTTATTCTTTTTGTTGCAGTGGTAAATGGGAGTGTTTCCATAATTTCTCTTTCAGATTTTTCATCATTAGTGTATAGGAATGCAAGAGATTTCTGTGCATTAATTTCGTATCCTGCAACTTTACCAAATTCATTAATTAGCTCTAGTAGTTTTCTGGTGGCAGTTTTAGGATTCTCTATGTATAGTATCATGTCATCTGCAAACAGTGACAGTTTTACTTCTTCTTTTCCAATTTGTATTCCTTTTATTTCTTTTTCTTCTCTGATAGCCGTGGCTAGGACTTCCAAAACTATGTTGAATAATAGTGGTGAGAGTGGACATCCTTGTCTCGTTCCTGATCTTAGAGGAAATGCTTTCAGTTTTTCACCATTGAGAATGATGTTTGCTGTGGGTTTGTCATATATGGCCTTTATTATGTTGAGGTAGGTTCCCTCTGTGCCCACTTTCTGGAGAGTTTTTATCATAAATGGGTGTTGAATTTTGTCAAAAGCTTTTTCTGCATCTATTGAGATGATCATATGGTTTTTATTCTTCAATTTGTTAATATGGTGTATCACATTGATTGATTTGCGTATATTGAAGAATCCTTGCGTCCCTGGGATAAATCCCACTTGATCGTGGTGTATGATCCTTTCAATGTGTTGTTGGATTCTGTTTGCTAGTATTTTGTTGAGGATTTTTGCATCTATATTCATCAGTGATATTGGCCTATAATTTTCTTTTTTTGTAGTATCTTTGTCTGGTTTTGGTATCAGGGTGATGGTGGCCTCATAGAATGAGTTTGGGGGTGTTCCTTCCTCTGCAATTTTTTGGAAGAGTTTGAGAAGGATGGGTGTTAGCTCTTCTCTAAATGTTTGATAGAATTCACCTGTGAAGCCATCTGGTCCTGGGCTTTTGTTTGTTGGAAGACTTTTAATCACAGTTTCAATTTCATTACTTGTGATTGGTCTGTTCATATTTTCTGTTTCTTCCTGATTCAGTCTTGGAAGGTTATACCTTTCTAGGAATTTATCCATTTCTTCCAGGTTGTCCATTTTATTGGCATAGAGTTGCTTGTAGTAGTCTCTTAGGATGCTTTGTGTTTCTGTGGTGTCTGTTGTAACTTCTCCTTTTTTATTTCTGATTTTATTGATTTGAGTCCTCTCCCTCTTTTTCTTGATGAGTCTGGCTAATGGCTTATCAATTTTGTTTATCTTCTCAAAGAACCAGCTTTTAGTTTTATTGATCTTTGCTATTGTTTTCTTTGTTTCTATTTCATTTATTTCCACTCTGATCTTTATGATTTCTTTCCTTCTGCTAACTTTGGGTTTTGTTTGTTCTTCTTTCTCTAGTTTCTTTAGGTGTAAGGTTAGATTGTTTACTTGAGATTTTTCTTGTTTCTTTAAGTAGGCTTGTATAGCTATAAACTCCCTCTTAGAACTGCTGTTGCCGCATCCCCTAGGTTTTGGGTCGTCGTGTTTTCATTGTCATTTGTCTCTAGGTATTTTTTGATTTCCTCTTTGATTTCTTCAGTGATCTCTTGGTTATTTAGTAACATATTGTTTAGCCTCCATGTGTTTGTGTTTTTTACGTTTTTTCCCCTGTAATTCATTTCTAATCTCATAGCGTTGTGGTCAGAAAAGATGCTTGATATGATTTCAATTTTCTTAAATTTACTGAGACTTGATTTGTGACCCAAGATGTGATCTATCCTGGAGAATGTTCCGTGCACACTTGAGAAGAAAGTGTAATCTGCTGTTTTTGGATGGAATGTCCTATAAATATCAATTAAATCTATCTGGTCTATTGTGTCATTTAAAGCTTCTGTTTCCTTATTTATTTTCATTTTGGATGATCTGTCCATTGGTGTAAGTGAAGTGTTAAAGTCCCCTACTATTATTGTGTTACTGTCGATTTCCTCTTTAATAGCTGTTAGCAGTTGCCTTATGTATTGAGGTGCTCCTATGTTGGGTGCATATATATTTATAATTGTTATATCTCCTTCTTGGATTGATCCCTTGATCATTATGTAGTGTCCTTCCTTGTCTCTTGTAATAGTCTTTGTTTTAAAGTCTATTTTGTCTGATATGAGAATTGCTACTCCAGCTTTCTTTTGATTTCCATTTGCATGGAATATCTTTTTCCATCCCCTCACTCTCAGTCTGTATGTGTCCCTAGGTCTGAAGTGGGTCTCTTGTAGACAGCATATATATGGGTGTTGTTTTTGTATCCATTCAGCAAGCCTGTGTCTTTTGGTTGGAGCATTTAATCCATTCACGTTTAAGGTAATTATTGATATGTATGTTCCTATGAGCATTTTCTTAATTGTTTTGGGTTTGTTTTTGTAGGTCCTTTTCTTCTCTTGTGTTTCCCACTTAGAGAAGTTCTTTTAGCATTTGTTGTAGAGCTGGTTTTGTGGTGCTGAATTCTGTTAGCTTTTGATTTCTCCATCGAATCTGAATGAGATCCTTGCTGGGTAGAGTAATCTGGGTTGTAGGTTCTTCCCTTTCATCCATGCCACTCCCTTCTGGCTTGTAGAGTTTCTGCTGAGAAATCAGCTGTTAACCTTATGGGAGTTCCTTTGTATGTTATTTGTCGTTTTTCCCTTGCTGCTTTCAATAATTTTTCTTTGTCTTTAATTTTTGACAATTTGATCACTATGCGTCTCGGCGTGTTTCTCCTTGGGTTTATCCTGTATGGGACTCTCTGCACTTCCTGGACTTGGGTGGCTATTTCCTTTCCCATGTTAGGGAAGTTTTCAACTATAATCTCTTCAAATATTTTTTCTCTGGTCCTTTCTCTCTTCTCCTTCTGGGACCCCTATAATGTGAATGTTGTTGCATTTAATGTTGTCCCAGAGGTCTCTTAGGCTGTCTTCATTTCTTTTCATTCTTTTTTCTTTAGTCTGTTCCGCAGCAGTGAATTCCACCATTCTGTCTTCCAGGTCACTTATCCGTTCTTCTGCCTCAGGTATTCTGCTATTGATTCCTTCTAGTGTAGTTTTCATTTCAGTTATTTTATTGTTCATCTCTGTTTGTTTGTTCTTTAATTCTTCTAGGTCTTTGTTAAACATTTCTTGCATCTTCTCGACCTTTGCCTCCATTCTTTTTCCGAGGTCCTGGATCATCTTCACTATCATTATTCTGAATTCTTTTTCTAGAAGGTTGCCTATCTCTACTTCATTTAGCTGTTTTTCTGGGGTTTTATCTTGTTCCTTCATCTGGTACGTAGCCCTCTGCCTTTTCATCTCGTCTATCTTTCTGTGAATGTGGTTTTTGTTCCACAGGCTGCAGGATTGTAGTTCTTCTTGCTTCTGCTGCCATAGGTACTTTTGGTGGGGACTAAGTAGTCTTTCATGTCCTGACCTCTGTTTTGCCTTCCTGCCCTATAGACTCCAGCTAAGGTAAATTATTTCCAGTTTCTCAAATTCTTTCTCTGCTCACTTGATCTTTCAGTAATCCTCTGCCTGGAACACTTCTGTATCCTCCTTTTGCGTAACTGTTCCTTATTCTTTGGGTCTGAGTTTAGGCATCATCTCCTCCTGTAAGGCTTCTCTGAACCCTCAAACTAGTTTGTCTTTAATACAATCATAGTAATTATTCCTTTGCATTGTGTTTCCTTGCTGAGACATTCCTTTCCCCCTGGTAGGCTGAGGAAGGACAGGGACAGTCCATGCCTCCTTCACACTCGCCAGCCTCTGGCACATATAGGTATTTATTGAATGAATAACATCATTTTAAGATGTAAAGCCTAAAAAAATCATAGGGAAATATGTCGCTAGAGAAATAGGAAGCTTGTAGGGCACGGTTAGGGCTTAAGGCTGAATAATTGGAGTTTTAAATTTTCTTTGAAGTAACTGAGAGCCAGATGAATAAAAATACCCAGGAAGCAATAGAACAAGGTGCAAAAGAGAGGAGGCAGGGCTACTGTGGATAACATCTCAAGAGAACAAAAAGTGAAAAGACAGACACACACAGGGACCAGAAGGAAGAAAAGGAGCTGACAACGGAGTTAAGTTACAGAAGCCAAGAAGGAAAAAAAAAAAAAATGTTTCTCAAAGGAGTAGACATGGTCAAACCCTGCAAGTGGAATTTTGAAAAGCCCTTAAAATGGAGGGCAGATGCTGAAAGGAAGTAGGTGGGGACACCTGTTCTGGCGCTTCAGTGGGGAAAAGGTGGGCTGGATAAGAACTCACATGGGCTACTTGGCCAAGCACAGCTGTCATCAAAACAAGTTAGAACTATGCCTGTGAAAGGCAATGAAAATCGAGAGTTGGAAGATGGCAGAGGAAAAACTGAGGGAGGTAGATCTGACGTGGAAAGTCGTTGGTGTTATTCTATTTTGTTTCTAAATCTTCTTTGTTCCTAGGCCACTCTGCTGCAGGGAAATGGGCTTAGGCACAGTGCTGTGTAGGATGCTTTAGCAGGTTCCCAAGCACTTGATAAAGCATACCATGGAATAGTTGGAGAGGACTGAAAAGGGCCATCTTGAATATCTTTGCTTTGCTTTGCTTTGCTTTGCTTTTCTCTGCTCTGTAGCTCCTAGGGATTTCACTATTTCAACATCCACAGAACCTCCAGCTTGCTTATGTGCTGCCTTGGACCCCTTCCTAAGTTTCCTACGTGTATGCATGCCTTATCAAGAAGGTTATAGTACAGTTGGGAAGACAGTGGAGATACTGTCATTTCCTTTAGCGTCTTGGCAGTAACCTCTGTCCAACAGCAGCTACTTAACATATGTTTATTGAAGTGAAGTCACGCTGGGCTGATGTTCTTTGATGACATGGGGCTTGCCTTGCCATTTGAACTTAGGTTTGTCTAAATCCAAAGACCACTAGGCTAGGCTGTTCCTCATATGGTCCACTTTTCTCTCAGCACCTTCATAAGGCACGTAACCAGAGAATGTTAGGACCATAATAGTCACCTACAAGGCACTGCTTTCCAGCCTTTTCCCTCATTTGCCCTCCAGTCCCAATAGAAGCCAGGGTTGTTGGTGTAATTAGCACAGACACTGCCTCAGTTGGAGTAGAGCCCTGATGGCCCTGATGGATAGTCCCTCTAAGCAGGCTAGTATCTAATACACCGTGGGTCCCAGCCTTCATACTGGAACAGGATCCCTGCTGAACACAGAACAGCCACAGTCCTTGGTACAAAGTTTCCCCAGTTGCTAACAAGGTGGTAAATGTCCAGGGGACAGAGCTATGGCTGATGGTTAAATTTGCTTTAGATTCATCTAATGATTTGATCATGGTGCTTCAAGGTCACCAGTTTCACTCCTTTGGGTAATTGGGGATGGTTCTGCTTGAATCCCTGATCCACTTTGCTTTGGGGAATTCTATGGGCAAAGCCAAAGCCACAGGGAATTTGATCTTGAGGACTTCCCAAGGCCAGTCCTTAAAACTGACCATTTCTCCTTCTCATCGTGAGCCTCTGTCAGGATTTCACAACCGCGGCTGTGATTTATTAACTTGTCTGATTCCCTCCGGGGGCAATCCATTTTTCAAAGCTATCCCATGCTGGAGCGTCTCTTCACACAGTGGCCGTCCATCAGGGGCACCTGCTCCGGCAATCAACAGCTCCAGGGACACTCACACCTCACCAGACAGTGCAGCAATCTCCTGGGACCTGGCACACAGACAAATAATGGATTTAGAGAAATACGCTAATGTGACAAAGTGAGAAGGCAGATTAATAGAAAAGGTAGGGCAGGCCAGAGGCTGAGGAAGATGGTGACAAAATTCCAGAAAGCTAAGCCCCACGGTAGTAACAGTTGATATGGCTGTAGCATCTTAGTGTTCCCCTCCCACCCAACCAGAGGAGCTAGCATTTTGAGCAAATGGAGGGTCTGCACGACTGAGACGTGGTCTCTGATCTGGATTGAGGCAGTCTGGAGATCAGAATTATAAAGACACACATTCAAGTGGAACAAACTTTCCTTTGCATCTTTTCATTCCCTGTGATTTTCTTTTCCTCTTTGAAAACGATTTAGTAAGGGTCATGCAACAGAACATAGAGAAGGAGGGAGGGGAGCTAGTGACTGGAGGTAGAAAATTCAGCATACGCTGGCGTTCTGTCACTGAACTGAAGAGCAATCGGAGACTCTTTTTCCTCAACTTTGAATGAACCCAAAATGTCACTGTTATCAAAGTTGCACAGTGAAGGAGACAGCAGATAATGTGCCTGGTAAAATAGGCAGCCTCAGCCAGGAAAATATACAGCACTTCCATTCACTGACCCTCCTTTCCCTCTGCATCAGCTGACGACATAAATCGCTATTCGCTGACAAGTTGTGCTATCAGGAATTCAAGCCTGGCTCCAGCACCAGAGAAACGTGCCATTCGCCTAGTGCCCATGACTGTCAGTCATGCTTCTCCCAGGCTGATCACCGTGTTGCTGCCTGCTGGAGAGAGGAGAGGTGATACCCACCATCATGACGGGACTAATTCCCAGATATGCACTTTAGCACATTAGTGACCAGAAGAGAGAGAGAGATTCACCCACTATAGGATGCTGGAGGAGTTATGCTGACATCTACTCCCACCCCTTCCTGATGCCCCCACCACACACACACACACACACACACACACACACACACACGCACGCACACACCTCCCATCTAGTTGCAGAACAGGAAGAACTGCAGAACACTTCAGCATTGAATCGCCTTGATAATTATTTTTAAACGCTTGTTATTTTTAGCAGAGTGGCTGGCCCATGTAAATATTTGGTATTTAAATCTATGCTGAATGAAAAGGTGACCTAATGGATTTTATCTACATAGATTTATTAACTAACATATTCAAAGGAGTGACTGCTGGTAATGGATTTTCGTAGATATTAGCTTATTTGATCTTTACAACAAAAGCAGCACTTACCGTACCTGTCCTCTTACTTAGGGTTCTCCAGTAGTAAACAAGAGAAACACATTCTTCTGCCTTATTTACCTAAAAGAGGGTTTTTTGGAAAGGATTTCAAGAAGCTTCCAAAATCAACAGGAGGCTAGAAAACGAGGCCCAAAGACAAGAAAGAACTAAGGTGGTGGTAGAAGGCCAGGAAGTAGACATCCTGGGAAGTGGAAGGGTAGGATCAGGAAGCCACTACTAGGATGGACAAACTCCACCTGGTTTCCACCTCTTTGTCCTTCTGCTTAAGAGGCATATTCCAGGCAGGCGTGCCCAGTTGTCCTGGTCTCCATGCCCACCCCTTGTCTCAGGGAGTGTGGGCCCCAGATGACAGCTCCATTGAACTGTATGCAGTGAGAAGAAAATCCCAAAAGGAACTCAAGGTTCTGTGAGGAAAGGAAAATGGATTCTGGGAAGCCAAGCAACCCATCAGTTCTACCATATTCCTTTACAGATAGAAACACCGAAGCTCAGAGTTTGTTTTTCTTTCAAAATCACACACATGGTGCTTCAAAACATGACTCACATTTGGACTTTCTATCTATTCTCAAATACTACATCCTTTCCTTCATAACACAGTCATACAATATGTTCATTTAGACCTCAAAACAAGGCACTAAATGCAATGTAGTATCCTACATTGGCTCCTGAATAGAAAAAGGACATAGGGAGAAATTGGCAAAACCAAAGACTATAGTTCAGTTAACTGTATTGAACCAATGTTAATTTCTTAGTCTCAACACTGTGGTTATGTAAGGTGTTGATATTAGGGGAAGGTGGCTGAAGCGTATACAGGAACTATCTGTACTATTTTTACAACTTTTCTTGAAATCTAAAATTAGTCCACCAAATATAAAGTGTTTTTAAAATGTCAGGCATATATCTCTCCTCAGCTTCTTTGGGACAGAATGACACACATTTATTGATAGCCTTCTAGATTGAGGGCGCAGTAGAATTCCCCAAACTCTCAAAATCTCAGCCTCTGTACCAAAGGAAGAAATCATCCAGGAAGAGCAGTAACCATCCCAGAAAGGAATTTGAGGGACAGGCATCATATTCAAAAAGCTCAGAAGAGGCAAGGAAATTTGAGGGCAGAGTTATGGGAAAGGTGGTATTTGATTTGGTCATGAAGGGATGGTGAAATTTGGGTCTCCAAGGAGAAGGAAGTGTGAAGCATAATCCCTAGATGAAGGAGAGAATGAGACTGAAATGGGGAATGAAGTAGGCACATGGAAGGCCCCACCATCCAGACTGAGAATTTGGGGTTTCCTCCTCTCTGTTGGCAGTTGGTTGAAGTCCTCAGAGCTGTTTTTGGAAAGGATACTCCAACTTGATGTGTAGGAGAGATTGTGAGTAGAGAAGCAGGAGGTAGGAAATATGGTGGGAAGATGATTCAAAACTCAAGAGATAATTCAAATCAATTCCATGTCCAGCGGGGAGAGGGAAGGGGCAAAATAGGGGAAAGGGATTAAGAGATACAAACTACTATGTATAAAATAAATAAGTAATAAGGATATATTGTACAGCACAGGGAAATATAGCCATTATTTTGTAATAACTTTAAATGGAATATAATCTATAAAAATACTGAATTACTATGTTGTACACCTGAAACTAATAGAATGTTGTAAATCAACTGTACTTCAATTTAAAAGTCATCAAACTAAAAAAAAAAAAAAAAATCAGTTCTGTGTCTTAAGCATCGGAAATAGTCACCACTGAAAGCCTTCCTTTGTCCAAATATCCAGAACTATCTGATAGAGGCACCAAACACTTGCTGTTCTTCATGGCAGCCTGGAGAAGCAAACTGGATGTGGAAGTTGGCTCATTGCTTGTAGTTGTCTGTGATATCTCAGTAAAAGATTACCATCCCTTTCATCGTATCAAGCAGCCGTTATCATGTTCAGAATATAATTTTCATGTTTAAAAAATATCACATTCTTATTTAAGTGCATATTTAAAACTATACTATCTGCCAGGCATGGTCCTAAATGCGTTACAAATATTAATTCACTTAATCTTCATATTTCTCACTCTTGTGAAGTTAGTACTATATTAACCCTGTTCTACAGATGACAGGACCAAGGAACAGGGAGGTGAGGTAACTAACCTAAGGCCATAGAGCTAGTAAAGGGTAGAGCTGAGATTCCAACCCAGGCAGCCTGGCTTGAGACCTTGCTCTTAATCAACACCCTCTTTTGTTTTTGTTTTTCTTTTATTATTTAAAAATTGTGATTACAACGAAACAGATGATGCTGAAATAGCATTGGGGCTAGAGAGGGGGGATGAATGGGATAGACTGTGTATAGAGAGGACGAACAGGATGGCAACTCCTTGAATACAGCTGGGGATAAAGAAAAGAAAACTAAAAGTTGATTCCAAGCATATGAGCCTTGCCACTGGAAGTTTTTCTGAGAAATGAAGAAAAAAGAGATTGTTCAGGGGGATGAGAGAGGGGTGGCAAAAGATAAGCTTGAGTTTACATGTTGGTAAGTTATTTACATAGAGACGCACAGCAAGCGTTTATACTTGTGGGAACGCTGCTCAGATACGAAAGCCATCTGCTTCGTCGTGACAGTTGATGCCACAAGAGTAAGAGTTATTGTCAGGAAAACAATTATAAATAGAAGACATGACCAAGTCATTAGTAAATGCCTACTTTTACAAGGAAGAAGAAGAGCCTGCAATAAATAGAGATAGGAAGAAATTTCCGAAGCACAGGAAGGAGGAAATATGTGTTTAATGTGGGGGGAAAATGCCAAGCAAAGTGAAGATCAAGAATGGTACCCTGCAAAAAAAAAGAAAAAAAAAATAATGGTACCCTGCATTTGGTAACTTGAAAGTCAGTGGTTCTGGGAAAAATAAGATGAATGGTAAAGTCAGAAGGTTAAGGACGTGGCAGGATACTATACTCTTCGAAGGTCAAGTTTGGACCCAAATTGCCATTATAGACAGACAAGAACTGTACTGTTGGCCAGGTACCTGTGACTATTTAAATTTAAACTAAGTAACTAAAATTAAAAATTCAGTTCCTCAGTCACATGAAGCACATTTCAAGTACTCAGTAGCTACCTATGGCTGCTCTGTTGGACCACACAGACAGAGAGCATTCCCATCATGGCAGGAAGTCCTATTGCACAGAGTTGAGCTAAACTAAGGGTCAGGAAACTTTCTGTAAAGGGTCAGATAGTAAACATTTTAGGCTTTGCAGGCCACGTGGTCTCTGTCACCATTACAGAACTCTGCCATTATCGCTTGAAAACAGCCATAGAAAGTTTGAGAACAAATGGGTTCCCAAAAAAACACATTATTGTTGGACAGTGATATCTGAAATGTATATGATTTTCACCTCATTAAATATTGCTCTTCTTTAGCTTTCATTCTAACCATTTAAAACTTAAAACCCATTCTTAGCCTGTGTGCCACACGAACACAGATGTGAAGTTGGGTTTGAGCAGTGAGCTGCAGTTTACTGACGTCTAGACTAGACTTCTGTGGATCTCAGCAACAGAATCAGAACGTGCCTGAGCATCTGCGTGTGCTAAATAGACTGGACAAGAATAAAAGTAGAAAATGAACATATGTTAGCACTGAGCTTCATCTGCTCTTCGTCACCCATATAGATAATGCAGGTCAGATAAAAGTACCCATCAAAATTCCATGAGCTGTGTTAGACTGTTAAAAGGGTGGCTGTTAATATCTAATGATGAAAAGGAAATTTTGATGTGTGGAGTTGACATTAATATGCTAGAATCTCAACTTGTGACTAGGTAACTAGATTCGTAGCTATATGAAAATCAAACGAGATGCTCACTGTAAAAAAAAATTCCCATATTCAGCCCAATTTCCTGAAATATCAATATTTGCAATCCTGAGCACTAATCATCCCAAGACTCTACAAGGTCCTCAAAGAAAATGCAGTTAAGTGCAATAATGACCTTCCTGGTTTACCAGACATTGGTGGTAAAGAGTTTTCTTCTCATTTACCAACTTCCTAATTGACAGTAGCTGCCCAGAGTCCTGAGATGAGGAGTCTCATGATTGACTAGTAATGTCTGCATGGGTGAGAGTGTGGGAACACATGGCACAAGTGCTAGAAATTTGCTCTCCCTGTATGTGCAGTGTGATACAAGGGCAGGAGGGTGGGGGGGGGGATTAGATTTTGAACCACATGAAGATCTGATTCCACTATACATGGGCTTTTTTTTTTTTTTACCTTTTATTATGGAATATTTTAAACATACAAATAAGAGAATGGTATAATGAGCCCCCATGTACCTATCACCCAGCTTCAACAATTATCAACTCATAGCCAATCTTCACTTTCCTTTCCCCACATTATTAAGAAGGAAATCCCAGACATCATAGCATTCACAAGCCATTTTTGGACCAGTTTCTGACCCCACCTAGGATGCCTCTGTTGTTATACAATAAATACTTTTAAATTGTTTGGTGTTTTTTTCAGTGTGCAATATTAAGGCACAGTCAGACTGAGCTCCTTTTGAAAGGGTCTATAAACGGTTGATTAAAACAAAACCTTCAGTTAACTACGTTGTAATCTAATAAGCCTATGGCATTGGTATATACGAGCTTGAAGACGTGATTCATTTATGGTTTATTTATTTATTTATTTATGGCTGTGCTGGGTCTTCGCTGCTGTGCGGGGGCCTTCTCTAGTTGTGGCGAGCGGGGGCCACTCTTCATCGCGGTGCGCGGGCCTCTCATTATCGCGGCCTCTCGTTGCGGAGCACAGGCTCCAGACGCGCAGGCTCAGCAATTGTGGCTCACGGGCCTAGTCGCTCCGCAGCATGTGGGATCCTCCCAGACCAGGGCTCGAACCCATGTCCCCTGCATTGGCAGGCAGATTCTCAACCACTGCGCCACCAGGGAAGCCCTGAAGACGTGATTTATAATGTATGCATACCCTCAGGTTCAGCCAGCAATTGCCACGTGCCAGCCATGTGTCAGACACCACACTCAGCATAGTCACCTCTTTTTGTCCGAGCCCTGTAGGACATCGTTATCACAAGGCCAGCTGAGGCACACGTGTGCTAAGTGATGGATCTGAGGCCAGTGAGACAGAAGGGGAGGGCAACTGAGGAAATAATTTGCTGTTTTAGTGAAACATGACTTCCAAGACGCCTGAGCTTCCTCTACCTTATTCAACATAACTCTGATGCTCCCTTTGGTAGATTTCACTTTTTCTAAAGTTGTCATTGAAACCCAAGTCCAGTAACTACGTGAAGTTTGGCTAGTCTGACAAAAACCATGAAGAGACACCTGGAGGGGAACATGTGAGTTTAGAGCTAATATTTATGACCATGGAAATAAGGAAGGCAAGAAATGTTATTACATGCTCTGACTGCCAGCGTGTCCTACATCCCCAGACTTTAGAGAAGAAGTGCATGATCTGATCTCAAAACCGTCTTTAGGATCTTTTGCAGTAGTTTCATTTCTACCTTGAGAAATGGGTGGGAAGCTGGAAATGAGAATGAGAAAACATTCCTAACCTCACAAACGGCTGGAGGCAGTTAGACCTTTATGTTGAAAAATCAACATGCCGGGGACACCAGTACATCTGCCAGTATAGTACGATAATGCAAGGAGGGGGAGGCAGGAGGACTTGACCTCTAACTGGCTGGTTGCCACCCCCACCCCCGTCACGTCTCTCTGATCTTGTTTCCTTGTTAATAAAATCAGAAGGGTAGACTATCAGAAATTTCAGTTGATAGCATGTGGATGTGTTCTTTGGCATATGGATTGTGCTGTTGTTGTTATTGTTGTATTAATTTGAATCAGCTGCCAATATTGAAACACTGGGACACTTCCCATCTTTTCTGGACCCCTATTTTAAATGGCAAGAATTTGGAATCTCCAAAAGAGCCGCTGCCTTCAGAAAGGATATATGGTCTCTTGTTCTCCCCAATCACCACCACTCCTTATTGTCCTTATTGTCTCCCTGACAGTCTGAGGGCCGGTTGCCCCTTCTCACTGTACTTGCAGTGACTTCTGACATATTTCACTCTTACATTCCCCGCCTGGTCCCTGGAGACTTTTGCAGTTATAACCTGGACTTTTTGAACTCGGAGGTCTCGGAGATTCCATGGTTGTCTGGTTGTCTGGTAACATCCCAGATGGCTAAGGTTGCAACATGTTGTCTAATTAAAGTCTTCCAGCTTTGGGAGCTTTGGAGTCCAAACTGCAGAACTCACTTTTTCACCCAGGTCACTGTAATTTTCAGAGGAAATGCTGACTCTGGATCTGGGAGATGAGGTGAGAGCGTTAGAGTCCTGTGTTCTGTTTAATTACATCTCCCTACCTTTGCCTTGGTTTTCAGCATTCACTGAGGTTGTTTTTTTGTTTTTAACTTTCTGGCTAGATACTCAAATCTGAACTGTGGCCAACTAGAGTGTTCTGGACGCTTGTTTTATCATCATCTATTTGCATAGTCTTTTATAATTTTCAAAATTCTCTCCTAAATATCATTTGCTTTTCACACTAACCCTGTGAGAGATAGAGCATGTATTGCTATACCTATTCTACAAAAGTGAGGACAAAATAGGACAAAAACCTTATTAACAAAGGTTTTTACATTTCAGCCTCTTCCCTTAAATCAGACCCCAATACTTTGTTTTTAAAGCTATTTCCAAAATACAAAAGTAAATACGTGTTTATTTAATTAAAGCATCATTCTCCGAGGTCTAAAGACTTCCAGACTGCATTATTCTCCCTCCCCACTGAGATATAATTGAAGATTGATATGATACATTTTATTAATTAGGCCTGTCTGGTTTTCCCACAGAGAAAAAAGGAATGTGTCATCTTTTATGCCAGCCTATTTAAATAAAAATCCACTTGGATTTAGCCGTTTCTTGCTGGTGCTATACCAAAATGACCAGGGTGTGAAATGTGAAGTATTTACATTTATCATTCTCGGGGAACAAATATGAATTGTTGTAGCAAAATATATTGTTTCTCAGAACACTGCGCATCTGAGTATTATGCAGGATTTGTCTCTTCCAATTGACTGATTTACCTGCAAACTAATCAAAATGAGTTGAGTGAAATCATTAGAAGACATACAGAGAGTAGGGTGTACTCTCCTTGGTTTCAGAGGACATTGCTCTGTGTGTATGTGTGTGTGTATGTGTTAGTTAATTTTATGTGTCAAGTTGACTGAGCCACAGTACCCAGATACATTATTTTAGATGTTTCTGTGAAGGTAATGTTTTTTTTAGTTGGGATTAACATTTAAATCAGTAGACTTGAGTAAAACAGCTTACCATCCATTCAGTGGGTAAACCTCATCTAATCAGTCAAAGGCATTAATAGAAAAAGACTAACTTCCCCAGAAGAAGAGAGAATTCTGCCAGCAGGCTACCTTTGGACTTGTACGGCAGCTCTTCTCCAGACTTCTGATCTGCCCTGCAGAGTTTGGACTTGTCACTGTCTGTAATCTCATAAGCCAGTTCCTTAAAATCAGTCAATCAATCTACCTATCTCTGTATCTATCTATACATATACATATACATACATCTTTTTGGTTCTGTTTCTCTGGAAAAACCTAACTAATATAGCGTGTGCGTATGTGTTAGAGAGACAGATTGTGTGTGCATTATATCCTAAAACAATTAAAACTATAAACCAGGAGATGGCAAACATTTTCTGTAAGGGGCAAGAGAGTAAATATTTTAGGTTTTGAGGGACATATGATCTTTGTTTGCAACTACTCAGCTCTGTTATTGTAGCTCAAAAGCAGCCATAGACAGTGTGAAACAAGTGGGCATGACTGTGTTCCAATAAAACTTTATTTATAAAAACAGGTGGTGAGTCAGATTTGGCCCATAGGCTATATAGTTTGCAGACTTCTGCTGTCCACTCCAAACACGTTGTCTAATATAGTCATTGCAACTGTTATTGGTTGATAGATAAAATATTGAGCATTTACCACATGCCCAAGTATTTTGTGGCATGTAATGTGTACACATTTCAACTACAACTCAAATGTGCAAGATATAAAATCCTTATTTTTATGTAGCAACTTAATATCTAATTTTAGCTCCCATTCCCCCAGAGTGACAAAACTTCACATCTTTGGCTTAAGAAGGCAACAAACAGAAAACGAAACCCTCTCTCAAAAGATCAGCTCTGGTAATTAAATACCTCTGCTTTCAAGAGCCTATTCTAGAGCTAAAAGCGAAGTTTCTGACTCATTATTCTAGGGCCTCTTGGAACCCTCTTCCCTCCCCTGGTCCCTATCCTCCACGCACGTATACCCGCACACAGATTTCACCACTGCAGCAGACATGGAAAGCCATCCTTGATTCCAGAAGTTTAGGTTTCTGGCTGTTTGTTCTCTGGACCTATTAGATAGCAGTTGCCAGTTATGCCTTTTTTATACCTGAAGGCTACATGCAATTTTAAAAACCGATTGCCTTATGGGGTGATGGCTAAGGAGCATGGGGTTTCTTTTTGGGTGATGAAAATATTCTAAAAGGGATGATGGTGATGGTTGTACAACTCAGTGAATATAATAAAAGTCATTGAATTGTATACTTGAAATCAGTGAATTATATGGTATGTGAATTATGTCTAAATAAAGCTGTCTAAAAAAATACTTAGATTAAAAAAATAAAAGAAGAAATGGCCGAGCTCTCCAGGACCCATGACTATGTGTCTGAGGAGGTCAATGGAAACTCCTGTGAGGTGTTCTGTTTCCCGAACACTGTACTTTGTTGCCTTCCTCACGTTCCCTATACTGCAAAACTCTGTCACCCTGCTCCTCTCCTCCAAATGTTATGTATATATACTTGACCTAGAGAATTCCAGCTCATCCTTTGGGAAACAGTTCAGACATTAGCTGTTTCCATGACGTTTTCCTTGACCCGTTGAATGCAAGTTAAGAGCCTCGGCCATGTGCTTCTATTATATCATGAAATCTCCTTATCACAGCCTGTTTCATACTGTATCACAATTGCCTCCTCACCAGACTGTGAGCTTTGTGAAAGCAAGAGTCACTTTCATCACGTTCACTGTCATATTCCTAGTGCTCAGAGCGGTGCCTGGAAAATAAGACAGAGTAGATTGGTGGATGGATGGATGGATGCATGCATGCATGGATGCATGGATGCATGCATGCATGCATGGATGCATGGGTGAATGATCCACCCCTTAACATACAGTTTAGGATTTTTCTGTTATGAGATAAAAACGGATGAAAGGTAGAGTATAAAGAAGGTGTTTTTCAACTCTGAGGTGAGGAGAAGGAGAGAGGTGGGGATGTTACCATTCAGATCAGTCATTTCCTTTTTTCAGAATCTTAATTTTTTTTGAGTGGTGTGTAATGAAGGCTTTCTCTGGGGATAGTGGCTCATGCACATTTGCTATTATAATTGACCCAGTTCTGCTATCCCGCTGTTCTCCCAGCTTGTCTGTAAATTAGAGAACATCTTTCAACTTGGTGGAGGTGCTATATTCTAACACAGGAACAGCAGGATGGCATTATGTGTAGGATAATTTAGAGACATCACTGCAACTCACATGGGATGCCCCATACTTTCTTTCAATGCGTGAAATCACTCACCAGGACAAGACCAAATTGAATGAGAGTCAATTTGCAGGACCAACAGTTTTTTTAATCAAAGTATAGTTGCTGTACAATATTATATAAGTTATAGGTGTACAATGTAGTGATTCACAAGAACCAACCATTTTTAAGCAGGCCAGGAGCAGGGTTAACGTGTTGAAAAATGAAGAATTTTCTGGGTGACTACCTCTTCCCTGTCCATCTGCTGCCTCCCTAATGGCACCTACAGTGGTCTAACACGGCCACCAACTCAGCATCCCAAGCCCAGCTTTAAAAATATATCAACCTTTTTATCAATATGTAACAATCAGTTGGAAGTTGACTCAGAGGCCACCTGGTCCAACCTGCTACTTAATGCAGGAATCCCTTCTGCAGTACTCTGAACAGATGGTGTTCAGCTTGTTCTTTGTGCATCCCTGGGGACAATTACTCATTACCTCAAGAGACAACTGATGATGGCATAGAAAGTTTGGTTCAGAGGAGCAGAGTCCTAAAGGGCACAGTTTGGAGACACACCAGCCTCGGACTCATGACTCTGCTCCTGACCAGCCGGGTGCCCTTGGGAAAGTTACGTAACCTCGATAAACCTTATTTCCCTATCTATACAAAAGGGAGGTCAGAATTATCTGACTCATTATATTATTAGGATTAAATGAGAAAGTGTGTGCAAAGCATTTAGTGTATCACTTGGTATGTAAGAAATATTTAATAAGTAGTAGTTTAAAAATAAAACCAAAGAAAGTTTTTAAAAGGTTCTAAGAGTACTATATTTGCATGTAAAAGTCAAGAAGAGAATGAGCTACAGTTACCATGATTGTTGGTCTTGCCAATACCTCACACTAACAGGTAGGGCATCTTATGACTCTACTTGGGTTTGAAATGAAGGACTCTGAACTCATTCCTAGTTAAATAGACTTAGGAGTAAGGTATTGCTAAGCAGAGACAGTAATGCATGGGAAATGGCTCCATAGTTATCTAGATATTGAGACACTCCACTTTCATATGTAAAAACTCCTTGGGAGTCCTATCTACGCCCCTTGGTCGCCTTGCTTTGCCAAGCCCTCTGTTCCTACTGCAACAGCTAGTGACTACCATTAGATGACACAAAATCACACAGATCAATTAATTTGGAAGAAAGGGCCATTTCTTTACTATCAGTACCCACATGCAGAATTTGATGACTCCAATTGTGATTTCAGTTCATTTTTTTCTATTTGTAAAGCTTGAAATTACCTAGCTCATCAAGGTGCTAATTGGAATCTCTGCCTGATCTCTAAAAGCAGTTGGCTGTTGTTTCACAAACAAAAGACCATTGTTCTTGATTTTTCTGAATTACCTTGCATTATAATCAAGGGCTATCCTTGCAAGTAAGAGGGTCATGCATTAGGGCCAGCTCTCAGTTTAGCAAACCAAAAAAGGAATAAAATTTGTAATGACTCTTCAAGAGCTATAATCACCAACTTTTACTTCTTAAAGGAGGAGTCGGCACTAGAACCTGTTTCTTCAAAGTGGCCATGAGATACAGGGGACAGAGCTAATCAGAAATATTCAAGAGTACTTCTCAGGTGACCAAGGACATTTCAGCATTTCCCACAATCCACATCTCAGTCAGACTCACCTGCCTAATTTACAGCACATCTTGTGCACGTGGGCTGAGCATAAGGTTGGTGTGAAATGGCCTTCCCAGTAATTAAGAACAAGGGCCTCAAACTTTCTTTTAGGACCATAAGGTCATTACTTTATGGTGACCAACTGCCTCCAGCTGCAAAAAAACATTTGGGTCCGATTCTTCTGGATGCAGGCAGACATCTTCAAGCTCAGGAAGAATATGAAGGCTTTTTCTGAATGAAAGAACTTTAGGGAAATCCAGGTTTTTTTCCTTCAATGAATTTAGTCCTGAACAATTCCTAGAGGAACTGCAATGGCTGATTTTATTTTTCCTAAACCCTGTGCTTTTGAACCCGTTACTCCTTCACACGGCATACCCATAGTCTCACCCCCTGATTCTCTTTATCAGGTTAACTCCTACTTAACTTGAAACATCACCCATCCCTGGACTTCCCCCAGCCTCTCTGTATCTTTGTATGAAGCCTGCACTGTTGTCTTGTAATTTACCTGCTTGCCCACCTGTTCGCAGAACGCTGTGCACTCCACCTTTGTACCCTCATGGTACCTAATAACTTCCCAATAATAATTTTGTTCAGTAGCTCTGACAGAAAACCAACTACTCTAATTGAGATATTTATTTTTCTCATTCAACACATATTTATTGAGTTATTATACCTAAGGAAGAGCAAAGTATAAGGGAATGAGGTTCTCAAGTCAGCAGGGCTGAGAGAACAAATTATAGTTTTAAAAAATTACCTTTGGAAATCTCTTTAATTGTATCTATAGTACATGGTTTTATATGTTCAACCCTGTACAGTAATTCTAATGCAGTCTAAGGTTTGATAGCCACTGAGTTAAAACAAGGAGCAAAGGGCTGCCTAAATGCATATATCTGGGCAGGCAAGTCATTCTGCATTTAAGTAACTTAAGTTCCTATCTGTGAATCAGAGTGTGGGTGTAATGTTCCTGTTCACCTTAAGGTTTCTTTTAATATTAAGTCCCTATAGTCTTAACACATACAAAGATGTTTGTTTTATGAACTAAATGAGACAATTATAAAAACACATAGCATAGGTCCTGGGCACCTTGTGAAAGCTCCATAAATGTTTGCTAAATTGAAATGTATATCTTAACTTGATTGAAGCCACATACACATTTGTTTTTGAAAATTATAGAGAAGAAGTTAACCACCTCTTTTTTGGACGTTCTTACTATGGCTTCACTGACTGGCTGCCACTGTCAGTCCTGGGTCTTGGCGTCCTGGAGCCCAAGAAGCAGAGAGTTTGGTTCTAATGACAGTGTTTGCATCAGATGTATGAATGATGTGACTGCGCTGCGTGTGACCATGCTCTGCCAGCCGCCAAGTAAGACGGTTAGGGGAGGCAAACGTGTCCCTGACCCTGGGGAGAGCCATGTCACGTATGAAAGACATAGATTGAACAAATAACAACAAAGGGGCATCTGTTATGGAAGAGGGAAGTGAGAGTGGCCAAGAAGCCTATTACAGTCTAGTCTGAGGGTCAGTGAAGACTTCCCTGAGGAATTGGTATTTAAGTAGTAATTAGCTAAATGAACAGTAGGGGGCAGTGTTGAGTAGGGGAACAGAGGAAGATCCCAAGACAAGAGAGGCTGAAGGAATGAAAGAAGTCCAGTCTAGTTGGAATGTGGAGGGTGGGCTTAACCATTGCCTCCACCCCAGCTGTGTGCTGTCCTTGGTTAATCTGATTCTCTGCCCACCCTCTTTCTTCCCCAAGGCAGCAGACCCTCCGCCAGAGAAGAATATACAGTCACATTAACCAGTCTGTCTCTAAGGTCACGAGCCCTAACCTCAGCTGGGTTATAAGTACAGAGCAGAAACCCTTGGACATGTCTTTAGTCTGTTCCCTATCATAGCCCTAGAGTTACTGCATACCACTCCTTTCTCTTAAGACCTTTCATAGCCCCCTCACTATGCCTCCCTCTCTTCTGACGGCTTTGCTTCCTTTTTCATATAAAAAAAAAAAAAATAGATGCAATCAAAAGAGAATGTCCGCACATTTCAACCACTACATCTACTTGTGTGTTTTCCACCTGCCTTCCTCCAGTTACCGGGATCAACTGTCCATGCTTCTCATTAAAGCAGCCCCTCTGTTCCTGCAGTGGATCCCATCCCCTTGCGCCTATTCAGTGATATTAGTCCAACAATTGACCACCCGTCCCCTGTATCTTCAACTTTCTCCCTCTGAATTATCCCTATGAGTGGTCAAATATACTCTCATCTCCTAGCCAAGAAAAACAAAAGAGAAGAAATAGAAGAAACCTTCCCTTGACCTCTATATTACTCCTGGCTACCCCATTTCATACCCCCCTTATAGGAAAACTCCTTGAAAAGGTCTCTACTTTCTGTCCTCTCATTTTTCCTTGCTCCCCTCCAGGTAGTAGGCTTTCTCCCTCCACTCCAGAGAACACTTTCCACAGTCATCAGTGACCAACACCAGAGGTGAATTTACCCTGAAACTAATAAAGCTTACACTTCAGTGATCCTCATTTTCACAAGCCCTTTCAAGACCATAGCTCTAATTTATATGCTCTCTCTCAAAGACAGTCTCCAAATTATATAAACCTTGGACCCCACAAAACCTGGATCTGCCCCTCACTTCCACATTGACATATCCAATGGTCGGTGTTTCTAGTCCTTTTCTTACTACATCTATCAGCAGCATGTGACATTGTAGGTCACTCCCTCATTCTTAAAAATGTCTCTTCCCTTCAGGTGCCCTTTCTCTAGATTCCCCTCCTAGTCTGCTGGCTCTCCTTCTCCATGTCTTTGGCTATTTCTTATCTCCCTGCCCTTCTAATCACTGTTATGCCCCAGGACTCAACGCTGGGACCTTATCTTCAGTCATTCCCTAGATAATCTCATTCAGTTTCATGGTTTTAAATACCATCTCTATGCTGATGACTCACTTATGTACCTTTAGCCCAGGACATTTCTCCTGAACTCCAGATTTGTATGCCTATGTAGTTACTCACTCTCCCTGTTGGATGTCTGATATCTTAAATACTAACTTTGAATTCTTGATTTTCCACCAAACCTGAATTCCTATAGTCTTTCCTGTCTCAGTAAGTGATAATTCCATTCTTCCAGGTGCTCAGGAAAACAGTACAAAACAAAACAAAAAACCTCTTGCTTTCATGTTTTACATTCAATTTGTCAGAAGATCCTGTTGCTTCTCTCTTAAAAATAATATCCAGCACCTGACTACTTCTCATCATTCTCGAATACTGCTCTCTTACCCCCATGCTGCCGTTGTCTCTTGCCTGGATATTGCAGTCACCTGCTAACTCATCTTCCTGCCTCCACAATTGACTGTTTATATTTGTTATATTTTAGTCAAAGTCAGATCATATCACTTCTTTGTTCAAAATCATCTAACTGGGGATAGGGGCTAAATATAGAGAGAGGAAGTGAGACAGGGAAGACCGGATGGTTAAAGGACCCATGAGTGCTTTTAAGGAGTTAGGTCATCATCCTCGGTGAAATGGAAAGTATCTGAAGAGATTTAAAAGGGGACTTACCCAAATTTTCTTTTTAAATGATGCTTTGCTTTGATAATACATTCTGCCCCAGAAGAACAGAGTCGTAGGATTTCTAGTACCCTCTAGAATTTGAGAACTTGGACATACGTGATAGCCAATATTGTCATTTATGTTTACAAAGAAAGCTAAAAATGATAGCATCTCCATACATTGACTGTGCTTGTTTGTTTTTTAAATAAGGAATTAAATAAATTCACTCCAAGTTCTTTATACTTTTACAAAACGGTAAAATCCAAAAAAATGTCAGATAAGTAGATGGGAAATCCATAGGAACAATGCAGCCTTTTTTTTTTTTCTTTTTTTTTTTTTTTGAGATTATATTGATATTAGGGTTGTTTCTATGACTTGATTCTCAAGGATTTCAATGATCTAGCTCCTCTGTTTGCCTTATTTATGTATGAGGCATATGCAGGTAAAGTTTTTATCAGCCAGTTGAAATTTCCTGATCATTTTCTGGGTCTAGTTGCATCTGTGTTGGGTATTATAGGGTACTGTTAGTAATGAAATGTTGACCTAGCACTTCAGCTATTGTTTAAAACAGTGTTTAAGGGCTGGGTGGCTAAAATTTGCTTCCTTCATTCCAATGACCCTCTGCTTGGGGTTAGCTTTCCTCTCTTGAAACTACAGATCTACGTTTCCCATCCTTTTAACAACTCATTTCTCAGCTCAACATCCTTCTCTCCATGACCCCGTTACCATAAATTCTACCTAGGCATCAAGTTAATGGTCCAGCAAAAATGTGGATATTTTCCCTCCCTAAGTCATCCCCAAACAAACTCAGGAAGAAATGTATTGAGATTCAACCTAGTGAAACCAAAGCCAAAAGAATCTAACTTTCTTTGGAAAATGATTCTCAGTTTAAAAAAAAAGAGCAGTAAGGGTTTTGCATCTTATCCTTCAGGAAGCTCCAGAGTCAAATTGACTTTATACAGCTTCTCTTGCTGATATGGTAGGAGTTCTATTTGAAGGGAAATTAAATATCCACAGTTTAGCAAGTCAGACTGTACTATTTTAATTTAGGTTTTCTGTTACTGTTGGTGGGAGACAATTCTCTTGGGTCTCTTGTGTTTCTGCGTGTCTTGTGAGTGAGGCACTAGCTGCCTTTTGTTCCAAACTCTCTTCTCAAGGATGTTTATATGGTGAACAGCTTTAGGAAATAAAGAAAATGTCTCCTCCAGAACACAGGGCAGCCAGGCTTACTCTCCAGTATAATAACTATCTCCCCCCCCAGAGCAAAGGACAGGCAAGTTGCTGCCCATTAAAGATGATTTGGGTTCCTTAAGTTCAGGGTTCCTCTCCTGTAACACAAACCACTGCATTTGCAGACATCCATCCGGACCCATCTATATTGCCCCCCTCCCACCCATGGGATTTGGGGTAAGGGAAATTGACAGTGATATGACGATGCCTGTGCTCCTTGCTATGCCATCAGTGAAAGTCCCTTGTCTCTGACGAGGAATATCATGTGTTTTTCAGGCTACCTTATTAGCTTGCAAGTCAGGTGAAATCTCAGACTCTTCAGCTATTGACAACTATGAAATAATGTCAGTTATTTAAATAATGTTTTAAACAGGAAAAATATTGCTTTAAAATCTATACTGAGTGATTCTGTAACATGAAACATATGCCTCTGAGTTTGTCCATACTTTTATCTTTTTTTTACTTTACTCAATGTATTTCCTCTGCCTGGAATTTCATGCCCTCCACATATTTATCTAAGTCATTTAACAGCTGTTATTTGGAAAATTTTCTGAAGAGTGTCACTTTTTAATATATAAAGAAGTCAATAGCTCATGTTGCAAAAACTGATTGAAATAAAAGGATTTGACGTTAATCACATTTTGTACTATGGTAGGCAACAATTTTAATAAGGAATATTCTTTCATTCCTTTGTTCAACCGTTTATTATGTACCTAGTTTGTGCCAGGTACAGTGTTGGATGTTGAGGATATAGAAATAGGGAATTCTTAGTATAATGAAGCACAGGAGTAAAGGAACATAAAATAATGAGATAAAGATGAGACAAAATCCATGCCAATATGGATTTTATAATCTTCTCCCACCATTACAAACCATGGCTCTGTACAGCTTTTGCGAGTTATTTAGAATTATATGGTACCCTATGACTCTGACCCACCTCTCCTTCTTAGACCATTATCTTATACCACAGAGGGAGAAATGAAATGTGTCTACCCTGTGGACACGTGTATTAGTAAGAACTTTGGTTGCAAGTGAAAGAACGCCTGATTCAAGCATATTTTTCCCAAGGATATGGGGATGGTAATGACTGACTGGCTCACATAACTGAAAAGTCCAGGGGGTGGTATGCCCAGACATTTCTAGATCCAAGCACTCAAATGATAGAACCCAATATCCACTTTACTCTTTCCATTTCTGAGTTCTGGTTTCCCTGTGTGGATTCTGTTCTCCAGAAGGCTCTCCCATAGTTCTGTCAAGATGCCTCCTGGGCTTCCATTCCATCCTTTAATTTACTCAAGAAAAAAAAAGAAATAATCTTTTCTCAGAATTTCCAATAAAAATCCCGGAATTAAACCCCAGCAGCCTAACTCAGATCACATACTTATTCCTGAACCAGTAATGCCAAGGGAGTACTATGCTCAGATTGGCCAGGGATGGGTCATGTGACTCTCCCTGGAGTTGGAGGTAAAGATAGATAGATCCACTCAAACCGTATTACCGACTATATGGAAGGGATGGATCCTTAAAGAAATTCTACTTACTGTAACTAGATGAATGGGGGACACACAAAAACAATATATGTCTCTTGTTAACCTAAAGGTCTTTTTTTTTTTTTTTAAATAAAGACTAGGAGTCCTTTCTCTTTTTTTTTAATTAATTAGTTTAGTTAGTTAGTTATTTTTGGTTGTGTTGGGTCTTCGTTGCTGCGCGCGGGCTTTCTCTAGTTGCAGCGAGCGGGCGCTACTCTTCGTTGCAGTGCGTGGGCTTCTCATTGCAGTGTCTTCTCTTGTTGTGGAGCACGGACTCTAGGCATGCAGGCTCAGTAGTTGTGGCGCACGGGCTTAGTTGCTCCACGGCATTTGGGATCTTCCCAGACCAGGGCTCGAACTCAGGTCCCCTGCATTGGCAGGTGGATTCCCAACCACTGTGCCACCAGGGAAGTCCCTAAAGGTCCTTTTTTTAAATGTTCAAATATAGAAACTATTTATAAACATTTCTTGAAATCATCGAATACATATAGTACAATTGGAAGGTAGGTTACTCAAGTCTGTTGCTAAAGCAGACATCAATTAAACAATGATTGCCAATATACAGAACAGTATCTTCATGTTTATGTTGCTTTAAATGTTGGTCTAAATTGCATAACATCATTAAAATGTAGTGAAAGCTTAGTGGTACATTTTCCCACATTGTTTTAAATGCAGGGAATAATACCTGTAGGATGCCCATCTAGTAACCCTCAAGGTACCACCATTCACCTGGTGGTAGCTTACCTAGGTTGAAAAAAATTCTGAAGTGCTAGCCTTATAAACTTACCTGCTATTTTCTCCCTGTTAACATCAACCCAAGGAACCAAATGTGATGTGAGAGTTGATAGGTTGGAAGAAAAGAAATTACATTTTTACTCTTCCTTGAGGGCTTTAATTTATAATAATCCATGCATTGTAATGATTCAGCAAAGTTTTGTTAGAAACTTCTGCATATCATAGGCATCCTTAATATCATAGTTAATCAAAGTAGGCATCTCTTTTCTCACAAGTTAAAGTTCCAGTTTCTAAATTGAGCCATCTTCTTGTTACAATAATTTTACAGGTAGGTTGCTAAAGAAATCCACTTGTGATAATACAAATAAGAATATATATGGTAAATTGCATTACCGTAACAGATATTTGTTACCCTTCTCTGGAGATTTACACTGCCCTGCCCGTGTCAGGAATCACATGATTTGAGTTGACCAATGAAGTGTGAGTAAAAGTGACAGATGCTACTTCTGAGCAGAAACTTAAAGAGCCATTGCTTGGTTCTGCCATTTTCTCTCTTCCTTTCTGCCACAAGATAAGCAAATTGTTTTTGTTAGCCATTGAAATTCTGGGTCCTTGTTACTGCAGCATAACTTAGCCTAAACCCACTGATACAAACCCAAATAATTAAAAGGATATTGCAGCCGCTTAAATGTGATTATGCTCTCAGTTTAAAAATAGCTTTGTAGCGGGGGGACCTTCAGGATGGTGGAGGAGTAAGACGTGGAGATCAGCTTCCTTCTCACAAATACATCAGAAATACATCTACATGTGGAACAACTCCTACAGAACGCCTACTGAATGCTGGCAGAAGACCTCACACTTCCCAAAAGGCAAGAAAATCCCCATGTACCTGGGTAGGGCAAAGAAAAAAAGAGGGCTTCCCTGGTGGCTCAGTGCTTAAGAATCCGCCTGCCAATGCAGGGGACATGGGTTTGAGCCCTGGTCTGGGAAGATCCCACATGCCGTGGAGCAACTAAGCCCATGCACCACAACTACTGAGCCTGCGCTCTAGAGCCCGTGAGCCACAACTACTGAGCCCATGTGCCACAACTACTGAAGCCCGCGCACCTAGAGCCCATGCTCCTCAACAAGAGAAGCCACAGCAATGAGAAGCCCTTGCACTGCAACAAGGAGTAGCCCCCGCTCTCCGCAACTAGAGGAAGCCTGCGCACAGCAACAAAGACCCAGTGCAGCCAAAAATAAATAAATACATATATAAATAAATTTATTAAAAAAAAGAAAAAACAGAGACAAAAGAAGAGGGATGGGACCTGCACCACTGGGAGGGAGCTGTGAAGGAGGAAACGTTTCCACACACTAGGAAGCCCCTTTGCTGGCAGAGACAGGGGCTGGGCGGGGGAGGAAGCTTCAGAGCCACAGAGGAGAGCGCAGCAACAGGGGTGCAGAGGGCAAAACGGAGAGATCCCTGCGCAGAGGATTAGTGCCAACCAGCACTCACCAGCCTGAGAGGCTCGTCTGCTCACCCACCAGGGCGGGTAGGGGCTGGGAGCTGAGGCTCGGGCTTTGGAGGTCAGATCCCAGGGAGAGGACTGGGGTTGGCTGCGTGAACACAGCCTGAAGGGGGCTAGTGCGCCACAGCTAGCTGGGAGGGAGTCCAGTAAAAACTCTGGACCTGCCTAAGAGGCAAGAGACCATTGTTTCAGGGTGTGCGAGGACAGGGGATTCCTTCCCTGTCTGCCCACAGAAGGCAGAGCACCACCTAAACGAGCTCCAGAGACGGGTGCAAGCTGTGGCTATCAGCTCAGACCCCAGAGGCAGGCATGAAATGCTAACACTGCTGCTGCAGCCACAAAGAATCCTGTGTGCAAGCACAGGTCACTATCCACACACCTCCTACCCAACCCCCTCTGGGACCCTGTGCAGCCCACCACTGCCAGGGTCCCGTGATCCAGGGACAAGTTCCCCAGGAGAACACATGGTGCACCCCAGGCTGTTGCAATGTCACACTGGCTTCTGCCGCTGCAGACTCACGCCGCATTCCAATTATAACTGTTGTACCCCTCCCTACCCCCAGCATGAGTGAGCCAGAGACCCCTAATCAGCTGCTGCTTTAACCCCATCCTCACTGTGCGGGAACAGAAACCTAAGGGCAACCTACATGCAGAGGTGGGGACAAAACCAAAGCTGAACCCCAAGAGCTGTGCGAACAAAGAAGAGAAAGGGAAATTTCTCCATGCAGCCTCAGGAGCAGCAGATTAAATCCCCACAGTCAATCAACTTGAGGTACCCTGTATCTGTGGAATACCTGAATAGGCAATGAATCAACCCAAAATTGAGGCAGTGGGCTTTGGGAACAACAGTAGTCTTGGGGTTTTCTGTCTGCAACTGACTTGTTTCTGATTTTTATGTTTATCTTAGTATAGTTTTTAGCGCTTGTTGTCACTGGTAGATTTCTTTATTGGTTTGGTTGCTCTCTACTTTATTACTTTTTAATTTTTTTCATTTTAATAATTTTTTTATTTTTTATTTTATTTAATGTAAAAAATTTTTTTTCTTTCTTTTTTTCTCCCTTTTCTTCTGAGCCATGTGGCTGACAGGGTCTTGGTGCTCCGGCCTGGTGACAGGCCTGAGACTCTGAGGTGGGAGAGCCGAGTTCAGGAAATTAGACCACCAGAGACATCCCGCCCCCACGTAATATCAATCAGCAAGAGCTCTCCCAGAGATCTCCATCTCATGCTAAGACCCAGCTCCACCCAATGGCCAGCAAGGTCCAGTGCTGGAGGCCCCATGCCAAACAAATAGTAAGACAGGAACACAACCCCACCCATTAGCAGAGAGGCTGTGTAAAATCATACTAAGTTCACAGACACCCCAAAACACCACCAGACGTAGCCCTGCCCACCAGAACACAGGCACAAATCCCCTCCACCAGGAAGCCTACACAAGCCACTGAACCAAATTTACCCACTAGGGGCAGACACCAAAAACAATGGGAACTACAAACCTGCAGCCTGTGAAACAAGACCCCAAACAGTAAGTTAAGCAAAATGGGAAGACAGAGAAACATGCAGCAGATGAAGGAGCAAGGTAAAAACCCACCAGACCAAACAAATGAAGAGGAAATAGGTAGCCTACCTGAAAAAGAATTCAGAATAATGATAGTAAAGATGATCCAATATCTTGGAAATAAAATGGAGAAAATACAAGAAACGTTTAACAAGGACCTAGAAGAACTAAAGAGTAAACAAACAGTGATGAACAACAAAATAAATGAAATTAAAAATTTTCTAGAAGGAATCAATAGAAGAATAACTGAGGCAGAAGAAGGGATAAGTGACCTGGAATATAAAATAGTGGAAATAACTACTGCAGAGCAGAATAAAGAAAAAAGAATGAAAAGAATTGAGGACAGTCTCAGAGACCTCTGGGACAACATTAAACACACCAGCATTCGAATTGTAGGGGTCCCAGAAGGAGACAAGAAAAAGAAAGGGTCTGAGAAAATATTTGAAGAGATTATAGATGAAAACTTCCATAACATGGGAAAGGAAATAGTCAATCAAGTCCAGGAAACGCAAAGAGTCCATACAGGTTAAATCCAAGGAGAAACACGCCAAGAAACATATTAATCAAACTATCAAAAATTAAATACAAAGAAAAAATATTAACAACAGCGAGGGAAAAGCAATGAATAACATACAAGGGAATCCGCATAAGATTAACAGCTGATCTTTCAGCAGAAGCTCTGCAAGCCAGAAGAGAGTGGCAGGAGATATTTAAAGTGATGAAGGGGAAAAACCTACAAGCAAGATATCTCTACCCAGCAAGGATCTCATTCAGATTCGACGGAGAAATTAAAACCTTTACAGACAAACAAAAGCTAAGAGAATTCAGCACCACCAAACCAGCTTTACAACAAATGCTAAAGGATCTTCTCTAGGCAGGAAACACAAGAGAAGGAAAAGACCTACAATAACAAACTCCAAACAATTAAGAAAATGGGAATAGGAACATACATATTGATAACTACCTTAAATGTAAATGGATTAAATGCTCCAACCAAAAGACATAGACTGGCTGAATGGTTACAAAAACATGACCCGTATACATGCTGTCTACATGAGACCCACTTCAGACCTAGGGACACATACAGACTGAAAGTGAGGGGATGGAAAAAGATATTCCATGCAAATGGAAATCAAAAGAAAGCTGGAGTAGCTATTCTCATATCAAACAAAGTAGACTTTAAAATAAAGAATGTTACAAGAGACAAGGAAGGACACTACATAATGATCAAGGGATCAATCCAAGAAGAAGACCTAACAATTATGAATATTTCTGCACCCAACATAGGAGCACCTCAATACATAAGGCAGATGCTAACAGCCATAAAAGGGGAAATCGACAGTAACACAATCATAGTAGGGGACTTTAACACCCCACTTTCACCAATGGACAGATCATCCAAAATGAAAATAAATAAGGAAACACAAACTTTAAATGATACATTAAACAAGATGGACTTAATTGATATTTATAGGACATTCCATCCAAAAACAACAGGACACACTTTCTTCTCAAGTGCTCATGGAACATTCTCCAGGATAGATCATATTTTGGGTCACAGATCAAGCCTTGGTAAATTTAAGAACACTGAAGTTGTATCAAGTATCTTTTCTGACCACAATGCTATGAGACTAGGTATCAGTTACAGGGAAAAAAATGTAAAAATTACAAACACATGGGGGCTAAACAGTATGCTAATAAATAACCAAGGGATCACTGAAGAAATCAAAGAGGAAATCAAAAACTACCTAGAAAAAAATGGCAATGAAAACGTGACGACCCAAAACCTATGGGATGCAGCAAAAGCAGTTCTAAAAGGGAAGTTTATAGCAATACAATCCTACCTCAAGAAACATCTCAAATAAACAACCTAACCTTACAGCTAAAGCAATGAGAGAAAGAAGAACAAAAAAAAAAACCTGAAGTTAGCAGAAGTAAAGAAATCATAAAGATCAGGTCAGAAATAAATGAAAAAGAAATCAAGGAAACAATAGCAAAGATCAATAAAAATAAACGCTGATTCTGTGAGGAGATAAACAATATTGATAAACCACTAGCCAGACTCATCAAGAAAAAAAGGGAGAAGACTCAAATCAACAGAATTAGAAATGAAAAAGGAGAAGTAACAACTGACACTGCAGAAATACAAAGGATCATGAGAGATTACTACAAGCAACTATATGCCAATAAAATGGACAACCTGGAAGAAATGGACAAATTCTTAGAAAAGTACAACCTTCTGAGACTGAACCAGGAAGAAATAGAAAGTATAAACAGACCAATCACAAGCACTGAAATTGAAACTGTGATTAAAAATCTTCCAACAAACAAAAGCCCAGGACCAGATGGCTTCACAGGTGAATTCTATCAAACATTTAGAGAAGAGCTAAAATCTATCCTTCTCAAACTCTTCCAAAATATAGCAGAGGGAGGAACACTCCCAAACTCATTCTACGAGGCCACCATCTCCCTAATACCAAAACCAGCAAAGATATCACAGAAAAAGAAAACTACAGACCAATATCACCGATGAACATAGATGTAAAAATCCTCAACAAAATACTAGCAAACAGAATCCAACAGCACGTTAAAAGGATCATACACCATGATCAAGTGGGGTTTATCCCAGGAATGCAAGGATTCTTCAATATACGCAAATCAATCAACGTGATACACCATCTTAATAAACTGAAGGATAAAAACCATGTGATCATCTCAATAGATGCAGAAAAAGCTTTTGACAAAATTCAACAAACATTTATGATAAAAACTCTCCAGAGAGTAGGCATAGAGGAAAACTTACCTCAACGTAATAAAGGCCATATATGACAAACCCACAGCCAACATCATTCTCAATGGTGAAAAACTGAAACCATTTCCACTAAAATCAGGAACAAGACAAAGATGCCCACTCTCACCACTATTATTCAACATAGTTTTGGAAGTTTAGCCACAACAATCAGAGAAGAAAAAGAAATAAAAGGAATCCAAATCAGAAAAGAAGAAGTAAAGCTGTCACTGTTTGCAGATGACATGATACTATACACAGAGAATCCTAAAGATGCTACCAGAAAACTACTAGAGCTAATCAATGAATTTGGTAAAGTAGCAGGATACAAAATTAATGCACAGAAATCTCTTGCATTCCTATACACTAATGATGAAGAATCTGAAAGAGAAATTAAGGAAACACTCCCATTTACCACTGCAACAAAAAGAATAAAATACCTAAGAACAAACCTACCTAAGGAGACAAAAGACCTGTATGCAGGTAACTATAAGACACTCATGAAAGAAATTAAAAATGATACAAACAGATGGAGAGATATAGCATGTTCTTGGATTGGAAGAATCAGTATTGTGAAAATGACTATATACTACCCAAAGCAATCTACAGATTCAGTGCAATCCCTATCAAACTACCAAAGGCATTTTTCACAGAACTAGAACAAAAAACTTCACAGTTTGTATGGAAACACAAAAGACCCCGAACAGCCAAAGCAATCTTGAGAAAGAAAAACCGAGCTGGAGGAATCAGGCTCCCTGACTTCTGACTACACTACAAAGCTACAGCAATCAAGACAGTATGGTACTGGCACTAAAACAGAAATATAGATCAATGGAACAGGATAGAAAGTCCAGAGATAAACCCACGCACATATGGTCACCTTATCTTTGATAAAGGAGGCAAGAATATACAGTGGAAAAAAGACAGCCTGTTCAATAAGTGGTGCTGGGAAAACTGGACAGCTATATGTGAAAGAATGAAATTAGAACACTCCCTAATACCATACACAAAACTAAACTCAAAATGGATTAAAGACCTAAATGTAAGGCCAGACACTCTAAAACTCTTACAGGAAAACATGGGAAGAACACTCTTTGACATAAATCACAGCAACAGCCTTTTTGCCCCACCTCCTAGAGAAATGGAAATAAAAACAAAAATAAATAAATGGGACCTAATGAAACTTAAAAGCTTTTGCACAGCAAAGGAAACCATAAACAAGATGAAAAGACAGCCCTCAGAATAGGAGAAAATATTTGCAAAGGAAGCAACTGACAAAGGATTCATCTCCAAAATATACAAGCAGCTCATGCAGCTCAATATCAAAAAAAGAAACAACCCAATCCAAAAATGGACAGAAGATCTAAGTAGACATTTCTCCAAAGAAGATATACAGATTGCCAACAAACACATGAAAGCATGCTCAACATCACTAATCGTTAGAGAAATGCAAATCAAAACTACAATGAGGTATCACCTCACACCGGTCAGAATGGCCATCATCAAAAAAATCTACAAACAGTAAATGCTGGGGAGGGTGTGGAGAAAAGGGAACCCTATTGCACTGTTGTTGCGAATGTAAATTGATACAGCCACTATGGAGAATAGTATAGAGGTTCCTTAAAAAACTAAAAATAGAACGCAATCCCACTACTGGGCATATACCCTGAAAAAACCATAGTTCGAAAAGAGTCATGTACCACAGTGTTCATTGCAGCTCTATTTACAGTAGCCAGAATATGGAAGCAATCTATGTTTCCATCGACAGGTGAATGGATAAAGAAGATGTGGCACATATATACAGTGGAATATTATTCAGCCATAAAAAGAAATGAAACTGAGTTATTTATAGGGAGGTGGATGGACCTAGAGTCTGTCATAAAGAGTGAAGTAAGTCAGAATGAGAAATACAAATACCGTATGCTAACATATATATGGGACCTAAAAAAGAAAAGAAAATGGTTCTGATGAACCTAGGGGCAGGACAGGAATAAAGACACAGACATAGAGAATGGACTTGAGGACATGGGGAGGGGGAAGGGTAAGCTGAGACTAAGTGAGAAAGTGGCATGGACATATGTACACTACCAAATGTAAAATAGCTAGTGGGAAGCAGCCGCATGGCACAGGGAGATCAGCTCGGTGCTTTGTGACCACCTAGAGGGGTGGGATAGCGAGGGTGGGAGGGAGAAGCAAGAGGGAGGGATTATGGGGATATATGTATACATATAGCTGATTCATTTTGTTATACAGGCGAAACTAATACAACATTGTAAAGCAATCATACTACAATAAAGATGTTAAAAAATAAATAAATAAAATGAAGTCCACATCTAAGGCAGAAGTCACACACACACACACACACACACACACACACTAAATAAATGAATGAATGAATGAATAAATAAATAAATAAAAATAAAAATAGCCTTGTACGCCCCTGCCCCCGAAGGTTAGAGATATATAGCCTGTACTAGTTAGGAAAAACTCAATATTTTGAGTGTTGGTAATGAGCTGTGTGTGACTAGCTTGCATCGTTTCTGCCTAGACATTGCATAGTTCTATTGTCATGACTCTGTGATCACAGGTATTGAATAGTCCCTTATTACTTGACTTTAAATAACTCTAATATTTGATTTTTTGTCTTAGCCAGTCCTTCAATAGTGATGTGACTTAGGTCTTGCCCTTCACGACTATTTTGTAGTACCTTGTTTTTATTCACAGTGAGTTCAAATATGTTTACTAAAGTACTCCAATCAGTCAACCTGGTGCAATCATATTCAATTCGGTCAGAAATTTTAAAGTAAAAGTCACCTGAAGGATATATTTAAACCCTTATTTTTTTTCCCATTTCTTTTTTTTTTTTTTTTTTTAATTTTTATTTATTTAGTTATTTATTTTTGGCTGTGTTGGGTCTTCGTTTCTGTGCGAGGGCTTTTCTCTAGTTGGGGCAAGTGGGGGCCACTCTTCATCGCAGTGCACAGGCCTTTCACTGTTGTGGCCTCTCTTGTTGCGGAGCACAGGCTCCAGACGCACAGGCTCAGTAGTTGTGGCTCACGGGCCCAGTTGCTCCGCGGCATGCAGGATCCTCCCAGACCAGGCCTCGAACCCGTGTTCCCTGCACTGACAGGCAGACTCTCAACCACTGCGCCACCAGGGAAGCCCCTTCCCATTTCAATGAAAGATACAGCAGTATAGTAAATTATCTATCTTCTGGATATATAATCTCAAATTATATGTATGTGTAGCAGGTACAGTTTCCAACCTGGAATAAAAAGCAAATGGACTTTTTTTTTTCACTTATGTAGAACATCTATTCTTATGGATAGCCTAAATCTGTTATTTAATTCAGGATATCACTATCTTCCACCGTTCTCACTCTGGTTTTATGTCTCAATTATGGGAGGAGTACTAATATCATGACAGCCTTCTGGGTAGTGGCAGTTGAGTCCTTGTCATTCCCCATCTACACTGACATCTGCCAAGATGACTTTATTTTTCCTGATCCTCAGTCACTGGTGCTGGCAGGATATTAGCACACCCCCTAATCCTGGCAGTAAGACCTTCACTTTATCCATTCTCTGTGTCACTTTCCTGCTGCCCTTAGGAGATAAAACGTTTTCCTCCCTCCGGTGTCACGCTCAGAGGTTTCAGTGGTCTGCCCCTTCCTGCACTTGGACTTTGCTGGGGCATGAAATAGGTACAAGGGAACATTCTCAGGAATTCCTCATTGTCTGCCCTTCTCTTGTGACTTACCCCTTTCTTCCTTTATCCAGGATATTGTTGATTCAGTCTGCTGATATGTTACTTTGACTCTTCAACTGGTCTTTGAGACCCATTGTTTATACTCAGACTAATCCTTTTGAGATCCAAAAGCTAAGAACTTGACTGTCTTATGCCTGCATACTGCCATGTCATTCCTTACTTGAAGTAGTTTGTATAGAATACTGTACCTGTTACCTAAATAGGAAAAAGGGTTACAGAATAACAGGAGGTAGCACGTGTTCCAAAAAAGAACAATCATTATTATATCAAAATACTATTCTATCACAGATATATATATATTATATATATATATATATATATAAAATATATATATATAGTCATAGATTAAACAAAACGCACAAACTTCAGGCTCTTGGTACAGCATCTTTTTATCAAAGGCCAGATATTTGGGGGGAGAAATTAATATTTGTTTTCACTGGTCCTTCCATCTATTCCTGTCTGCAGACTAGGGTGATACTGAAGAGTATATTATAAATCTTTGCCACCCAACGTGTCATGGAACACATTATCTTGTTTCACACTTACTCTGTTCAATAAAAGTATTTCCTTAGATTCACATCCTCTTCATTTATGTATTTTAATTATTACTCTCAGTAAAGAGTCCCTGAATACACTCAAATTTTACATATTTTAGTGCACTATCAGACCTTACAATGAGGACCCATCTTTTTTAACAAGAAAAATGTCATGGTTATTCTAGATAACAGGTGTTATGGTTATTCCAGATAAAAGAGTAAAGCGAAAATGAACACAATCAAATGAAAGATCAAAAAGAACACAACAAACTGAACGTGAAATATTTGTTCCTTGTTTATGAATATTAGTTTATATTTTATAATAAGCAGTTATTTCTTTCCTCTTATAGATAATCTTTTTTTTTTTTTTTTGCAGGACTACTGCCTCCGTTTATTTTTTTTTATTTATTTATTTAAAAAATTTTTTTTCAAACATCTTTACTGGAGTATAATTGCTTTACAATGGTGTGTTAGTTTCTGCTTTATAACGAAGTGAATCAGTTATACATACACATATGTTCCCATATCTCTTCCCTCTTGCGTCTCCCTCCCTCCCACCCTCCCTATCCCACCCCTCTAGGTGGTCACAAAGCACCGAGCTGATCTCCCTGTGCTGTGCGGCTGCTTCCCACTAGCTATCTATTTTACATTTGGTAGTGTATATATAAGTCCATGCCACTCTCTCACTTCGTCCCAGCTTACCCTTCCCCCGCCCCGTGTCCTCAAGTCCATTCTCTACGTCTGCATCTTTATTCCTGTCCTGCCCCTAGGTTCTTCAGAACCATTTTTTTTTAGATTCCATATACATGTGTTAGCATATGGTATTTGTTTTTCTCTTTCTGACTTACTTCACTCTGTATAACAGACTCTAGGTCCATCCACCTCACTACAGATAACTCAGTTTCAAAGTACTTTTATTTTGCTAGAGGATGACCCTTTCTTTTCGCATTGGTAATTGCTGTACTTTACCTCTTGCTGTGACTTCAGCAAAAGGTTGTCCCCAGGCCCTGATCTGGCTTTGCTCGGTGAGAGATCCCTAGAAGCTACTGTTTTAGCTTTAATCCAGTACATGCATTATTTTTTTAATTTTTTTTCTTTTTATTTATTTACTTTTGGCTGCGCTGGGTCTTCACTGCTGCGTGCAGGCTTTCTCTAGTTGTGGTGAGCGGGGGCTACTCTTTGTTGTGGTGTGCTGGCTTCTCATTGCAGTGGCTTCTCTTGTTGTGGAGCACAGGACCTAGGCGCACAAGCTTCGGTAGTTGTGGCTCGTGGGCTCTAGAGTGCAGGCTCAGTAGTTGCAGCGCATGGGCTTAGTTGCTCCACAGCATGTGGGATCTTCCCGGACCAGGGCTCAAACCCGTGTCCCCTGCATTGGCAGGCGGATTCTTAACCACTGCACCACCAGGGAAGCCCAGTATATGCATTTTGTTTATCAGGTTTTATATTTTAATGACTTCCTGAAACTCCCCAAAGTGAAATACATCATCAGTATCTCTGCAGAGGTGTGATAGCTTAATAGTCTGGCCAGTTGTCACAGGAGGAGGTAACACTACAGGCTTGGCAGATCTCAAGAGACAGTTAAGATGAGCTGGTGGTACTCGCGAGTGTTATGGGAGACAAAGAAGATAGTCATTATTTATCAACTCATTTTTGATAAATTAAAGTTTCTTTTCCCAGCCAACATAATGTTTCCACTTACCTATTCCAGTCAACTTTCCTATTATGTGGAAAGTGTTGCATGCAAATATAAGAAACTAGACAGACTCATGTTAAGGAAAAAAAAAAAAAGGTATTATAAGGTTACTGGGTATCTCACCGAAGCTAAGGCCCAGCATGCAATTTCTCAGGAAACAGTAGAGCCAAGACCTGGGCTCTGCTCCATTTGCTCTCCCTGCTCCTCCTTCCATGTGGCGGGGTGAGCCTGTGTCGTCATGGTACACAGCACGTCCTGGGTTTTGCACGTGCCCGTCCCTTAGGCTGGCGTGCCCTTTCATGGCTTCCTTTGAATAGGCATCCCCATCCCTTTTTCTCAGTAGCCTGGTTCTCCACTCTATCCCCTCACTGCTTCCTTCCTAGCATTTAAAATAATGGGAAACTATCTTGTTTACTTGTTTATTACCCCAGACTTGAATGTAAGTTTCATGAGGAGCTTGGTTCACCTCTGTATTCCCATCATCTAGACATTTGCCCCCACACAGTAGGCGCTCAATAAGTGTTGGCTGGATGAATGTAGAAATACAGGCTCAGCTGTCATGATTAGGGGTCACCAGGCAGTTAAAAGGGAAAGGGGGCCATGGTGAGCTAGGAGAGACTCCCCAGAATGTCCACAACCACTTGGCTCCCTTAACCAACCTCTAGTATTTTCTCAGCTAAGCAAGAGGATGTGCATCACGTGCTGGCCCTAGCCTAATCCCTTCACCGGTTTAGCTCAAGGAGCTAAGTCACTGTACCATTCATAGAAGATCAGGGTGTGGGTCCTGAGTCCTGCCAAATCAATGCTCCAGTTACCTCCTCACGCCAGCGTATATGAAAGGAATCTTAAAGTTTGAGATTAATTAAAGCTTAAGATTAAGATTAATCTTACAAGTCGATCCTCGTTATTCTTGGATCCCCTATTTGTGAATTTGCCTACTCACTAAAATTTATTTGCAACTCCAAAGTTAATACCTGCTGTTGATTTCATGGATGTGCACAGGGGTGGTGAAAATTTTAAGTCACTCAGATGCACATGTTTCCAACTGAGGTTGAACTAGGCGAGTCTCTGCCTTACTATTTCAGCTCTCGTGCTAGAAACAGGTGTCCTTTTTGTAGTCTCTTTACTGCCGCCTTTTTTTTTTTTTTTTTTTTTTTTTCTGTTTAAGTTGGTCCCCAAGCATAGTGCTGAAGCGCTATCTAGTGTTCCTAAGTACAGAAGGCTGTGATGTGCCTTACGGAGAAAATACATATGTCAGATAAACTTCATCAGGCATGAGTTATAGTGCTGTCCATGAGTTTAATGCTAATGAGTCAACAATATATATTAAATAAAGTGTCTTTAAACATAAAACAAGATGATGTATCGATCAGTGGACAAAACTGTTATGACAAGAGGCTTGCAGGAACCCATCCTGTATTTCCCCTAGGAGCAGTGGTTCAGTGTTTGTTATTTCAGTGTTCACGGTGACTCTACAGAACAAAACTGTCATGAATGAGAATCGACTGTGTGTATTAATCTAGTGAGACTTCCTTCAAGGAGCTTTCATACCTTCTTTTATTGACTATATCAAGTAGCCCTTCCAGATGTTTGCTTGAAGCACATCTTTGTTTTGTGTTTTTTTCAAATCAAGCCATTCAGCACACAAATCTTTGATGAAGATTGTGCACCCTTTCAATGACGTTGTTTGTTTTTTTGGTCACTTGTCTAAGTTCACCTCAGGTAATTGGTGTCAGGCGCGTGAGAACTATATATGCATCTGTGAATACTTGGGGCTGGACATCGATGCTTTGCTACTGCTGACTAGAGAAACAGAGATTGTATTTCTTATAGTCTACTGTTGACGGGCCCGGGAAAGAGCTCACTGAGCTGTGAAAGTTGACATTTGGTACACAGCTACTCAACCTGCATGGTGGCAAAGCTGCATGTTACATTCTTTCTCACATGTCTGGTCATCCCTCATATTGCCTGTCACTTGTCTTGAACCTAAAAATAATTAGGAAGTAATAATGGGAAGCGGAATATCGGAGATAGGTAAGATGAATAATGAAGATTAAGTTAAGTGGAATCATTATAAGTTGACTGACTAGAAGAAATGGAAAGGACAGGAGATTATAGCCTTTAAAGCTGGTAGAAGCTCATCAGTGAAGGGCGATTTGGTTGGTGAAGTCAGATTTCAAACTCAATGAGGAGTATGCAGGGAACAGCCAAAAAGAGTGATGGACGCGTCATGCTTGCACGTTTAGGATTTACACATTGTCTCCTTCAGGGGCCCAGACTTGGCTTGCTCGTCATGCTGGCTTCTCTAGAGCGTGAGTGACTAATCCGTGTTGCCACTTCCTCATCAATCTGGCCTCACCCAATAAACATCTACTTGGAGCGGCTATGGGAGCCAGGCAAGCTCAAACTTTGGGGATGCCAGAGAGTGTAAAGTTTAAGCGTTTGGACTGTGATGCAGTAATGCCTGGGTTTGAATTACCGCCCTGCCACTCATTAACTGTGGTGTCTTAGGCCAGTAGTTAAACTGTCAGGGCCTCAGTTTCCACAACTGTAAAGCACAGATAACACTAGCACCCACCCCATCAGGCGGCTGTGAGGATTAAATGAGATAATCCATGTGTCAGTCCTTTGCACAGTGCCTGGCATAGATGGAGTACTCATCTGAGATACAGAAGTTGGGGGGGCCACCGCGCCAAAGTGGTGCTTTGCTGTACCACTTAGCAAAGCAAGAGCAGTACAAGATGAGGTAGGCAGGCCAAATCCTGCAGGGCCTCAGAGGTGGCCAAGGTAAGGATTTTAAAACTTATGCTTAAGTGCATTTAGGAAGCTTTTGCATGGTTTTAAGTAGGACACTGACAACATGTTTAGAAGAAAACAGTGTTGGTTCTAATATCATTTCTATAATATACACTTCTTAACTAGAAATATTTGCAACATAGCCTCCATCCTTTAACTCCCTTCAGTTCAGATTGGTCTCTGAGCTACCCCACCGTGCTTCTAAGTACCCCGACATCAAAGGGACCCGCTAAGCTTGCCTGATGTTGATGATGGCCGCACAGGTAGAAGAAAGATTTACGGTAACCGATAGCTATGGCGTGCTCACCCGTGTCAGGTTCACATGCATTATTTTATTCAGACCTCACAACTACCTTGCAAGATTTTATCATCCCCTTTTTAGGGATGTGAAACTGAGGCTGGAAGTCTCACAACTGGGATTCAAATGCTGGTTTTCTGCTCGAGGGCTCCCTGGTTTCTCCCCGATTTCCAGAGGGAACTTGAGTGTGATGAAGTGACAGCCCTGAAGTCAATGCCTTAGCTCTGCCTCACACCTCTGTGCCTCAGTGCCCCTATCTGAAAAATGGGACTAACACCACCTGTCTCACATGGGGGCTGTAAGGAATCACTGCAGTGTTCCTGCAAAGTGGCCAGCGCAGAGCTGGACACGGAGGAACCGCCCCATCCAAGTTGCACTTTCATTTGCTGGCTTGCCGGTCTGCTGGTGTGTTCTCTGTGTCTGCACTGAAGTAGCAGGAGGTTTTGAGTTGTTTCCTGTAAAGGCAGCTCCTCATCATTAAGCAGCGCCCTCACTGTCTCTGAGACGGTGTGTCATGGGTGAGGAAAACACAGCCCGTCTCTCTACAGAGAGCTGTTTGTACCATTCCTGCAGCTGCCCCCTCCACCCTGGATGGAGGGGGGGCAGGGATGCTCTGGGCACACGCCTTCAGGAAGCTAAGCCCCAACTCCTCCTAAATGAGTTCCCTCCAAATTGTGCTTTTTAATTAAACCTTTCAAGGTTTAATTAGGAAGCTACATGAGTCATCTTTCTTTCTGAAAATGTATTTGTGGTTTGGCTAATTATGTAGTGAGATTTAATATGATTTCCCCTCATGTGTGAAATTAATACACTGGATATTTTAGAAAGGAAAACATCGAAAGCATTTACCTGGGTGTCAGGTTGAGAGCCAGTATACCCGTTCGAAGGAGTTCCAGTTGAAGCTATGCTAGGAAAAGCTGGGCTGGTTACCGATGAGTCACTTTATATGGGAAGCCTCAAAGACACGCACTCTGTCTCTTAACCAATAAGTCTAATCGTGCAGCCTTTAATGGTGCCTCATTACCGGGAGAAAAAAATCTAGGTTCCTCATCAAGCTACTTCACTCCAGTTCCAACTCCCACCCAACCTCGTGCATGTTTTTCTCTGACTATATCCTGCTCTGTCATTCCCCCAAACCACCAGGCTCCTTTACCCTTCAATGGCTCTGTGCAGGATGCAGCCCTCCCCGCAGCGCCTGGTCCTCTGCATCTGCATTAACCCTGTCTTTATTTTCTGTATTCTGATGCTTTGACATCCCTGGGCCTTGCTGGGAAGGACCACCCCCTCCCAGGGTTAACTAATTCCTAGAGATAGGATGTAGCTCACCTGCCTGCACACACACCTTTCCTGTGCAAACCGACCAATCTAGAGTCCATACCTGCCCCCCACCCCTTCCTTTGTCAGACTCTTACATTCTGGACTACTCTTTCCCTGCTGCCATCACCCAAGGGCCGGGTGCCAGAGAACTAGAGACAGCTCCCATACCCCAGGGACCTGCTGAGATTATTCAAACTAGCCACCCCTCCCCTGTCCTGCCCATTTCTTCCCATGGAAACCCCAGTAAAGACTCTTGCCCATGTTTTTCCTTCACTCCCTCTGCCTCCCGACCGACTCTTATGCTTCCCCATTTGGCACCCCTGTGTGGCATGTCATGCCTCCTGTTTCTAGGGGTGTGTGAATATAACAAGCATCTTCCTTCATGACAGCCATTTCTGTATCTGCGTGGCTCACCGTATCTGATTAAAACAAATCTCGGGGACAATCAAAACAGCATCTTTCAAACTGCAGCTCAAAGGCACTTCCTCCATGACGCCTTCCCTGTTCCTCTTGCAAAGGTGGTTCCTGCTTGTGCAAGCCGTGTTGTAACACAGACACATCTGTCTCCCTAAATTCCCTGTCACGTTCATCTCTGAATGCCCAACATTTAGCACAAGGCCCAGTGTGTTTATGTTTGGAGTAGACATGAGGAATAAGTGAATGAACTGGAAATAACACAACCTTTCAAGCTGCATCCATTAGGGGATGAGTCAGAAAACAGTACAATGTGGATGTTTCCCTAACTCTCCCGAATCTGCACGGTGGTTCAGAGCACAGGCTTGGAGTTAGGTTAGTCCCCCGGTTCCAAGGTTAGTCCCCACTTCCAGCTCTGCCACATCCTACCCACATGGCTTTGGACAGGGTGTTTCACCTCTGTGTGCATTTTCCATCTATAAAATAGGGATGAAAATAGTATCTGTCCCCAAGTGCTAGAGAGATGAAAAGGAAAAAGGCCACAAGTCTTCACAAACTCTTTCCTATAATCCTCTTTCCTGCCCCTCCTTCACCTCCTGACGCTCCTTATCCTTGACATCACAACTCAAGGGCCACCCCGTTAGGGAAACCTCCTCTGACGTCCCTAACTAGGGCAAATCTCCCTAATGCAGACTTCTTTAACCCTGCGCAATTCTCCTTAGTAGCATTTGTCGTCATAAATTTTAATTGACCGTCGTGACTTTTGAATGTATCTTTCCCATTAGACTGTGTGTGAGTCGGCTTTCTCCAGAGAAGCAGAACCAAGAGGACGGGTACACGGTATAGAGAGAGGTTTATTTTTAGGAACTGGTTCGCCCAGTGGTGGAGGCTTGGCAAGTTCAAAATCTGCACGGTAGGCCAACGGACTGGAGACCCAGGGAAGAGTTGCCGTTTGAGTCCAAAGGCGGTCTGCTGGCAGAATTCTCTCTTCTTCCAGGGAGGTCCATCGTTTTCTTCTATTAAGGCCTTTGGCTGATGAGGTGAGGCCCACCCACATTCTGGATACTCATCTCTTTTGCTCAGTGTCTACCGATATGTTAACCCTCATCTAAAAAATACCTTCACAGCAACATAAAGAATAATGTTTGAGCAAATATCTGGGTGCCTTGGCCTAAGCAAACTGACACATAAAATTAACTGTCACAGACCGTAACCCGCACGAAGGCAGGATTCCATCTAACACTGCTGCTTGGTGAACCTAGCACGGTGTATGCCCTTAGTACATTATGAGTGAACACGAAACACTGCAGGTCGCAGCCCCTAAGTGCGCAGTTAGTGGGAGATGGTGTTAATCTTTATAACTGAAAATTTTAGTAGTGTTAAGATGCAAGGAGGAGATAGCCGGGAGCCGGGATTTTAAATGGCTCTCAGAGATGAAAGGAGAATTCTCAGAACATCCACTAGTCATGGCCATCCTCACAGGGTCTCTAAGCGGGAGAGTGGCCCTGAAGTGGAAGCAAGCTTTGTGTGTTTAGCAAACAGGAAGGTAACTGATGTAGCTAAAACAGAGGGAGCAAAGAGAGGACTATCCAGCAAGGAGGGGGCAGAGGCAGCAGGCGGCCAGGTGCTATAAGGCATTCTGTATGGTTGTGAAGACTGGCGTGTCTACCCTGGGTGACATGGTGACCATTTGTGGGTTTTGAGCCCAGCAGTGAAATCAGGGCTTCCAAGAATTAAAGGGGATCCAGTAGAGGGCACCCTGCAGCACACTGACCCCAAAGTACATTCTTCTAAGGAAAGGTTTCTTCTGTAATTCACTCAAAGGTACCTTTTGTTCATAAGGCCTGCCTTCTAAGGATTGCTTTGGCTCCAATGTACCATTTTTTAAAAATTTTGGCTTCTGTGAGGAAAAAAGCAAGGAGACCAGTTAGATAGATAGGTTCTTGCAAAATCCAGGGAAGATAAGATGGTAGCTCAGACCAAGGTGGTAGCACTAGACCTTTCGAGAAGTGCTTGGATTACACATATATATTGAAAGCAGAGACGGTGGCATTTTCTGATATTGTAATGTCTGAGTCTAAGAGAAAGGAATCAGTGATAACCCCCAATGATTTTTGCCTCAGCAACTGGAAAAATGAAGTTGCAGTCAACAGAGATAGGGAAAGTTGCAATAGGGTCACAGGCATGGGGGCTGGGGCAGCAGAAGTTAAGAATTTAGGTGGAATGTGTTAAGTCTGAGATGCCTATGGATATCCAGATGGAGAAATTCAGTAGGCAGTTAGAGATACAAGTCTGGAGTTCAGGGCAGAGCCCAGACGGATGTCAGTGAGGGAGTCATCCATGTAGAGATGGTATCTAGGCCAGGAAACTGGGTAAAATCACCTGGGTAGTGAGTATTGATTGAGGTCAGGGAAATAAGGAGGAACTACCAGTAAGATAAGAGAAGAATTAAGAGAGAGAGGTGTCCCAGAAGCTCAGCATTGTAAGTTTCAAGATGGAAGGAGTGATGAACAGCGTCAATTACTGCCCAGATTGGCTAATGAGACTGATACTGGGCCATAGGGTTTGTCTCCATGATTGAAATAGAGTAAAAATAATCAGATATTTGAAGGTTGTGATATCAAAGGGAGAGATATTAAGCAGTAGCTGGAGGGGTATTTGGGATCAACAGAGATAATGCAGCAAGTCTGTGTGTTGATGAAAATGATGTAGAAGAGAAAGGAAGGGGATGGAACAGAAGAGAAGAGAGAGTGCTAAAGGGAGAGAAGCTCTAACCCTGGACACTTGGAGAGTCCGTGCATAGTGGAGGGAGAGAAGATCTAACCCTGGACACTTGGAGAGTCCGTGCGTAGTGGAGGGAGAGAAAACAAAGTATAGATGCAGGTTGATTAGGTGGTGGGAACATATGGAAGTTCTCTTCTGATGTCTTTTTCTTAGTGGAACAGAAGCAAGGTCATTAGTAAAGAAAAAGAAGCCTATCACTTTCTCATTTGATCCCAGCACCTCCCAAACTGGGCTCCCGAAGAACAGGAGCAATTGATCACAAAAGTAGTAGACACTTGAAAAATAGGAGTGATTGATCACAGAAGCAACTGATGATTATTGTTTGAATGACTGAGTAATCCTTATAAGGCTTGAACGTACTATAGTTTATTCCTAGAGTGGGATCGCATTTGATAGGCAAAGGTAACTGAGAAGAAATTCTATTCTTTACTCACGTCTCTCAAAGAACATAATGGGGACCCATCTTATGGTCTTTAGCATCTCATATTGTTACCCCCTCTTCTCCTCTTACTTCACCTCGTGGGGCAGCTATTCCACGTCTCTGTTTCCAAACCCACTCTGCCAACACTGCAGCCCACATGGTGGTTGGCACCCCTCTTTGTCTGGATTTTTATTAGGTAGACCAAATTCCTCTTAAGTTTTGTCTCCCCATTCTGAAAATTCTAGAAGGAAAAAAAGCAGATGTAAGATTTAAGACAACAGTGTTGTCTTAAATCTATACAGTCCCCTACTCTGGGCTTTGGGCGTAGTCTGTGTTCTGGGCTACAGGCTAAGAATTTACCACAGTAAATTCTTCTGTGGCTGTTCAGCTCCCCTTATCATACTGTGTTTTACTGCCTCTTCCCAAGCTGAAAATGCAACATTTTTTTACCAAATATAGAACCTCAGAGAAGGAAGCACGGAGGTCATCTTATCCAGCGTTACATCCAGTTCTGGAATTATTCTTACAACTTCCCTGACAATTAGCCTTTCGGCCTCACTACATCCTAAGGCAGCCCATTCCATTAATGGAATGCTTTACACTACAACCAACTAAATCTCTCTACTTCCAGCCCCTGATTCTCTAAGCCCTGGGGCTATACAGAACAAACTGATCCAGTTCCCTTTGTGGAGGGGACGAGCCATCTTCTTTCCTCCATCTTGCCTGCTAAGTGTTCAGTCAGCCTCTGAATCACAAATCTATCCACACTGAGAGAGAATGAAAGCTTTTTGCATAGTCTTTACCTGCTAGTAAATTAAACGTTAAAGAAAGAGACTATACCTACTTGAAGCAGAGGTTCAAATAGCCTTTTGCTTAGGGAGGATTAAAAGCTCCTTTAATGCCAGCACTATAAAATCTAATGGAAAGATCAGAGCTGGATGAGATTATATTTTTAAATGATATAGCCTGCACAACTACTACAAGGAATGAAAGCGAAGGGGCACCATGATTATCTGAAGTCAAGAGGCAATATGAGGGAAAGAGTCATTCACAGGCATCCCATTGAACTGTAATCTCAATCCTGCTCCTCTACATTTTTACTCAGTGTCTGAACATTCCAGTCATTGAGCTAGGTGTTAGGGTTGCAGTGGTGAACATTCCTTCACTTATTCATTCAACAGATATTTCCTGCGGACCTAGAAGCTGCTAGCCACCACCCTGCCAAAGGGATAGAGCAGTGAACAAAACAATAAGGAAAAAAATCTCGTTTTCCACTTAATATTCTAGGAAGGGGAAAATAAATAACTTCACAAATTAATATAAAATCGTAACAGTTACAGACGATGACAGGAAGGTTGTATGGAGGATTGAGGTCAGAGATGAAACTTGAGGGGTTGGGAGAATCCAGAGAATGTAAGGATTTGTGAGTCATGTAAAGAATTTCCATCTTTGGCATAGAAGGAGTAAGGATCCACTGAAATGTTTTAAGCCAGGTGTGTGTGTGTGTGTGTGTGTGTATAAAACGATCTAGTTTATATTTAGAAGAGAATGGGTTTAATGTAGAGAATGGATTGGAGGGGACCATGGTGAAGACAGAGTTAGGAAATTATTGCAATGGTTCACAGGGAAGATTTCAGTGACTTGGACCAGAGTGATAGCAATGGGTGTAGTAACAAGATGACAGATTTTTAAGAGATCTGGAAGATAAAACCAGTGGGAATCATGTTTGAATATGAGAGGCACGGAAGAGAAAGCATGTTTTTTTCAAATGTGTAAGTTAATGGTGCTGCATTTTTTTAAATAATTTTATTGGAGTATAGTTGGTTTACAATGTTGTGTTAGTTTCAGATCTACAGTTTCAGGTGATTCAGTTATACATATACATATGTCCACTCTTTTTCAGATTCTTTTCCCATATAGGCTATCACAGAATATTGAGGCTGGCTATCTATCTTATGTATAGTGGTATGTGTATGTTCATCCCAACCTCCTGATTTATCCCTCCCCACCACGTTTCCCCTCTGGTAACCATAAGTTTGTTTTCAGTATCTGTAAGTCTGTTTCTGTTTTATAAATAAGTTCATTCGTACCCTTTTTAATTAGATTCCACATATAAGCGCTATCATATGACATGTGTTTCTGTCTGACTTACTTCACTCAGTGTGACAATATCTAGGTCCATCCATGTTGCTCCAAATGGCATTATTTCATTCTGTTTTATGGCTGAGTAATATTCCATTGTATGTACCCCATCTTTATCCATTCCTCTGTCAATGGACGTTTAGGTTGCTGCCACGTCTTGGCTATTGTAAATAGTGCTGCTATGAACCTAGGGGTGCATGTATCTTTTCAAGTGATGGTTTTCTCCAGCTATCGGCCCAGGAGTGGGATTGCTGGATCATACGGTAATCCTATTTTTAGCTTTTTAAGGAACCTCCATACTGTTCTCCATAGTGGTTGCACCAATTTACGTTGCCACCAACAGTGTAGGAGGGTTCCCTTCTCTCCACACCTTCTCCAGCATTTATTGTTTGTAGACTTTTTAATGACAGCCATTCTGACTGATGTGAGGTGATACCTCCTTGTAGTTTTGATTTGCATTTCTCTAATAATTAGTGATGTTGAGCAGCTTTTCATGTGCTTCTTGGCCATCTGTATCTCTTCTTCGGAGGAATGTCTATTTAGATCTTCTGCCCATTTTAGATTGGGTTCTTTGTTTTTTTGATATAGAGCTGCATGCGCTGTTTGTATATTTTGGAGATGAATCCCTTGTCAGTCACATCATTTGCAAATATTTTCTCCCATTCTGTAGGTTGTCGTTTCATTTTGTTTATGGTTTGGTTTCCTTTGCTGTGCAAAAGCTTTTCAGTTTCATTAGGTCCCATTTGTTTGTTTTGGTTTCTATTTCCATTACTCTAGGAGGTGGATCCAAAAAGATCCTGTTGTGACTTAGGTCAGAGTGTTCTGCCTATCTTTTCCTCTAGGAGTTTTCATAGTGTCTGGCCTTACATTTAGGTCTTTCATCCATTTTGAGTTTATTTTTGTGTATGGTGTTTGTTTGTTTGTTAGAGAGTATTCTAATTCCGTTCTTCTTTTACATGTAGCTGTTCAGTTTTCCCAGCACCACTTATCGAAGAGACTGTCTTTCTTTTCTCCATTGTATATCCTTGCCTCCTTTGTCAACGATAAGGTGACCATAGGTGTGTGAGTTTATCTCTGGACTTCCTATCCTGTTCTATCGCCAAAATGGCAACCTCCAGGACAGTTTATGCTGATCAAATATTGCCTGTGGTCTCTGCCACCATTGTCCTTGCCTCCCCAGTGAGCCATAGCCAACCCCCACATCCCCAGGAGACCTTCCAAGACTCATAGGTAGGTCCAGCCCAGGCTCCTATGGAGTCACTGCTCTGTGCTGGGTCCCAGTGTACGTGAAACCTTGTGTGCAGCCTCCAAGAGAGGCGTTTGTCTCCCCCCCTGTCCCGTGGAGCTCCTGCGCTCAAGCCCTGCTGGCCTTCAGAGCCGGATGCTCTGGGAGTTCCCCTGCTCACAGGTCTCCTAGGCTGCAGTGCATGCGCTCCCGGGACAGCGGGGGCAGGGCTTGGCGCCTGCTCGCTCGCGGCTCTCATAGTAGTGACTTGTGCCTGGCCCTGGAGCTACTGTAGGCGGCGTCCTGTTGCCTGGGAGGGCTCCCAGGGAAAGAAGCTCTTATGATGATCCCGCCCCTCTCCTCATGCCCCCCCCAATAATGGTGCCTTGCCTCTCTGGCTAGCCCAGGCTTCTTCTAGGGCACACAGTCTCTTCAGGCTTTCTCCGTGCAGCCAATCCCGGTCCTCTCCCTGGTGTGACCTCCGAAGCGTGAGCTTCAGCGCCCGGCCCCCACCTGCACCAGCAGAGGAGCGTCTTAGGCTGAGGAGCAGGTTACTCTTCGTTTGGCCCTCCGCAAACCTGTTGCTGTGCTCTCCCCGTCGGTGAGGAGACTTCCCAAGGTGCGGGAACCTTTACTCCTTCACAGTTCCCTCCCTGGGGTGCAGGTCCCAACTGGATTCCTTTCTTTTTCTTTGTCCTACCCACGTACATGGAGGTTTTCTTGCCCTTTCGGAAGGCTGAGGTCTTCTGCCAGCGTTCAGTAGATGTTCTGTGTGAATCGATCCTCTCGTAGGTGTATTTCTAATATTTTAGTGGGAGAAGGTGAGCTCCCCATCCTCTGCCATCGCAATCCCATCCTCTATGCTGGCATTTTAAAGTGCTATTATTTTTTTTAAGGGTATAAATATTGGTTAAGCCCCCATTTGTGGCTTTCTGAAAACTTTTATAAAAGACCTCACCCTGAACAGAGTCACAGAGTAATCAACCCAAGCCCATCCTTCTGGAAGGATATGGAGAGACTTGACTTGAGAAATCTCTCTCCTTACATATCCTCCAGCTTGAGATCTCCCAGTGAGCTTTGCTGAGAATGTGTCTTGTGTGTGTATCATCATAGTAAAATATAACTAAGATTTTTCTGCTAGCGTGCTCCTTTTTAATAAGCCTTTCATGTAGTGTTCCACAGGCCTTCTGCAGTATCAAGAATGCATCCTGGGTAGTGATTAAGAAGACCTGGGGAGGAAACAACATGGTTAAACTGGGGACATGTTGAGTTTGGATGTCTGTCTGAGATGAAACAATAATGCAGGTGTCTGTCAGTAAATAATACGAGTCTGGAATTCTAAGGAATTATCTAGAATGATGACACTAAGAATGACTTTGGCTATTGCAAAGAAGGGTCAAGCTTGATTAAGGAGCATTGCATAATTTATCCAAGGAAGGCTGGGCTAGAGATTCCCTATTCTTAGATGGTCTTAGAACCATTTGGGCATCTGATTAAAGTTGTCTCAGCCCAGAATGAATTGGTTATAAAGAAAGAGGAATATCAGATAGAAGCAAAAGGCACATGGGCCTGATGGGGTCCATAAATAGGAATTATTAGGGCTCCATCGGGAAGTAAGGCAGTTACCCCTTTTTCTGTACATGCATGTTGTAGGTGAAACAAACTGGCCACCCCAGTCCTAGTCCCACAATCAACTCCAAGTCTCCAGGGGAAAAAAATCCTATTATTGACACATCTTGGCCAAGCGTGCCACCCCTAGTGCAAACATATCGGTACAGGGTGTTTTCCTACAGCCCACTGCAGAGGCTGTGGTAGCAGAATTTCTGAGAAAGCACAGAGGTAAGCCTGACCAATTGACTACCATGTCTGCAATAAAGTATAATTAATGCTCATCCAATCTTTCTTTGAAGAAAAAAAAAAACAAAACTCTCTACTTTACAATCAACTCAATTATCTTGGTGGTTATTAATTTGTACATCCATATTTCTCCTTGGTTAATTATTAATCTTATGCTTTCTGTCTACTATATTTTCTGTCACTTTCCTGGCAACTAATAAAAGCCAGTACTGGATCTTCATATTTCCTTTTCAAGTTCTAGTCACCTCCCAAGAATTTTACACTTCTCAATTGTATTTGTGTCACTAATTGATCTTGTTTCGTGCCTAAGTATTATTTTTATGTAATCCATCTTGAAGGTGGCTATACCTGAAACTATTTTAGACAGCTTTCCCTCCTTATTTCTTTTTCAAAGAAAGGCCTGTGAGGGTGGTGAGCCTCAGACCCAGATACAGCTGCCCTGGAAGACACTCATCTTTCCTGAGAGTGCCACAAGCCAGCCCCTGAACCTGCTTGCCATCACCCCCTGCAATATTTTAAGCCAGAGGGTCTATCCAAACACATTCCCACCATGTTACTCCCTGTTAAAGGCCATTCAGAGGACAGATTCCACACCCCTTTCCTTGGTCCACAAGGTCCTGAAGGCATTTTCTCACCTCTTTAGCCCATCTTTCACCTCCACCCTATTCTCCATGCATAACAAACTCCTTCTGCCTGCTCTGCCTGGAGAAGCTGCCTTCCCATCTCCTGTTACTTTCTCCTTGGGAGATTTTCTTAAGCTCCCCACTCCCAGCTCATATCCTCTACCTTGTATTACTTCTCTTACAGTCAATGTTCTTTCTACTGTATTTCAGTTTACAGGTGTGTCTGTCTTCTCCAGGAGAGGTGGTACAAAGAGCACCAATTATAGACCCAGAGGCTTGGGTTCAAATTCAAGTCACGCTGCTCTTTTAGCTATGTGAACGTGGGCAAGTTGCTTAACCTTTTCTGTGCCTCAATTTCCTCATATGCAAAACAGGGGGAGTAATTAATAGAATCTCTTAAACAGTACTTGATTATATTCTCAGCACTTATCACAATGCCTAGGACATAGCCAGGCCTCAGCAAGGTCCTCTAGAACAGCCAGTGCTCAATGTTTGATTAATACAGGTAAAGGCAGCTGTGATAGAATGTAGCTAGACCAATACTATCCTCTAGTCAATTCTTTCTTTAAGCCATACAAAACTCAAGAACACTTAAGTTCTTAGAGTGATTCAAAATGTTGGTAAAAATTCAGCAGAAATTGACCAAATAATGTCAGGATATTGGTATTTCCAGGTACGTATATGCTAGAAATAATTAAGTTCTTAAGCACACTGCAAAGAATACGAACTTTGAAGTTTGTCGATAAGGTAAATCCCTTTTTTCTTTGTCCCAGTTACTTTATAAACAATACCAATATTATATATTTTAAGTCATGGACTATAAATAAGATTATATGTATAAATATTACCTACCTACCTCAGTGGCAAACATGGAAGGTAATCAATGTATTTCCCTTGATAAATCTCCTTCCCTCTTTTATAGACGTTTCTTTCCAAAGTAAAAACACAGAAGGTAGTTTTGAGGAGATGAGATAAAGAGAAAAACTTTTTTACCTGTTCTTATCTCATGAACATTAAGTTACTTGGCTCCATTAAATAGCTTACATCTTTGAATTCAAAATGTTCCAGGCACTGTTCTACATGTTTTACGTTCAGTATCTCATTTAATCCTCCCCCAACTCCTGTAAGGTCTGGACCAATATTATCGTCAGACAGACAGCAGTGAGTAAACCAAAGCTTGGAGAAGGTTTTAAAACCCAAAGGATAATCAGAAAGCAGGAAAGATGACTTCCTGGCAAATACCAAGGTCTGTTCTGAAACTCATGATTACCTGGTATCATAGAATGGGAAGGAAGCAGTCAACCCAGGTCGATAGATTTTTCCTTTGCACAGAAACTGGACTTCTCATAGTAATGGTACTTTCTCCCCTCCTCTTTCCTCACTAAAATAATAGCCCATAAGGACAAAGTTATTGTAAGTGGTGGAGCCACTTCAAAGACTTGGCCTTGGAAGAAGCCTAGTTGTTCTTCATCAGCAGCCCCCAGACAAGGCTCTTTGAAATAGCGGTTGTTATTCATTTGTTAGCCAACAGATGGCCCACCAGTGGCTTAAGAGCATTAGTTTTTCAACTTCTTCACTGTGCACAGCGGCTATGTGACTTCTTCCCCGATTACCCCAGGATTCAACCAAATTAATTAATAAACATGCTCTAAAATCAGCGGGTTGCAGAAACATCCCTTTTATAATAGGTTTGCACCATAACTGTTGGAAAGTACCTGATGATTAATGTTGTCTAACCCAGGGAACTACATTGCAATGAAGTTCAGGATTTCTTGATAAATGTGGTAATAATCCTCTATCTATCTTTGTTTACATTAGCAATTAATGTAGTTCAGGAGGGGGCCCTTGAAACCTTGTGTAAGTAAGATTTATCACCACTGGAATAGATTGCAGCCATATGTCACCATTCAAAAGGTAATTGTTACATTTCATTACAAAGTAATTGAAAAAAAGATTTATTTTAATGCCTTGTAATAAATAATCTGGCTAAACACTATTGTTAGCAGAGCTATCTGCACCATGTAAAGAATTTACTTTACATCAAAATATGGACTATACTATATATATCATTCTTGGATTTTTATAAGAAGTTTCTGCTTACTTTGTTGTGACTCTGAGGAAAGAATAGCCCACTTTATTATACTATCATCTTTCCTATGGGATCAAGACCTTCTCTTTATGGCCACATGCCTTAAAAGTTATAATGATTTGCCTTACAGCAAGACCCTGGTTTAGTCTGTCTCCCTCGACTGACAATCTCCGACACACATGCACAGAAATGTTTCTAACAGTGGGTTGGAGCAAAGGCCTAAAAGAGACTGGGCTGTGAGGTCTGTCACTGTGGCTAAATGGACGTGCTGACAGACGTAGGTCTTAGGATTGTAGCAAGCATTAAATGGGTTCATACACATAAAAACTTTAAGCAAATTCTTGGTATACAAGAAGCACTCAATGACTATTATAATTAATTAGTGCCTCGATTATGGTTACCATCTCTCTCAGTGTCTTGCTACCCTGATGTTTTAAGGAGACATCCTGAGTTCCAGGGTGAGCTTTTATTTACGTTGCACTCTAAAGGCAGGGGTAGTTTGTACGAGCATTTTTTCCTCCATTTCCATTTGTTATGTGATAAAGTTAACAAGCACATGAAAAACAGAGAAATGTGCACCCTTCTCAACACTAGCTATAGCCATGACTAAATAGGACTGCTCACTCGCCCCAGCTAAAGGCTCTGAAGTGAAAACAGATCAACAATTATTTCGAGAGTTTTACGACTTTGTCAGATACTATACAGAGTAAAAGCATTCCACTTAGTTCTTCATCTCAGTTTGTTGAAGAGCAAAAAATTCCCAAAAGCCATCTGCAGATTGAAATGATATCATGCTTTTAACGGGGAACCAACTGAAATAGCAAAACAATGGCAGAAGGGAAGTGAGTGAATTAAATAATTTTCATTCTACATCTCCAATGATCAAGCCGTGTTTGAGAGCTTTTCTCTGCCTTCTGTCACAACTGTACCATGATAGAATAGTCCAGATCTGTGCTAGATAAACATAGCTCTATAAAGTGACTATTAGAATCCTCATTACCTTTATTTTATAGATGAGGAAGGTGAGCTCTTATCCAAGATCACACCGCTACTGCGTGGAAGGCAGGCCCCAGGTTCTGCGTTTCCTTGCTCTGCTTTATTCCAGTGCTGTGCTTCTCGAATTAGGATCCGGAAAGCCATAGGACAAACTTGACACATCTTCCTGGAGAATATTTTGCCTAAAGGTTTTAAGGTAGAAATCAAATAACTTAACTAAGTGTACATTAAATCACTATTTTTCCATTAAATCGGGATATTTTATGCTGCAAAGCCCACTAAATCATATTACTTTCCAAGATAAATACAAGAGAGAGATTGCAAAGAGACACTGGCCTTTTGGTGGGTCCGGTGCCCCACGGCAAAGTATGAATCCTCTCTGATAATTCAGTGGAAGGCTTTGAGAAGGCTACTTTGAAGCCACACGGTCCTGGTTACCTGAGTCCCACCTCTGTGAGTCAGTACCTGGGTAGCCTTGGGCAAATCACTCTACCTTACTGAACTTCATCTGTTTAATAGGGGTTCTACCACCTACTGTGTAGGAAGTCCTGAGGATTGTCCCTGGACCATGTGAAAGTCCAAAAACACAGTAGGTGCTCAGTACCTAGTAATCATTATTAATTATTAAACATGCACAAACCACTCTCAAAACATTCCCTCCGGTTTGCTTAGCCACTGGCTCACAGGTAATCCCACAGCTAACTACGCTGAGCCCAAGACAGAACCACTGGCCTCTCTCCATTTTGCTTTCAAAACTATTTCCAGCTTCCTATGGTATCATTTTAACTAAAAGAGGATCCTAAAGTGGGCTGTGAAAAATTGCAAAGTATATAAACTAGATATTAACTAAATTCTTTATTTTATGGCTGGACCCAATATAGAAATATTCAATTAATACCCAATAGAAAACCATTCACTTTCATTTTACATGGATACATCCCTGTAATACGTTATCCAAAATGTCTTTCAACACAAATAAGGTGGCTCCCTAGGTTTTGATTATACTTTACTTTCCCCTTGAGCCCTAACACTTCATCCTGTTACTCTAACATTTACTCATTCCCAGTAAATAAAGGCAGTCTTAGGGTAGCGTTTAGAAGTAGGCATTCTGCAGCTAGAGCTGTGTCTCTGCTGCTTCCTCCTAGCAATGTGACCTTAGGCTTAACATCCCCCGAAGCCTCACTTGAAAATGGGGATCATTAACAATATTAATAGTGTAATGACTTGCTTCTAGAGTTGTTTTACTGAGTGCAGTGCCTGGTACATAGTAAGTATGCAATAATTTTTAGCTATAATTTTGTATAAAATAGCTTTTACAAAATTAAACTTGAATTAAGCACAGTTATGAGACATTAATTTCCACTTTTCCACCTTCCTAGAACTCTGTAGCTCACCTATTTTGGTCCCCACAGAGAGAGGTTCCTGTATAACATATAAACAAACAGATGCAGGGGACTCTTCAAGATGTCTACTGAGTGTTAGCACTGAGGATGAAGAGATCATGACCACCTCACTGAGGGCAGGAGATCTCTTTCATTATAATCATATGGCAGGCAACACACTCATTTGCTGTTCATCTTCCAAAATCTGTCATGAGGCATATTTTAGGGTTGGGAGAGGCACCCTTCCATTCGCTACCCCAGCCTCCTCATTGTGTAAAGGAAAGCAGGTCCCCACGGCCGCATGGCAAGTTAGCGCCATGCGGTTGAACTGACTTCCAACTCTGATCAAAGCTAGCAATTTCATTTAAAGGAGAAACCTAAATAACAAACATTTCTTAATTTTTATTCTTAATTAAAATAATTGACGACCTAGCTGTCTGTTACACATGGAGTCAGGTTAGCTGCATGGGTCATTAAATGTTCTGAGAGCATTACGTGTTATTGAAGAGACTTGAACGTGATTACTCATTAATCGTGTGGAAATGTTCATCATTCTTTGATATTCAAATCAATTATTTAGTTTTTATCTCGCTTGAGAAAGAATCTCCAAGTGCGAAGAATGTAATCATTTGGAGAGGGTAGGGTACAGAATGGACTAGTGAGGGCGTTCCTCTGGAAAGAGCAATTACGACGTCTGTAGTTTTATATGCAGTCACCTTGGAAACCTCAGGTGCTGAGAAACACGATTTGCTACAAAATCCAAGCGTCTAATCATTCAGAAGTCCACGTTAGACGACTAAGCACAATGTTTGTTTGTGATCAGTTTTTACCACTGGCAAAAGTAATTGATGACAAATTCTACCCAGAACCTGTCACGATTTTCCCCTCACAAAGTCATTGACATTTTAGTAAATCTTGTAACAGTAAAAACAGTGTGTGGAGGAAGAATGGACTTCTAAGGCCACTTCCCTTTGAAATTTTTGACATTCAGGCTTTTTGCAAAGTCTGCATGTGGCCACTATGTAAATCAGGATGCCTCTTGTGGATAATGATATGTTAAGAAAGCCAGAGGGGATTAGAGAAGGGAAAAAAGAAAAGAAATCATCCATTCTAATCAGTTTAGGAGTGGGAATGAGTACAGTAATAGAAACTATCACCGATCACCACATCCTAGGTACTTGATGAAGGCTTCATCTACATTTCCACATTCCAGCTTCCTAACAGTCTTGTGAGGGGGAGACTGTTATCCCTCTAGAACACGAGAAATAGCTGAGCCTCAAAAAGGCTTAGCGACTTTTCCCAAGTCAAACATCCAGCAGATGGAGGTGCTTGGACTCAAAATCCTGACTCTGAAGCTCAAGCTTTAAACCATTATCTGCCATTCCCACCCAAGAAAGGGAGATTAAAATATTTAAGAGGGGGAAACTATGGCCTTCATGAGCAATCTAAAAGGAACATATTACATGGAGCAAACTATGGCCCTAACAGCACAAATACAGAATGAGGTAGTTAGTTACTAGCAAAATGGGCTACAAACTAAGGGAGATTACAGATAGATGATAGATATAGATATATAAAATTGGGTTTTGGTCTAAACTCAGTAAGAGATGACACTAATGTGATGTCCAATTTAATGTAATTAGACTTCAGTAATAAATCGTCCAGAATCATACCAAGAAGGTAAGGGGAGAGTTTTTTTTAGGCCTAGATCTTACTCAGAACATAACAGGAGCACTGTATTCAATGCTAGGTAGCAGAATCTAAGAGGGACATTGATTCAACAAATACTTTCTGTGATTCAACAAATACTTTCTGAATACCAGGTAACATCCTTGACGCTGGGCATAAATCTAGCGTAATCACCGCCCTTACACAGTTTATTCTAGAGGAAGAAAGAGATTAAAAGAGGGAAAGAGACTAGTAATTACAAATTGTGTTCAGTGGCATGCAGGAACGTTGCTGAGTGACAGAAGGGGTGGTCAGGGAAGACCTCTCTAAAATGGTGGCATTTAAGTGAGACTTGAAGGACGAGAAGGGAACAGACATACCAAGAAGCAGATTAGAGGATGGAAACAGATGGACCTACCAGGTGTCCAGGGGGGCACAGAAAGGTCGCTCAAGTCCACAGGAAGGTCTCGTTGAAGATCCTCATTAGCCTGGATAAAGGAAACCTCAGAATAACTAGGACGCTTGTCTTTATAAATGTGGAGTACTACTATGGAAGCTCAAGATTACATAGCAAGTTACAGGATGAGACTTCCACCCAGTACATGGAACTAATTTTCAATGCCCAAAACCATGGAATATTATAAAACATACTGGCTAGGAATCGGGATGCTTGGGTTTGATCTACAACTGTCTAGGTACGTGGCCTGGAGCATGACATTTAACCTCTCTGAACCTCCCTGGGGCTGGTAGTGAATACCAGATGGAATAAAATACATGAAAAGCACCCAACGTGCAGGGCTTAAAATACGCACTCACTGATGGTATGTGAATTTCAATATGTCGCTGAAACTTGACACTGGGCTTTCCTTTGAGGCCTCTGAGGTTCCTTTGAATCAGGCTGTGTAAAAGCCTAACTCAAAAATACAGGATGAGTCACAGGGGTTTGCAGGAAACTGACGTCAGACGTCGCATTATGAATTTTCAAGTTGAAAACAGAATGAGCCACGTTGTTTAACATGATGGTACCCCAATACCATGCTCTGAACGTTGTCTAGCATCAAAATCTCACTCAGCATTACTTTAAATGGCCCATTACACTGATACAAATCAGGTTCTTCAGAATGGCTGTTGGTTCATTAGTGTTTCCCAAACAGCCCAACTAAAATATGGGAGCAATTTTTAAAGCACTTTTCTTGAAAGAGGAATTCAACTTTGAGCTCTTAGAGATTCAGTGAGAGCTAATGAACTTCAGATCAATGAAGAAATTGTTCGATAAGTATACACACTTTTTGAGTAGAGAATCCCACTGAGGGACTTCCCTGGTGGTGCAGTGGTTAAGAATCTGCCTGCCAATGCAGGGGACACAGGTTCGATCCTTGGTCCTGGAAGATCCCACATGCTGCAGAGCAACTAAGCCCATGTGCCACAACTATTGAGCCCACATGCCACAACTGCTGAAGCCCGCACGCCTAGAGCCCTGCTCCGCAACAGGAGAAGCCACCGCAGTGAGAAGCCCGCACACCACAACGAAGAGTAGCCCCCATTCGCCACAACTAGAGAGAGACAGCCCACACACAGCAACAAAGACCCAACACAGCCAAAAATAAATAAATTTGTAAAAAAAAGAAAAAAAAAAGAATCCCACTGATTGGCTAAAGTTTTATAGCTGTAGTATCACTGGATCAGCAACACAGAAATGCAATTGGCCCAGATAGTACAATGGACCCCTTAAGCAGGCACTGCAGATTTTCATTTATCAACTAGCTGCCCTGGTCACAACTTGAGTTACTATTCTGTTCCCATCAGTAGGATGGTAGGGTTCCATAGTAAAGGTTGTCTATCTACAACTCACACATAGATCTGCTAAGTCAGTGCTTTTCAACCATCACCATATAGATGCCCCAGCATTCTGATTTAGTTTGTATGGGATGTGACCCAAGCTTTGAAAGCTCCCCATGTGGTTCTGACCAAATTGAAATTTCCTAGCCCCTGACCTCAGCCAATCCAAGAACTCCCTAAAAGCAGCTACTTTAATTGACCAAAGCACCACGAAGTTTACAGCCTCTCCCACCCATTTTTTCTAAATTGTTTTCCTTTCTATTATAACTTTGTATTATATTTTTCCTCAAACTTAGAACATACACAGTCATCTTAGGTGTTGGTGTCAGTGTGAATCTGCTATTTCCTAAGAAGGACAGGTGCTAACCTTCTATTTCAGTTACTGCATATATTACTCGGTTTTTATGATATTTTGAAGGTAACAAAGTAACAAAAGCCATTGTCTCCATTCTTTGAGGATGGGAGCAAAATATGATCTAAAAACTTGTCTAGGTTTGGAAGTGATTCATGTACATTCTTATGATGAAGGAAATGAAAGCGAGAAATCTGGATAAGTAATCACTGTTTCAACAAAAACAATTTCAACAAAAAATGAGCTTGAAACAGAGAGAACAAACTGATAATGCCAACAGCAAATAAATTATTCTCTGAGTTTTAAAAACAGACCTTGTGATAGCATTTAAAGTTTTGAGGAGGTTTCTGATTCATGACAGTCCCGAGTATCACCGCCCCATGTTTCACGGGTCCTTGAAATGGAATGTGAGCAGAGAAGAAGAGGTTTCACATGCATGCAGAAATGTGCCAGGAAACAGTGGCTTGATTGAGGAGACATCTCTCCAGGGTTTCATTAAGCTAGGAGACACAACCAGTTTTTCTCCTTGTCATATTCCCGGGGCCACACTGGACCTGGGAAACCACCTCAGAGGGCAGCCAACAGACTCTGGGCACTTGGGACAGTGGTCAGGACTTTTCTTTGTCCCCAGCTGTAGAAAGAGATGATTTCAGAGGACACCACCAACATCGTGACTTGGCCAAGTCAGCTGCCACTCCATCGACCCGGACTATGTTTTCAAATATCTCTTCTCGATTGTATAGACAACAGTAGCATTGCCACAGCAATACAGAACTACACCACCAACCATGATCGAATATGCCTCCCACTTTCCTATCTCTAGCCCTGTATGGCCACATTTCCACTTGACGTTCTCAAATACCTCCAAATCAACTTCTGTAAAACTCAACTCACAGTACGCTCTGTAAGTGTTCTGTTTATACTCTTCCCTATCTCAGTGGCTGACCCATACAGTCTACCACTCACAAAAGCCACAACACTGGAAATCATCCTTGATGCTGACTTGGGTTTGGTGATGGAATGAGTTTTCTCCCACCTGCATAACCAGACTCCTAGCTCCTTTTCTGGCAATCCTCTTGTACCCCGCTAATCCACTCTCTACTCCGTAGTCAAATACATAAGTAATATATAAATAATAAGTAAATACTATAGAATAAAATTTATATGTATTGTATATAATGTATTAGTCAGGGTTGTATAACATACAATATAATATACAATGTATTATACATTGTATTAGTCAAGGTTCTCGAGATAAAGAGAACCAATAGGAAATATATATCCATAGAGATTAATAAAATACTTATTATAAGGAATTGGTTCACACGATTATGGGGGCTGAGATGTCTCAAGATGTACAATCAGCAACCTGGAGACTCAGGAGAGCCAATGGTGTAAGCTACAGTCTGAGGGCGGGAGAAATTCCCTCTTACTCAGCATGCTTGTTCTCTTCAGGTCTTCAGTTGATTGGATGAGGCCCACCCACATTAGGGAGGGCAATCTACTTTCCTGAACCCACTGATTCAAATGTTAATCTCATCCAGAAACACCCTTACAGACACACCCAGAATGTTTGACCAAAAGTCCAAGCACCCCATGGACACAGTCAAGGTGACAAAAAAATAATGACCATGGCAGTAATCTTTGCAGTGTGGACATCAGATCATGCTACCCATTATCTTCTTACCCCACTACACCACTTCTCCATTTTAAATCCTTTCTAGTCTTACCGTATTCTGCAACATATTCTGACTAACCTCTCCTTATTAATACCACATTCTCTATCAACCTTCTTCAGTTCCTTTTAACCCACAAAACTATTTTCCTCCTAAAACGCTTCAGGCATGCTGCCCCCTCTGCTTGGGACACTCATCTTTCACATGTCACCATAAGCATTCCCAGACCCCCAACTCTTCCCATGGCCCAGGCCCCAGTTACAAATTTTTATAATCCCCTGTACTTCTCCATCAGGGACTCCTCACCACCATATGCAAATACTTGCTTAATGTATCTTATCCTCAATAGCAGATAAACTCACTAGGATAAGGATCAGGTCTATCTTGTTTACAATTAACACCAGCATTTTGCATATACCAGGATTTCAATAAATGTTTGATAAATAAGTAAATGAGCGAATTCCTAAGGACCTGTACCATTCTGGGGTGTAGGCCACCTCTCTGTGTCCCCTTAGCCTAGTATGATATGTTTATTAAATAAATCAGCAAGATCTACCCAGGGAAAGAAGGGTTGATGCAAAAGAATATTTTGTGATGGTCTGGCTTGCCTTCATAAAAGCAAACTTCAAAATGGTTTTGCTCTAGATGAGAGACTATCACTGCTTTTCTGATCTCTAGAGTAGGAATCTATCTTTAAATCCTGAGCTGAAAAAAAATCTAAGCAGAGTACTCTAGGCTTCTGCTCTAAAGATTTAAGAAATGGATTGGATATTCTCATTTGAAGGCCATTTCTCTCAGAAAGGCAATGATAGGCTGTCCTCTAGAGCAGATACAGAGTACAGACTTGTGGTTGCCAAGGGAGAGAGGAAATGGGGGGGGGGGGGATGCACTGGGAGGTTGGGGTTAGCAGATGCAAATAATTATACACAGAATGGATAACAACAGCTCCTACTGTGTAGCCCAGGGAACTATATTCAATATCCTGTGATAAACCATAATGGAAAAGAATATGAAAAAGTGTATATATATGCATAACTGAATCACTTTGCTGTACAGCAGAAATTAACACAACACTGTAAATCAACAATACATCAATTTTTTAAAATCTCTAAAAAATCAGCAGCTTCATTCATAAAATTTAAATACCTACTTCAGATATGAGGGGCTTGAATTTCAAAGTAACACTTGCTTGTCCAGCATTTGTTGTTTGTAGATTTTTTGATGATGGCCATTCTGACCAGTGTGAGGTGACACCTCATTGTAGTTTTGATTTGTATTTCTCTAATGACTAGTGACGTTGAGCATCCTGTCATGTGTTTTTTGGCAATCTGTATAGCTTCTTTGGAGAAATGTCTGTTTAGATCTTCTGCCCATTTTGGATTGGTTTGTTTGTTTTTTTGATATTGAGCTGCATGGGCTGCTTGTATAGCTTGGAGATTAATCCTTTGTCAGTTGCTTCCTTTGCAAATATTTTCTCCCATTCTGAGGGTTGTCTTTTCGTCTTGTTTATGGTTTCCTTTGCTGTGCAAAAGCTTTTAAGTTTCACTAAGTCCCATTTGTTTATTTTTGTTCTTATTTCCATTTCTCTAGGAGGTGGGTCAAAAAGGATTTTGCTGTGATTTATGTCATAGAGTGTTCTGCCTGTGTTTTCCTCTAAGAGTTTTATAGTGTCTGGCCTTACATTTAGGTCTTTAATCCATTTTGAGTTTATTTTTGTGTATGGTTCTGAAGAACCTAGGGGCAGGACAGGAATAAAGATGCAGACATAGAGAATGGACTTGAGGACACAGGGACGGGGAAGGTAAGCTGGGACAAAGTGAGAGAGTGGCATGGACATAGATACACTACCAAATGTCAAAAAGATAGCTAGTGGGAAGCAGCCGCATAGCACAGGGAGGTCAGCTTGGTGCTTTGTGTCCACCTAGAGGGGTGGGATAGGGAGGGTGGGAGGGGAGATGCAAGAGGGAAGAGATATGGGGATATATGTACACGTATAGCTGATTCACTCTGTTATACAGCACAAACTTACACACCATTGTAAAGCAATTATACTCCAATAAAGATGTTAAAAAAAAAAAAGTAAATCCTATAAAATTAGAAAAGCCCAAGTTTTTCCTTACTTTTTGCAGGTGCTTATTTTATTTCAACCAGTCTGTACTGGAAGTTGGAGTTGGTTCCACTGAGTACAGTGCATTCAAGTCAAAACAGTCATTTAAAACAGGATGATAGGGATAGGTTTGTATCATATGGACTTTGCTAAGCTGGAATGATATTTCCTGAAAATTCCCTTCACTGAGTTAAGGAGGCTGCATGAGGATTGGAAGGTGGGAGTAAAACGGCAGTCATATTCCTTTGGCACCGGAAGGTCAGTGCAGAGGACCAGGCTGTTGGAGATCACCTGTTGGCTCCCCTTGTTAGTGTGGGGCAACCTAGGTCTTTCTCTCCTCCATTGCCTGAGCCAGGTACATGCTAAGTTTCATGAAGAAGGACAGCAGCTTTGCCTTCACTGACGCAGAGACCTTGTAGTGGTGAGAGTCTGTCACTGCTACCAGTTCATCCTGGTGGATTCTCACTCATCCTCACTCTCCTCATTTCACACCCATCTTCCCGTCCAGCTGCCTGCCCTGCTGACTCCAGACTGCAGCATCAAACACAAAGAGAGCAGCCTTACACAGACTATTTACCCAGCTTCCATAACCATATGAGGTTCTGTTACTTTAATGAACCTGTACACATCACTCATAGAGGTTCTCTTTATCTGACTGAATCCTGATCGAAAACGGGCAACTCTTAGGCCAGATCTGGCTCTCAGAAAGTTGGCCTATCCATAGTTTAAAGTAATAATAAGTTGCCAACACAGCCACCTGATAAACACACCCCTTGACATGGCCCTGCCCACCAGTGGAACAAGACCCAGCTCCACCCACCAGTGGGCAGGTACCAGTCCCACCAGGAAGCCTGCACAAGCCTCTTAGACAGCCTCGTCCACCAGGGGCCAGACAGCAGAAGCAAGAAGAACTAAAACCCTGCAGCATGTGGAATGGAAACTGCAATCACAGAAAATTAGACAAAATGAGACAGCAGAGGAGTATGTCCCAGATGAAGGAACAAGATAAAACGCCAGAAGAACAAGTAAGTAAAGTGGAGACAGGCAATCTACATGAAAAAGAATTCAGAGTAATGATAGTAAAGATGATCCAAGATCTCAGAAAAAGAATGGAGGCATAGATCAAGAAGATACAAGAAATGTTTAACAAAGACCTAGAAGAACTAAAGATCAGACAAACAGATTAACATACAATAACTGGAATGAAAAATACACTAGAAGGAATCAATAGCAGAATAACTGAGGTAGAAGAATGAAAAAGTGACCTGGAAGACAGAATGGTGGAAATCACTGCCATGGTACAGAATAAAGAAAAAAGAATGAAAAGAAATGAGGACAGTCTAGGAGACCTCTGAGACAACATTAAACGTACTGACATTTGCATTATAGGGGTCTCAGAAGGAGGAGAGAGAGAAAGGACCTGAGAAAATATTTGAAGAGGTAATAGTTGAAAACTTCCCTAATATGGGAAAGGAAACATTCACCCAAGTCCAGGAAGCACAAAGAGTCCCATACAACATGAACCCAAGGAGGAACATGTCAAGCCACATATTAATCAAACCGACAAAAATTAAAGACAAAGAAAAAATATTAAAAGCAACAAGGGAAAAGCAACAAATATCATACAAGGGAATTCCCATAAGGTTATGAGCTGATTTCTCAGCAGAAATTCTTCAGGCCAGGAGGGAGTGGCAGGATATATTTAAAGTGATGAAAGGGAAAAACCTACAACCAAAAATACTCTACCCAGTAAGGCTCTCATTCAGATTTGATGGACAAGCAAAAGCTAAGAGAATTCAGCACTACCAGACCAGCTGTGCAACAAATGCTAAGGGAACTTCTCTAGGCGGAAAAGAAAAGGTCCCAACTGGAAACAAGAAAATTACAAATGGAAAAAGCTCACTGGTCAAGGCAACACAGAGTAAAGGTAGGAAATCATCCACACACAAATATGATAGCAAAACCAGCAGTTGTGCAAAGAGCAGAGCACAAATGCAGGATATTGGAAATGCATTGGAGATTAAAAGACCAGCGACTTAAGACAATCTTGTTTATATATAGGCTGCTATATCAAAACCTCGTGGTAAATACAAACCAAAAAACTACAATAGTTACACAGAAAAAAGAAAAAGAAAGCCAAACACAACACTAAAGTTAGTCATCAAATCACAAGAGAACAAAAGAGGAAGGGAAGAAAAAAGACCTACAAAAACAAATCCAAATCAATAAAATGGCAATAAGAACATATATATCAATAATTACCTTAAGTGTAAATGCATTAAATGCTCCAACCAAAAGACACAGGCTCGCTGAATGGATACAAAAACAAGACCCGTATATATGCTGTCTACAAGAGACCCACTTCAGACCTAGGGACACATACAGACTGAAAGTGAGCAGATGGAAAAAAGTATTCCATGCAAATGCAAATCAAAAGAAACCGGGAGTAGCAATACGCATATCAGACAAAATAAACTTTAAAATAAAGACTGTTACAACAGATAAAGAAGGACACTACCTAACGATCAAGGGAACAATCGAAGAAGAAGATATAACGATTGTAAATATGACTGCACCCAACCTAGGAGCACTTCAATATATAAGACAAACGTTAATAGCCATAAAAGGGGAAATCAACAGCAACACAATAATAGTGGGGGACTTTAACAGCCCACTTTTATCAATGGACAGATCATCCAGACAGAAAATCAATAAGGAAACACAGGCCTTAAATGACATATAAAATGAGATGGACTTAACTGATATTTATAGAGCATTCCATTCAAAAGCAGCAGAATACACACTGAAGTGCATATGGAACATTCTCCAGGATTGATCACATGCTGGGCCACAAAGTGAGCCTCAGTAAATTTACGAAAACTGAAATCATCTCAAACATCTTTTCCAACTACAATGCTATGAGGTTAGAAATCGACTACAAGAAAAAAACTGCAAAAAACACAAACACGTGAAGGCTAAACAATATGCTACTAAACAACCAACGGATCACTGAAAAAATCAAAGAGGAAATGAAAAAATACCTAGAGACAAACAAAAACTAAAGCAGAATGATCCAAAACCTATGGGACACAGCAACAGCAGTTCTAAGAGGGAAGTTTATAGCAATACAGTCTTACCTCAGGAAACAAGAAAAATCTCAAATAAACAACCTAACCTTGCAGCTAAAGCAATGAGAGAAAGAATAAACAAAACCCCAAGTTGTAGAAGAAAAGAAATCATAAAGGTCAGAGAAAAAAATAAATGAAATAGAGATGAAGAAAAAAAGATCAGTGAAACTAAAAGCTGGTTCTTTGAAAAGATAAAGAAAGTTGATAAACCTTTAGCCAGACTCATCAAGAAAAAAAGGGAGAGGGCTCAAATCCATAAAATTAGAAATGAAAAAGAAGTTACAGTAGACACCAGAGAAATACAAAGGATCATAAGAGAGTACTACAAGCAACTAACTATATGCCAGTAAAATGGACAGCCTAGAAGAAATGGACAAATTCGTAGAAAGGTACGATCTCCCAAGACTCAACCAGGAAGAAACAGAAAATATGAACAAACCAATCACAAGTACTGAAATTGAAACTGTGATTTAAAAACTCCCAACAAACAAAAGTCCAGGACCAAGATGGCTTCACAGGTGAATTCTATCAAATATTTAGAGAAGAGCTAACACCCACCCTTCTCAAACTCTTCCAAAAAATTGCAGAGGAAGGAACACTCCCAAACTCATTTTATGAGGCCACCATCACCCTGATACCAAAACCAGACAAAGAGAGTACAAAAAAAGAAAATTACAGACCAGTATTATTGATGAATATAGATGCAAAAATCCTCAACAAAATACTAGCAAACTGAATCCAAATCCATTAAAAGGATCATGAACCATGATCATGTGGGATTTATCCCAGGGATGCAAGGATTCTTCAGTATCTGCAGATCAATAAGTGTGATACACCATATTAACAAACTGAAGAATAAAAACCATATGATCATCTCAATAGATGCAGAAAAAGCTTTTGACAAAATTCAACACCCATTTATGAAAAAAACTCTCCAGAAAGTGGGCATAGAGGGAACCTACCTCAACACGATAAAGACCATGTATGACAAACCCACAGGAAACATCATTCTCAATGGTGAAAAGCTGAAAGCATTTCCTGTAAGATCAGGAATGAGACAAGGATATCCACTATCACCACTTTTATTAACATAGTTTTGGAAGTCCCAGCAGTCAGAGAAGAAAAAGAAATAAAAGGAATCCAAATTGGAAAAGAAGAGGTAAAACTGTCACTGTTTGCAGATGACATGATACTCTACATAGAAAATCCTAAAGATGCTACCAGAAGACTACTAGAGCTCATCAGTGAATTTGGTAAAGTTGAAGGATACAAAATTAAGACACAAAAATCTCTTGCATTTCTATACACTAATGACAAAAAATCAGAAAGGGAAATTAAAGAAACAATCCCACTTACCATCGCATCAAAAAGAATAAAATACCTAGGAATAAACCTACCTAAGGAGGCAAAAGACCTGTACTCTAAAAACTGTAAGACACTGATGAAAGAAATCGAAGATGACACAAACAGATGGAAAGATATACCATGTTCTTGGATTGGAAGAATCCATATTGTCAAAATGACTATACTACCCAAGGCAATCTACAGATTCAGTGCAATCCCTATCAAATTACCAATGGCATTTTTCACAGAACTAGAACAAAAAAATCTTCAAATTTGTATGAAGACACAAAAGACCCTAAATAGCCCAAGCAATCCTGAAACAGACAAGCAGAGCTGGAGGAATCAGGGTCCCTGACTTCAGGCTATACTACAAAGCCACAGTCATCAAAACAGTATGGTACTGGCACAAAAAACAGAAATATAGATCAGTGGAACAGGAGAGAAAGCCCAGAAATAAACCCACGCACCTATGGTCAATTAATCCGCGACAAAGGAGGCAAGAATATACATTGGAGAAAAGACAGTCTCTTCAATAAACAGTGCTGGGAACACTGGACAGCTGCATGTATAAGAATGAAATTAGAACATCCTTTAACACCATATACAAAATAAACTCAAAGTGGATTAAAGATCTAAATGTAAGACTGGATACTATAGAACTCTTAGAGGAAAACATAGGCAGAACACTCTTTGACATATATTGCAGCAATATATTTTCAGTCCTTCTCCCAGAATAATGGAAATAAAGACAAAAATAAACAAATGGGACCTAATTAAACTCAAAAGCTTTTGCACATCTAATGAAACCATAAACAAAACAAAAAGACAGCCCACAGAATGGGAGAAAATACTTGCAAATATGCGACTGACAAGAGATTAATCTCCAAAATATACAAACAGCTCATGCAGCTCTATATCAAAAAAAAAAAACAGAACCCAATCAAAAAATGGGCAGAAGATCTAAACAGACATTTCTCCAAAGAAGACAAACAGATGGCCAAAAAGCACATGCAAAGATGCTCAACATCACTAATTATTAGAGAAATCCAAATCAAAACTATAATGAGGTATCACCTCACACTGGTCAGAATGGACATAATCAAGAAGTCTACAAACAATAAATGCTGGAGAGGGTGTGGAGAAAAGGGAACCTTCCTACTCTGTTGGTGGGAATGTAAATTGGTACAACTATTATGGAGAACAGTATGGAGGTTCCTTAAAAAGCTAAAAATAGAGTTATCATATGATCCAGCAATCCCACTCCTGGGCATATATCCAGATAAAACCATAATTTGAGAAGATACATACACCCCCGTGTTCATTGCAGCACTATTTACAATAGCTAAGACATGGAAACAATCTAAGTGTCCATCGAGAGACGAATGAATAAAGAAGATGTGGTACATATATACAATGGAATATTACTCAGCCATTTAAATGAATGAAATAATGCCATTTGCAGCAACATGGATGGATATGGAGATTATCATACTAGGTGAAGTAAGTCAGAGAAAGACAAATATATGATATCACTTATATGTGGAATCTAAAAAAGAAAAAAAAAGATACAAATGAACTTATTTACAGAACCGAAACAGCCTCACAGACTGAGAGAATGAACTTATGGTTACCAGAGAGAATGGGTCGGGGGAAGGGATAGACTGGCAGTTTGGGATTGACATGTACACACTGCTGTATTTAAAATAGATAACCAACAAGGACCTACTGTATAGCACAGGGAACTCTGCTCAATACTCTGTAATAACCTAAATGGGAAAATAATTTGAAAAAGAATAGATACATGTATATGTATAACTGAATCACTTTGCTGTACACCTGAAACTAACACAACATTGTTAATCAAGTATACTCCAATATAAAATAAGAATTAAAAAAAAATAGAAACATTGAGAAACCATACTCCCTTTTGACATGAGAAATGAAAAACTAGTAATAATTTGCCAAAGTTTAAAGGTGAGTTGATTTTACTGTACAATTTCCAAATCCATCTTTTGAAAAATCAGAAACCTGGACCTCTAGAGAACAACGGTACAATAGTCTAAGTATCCTGACCAATTGTTTTAGTTGAAAAGAACAAAAACTAATGGTAAAAATATTTTAAAATATTTTAAATGCATCAATGAGCTGGAAATTAGTTATGATTAGTCCAAGAGCAAAAATAACATAGGAACCCAGAGAAGTAATCTGAGTATTGAGGCCAGCTGTAACTTTACAGATTTGGCTAAACTCGATGAAATTCAGCTTCAGTTTTATGGTCTGGTGGGTCACGGGAACAAAGCAAATCTCAGGGCTCACTGAAAACAGGTAGTCTATTTAGAGATCCCACAGATGTAATTGGGACCCCAATGTACCAAACCTTCAGCGTATGGATGAAATAGAATACACCTACCTGGTCTTGCCCTCCTCTGACCTTTCCACCCAGAGGATTGCAAGGGAAATAGCCTGTCTTGAACCTCAGCACTGAATGGGAGGAATAGAAAAAAATTTCTCCAAGGCCTGGTAACTTCAAACTGGCCCTCCCTCTGTCTGTAGCCTGAATTCATATTACCTGGTTGGTCCTAAGACCTCCAGCAAAGAAATTAGTTTACACTTGACCCAAGCTGAAGGTGGCACCAGTGATTGATGGAAACACATACAAATCCTCTCTAGAAAAAAATCACCTGAAAAGTAGGTCTCAAATAACTTCAGCAGATAAAGACCCAAGAGATATGAACCCACAGAGGCAAGAAATATGAAGCATACTCAGAAACAAGGCACCATGAGCAAGAGAGCAGCATGGAAACAAGGCAGCCAGTTTAGATGCACAGAGGCTTCAGATATGGGAATTAGCAGAGAAAGAATATAAAATAATATGTTTACTATGAGTTGAGAAACAAAAGAGAATTGAAAGAGTAAAAACCAAAGGCATATAAAAATGGCTTAACAAATTAGAAAATGCACAATAAGGAATTTCTGGAAATGAAAATATAATCTCAAAAAGCAAAACTCCAATGGATGTGATGAAAGAATAATACAAAGAAAAATTAAACGAACATGAGACTATATCTAAAGAATCATCCAGAAAAAAGAGAGGCAGAATAACAGGAATGCTAGGATGAGAATGTCTAATCTAAGTTTCAGCATGAAAAGAGAGAGAATGGAGCAAAAACAATTTTCGAAGACATATCAGCGGAGTGTTGTCCAGAAGTGATGAAAGACACAAAAGTACAAATTTAGAGAGTAAAAAAAAAAAAAAAAAAAAACTTCAGGTAGAGTAAATAAAATGAAATCTACATCTAGGCATATCAAATGACATTGCAGAACATCAAAAGCATCAGGAGAGAATAGAAGAAAAAAGAAGTTCTAGCATTGAAGTTAGACTGAGAGCTGACTTCTTAACCACAACAGTGAGAACCAGAATACAGAGGAATAATATCTTCAGTTCCTGAGAGAAAATAAGTGTCAGCACAGCATTGTGCATCCAGAGAAAATCCCTTTTACAAAAGAGGGCGAATTAAAAAATCACTCCAGAAAAACAAAACTGAGGATTTGCCCCAGCAAACCCTCACTAAAAGAACATGTCAAAAATTTTCTTGATTTTAAGAAAAAAGGGAGGTTTATCATGACAGAAGGAATAAGTAAAGTGGACAATACATAGATATAATATGTAAATAAACATGGAATAAACAATCTTCCCAGATTAAAAAACACAGACCCAAAATACCAAACAGTACAGATAAATCAAAAATAGTATATTTGAACTGTTACATTTTAAAAGAAAATCCATTAAAGATTTAATATTGTTAAGGTATTGACTCTCCTCAGAATTGATCTATGGATTCACACAATCCCAATCAAATTCCCTACAGGCTTTTAAGACTTATATGGAAAAGGAAAAAATCTAGAAGAGCTAAACCAATCTGTTTTCCTTTTGCAAAAGTTAAAGGAGTTGCTCTAGCTGATTCTGACTTCTTATAAAGTTATGGTAACCAAGACAGTCCGGTATTAGCATGAGGCTAGGCAAATAGATAAATAGAACAGAGTAGAGAGTTTAGAAATAGATCTGTATGTACATGGTTAATTGATTTTCAAGAAAAGCACCAGTGCTATTCAATAGTGAAAGGATTATTTTTTCAATAAATGGTGCTGGAACAACTCGATAAACCTACTGGTAAAAAAGTGAACCTCAACTCTATTCTTAAAAACTAATCAAGATGGATCATAAATCTAAATGTAAAGCTAAAACTATAAAGCTTCTAGCAAAGACATGGGAGACTATCTTTGTAACCTTGGGGTAGGTGATGGTTTATTAGGGAAGGTACAGAAATACTAAACATAAAATGTATGATAAATTGACATTCATCAAAAGACATTGTTTAAAAATGAGTTAAGTCATGGATTGGGAGAAAATACTTGATATAGATAGATACATAGATAGATAGATTTCAGGTTTATGTATACACACAGAGATATTTATATCTGAATTTCCTGAAAATATATCTGAAATTTCAGAGATATATACACACAAAATTTTTTACCTAGAATATACAGCAAATCAGTAACAAAAATACAAATAACCCAACTGTTAAAAAAAAAAAAAAAAGTTGGACAGAAGATTTAAATAGATCCCTCCCAAAAGAACATCTTTGAATAGCCAATAAGCATGTGAAAAGCTGCTCAACATCATTAGTCATCAGGGAAGTGAAAACTGTAATGAAGAACCATTTTATAGCTACTGGAATAGTTTTAATTACATCAGCATTGGTGCTAGGAATGTAAACTTGCACAACTATCTTGGAAAACAGTGTGGCAGTTTTCTTATTGTATTAGTCTACGGCAGCTTAAAAAAACAGACGTTTGTTATCTCACAGTTTCCGTGGGTCAGCAATCTGGGTGCAATTTAGTGATGCCTCTCACTCAAGATCAATTATCAGGTTGCACTTAAGCTGTTGGCCAGGGCTGTGATCTTTTCAAATGCTTGTCTTGGGGAAGATCTATTTATAAATGCACTCCAGTGGTTGTTGGCAAGACTCAGCTTCCTGTAGATTATTGGAATGAGGGCCTTAGTTCCTCATGGGCTAATGGGATCCCTCAGTTTCTCAGACATCTTCATAGGGCAGTTCTCAGCATGGCAGCTGGCATCCCTTTGAGCGAGGGAATGAGAGCAGGAACCCAAGATGGAAGCCACAATCTTTTTATAACCTAGTCTCATGAGTGACATCCTATCACTCTTGCAATGTTTTACTTGTGTAGAAGCAAGCCACTATATCCAGCCCACATCTAGGAGAGAGAATCACCTAAGAGCGTGAATACCAGAAGGCAAGGATCATTGGGGATTATTCTAGATACTGCCTTACCACATTTATTAAAGACACACCTATGCTACAACTTAGTAGTTCTATTCATAGCTACTTATTTTAGAGAAATGAAAACTTTATCCTCATAAAGACGTGTGCAAAATAGCCCCAAACTCAAAACAACCAAATATCTACTAACAGGAAACTGGATAAAGGGTACAAACTTTCAGTTATAAGCTGAATGAGTTCTGGAGAGCTAATGTACAGCATGGTGGTGACTACAGTTAATAAATAATAATGTATTATATATTTGAAATTTGCTAAAAGAGTAGATCTTAAATGTTCTTACCACATGGAAGGTAAAGGTAAATATGTGAGGTGATGAATTGGTTAATTACCTTAATTGGGGGAATCATTTCACAATGTATACATGTATCAAAACATCATGTTGTACCCCTTAAATATATACAATGTTTATTTCTTAATAAAATTAAAAGATCTGTGCATTTCACCGTATGTAAATTTTTCCTCAATAAAAAGTCATCTGAAATAAACAAATAATCCAATTACATGAGAGACACATCTAAAATATAACCATACAGAATGGATGATATTTAAAAGAGTAGAAAAATGCATTCAAGGAAAATACAGAGTGAGAACAACTATACTAATAGGCAAAATGGATTTCAAGGCAAAAAGATTATAAGAAATAGAATCATTATACACATTGATAAGAAGACAATAAGGAAGACAGAACAATTCTAAGCTGGTATGTATTTAATAAAATACCTCTTTTAGTGACTGATAGATCAAACAGATATATATATAAATTTGAACAGAACAATTAAATATCTTGAGTTAACAGACATAGATAGAACATGGCACCAACAACTGCAGAACACACATTCTCTTCAGACAGGCATGAATATTTATAAAAATTGACATATACTGGGCCAAAAACCTAGCCGCAATTTTTAAATAATTGATTTTTTTAAAGAGAATGTTTTTTAACTATAATATCAGTTTAAAACTGATGAATAAAATATACAATAGAAATAAATCCTAGAAAGTCTTACATATTTAGAAATTAAGGAAAATCCTTCTATAAAACTTACCACAGAAGAAATTATACGAAAAATTAGAAAATTAGAAAATTAGAAATTATACTAAAATTACAAAACATTTACACCTATATTAATACTCCTTTGGTATGCTGCCAAAAATATACATGTCCTTAAATGAATATATTAACTAAGAAGGCAGAACATTTTAATTAACTAAGGTGGCAACACATTTTTAGAACTTAGATTAGGATAATTCTGCAGTTCTATTTAGAACAAAAGACAAGGAAAATTTAAGGACAAGATATAAACATAAATTGACAAAAGCAAAAGTTAGCTCTTTGAAAAGACGAATAATTGACAGTACTGCTCAAGAGGAAAAGAAGACGTGAATAAAAATATTCGGAACAACAAAAGACATAACTACAAATGTTGGAGACATTTTTTTAAATGAAAATATTATGAAAAGCTTTTGCCAAGAAGTTTAAACCTTTCTATGAAATGGAAAAATACTAAGAAGACATAACTCACCGAAATCAACCTGAGAAGAAGCATAAAACCTGTATAATCCTATAATTATTTTTTAAATGGAAATAAGGTGTCATTCCATGCCCAGAAGGTTTATGAATGATTTAAATATTCAAGGGGTAAATAATTCTAATCATTCATTAAAAATTCCAAAATATAGAAAACTGATAGAACCTGACAAATATATTGTAAGACAGAAAAATTACAGGATAAACTCACTTATGAACACAGGTGCAAAATCCTAAAAAAAATTAACAGTTTCAGAAATTGATAGAAAAGATGATACGTAATGACAACGTTGAACTAATACCAAAAAATTTAGGAGTGGATTATTATTGGAAAATTAATATAATTCACCACATTAATATATTAAGGAGAAGTATATTATCTCAATATATGAAGAATAAAATGGTACTTGATAGAATTCACAGCAATGAATGATAGAAACTCTTAGCAAAGTAAGAATAGAAGGGAACTCTCTCATTACGATAAAAAGTATTTTGGGAAAAAATAAAAACCATAGAACGAAAGAATCTTAATGATAAATTTTTTTTTTTTTTTTTAGGGACAAAGGTGGGGTTTCTTTTTATTATAAAAGAAAAAAAACACCAAAAACTCCTAAGGAATCTTAACAAAGGAAGGGAATATTTCACACTCAGAGAATAGGCACCAGGACACAAAATTACAAGTGTTTTTACTCCAGACCTGTCCTCATCTCCTCCAACAGCAGAGATGGGAAGGAGACAGCTGAAGCAAACAGGCAATTCTGTAAAACAAAGACTTAGAAACGCTACAAATATGATTAAAATCTAAACTTCTGTTTTGCTTTAAAACAAAATTTTTTTTTAATATATCAGAAGGCCTGCTTTAGTGACATGCTAGTCCCACCAGAAAATAACCCCAAAACCCCCTTGTCAGTAACATGCTCAAGCTGACCAGCCAACTCGTGTTTCCAAACCCCTGTGTGTACAAGTACGTGTGTGTCTTTTAAACCAAAGCCCCAGGGCTCAGATGACTGCTACTGCTATCAGTTCAGGAAAAGGCAAGATTGCCGTTTCCTTACTTTTAGTCAACACTGTATTGGACAGTCCTAGACAGAACAGTATGAAAAGTAAAAGAAATAAAAAGTATAAGAAATCAAGAGACATAAAACTGTCATAAAATAATTACTGCCTACCAAGAAAACCTAAATCAACCTGTGTACAAATTGTGAAAAATAAGATAATTTACCTAGGTGTTAACTATAAGATCAACATACCAAAAACAACAAACAAACAAAAACCTGAATCTCAGTACAACAGGAAAAAGAAATAGGTGTAAGAGAAATACATTTTTACCAAAATACCATTTTCAATAGCCACAAGAGATATGCTGAATCCACATAGAGAAGACTGTCTAACTTTTTTGAAATACATCCAAGAAAACATAACAAAACAGAGACAGATGCAATGATCATGAAGTGAACATAAATACAATCAAAATTCCAGCAGGTCTTCCTTCAGTTGAAACTTCAGTTGATTCTGAAATTTATTTGGAAGACCAAGAATAATAGCTAGGACAGTCTGGAAGAACAAGGCAAGAGAACTTGCCTTATGAAATGTAAAGAATTTAAAAATCATAGTAAGCTAAAATATTTAATTAGTTATTGTCACAGGGATATAGATGAATAGAATAATGAAACAGACTAGAAAACCCTGAAAGAGACTCATAAGTGTATGGCAACATCATTTATGACAGAGCTAAATATGGGCTTTTCAGTATATGATGTTGAGATCCTTCATCTGCATCTGTTTTGACCCCAACCTCAGACCACACACAAAAATGAACACCTATGAATTAGAGACTTAGAAAAAGCAAAACGTAAAAGTTTTAAAAACAATATTGAAGAACTTTATGGTTTCAGTGTAGGGAAGGATTTCTCAGACAAGACACAGAAAGCACAAACCCTAGAGGAAAAGATAATAAATTTGTTGACATTAAAATATAAAATTTTTCACCAAAAAATGCTAAGCATAGAGTGAAAATATAAACTACAGCCTCAAAAAAAAAGTTGAGTCTATCAATACATAGAACTGCTAAACAATTATTTTTCAGAATATATAAAACATGACTGTAATTCATACATAGAAAATCAAAAAAACAAAAAAATTAAAAGAGACAAAAGACATTTCACTGAAGAAGAATCCCAAATGGCTTACCAACAAATGAAAAGAGCCTTAACTCCATTACTAATCTGGGAAATGCAAATTTAAAAGACAGTATAGCATCCCATTTCACACTCACTTCATAACAAACAATATCAAATGCTAGCAAGAAAGTAGAAAAAACAGAACTCTATACATTACTAGTGGGAAAGTAATAAAGCTGTAGATAAATTGACTGACATCACTGCAGGAGTGCTTTGTCTGCTCTTTGCAGGCCCCACAGGGCTCTTGTAGGAGCTTTTTTTTTTTTTTTCCCAGTGGAAAGATTTAGCATGTGAACAAACTATTAAGTCTGCCTGAAGAACAAAGGGCGTTAAGATGAGGTATGAAACACAGAGCCAATTCTTTTTTTTTTTTTCATTTTTTTTTTAACATCTTTATTGGAGTATAATTGCTTTACAATGGTGTGTTAGTTTCTGCTTTATAACAAAGTGAATCAGTTATACATATACATATGTTCCCATATCTCTTCCCTCTTGCATCTCCTTCCCTCCCACCCTCCCTATCCCACCCCTCTAGGTGGTCACAAAGCACAATAAAGATGTTAAAAGAAAAAAAAAAAAAAGAATTGGTAGGAAATACTAAAAACTATTTAAATTTAAGCAAGTATTTTCAACTAGTCTCAATAATCATCTGTAGGCCATGTTTTTGAGAGGAAACTGAAATGTTTTCAGAGACTTCCTCATTTCTATGAACACTAGATAAAAGCTACAGGTAAAGATCCTTGTATGATTTCATCTTATAATATTTTTCCACTTCCTATTAAAAATGAAATGAAAGGCCAACTCCTGGACCAATTATTTTTAGTAGCATATACCTTTCTCTGTTATCAAATACATAAGAAAAGTTTGAACGCAAATAAAATTAATGGAGTATTTCTGGAAAAAAAAAAAAAAGAAACACAAAGCCAGTTACTGCTTTGTCTCTGCTGCCAGGAAATTGTCATTTCTACCTTAGCCTTTCCTGCTAGGAGATAGTTTCAGAATAGCCCCCTTCCTGTCATCCTGGTACTTCCAAGGCTGTGAGAGGGGAAAAGGCAGCAGTTATTTCTGAGTCCACTTCTCTGGCCTGGGAGCCCTCCTGCTTATTTCAAAGCCCATGGGAGGCGGCAAGAATAAAGTGAATTCATATGACTGAAATGCCAACACTCCATCTGATAAAGTTCTCCAAGCTCCAAACATTTTTTTTCTATTTTGAGTTTTTCCCTCTCAGCCATCTTTTTGTATGAATCATCCACTTTGAAGGCTTCATACCAAGTGTGAACACATTCACCGTACCCCGAATTTGATGTCACTGATGTCAACCTTTTCAGTAAGTTGTGAGGACTATTGTAGGGAAGGAAGTATGTCTCACTGAGCCATACGTAGTACTACCACCTTACCCTTATTTATGGAGGCTAGTTTTGGAAATACAAGTGCATATTCCATGAAGATAGATTTGACATTGAATTACAAAGCATGGCATGAAGATATGGGAGACAGGAAAGAAGGCCAGTTTTTCCTGGAAGTGATATGGAATACTGGACCACATGCTTGGGTTTGAATCTTAGTTTTGCCCTTTTACTAGGTGTGCAACCCTGAGCAAGTCATTTACCTTAGCGTCCTTGCTTGTACAATCAGGACTGAAGGAGTGCCAAAGGCATAGGATTTTTGTGGGGATTAAATGAGATAACACATATAAAGCACGTTCCACAGTGTCCATCACCTAGTGAGTATTCAATAAAGCATAGCTGACGTTTATGGCAAGAAATAAGACTAACAAAATAGGTCAGCTCAAGCTCTAAATGGGCAAAGAAGTCCAAGAGTTCCTATCTTTTCTAAGAAATGTGTGAAGGTTTTGATAAGAGAAGTGACATATTCAAAACTGACTTCAGCTGTGTGTGAAGTACACACAACTGACTTCACTTTATGTGTCAAGTACACTGGAAAAAAAAAAAAAGGAAGAATTAGAGACAAAACTTGGGAGGTTTCAACAGTCCAGGTTAGAGGTGAACTAATAGATTGAGTAGGGAGAAGACGTGAGTTAAAACCTGTGTTAACTGATGCAGTGAGGGAGGGAGGGAGAGAGGGAGGGAAGAAGGGGAACAGAGAAGATGGCGTGAGGGCTCTCCCCTGGGGAAGGTGAAGGATGGCAGTGCCCTGGAGAAGAGGGTGAACAAATGTGGAAGAGAGCTGGCAGCAGTGTCAGAAGGGAAGCTTATGCCATGAGGGGAAAGGTCTCAATAGTAGTGAAAACAGAAGGTGTTACACAACACTAGGATAAGGGGTGTGAGTCGGCCAGACCTTATAGGAGAGAAGCAAAGAAAATGGCGGAAAACCATCTTCAGATTTTAGACGTGAGCTATAGGAAGAGCTTGATGCGTTGGATTAAGGTCCTAGACAAGGCTGTGCGGCACAGACATCATTCCCTGCCACTCTAGCAACAAGACCCCCTTCCTTGAGCTGATGTTATAGTGAGAAAAACCACAGGCAAAGGAAGTCAACCACAGGTTGACACCCGGCTCAGCACCCGGCTCAGCACCAACTTGGTGAAGGTCTTGTGAGGACGAGAGGGTAGGATAGGGGATTTTTGCCGCACACAAAGGGGTGAGGTCAGAATGGAAAGAAGGAGTGAAAGAGAAGCTCAAGCCCATCCTTTGCTTAGGACTAGACACCTGCTGTTTCTCTTTAAGACTCTGGATGCGCCACTGTAGGGGGAGCACAGAAATCAGTGGAGAAGCCTGCTCTCTGAAGCACACCTCAGGGACCCAGACCTGGGAAGTAGGGAAGAGCCCTGTCTTGGCACCTGTGGAATGTAGCTTGGGATCGCTCAGGGTGGCGCCCCACAGATCGCCTTGCTCTGCCCGCCGCTTACTGATGCCCATGAGGGTGTGTATGTCCTACCCGTGGGGGCTGGTAGAAGCAGAACATGGAGTCAGCAGTCGGCAGAGAGGATGATGTTCCTTTTAAACATGTTCAAAGTGTCTGTTCAGTTAGGAGTGGAGAAATAAAATGCAGAGAATTGGTCTGCTTTCGAGTGGCTCGGTGGCCACTCCTGAGGTCCATGCTTCCTAAGTTGGGATACTTTCTTTGTAACAGAGAAGGGGATCTTCATTCAGTTCAATTTGGTGATAATATTAAAATCTGGACTATTCAGAGGATGGTTGAGTTTTAGTTCATATTTTTTGCATAAAATGAGGTAGGCAAAAATCTTTCTATGAAGCATTATCCTCTTTTGCCCTAATAATTAGCACAGAATGTGGCTGATTCTCCTTCTCTCAACTTACTTAATTTACATACAATAAAATGCACTCTTGGGGGGTATAATTATGTAAGTTTGCATAAACACATGGAGGCGCATAACGACCAATGCAATCAAGATACAGAACAGTTCTATCACCAAAAAACATCTATTCTTCATGCTGTCCCTCTGTAGTCAAATCACTTCTCTCTAACTGCTGGCAACAACTTATCTGTTCTGAGTTTTCTTTTGACAGTTGCCTATTTGAGTAAGGCCTGAGATTTCTTTACGATTTGCTGGTATCATAACAACAGTAACAGCAGTAATAGTAAAAATTAACACATGTTAATTATACATTTCCAATGCGCCAGGCACCATTTGAAGCACTTTAGAGATGAGGAAACTGAGGCTTTGAGAAATTTTGGAAAAGAGAGGAGGGAAGAAGGACTTGCCCAAGGTCATACAGTGGCAGCCCCATGGTTTGAGTCAGCCACGTCCGACTCCTAGGTCTATTTTCTTAACCTCTATCCAATTCTGCTTCCAGGAAGACAAAGAAAGTAGGGCAACGTGGAAAGAATATCTACTAATTTCAGGAAGCTCAGTTTAGACCTGAGATTGCCTTACTCTAGAAATAAACAGAACTTATGTAAGAATTTGGTTAATCATGCTAACGAAGCCATAATTGACTGGGTGCAAGAGAGAATGAAGCCAGGATCTTAGAACACCTTCCTGTACAATCTTTGTGATATGCAGTGAAGATAAAGCCCAGATACGTTATGTCCACCCTCATAAAGTTGATCAGGCATGCAAAGCTAGAATTTCCTGATCAGATGCTGAAATGTTGTCTCAATGCTCAGAGTACCAACTTCCTCCTAACTTTACTAAAAACAGTGAAATGGGATCTTTAATCTCAATCTTGTGCATATTTCAGGTTGGAGTCCCCCACCCGGTCTCTGGTGATGGAGGCCCCAAAAGGAGTAGAAATAAATGCAGAAGCTGGCAACATGGAAGCCACCTGCAGAACAGAGCTGAGACTGGAGTCCAAAGATGGAGAGGTAAGCATGAGAGGAACAGAAGCCCAGAGAGACACAGCTCCAACGAGCCAGTGTTTCCTAACACGCATCACTCCCTTTGCCTCTGAAGTTTATCCTACAGTGTAATGATCCTACAGTGTGACAGCAAAAAGAGCCAATCGGAAGGTTTTATTTCTGGAACAAATATGTTGAATGGCACGATTATAAGCCAAACCCACAACACATAAAAGTTATAACTCATTATCTGTAAAAGTGCTGAGGTAATAGTATGTATCGCAAGAACAGAATTATAAGGACGTCTGTAAAAATGAATGCTATTTCCAAACTCTCTCATCACCTTAAAGTAAGATTTAGTTGGCTGGTATAATTAAGCTGTATACCACACACGTCTGTTTAAAGAGGAACTTAGTTTACTGGTAGACATTTTTAAGTGTACATTGTATGTTTCTACTTTCATTGAAAGTGGAAAAGTCAGATCTAACAGCTATCCCAAATCAGAACAAGCCAAAACTTAACTAGGCAGCAAGAGGCTAAGAGATGAGAGACTGCAAACATTCATTCTCTTCACCCAACACAGTCCCGCCTTGGTGAACAGAATAGCTGCTCGTGTTTTCGCAAGCAAGGTAAGCCAAATCCCCAAAGAAAATATGATTCGAATGCAGACTTCTGAAAGTGGCTTTATCGTGTTCACAAGTGATTTTGTCTACTTAAGATTTTATTTAAAAGAGAAAAAATGTGTTTTTAAAGCAAAACTCTATTCCACCTTCCATATCTACATACAGGTTATCAGTCTCCACCTGCCTCTGTATACCAAGCCTGCCTTTCGATTGGTTTGGCATATGCTATATTTGTTTTAAAGGAGCTAGTCAGATAGAGCTTTCAGTTATCAAAACTGTCTCTGTAGACAGCTGCAGACTCCAAACCACACAGAAGTAGTGACTACATCACAGATACAGTTTACAGTTATCAGAATGTGGACCCAGGAGGAATCAGTTATAATCCTGACCATCATTTAAGACTGGAAGTGCTGCATATTCTTGAAGGCCCACCATGCACATAGATGTATTTAGGGTCTGAGAAGTCCCATCCTAAAGAAAATCGTTACCCTCTCATTTCCAAATTTACTTCACTCTAGGAATCCATTCACATTCTACATGATACACTTTTACGAAATGCTAATATATACATGACATTGCCAGTGCAACGATGTCTGGCTAGAATACAAGCTTCTGGGAGGGTAGAGACTTTATCTGTCTTGTTTATCCCTGAATTCCCAGTGCCAACAATTCTAAACACATAGTAGGTGCTCATTTGATTTCAACTGAACATTCATCCCCTGTTTCGGGATATCAAGAGGATAAATGACAGGCTCTAACTCTTCCTTCCTGTTTCCCCTCTTTAGATTAAGTTAGATGCTGCGAAAATCAAACTACCTAGACTGCCTCATGGATCCTACACGCCCACAGGAACAAGGCAGAAGGTCTTCGAGATCTGTGTCTGCGCCAATGGGAGATTATTCCTGTCCCAGGCAGGAACCGGTTCCACTTGTCAGATAAACACGAGTGTCTGCCTGTGAGAGACGACGCATAATGGACATTGTCGGCAGCACCCAGGCCTTTTTCGGCTTTAGACCCTGGCTGCCAGCTATTTTTACTAGAACACAGAAAGCCTATCAAAGGCCTTTTGTGTGTGTGTGTGTGTGTGTGTGTACGTGTGTGTGAGTGAGTTTGCGTGTGTGGGTGATATAAATATATATAAATATATATAAATAAATATATATATCCTCTGTATAAAATGAGGTTTCAGTACAAAAGGAACCATGGGTGACCCTGTGATATCCACTGTCATTGCCATCGCAACCCCACCACATACATGATAAGATCAAAACACTAATTCGGACCCAACATTCCCCAGACCCTGCAGAATCACACAGTGTATTGACACTTACTGAATATCCGCCTACATGTGTGAGTAACAGCCTGTCTTTTCCTTTAGTGTCATTACAAGGCAGTGATGGCGGGAATTTGCAAGTCACACCCAAGGGCTGAGACCCTTGTAGTGAAAGCAGGCACTTTATTAGCTTTCGTGCAGCTGGCCAACTTCTCCCCCTTCAAGTTAGGGATGGGGCAGTACCGTAGAAGTCAGACAGAGGAACTCAACGTGGCTGTGCTACTTTTGCATCCAAATGTATTGGGCTTTTGTGGTTGGATGAATTAGGAGGATGGATTTTAGCAAAGTTTGAATGGCTCACCCAACTCCCGTGAGCTTATTACTTCCTTCAAACTCACGTATTATCCCACAGTCAAAACAGGAGCTGTAAATCAGCACAAAATAGGAAAATAGTTGCTCCTCAGTCGGCTAGAAGCTCCTCGATGGCCTGACAGACTAAGAATAAATGGGCAATAGGTCTCTGTTTAAAGTGAAAAAATGGCTCAAAATCTGTTACATCCTCACTCCTGTTGACTTTATCCAACAGACTCCTACCGAAAATGATCAGGTCAATCCAAATCTTTACGAGTGGAACCCCCACCCCCAAGAGAAGCTATTTGGAGATGGAAATCAAAGAGTGGCGTAGGAAACCAAATTATTTTTAAATATGTTTCTGGGGACTGGTAGGTAATTTAGAGGCATGCGTTTTATTTTTAAAGGTATGCACAAACTCTCTGCCTTCAATCTTCTTATCTATTTTTTCAGTATTGGGATATTCATTTTCCTAAGTTGACCATTGTTTTCTCTAAGAACAGTGACCCAAGAATCACAGATCTAAAGTACCACATGCCCCCAGAAATGCTCGCTGAAAATTAATATAGACTGAGTCAAGTGTCTTTATTAGAATCACTGTGTCGCCGGGGGCCCAGCGGTACCCACTCCCCCATATGCGGAAGCAGCTCACTAATTCCCGCCATCAGCTACCTCCCATCACCCCACTTTCATCATCGTGCTCCAGGGTCACCCTGGCCAGCTCTTGTGCTGGGACAGGGGATTACACCATCTCTGTTCAAAGAGGGGGATACGTGCCTATGCCTTACGACAATGCACTCAGCAAGGAGAAGCACATCCTATGTTTACCTTGTGTTACCTGTAGTTTATTTTGAGTGATTGGAGGGGAAGGGTTTCACAATGACTGCGCATCTTAAAAGCTGGTAGGCAAACCAAGTGGCTGACAGATGTGGACTCCGAGGAGCCTGGAAGGGAGACGTAACTGCTTTCGACCATCCTGGATGCCACTTGGCAAGCAGTAGCCCCACAGTCCTAAACGAAGTCCTATTTGTAGGCCTGAATGGCATTTGTTTGTTGTTTTTTTTCCTCAACAGGGTTCTGCTTTTTCTTACTTCACAAGCAGAGGGGAGATGTGCCATAGGAAATGAATAAGAGGTTTGGTATTTTTGAGATGACACTCAAGCATCGGGCTGAGTTTTGCACATGTGGAAGGTAAAAGCAAGCTGTGTGTTGCTTAGTCACTTAGAAGTGGGGGGAGGAGGGATGGTTCTAGCCTGACCAGTGGCCCTGCTGGCTCCCGGACCCCAGGCTCCCCCCCCGTCACTCCTGCTTAATATCCGTACGGAAGAATTGGGTTGCTCAAGGGTGAGACCGTAAGATTGCTTAGTGTGCAGCACTAGGGTCTAAAATGGAAAACCATAAAGAGATATCCAATTGCTCTGGCTCAGTATTATTTATATCCTGTAGGATCACACCGCCAGAATCTGCATGTACCACACCCAGGGTTTTTCCAAGCCAGGAAAGGCCCTCCTTGGCGACTGGGAGCATCTACCCCATACCTTTCAGATCAACAGTAGTACCTATAAGGTCCTTTGTGGCTAAATACCTGAAGACAAAGGTTTTTGTTTGTTTTGTTTGTTTTTTAAGCAGACAGACCATCTTTGCATTTTGTCATCTCAAGTACGTATTCTAAGGATGACGAAGAAATGGAAGGTTCCCTGAACCTCTTTCATCTAACTTTGTTCTAGTCGTTAAATGAAAGTCTGAGATCAGCACCTTGGAAATTTTATGCCAATAAACAAGACTGGTGTGATGCCACTTGCAAAAATTAATCCTAAATGCACTCAGATCACAAATAGAATAAAAAGAATAATAGCAACCAAGAATAGAAATCAAGCACCTATGGGGACAGCCATGATATAAAATTCTGATTTTCATGTGTGCTAAGTGACTATGGTATACCAGGTAATGAGCAGGAAGTTTGGCCTGGATTAAATTATGTATTTCAGTTCAGACTTTAGAATTCAGTAATTGCATATGAAGTTCTTCAATGTACATTTTTTTCTCCCAACTTCCTCCAACTAGAATACCTGTCCATCGTCATGAGAAAAAGTTTTACTTGAATTCTGGAAAAAAAAAATCTCTTTTACATTAAAATCTGATACCTTTAATTTATAAAAATGAGATCCTTTCTAATCTCATATACAATATCTTCTAGAAAATCACATCTCTCAATATATTAAGCATGGGTGGCATAACAAAGAGTTTAAATGAATTTTCAATATTCTAGAAGTTCCAGTATGTTAATATTCTTCAGAAAAGTTTTATAAATTAAAAGTTGATCTCCAAATATGTTTAGCACCTAGTTCTATTGGATATCTGCTCAATAAGTTGTTAAAGTTTAGTCTTAAGAGGTTTTCAAAAGCCCTTTTGGTGACATCAGTCTAGGTGGAAACTTGATACAAAGCTGTTATCTTTCTGTTACCCAAGAGACAGAGCCTGTAAACTTGAATTGGCTTTTAACTTCCTTTAGGTCAGTTTTCCCTTGGATGATTTCCATTGTATATCCAGCACCATAGACCAAAGATTGCTTGAGGCGTGACTCTAGCACAGGGGTCAACAAACTCTGGTCCCGAAACCAAATGGGACTCATCACCTGATTTTGTGAATAAAGTTTTATTATAACACAGCCACATCCGTCCACTTACTTGTTATGTATGGCTGATTGCATACTGGACCAGCAGGGTTGAATATCTGTGCCAGAGACCTCTTGGCCCACAAAACATAAAGTAGTTACTAATTGGTTCTTTAGTAAAAGTTTGCTGACTCCTGACATAGAGGTCATTTGTAGCCTCATTTGTGTTGGACACAGCAGGAGAGAAAGCAGACCACAGCACTACATTTCCATGCGTGCTTGGGAATATAAATATGTGGTTATAGAAAAGATTGTCCGCCTTACACTGCATGTAAAAGAGATTCACTTGTCTGAGAAACACAGGCTCACAGGATTCTTGGAAACAGGGAAGATGGAATTAGGGAAGGGTTTAGTGGAAGAGGAAAGCTGTGATCCTCCAAAACGTTCTTCCTAGAACCCTTCATATATAAATATAGGGGGTTCCTTCGGTCAGCATCATTGTGTGACAAGAAGTGAAGTAGGGGTCCTTTGATTTAGAGTCTCTTTCCTGAAGAGTCTATTTTTGCAATCTCTGCCTAGAGGGTTTCATCTCACCTTCCCATATTCCAGAAAGATGCCCATTCCATGGTCCTCTGAAGAGTATTTTTGACTTAACATATCTTTTTGGCATCCATCACCTCGGTTATTCACACCCACAGAGGACTCGCTTTCCTACAACCGCATCAGGCCTGAAGGGTTGGTGGGACCAACAAATAATTAGAAATATTCAAAGGAACATCTGAAAATATGTAGGACAAAAAAATGTAGAATTGTTTCATGAATCTGTTGCTGGGATTTGTGGGGGGCGGGGACCAGATTAATGCCAGTTTGATGTTGTTTGCAAGGATCTGGGTCTTTGTTCTTTGGTGTAGGAGGAGTACCAAAAAAAAAAAGATCTATTTTGAATTCCAGCATCTCTGCCTCTGTGTGGTAAGGCAGGTTCCTACCAGAGATTTGCCCCTTCAGTCAGCATCCCTATTGCTAATCCAAAGCTTTATACTCATATTCAATATTGTCAAAATAGCATCAGTTATGAATGATTCTTTGTAAGCATGAGTATTCCTGTTAGGGAGGAAAGGTGCTTTGGTTTTTTTTAAATAAAAATACCCACCATTTACCAGACCCTAATCAACATTAGTTAAAGGAGTCCTTCAGCATTTTATCTGGATTCAACTAAAAGAGGATTAAATTGGCCTTTCACAGGAACAGCTACATGAGAATGTCTTGCTTTTGTTTATTTTAGGCAAAAGATAGCCTGATGTTTAGACCAAGGAGGTAAATATCCATCTAAGCACTTGATCCTTATTTTTTAAGGCTCTCTGAAAGGTGAAAATCTAATTTAAGTGAGTTGTGAACAAAACCCCTTTCCTCTCTTTCCTCTGCTCCAGGAAATCTTAGGCACAAAAAGGATAACAAAGCAGTTCCTGGAATGATACATTTGCATGGCGCCCCAGTAGCAGGTGGGGGGAAAAAGTCATAATAAAAGAAACAACCTTAGAAAACAGGCTTTTTATCTCAAAGATAAAATGTCTTTCTTTTGGTCTTTCATCACTTTCTCCTCCTTGGAAGGCTCCCCTAGTCCCAACATATTTCCATTAAAATAGTCAAAGCTACTGCACTGGGATGTCAGATGCATCTCTTTCTTTGTGGTAATCAGAATTTAAAATTACACAGTTGCCTCTGAATTTCTCGTTCACAAAGCTAAACCACTGATAAGAGATAAAGCACTCTGAAGCCGCTGCTTCAGCCGGCAAGGCACACCGCACGCATTAGCACTTTCAAAAGCAATGTAATTTCTATGGTTCTTAAAAGCTTTCTTCATAATAGAGTCCTTGAAATTTCTCAAGACAGGTCTGTATGGCAAAGGGAAAAGAATTACTTGTGGGAGGTCCTCCTTTGAGCATTGTTAAGAGCACAAGGATAAAAGAAAACATCCCATTTGGGGTGACCCATGCTCCATGGGCTAGTTTCTTTGGTTTTATCCCCCCCCCCCACCTTCCTTTTATAGATACTGACAGAGTAGGAAGTTAGCATCTTCCCTTGAAAAAAAAAAAGAGCCGTCCAATAGGATGCAACAGGAGATGTGATGTCGGAACAGCATTAACGATGTTATTAAATCCATCAGTAAACAGTCTCAAACATACCAACAGCAATGCTGTCTCCTTAACTTCTGCCCAACAAGTAGTAATATCAGTTCCACTTCCGTGAGGTTTGCAACTGAACAGAGGAAAAGTTGCTATAAGGCAAGAAGTATTTTTAGAGTCCAAATCCAGCTGTCACAATGGGAAACCAGAATAGTGTTCCAAAATGCCTCATTAGGTGTTTGGACACCCTCACTAGGGACTGAAGGGATTTGCTTCGTTGCTGAACATTAGCTAAGGTCAGATAAATAAAACAAGCATGAGGCTGCCCTCTTTGGGAGAAGAGCGAAGGAAACATCTGTCTTACGTAAAATCTACTCTGCATTCCTAGACTCGCCTAGTAGTCCCACTTCTTCCGCTGTCTTTGCAGCCTACTTCTACATTTGGGTTATTTTGGTGAAATCAGAGAGAGCTCAGATTTTCTAAATCCCAAGCTGATCCATGAGGTTACATAGGAGCAGTATAGCAAAGGACTGTCTGAGGGCAGGAAGATGATATTTGTTGACAAAGAAGACATTGGTGCTTCTTTAGTCCCCACATTCATGTAATTTATGAGGTCCTAACATTTTGGGGGTCATAGGTTCTTTTGAGAATCTGAGCAAAGTTCTGAAACTTCTCCTCAAAAAGAATCACACCCATGAATTTTGCATAAGGCCAAAGAGGTCTCCTTGGACCCAAAACCTATACTAAGACATGGCAAGAGTTGGATTCTATTTCTCCAATTATAATATTTTATTAACTAATATTCATTGAGCACTTACTATGTACTAGCCACTGTGCTAAGTGTTTTATACACATTCACTTATTTCATCCTCAAAACAATCCTTTCAGTTAGGTTCCATTATAGTTCCAATCTACAGATGTGGAAACTGAGGCTTAGAAAGGCTGGGAAACTTGCTCAAAGCCACTAGCTAGAAAAAGCCAGAGCTGGAATGTAGGTCTAACTCCAGGCCACTATGCTGTGAAGTCACCAACATGTCAAACTATTTTTCGAGCTGTTAAGGAGTGTCTCCTACCAGTTTTTAGAATAGTCCTTCTTGGGTGGATCAAGCTATAAAACTTTTATCTCCCTTCTTTCTATCGTTTCTCATCTGTGACAGCATATAGTACTGAAAGAGAGATACCTACGGTGAAAATATAGAAGATCTGTCTGAGTAATAGAATCTGGAACCAAAAAAAAAAAAATAGTTTGTTCTGTGATTATTGTTAAGTAAGTCAGGCTTCTTGTCCTTACAAATTTGAAGATGCCTGGGTTGTCAGCCTTACATTTAAGAGAAAACTTTAATACTCAATGATCTATAGTTGCGGCTAAACAAATCAGCATTTCTGCTCACATACCTGTCCTTCCACTATAACCTCACTTTGAAAGACAAATGTCTTATTTTAGGTGAGGTCTTTGATACCATTTGGTTATTATTCTTCCCTACTTTTAGTTGTGGCAAGACTCTAGGAAAGAATCAAATAAATAGAAAGGAACTCGATCATCCCTGTTTCCCTACAAGAAAATAAGACGAGAAAGAATTCAATTAGCATTAGGCATTCAGGACCCAAGCTGGCCACTGTGGGATAATCGTTTGAGTCCCATACCTCATACCTTGTCAGTCATCATTAATGGCCTATCACCCTCCCCATGTGCAGAATTTTTCTCACCAAAGCACTCAGGCCATCACTATCAATTGATCTGAGTTGGAAATGGGACCCACCTGCCAATTCTTGTTGCAACAGTGGCACCCTTTAACCTTGAGCCTGTGCATTTGACACTGGTGTCCTAGTTTCAGAAAAGAGGTTTGTGGCTTTCCAACGACTGACAGAGAAGATGAGTGCATCTGAAGTTCCTTACAACTTGGTGGCTTTAGGGCACTTTCATCTTCTAAGCCAAGGGATCAGGGTTTGATCTCTAAGAGTTGAAAGAGAAAATCGTTTTGAAGAATTAACTCAGCCAGGGACCATCCGAACAGGTTAAACCAGTATGCCCTCCTGCAGGTCCTGCTGTCAACCTGCCCCCATCCAGAGCTGAGTGACCACAGCAGCAGAGGGTGGGGTCCAACCTGCTTTTCTGTGCTTTCTCAACAGCACATATCTGATCCCCTGGAGGGCTGTGGACACAGCCTCTCACTGCTCCTAACACAGTCAACCCCAGTGCCAACCAGGGTTCTGTCGTGCTGCTGTGGCTCAACCACTCCTTAAACCTTAGTAATGGCATGAGCTAAAAAATGTCAACTATCCTGCTTTAGGGTAAGTCTTTCAGGGACTTTCTTTTACTGGTATATGCGTCCAAATGGCAAATCAGGAAGGGGTACCTTTAAAGGGTCTCATGGAACTAACATCACCAGAGCCAGCAATCAGGTTCCCTAGTAGAGAGGAGAGATCCTGGCAAAGTAGAAGATAGAGTCGGCAAATCTGAATTTGGGGTGGACACAAAACTACCCTAATTTATATCCAGTGTTTGGTGATGGGGGGAACAGAGTTTTCCATCTTTTAACCACCTCCCCAATCAAGTTTCTCTCTTTTTGAGGCCACGAAGAAGCAGAGACACATTTCTTAAAGAGGTCGCGTTTGAGAAGGGAAAGGTAGGGGACCATCCATCATTGCACTGGCTAAATGCACTCCTGGAGAAGCCAGATTCTGGTGCTTTACACAGTAAAAATAAGGTCATACAAGTCCCATTTGCTTGGAGATTTTGAAAAAGGAAGCCCATTCCCATAAAGCACTTGAGTTCAGCCTTTGGATTATTTTTTTATTTGATTTGGTTGTTTTTCTCTGGGTTTGGGTGTGATGTAAGATGAGCTTTTTAGTTTTGTTTTGAATAACATCAATCCTTGCACACTCTATGCAAAAATTTTGTAAGCATTGCAATAATGCTATGAATTACAAGGAACTATTTTAACTTTATTACACTTTCTGTATAAAAAAATTTGTATTTAATATTATTTCAACTGCAGTCTTGTAAAATATATTAATAAAAATAATGATTGGTAAGAAGGAAAGCACCCTTGTCCACTTCTTTAGGGAATTCCACTTTCACAGTTGATAAATCAGTTACTCCTATTGACTCTGCCGCAGAAATAAATTTTCAGGTTAACTTCTCCTCTGCATCTCTTTGATCAGTGGCCTAACATGTTAGTTAAGCCACTGTGGTTCTTAGGAAGAGAGTCACACCGGCTGCTTTATAAGAGAGAGCTAATTATAAGGTAATACATGGCCTGGAAGTGGGGAGTCCCCAGCACTTGGTGAAGGTAAGGGAACAGCCATCCTCTACTGCTTTCCTAAAGACCTGGACAGGCTCCTTTTGCTATAGTTTACCACTCCCGTCTCTAAATCATTGAAGAAGCCAGTCTGCTTGCTCTTACCAGGTAAAATATTTTTAATCAGGCTACCTTAGCATTCCTGGTCAGCCTTATGGATGAGCCACCTTTTAAGCCAGTTGCCCGTCCCTGGTCCAGTTGTCATCCTCTTCCACACAATACCCTAACCCTAATCCCCTATCATGGCAGAATACACCACAGTCAATCCTCCATTTCAGCCTCTCACCTCTCCTGGCCTTCCAGAGTGCCATGTTTTTGCACATACTATTCCGTCCACCTAGAATGCCCTTCCATGTAGCACCACCCTATCACAGGATATCATCCGTCAAGATCCCATTCCCATATCATCTTTTCTCTTATCACCCTTATCATTCTTCCTTGAACCCCCCATTAATTTGTTCTAATTTCTTGTATAATCCTACATTGTATTGATACTATGATTTGCCTACTTACCTATCAGCCTGGGACTCCAGAATGCTTATATTCATTTTTGAAGTTTATAAAGGAGTAATGACATACCTAAATAGATTCTCATAATTACATGTTAAGGTAGAGAGATCATTTCCTCATCTAGGAAATCGAAGACTAATTTTACATCTCCAGTACATGACACAACCTGTGTGCCTTCTCAATTGTATTTTCACCGTAGGCTACATGTCATCAAATTTAGCTCCTGACTACAAATGACACTGAAGCAACATTACAGAATCCTCAAAGGTAAAAGGCTATGACAAAAATGTTATTCACAGGCAGGGTGCAGTTTATCTCCAAAGATGCCATAATTCTATTATATGGTTTCATTTTTGGGGAAAACTTACCAAAAAAAATCTAAATCAAAGAGAATGAAATCAGAGAAATCACCTTTCAAGATGCATTGGTGAAAAACATGTTGAAGCAGAGCTAAAATGAGAAACACTAATGAGAGGGAAAGCCTGTTACTGATGAGTCAAACTAATTGACATAATTGTTACTACAAAATTAGAAAACAGATGAAATACCGGGCAACTAAAAAAGAGCTGTATTCATTTTCCTCCATGGAAGGAAACATTTTTAAGAGGCAAATAGGTATAAATCAGCAACTTTTACATCTCCTCCAACTTGACTCCTTTGAAAAAGACGTAAAAACTCTGTAGTTCAATTAGCAACCAAGCCCCACTTTATCCAAGGAAAAGGGCCCAGGATACAGAGCTGGGGAACGGGGATCAGAGTACAGAGAAATAAACACATTTCAGAAAAAGCTTGTGAGTAGCATGTGTGAATTAGCTTCTCCAATTAAGTCCAATGACAGGTTAATTTTAGTCTGTGGATGCTGGTTTTAATTATCCTCAATAACACTAAACATTTGTGGTTCAGGATCAATGTACAGCCCCCACTGGAGACCCTCCTAACCCATCAATGGAGAATCAGCAGATCAGCCTTTGAGACTCCCTGGCGCAAGTAATTAAACATAATGATAGAATCCTTGTGAGATATTGCAAGGAACCTCTTAGAATGTAAAATGAGTATATAAAATGTGAGAAGAGGATCTTCCAAATTATGGTATATTTTAATTGGAAGTAAGATTTTGGAATGGCAATGTCTAGGATAATAGATATTAAATCAAGGTAGAAACTATAACGTTAAACCATCTGTTTTAATCTATTAAAAGACCAAGTCAAGGATTGCATTGAAAGACTTGGTGGGCAAAAGTTAAGCTATAAAGCTTGAATAAAAAGAAAATCAATATTTTAAAGTAGACTTCATGGTAAAAAGTATTAGGGGAGATTAAGATTAATAATATATAATGATGAAGTTCCTGTCTTGCTGATTGTACATAATTAAACCATTATACTGAACAGGAGAGTAACAAAAGCCAAAACTCCACAACTTTGAAGTATAAGAATAAGGAAAAAATTGACAAACCTAATTGCTCTTTATCTTATAACTTACAAGTTGGAAAAGCATTAAAAAAAAATCCCACACATCCCTACACATGGCATCAAAGAAACTTCTCTTTGTCCCATGATCATAGAAAAGAAAGAAATATAATCTCAAAATGAAAACATTAAAGAAAACTTTTCCGACTATATTCTCTGAAAGCAGAAATGGATGGTATGTTTTATATTAACATAAAACCCCAGGAATTTCAGATTGAAAAACACTTCCCTAAGTAATTAGTGATTTGAGAACGGAACCCAGCCTATTTAAAGAATTAAAAACACTACAAATTATGCAATTTGGCCAAAGCAGTCTTCTGTCATGATAAAAGCATTTAAACTTATCATAGATAAATGAACAAAGCATTCAACTTAAGATTTCAGAATAATCAACAAAAGAGCAAATATCAATAATAAATATAAGATGACCTAAATAATTCTAAATTTTACATCTTAAAAAGTAGAAACAAAAATCTAAGACAAAACTGCTGATAAATATTGAAAAACATGAGAACAACAGTTTGAGACACACATATAAAATTTTAAATGTTATAGCAACATGTTATTTCCTTAAAAGAAAAACAGAAAACCTCAATCATGTACAATTTGAAATTAGCCCAAATTAACAAAGCAAATGTCTGTGCTTGTTTCTTAAGTAAAAGTAAAATAGTTTTATTTAGGAAATTCTATCCAAAACATACCTTTTATGACATTAACTCATATATTTTACATATAATGTACATGCATACATTCATAAATTTATGCATAAAGAAAAACTATCATGAGATCTGCTGTAACCTAGGCTAAAAAATGTAAAATTTTGAGAGATAAATATAAAATGAAGAGACTAACTCTTAGCTGAACAGACTAAAATTGATATTTATTTCCTTCAAGTTAATTTGCACATTTAACAAAATCCCAACAGAAATTTTCTAGGAAGCAAACAAAATAATTCTAAATTTTATTAGGCACAGTAATTTTTTTTAAAAAAGGCAAGGAATATTCCATACAAAAAGCCACTAAAATGATAAAAACCTAACAGACTATTTAAAAGCACAACATAGCAATAATGAAGATAGTAATGTTTCAAAAACAAAAATACAAATCAATTGTACTTGGCATTATTTCCCTACCTAGAAAACACCCTCTCCTTTCTTTGTCTGGCTTACCCCTGCTCACCCTCTAAGATCTGGCTCAGACATCTTCCCTCCCGGAAGGTTTCTCTGACTTGCGTTCTCGACAGAGCGAGCAGCCCTTTCTCTGTACTCTTAGGGAACCCTGGACATACATCTATCACGGCGTACATTGTACTGAAGCAACCTATCAATTCTTCTGCTCACACCACTAGAATGAGGGCTCAAGAACAAAGGCACAGCTTCCTCATTATTTTATCACCTAAGCCTAGCCCAGTGCCAGGTACCTAAGTAGAAATGGTTGAACAGACCAGAAAACCCAGAAATAGACTCAAGTGCATTTACGAATTTGTCTTATATCAATGTATCACTTCAACCTACCATTTGTTCTTAAGCACCTCAGAACAGAGAGCAAGAACAAGATGGTGATCTCTGCATTCATTCAGCTCACAAGTGGGCAAACTTGACAATGAAACAAACAGCTGCAGATATGAAATAAACAATAATGAGGTGTACATGGTGCCAGGGAAGCAGGTAGGTGGAATGCCATTACAAACCAAGAGAAAAAGTACTGATTATTTAATTGTTACTAGGAAAACTGATCGGCAGTTGTTTTGGCGAGAAGTTTCAGATTCCCACCTTAAAATACCTCCAGTGGATCAGAGTTAAATTATTTTTGTTCATCTAGTATCTATTGAATGTTTATTCTCTTCTAAATGAATAACACACACTCCTTGCCCGTGAATATCTCAAGAGTCTAGAGATGGACAGAAACATAAAAAGGCCAATTACAACATAATATGGAAGAGCTGTGGAAAAGATTAAAAAAAAAAGGAAATTGACCAGCAACCTACCTATGATTTGAGGAAGGATGACAAAAGAAATTGCCAAGAGGAAAGACTAGCACATTCAAACATGCAACTCTCTAAGTTCTTGCTTCTCTCACACCACGCCACACAGAGAACTCTTTTTAAAACAGTAAAATAGTAGCAGTAAATAAGAGAAACGGTTAAAAAGTATGTGCTCATAGGAACTCATGCAAATTAATAAGAAAACCATCAAGACATCACTAAATAAATGACCCAATAATAAGCATGTAATCCACACAAACAAAAATATACACTCTTTTTTCCATTCTAAGACATTGGAAGATGTAACACAGAATGAATAACTGCTTTTCAAGAGAAACAAAGGAACTTGCCTACCTTTTCTATCAAAAAGGAAAGGTGAGACAAATACACATCTCTGCATTGGTGCAGTGGAGTGGACACTGGTATGTATTTTCAGAAAGTAATTGGTCAGTAGTTTTAAAGAGTCATAAAATTCTTCATACCCTTTGGCCCAGTAATCCCATCTTCAAAATTCATCCAAGCAACAATATTTGAAGAGGAAAAAGTTGTTAGCAACAGTGATAAACATTGCAACAGGATTTAAAGATGGGAAAAATTAGCAGCACTACCTAACCCGTTGAAAGGAAGGGCTACTTAGATCATGGTTAGTTCAACTTTATGGACTAGCATGCTGTCTTTAAAAGCATTGTGAGGATTTTACAGTAAAGCAAATTATAATGTTGAGTGTGTAAAATGATGTATACACCTGAATCAAGACTTCTAGGGAAACTGAAAATGAAGCAAGCTGATTTATTTAGATGGTGGTACTGTAGCTGTAGTTTTCTTATTATCATTTTTGTGTTCATGTTTGTATAATAAACTTTTTCAAAAAAGACTAGTATCTGCTCTTTTTCTGTAAAACAGAATTAATAACACATACTTTGACCCCACAAATAATCGACAAGAAGGAAAATGTATAGACCCAAAATTGTTTACTGCAGTGTTATTTTTTTTTTTAATTTGGAATTTGCCTTTTTCCCAACAGTAGGGGCAATAGGTAAATAAATCATGGCACGTTCAATCAATGGAATATTGTAAACATTAAAATAATTTTGGAAACCATAGGACAATATCACATGTTTAAAATAAGTCAAAAGACCTATAATTACATGAAAGCTAACTGCAGCTGTGAAAAGATATATACGTATTGTTAAGGATGAAAAGGAACCACTAATAATTTTAAGTTACATTGTTAAGGTGATATGAATATGGTTGCTTATTTCTGTTTTCCTAAACTTTCTTAAGTACAGTGACTTTTTAATAGCTAATTTTGTAAAATGGACAAACAGAAATCAGTTTCAAGCTTAGCCAAAGAAATTATTAATTTTCAATTTTCAGTCCATTTCTTCAAGTCTACCAATGGGTCAAGTTTGAAAAAAACCTCTGAACATAGAGAACCCTAGGGATTTAAGGTGGTCTCTCCTTCCATTTCACATATTCTCATTTTTTTATGAGATCTTTGAAAATGTTCTTCTGGGTCCTGTGATGGTTACAGAGCTCAACTATGGATTTGACATCAAAGAACAGACCACACATCTAAGCCTTATTTGGGCACCAAGATTGTAGGAACTTGGATCCCCTGCTGGACTTCAAGTAAGGACCAGGTGAGGAAGAGCCCAAACCTTCCTCTTTTTAAGAGATTTGAGGGGGGAACCCAGAGAAAACTTTTACCACAACTTGGAATTTATAGCTACCTTAAATTGTGAGGATAATAATTGATACAGTCCAGTCCTGGACACTCTTTCTGATCAATGCTCTCTTCATTTACTCTCATCCCTCAAACTACCCCCAAATTCCTCCTGCCTCAACATTCTAGGTTTGTTTTGTCAAGTTAGACCTTATATTCTCTGATTTCAAGTGGTTTCATACAGTCTTAATACATCTTGAATCCATCCCTCCCATGATTTCTAGGCTTCATAACCCACCTTCCTTAGCTCCCATGATACTGCAATTCATGATTCCTCCTTCAACATCTGACTTCTCCTCTCTGTAATAGACTCCATCATAGATAACCCACCAAGGTCCTCAGAACCCGATAATTAATCCCTTCCCCAGTACTATAGACAGTTACCACAGGGGTTCTTCTCTACTCTTTAAAAGTGAATTATCTGTCATATACTATAATCTGACCCAACTAGTTTATATTCCTTAATCTTTCCCTCTCTAGCCAAATAGGTATTCTCCAATAAAATTATATTTCTTAATAAGAAAAGAGATAAACATAGAGTGATGGGTACAGATACAGAGGAAGGGCATTGGTTTGCCTGTCAACTAGACCTGTGTCTGAGCTAGACTGGTGTCTAAGACCAGGTTCCCTCATAAAGAATGCCAGTAAATTCTGATCTCAATAATCTTATCCATCCCCACTCAGTTCTTTTCTTTAGATTTCCTTAACATTGTGTGTTTAGTTTACTCTTTTCCTTGAAGGAAAAACATTCCTTCTCTTGAGCCTCTTCCTTTTTTTCCTAGGCCTTGCTATATTTTGCCTGCCAACACAGTCAAATCTCTCCTGTGTCACGTACAGACCCAAATGTGTTCTCTCGACCCTGCCCACCTCAAGAAAATTCACCACCCAAATTCTTGAAAACAGTCTATACTCCCTTCTTCAGTTTGCACACATATAGTCTTCAATCTAATTTTTGTCCCTAGGTCTAATATGATGTTGATCTCTAAAAAGGTCACCACTGACCTCCTAGTGGTCAAATCAGGTTTTCCAGTGGCTATTTCTCCATTTTGACCCCATCCAGGCCTGAGTCCACACTCTTAACACCATGATGATGGCTACACAGCATCCACTAACCCGTCTTATTTCCTTCCAGAACCCCATGTGGCTCAGGCACCCAGCCTGCCCCATGACATCCACATGACTCCAGGAAACAGGAAATTTTACCAATAAATAATGGATAAATTAAACCAAAGCACCTACAACTCCTTAGTCTTTGTTTTCCATTTTGATGAAAATTTGATGATTTCATAGTATCCCAGACAGATCTCTGACATATGTTTCAAAATTTGCACTACTGACTTCATTCCTCTGACAGCTCTATCAAGTTTCTGAGTTACAAAAACATTTCCACAGAGAAACAGAAAGGGGTCCGTGCCCAAGTCCTTCACCACAATGTTAAGTTTATACCACCAGCCTTTCCTCATACTTTCTCCTTGCCTTTGACTCTTTCTTTAGCTCTTGTTTCTCTTTGGACATCAAGCTTTCTTTGTCTATACAACGAGTACAGCTGGCATAAAGGCAGTGACCTTTCTTTTAAGCTTTTTTTTCCTGCCTCTGCCAAACAGGGTCTTCACATGAATTGCCAAATAATCTTTTTAAATTATCCAACTTCACTGTCACAGTAACTTTATAAAATAAGCAGGACACATATTTCATCTTGCAAATGGGGAAACTGAGTCCCAGAAAGACTCAGTGACTATCCCAGTTTACACGCCCAGCAGAGGAAGATCTAGAGTCTCTTCAGTGCATTTATGTTTACTGAGCACCAACCACGTGCAAGGGGTTCCAGGCCCAAGTACCACTGCTCCTTCAAAATGTGGCACATCAACCTTGTTTCCTGTCTGGCCATTAGTTAGTTATGTGACTGTGACAAGCCTTGAGTCTTGCCTCCTTCCTCTGTACAATGAAGGTGTCCATTGAATGATCTCCACTAGCCCTCCCATCTAGTGATCTCACATAATGCTCTGTATGCTATTTCTCATCAGAGTGGCCAGTTCTGAATGGGACAGGACTAGCCCATCCATTCACTGGCCAAGTAATTAATGAACATGTGCTAAGTGCTGGCCATGCTTCAAGGTGTTTGGGGATTATAATAGACAAGACGGGCATGGCCTCCATCGTCATGGAGTTTATAATCTAGTGGGAAGGGGCAATGCAAAAATATGTAATACAGATAATTTCCAGACACTGGAAATAGTAATAGTAGTAAAAGAATTAAACTCCTCCCTAAGGAAGGTGATATCTGAGCTGAGATTTCATGAGAAATCAGGCACACAAAGGACTAGTAGAAGGGCACTCCAGCAGAGGAAACAAAGTTCTTAGAAAAGTGCAGCAGGTCATTAATTTCATTACTTAGAAAGACTGAACATTCAACTACTTTGCTCTTCTTCATTTTCTTCTGTGAATTAGACATACGGAATGTAATTACTTTCTTTTACCTGATGGAAGAGTATGAATATTATCTTTCCCTCCAGGACAGAACACTCTTTTTAGGTACTAAGGATGGCTTCTTTAACTGACCATCAAGGACTCTAATGAAAAAAAACAAAGGGTACAGGGAGAGGCCAACAAGAAGGGAGAGTACAGAGATTCTGTGAGGTTAATAAGAAGGGAACAGAAGTCAGAGAAGTCAGAGATCACTAGTAGCAGACCCCTCACACTACACCATGCCAAGGAGAGGCCAAAATTTCCAAAAACACGTTATGCCATACCAGGGATTGGAGGCTGGACTCCAGGGACCAGAATCCCCCACTTCAGCAAAGATTCCTATGCTTCAACATCCAGTCAAGGTGATGCACTGAGCTTACATTTTAATGCCCACACTCTGATCTAAACACATATCAAGTGATATCTAAAACAAGATAAACATAGCGTAAAGCAGAAACTGATGAAAATTCAAAGCATGTGAGACTAAAGCTTTAGAGTTGCTGATGCCCAGGACCAGAAGCAGACAGAGGCTGTCTGTGGGCAATACCCTCACTGCTTAAAACTAAGGAAGGAAGGATGAAAGAAGAGGGGGGAAAGCTTGCAGCATAATAGGTAATGAGAAGCTTCCTGCCTACAGCATAAAGAGAATTAGATACAGCCTCAGTACAAGCACCTGGAAGTATCCAAAATTTCCCTGATGTTGCTCTGGGGGAGAAGACTTAGCAAGTAATGTAAAACTTAGTTCTAGACTCAGGTCCTAGACAATTCAGATAAAAAAATCATTTCAGTCGAAGAAAACCACCAAATCAGAAATCTGAAGCTGAGGTGGGGGGCAGAGGGTGGGGAATCAAAACATATGAATGAAACTAAGAGTAAATAGGTAAGCAATAAGCCAACAACTTAAAATTTTCAATCCAGATGAATTAATATTATAGAATAGTCTGGAAAAGATTTTCATATTAGTAATTATCTTCAAAACAAAAACATCCTTAAAATGGAAAAACAGATATGAAGCTAAAAAAGAAAAGACTTCTATGAAAGTATCAGGTAGAACTTCTGGAAATAAAAATTAGTCACTGACTGAAATAAAAAGTTAATAGAAAAGATAAACTCTGGAATGGACACAGTCAAAAAGAGAGGCAGCAAATTGGACATTAGTATTAAAGAATTCAGCTAGAGTGCAGCGCGAAAAAGGAGTAATTCTTAAGGTATTAAGAGGGATGGAGATTAGATGCAGAAGTACAAATGTACGCTTAATTGGAGTGTCAGAAGAATAGAAGATTTGTTGGAGAAGGAATATTTAAAAAGATACACTAAGGATTTTCTAGAATAAAAGATAAACAAGAGTTATCAATTTTAACAAACACTCAGAGTACTGAGCAAGATAAATAAAAATAAATTTATAGACATTTAAATAAAACTGCAGAAATTATGTATAAAGAGAAAACCTTAAAAGCTATCTGAGAAGGGAAAAAAGTGTTATAACCCACAAGGAGATAACACTGATATAAACACAATCAGCTTGTATCATTTAAAGTGCTGGTGGAACATAATTATCAAGATAAAATGGTTTACACAGTTAAACTATCATTAGACATAGAGCAGGAAAAAATGTACACACACACTATATATATGTATGCGTATGTGTATGTATGTGTGTATATATGTGTGTGTGTATATATATATATATATATATATATATATATATATATATATATATATACAAACACACACACATATATGTGTGTGTTTGTGTATATACATATAGGATGATGGGAAACCCTCTAGAACAGTGGTCTCCAACTTTTTTGGCATCAGGGACCAGTTTCACGGAAGACAATTTTCACACGGACGGGGGTGGGGGGGATGATTCGGGTGGTAATGCAAGCCATGGGGAGCGATGGGGAGCGGCAGATGAAGCTTCCCTCCTTCGTCTGCCTCTCATCTCCTGCAGTGCAGCCCGGTTCCTAACAGGCCGCAGACCAGTACTGGTCCATGGGCTGGGGGTTGGGGACCCCTGCTCTAGAAGACCTTTCTGGAGAAGCTACCAAATGATGAACCCATAGAAGAATAAAAGTTACCATAGGAGGATAAAAAAAAAAAAAAAGGCAAGAAAGTAGAAAAAAAAAGGAGCAAAGAATAGATGATTCAATTACAAAATGGCTAAAGGATTCAGATAAACATTTCTCTGAACAAGATATAAAAGTGAACAGTAAGCACTTGAAAATATGTTCAATATCATTAGTCATTAGAGAAATGTAAACCAAAACCCACAATGAGATACCATTTCACACCTAATAGAATGGCTATAACAGATAGACAATAGCAAGTGTTGGTAATGATGTGGAGAAATTGGAACCCTCATATGTTGCTGGTGGGATGGCACCTTGGAAAACACTGTGGCAGTTTCTCGAAATATGTGGTATATATTTGTACAAGGGAATATTATTTGGCAATAAAACAGAATGAATTACTGATACATGCTACAACGTGGATGAATGATGATAACATTACGCTAAATGAAAGAAGCAAGACACAAAAGGCCAAATATCGTGATTCCCTTTATATGAAATGTCCAAAATAGGCAAATCTATAGAAACAGAAGTTAAGTTAGTCAGTGGTTGATAGAGGTTAGGGGAAAGAAGAAAGAAGAGAGACTGCTAATGTACATGGAGCTTCTTTTTGAGGTAATTAAAATATCCTGGAATTAGATGGTGGTGATTGTTGCACAACTGTGAATGTACTAAAAGCTACTAAACTGTACACTTCAAAAGTGTGACTCTTGTGCTTTGTGATTTATCTCTCAATAAAATTATGATTTAAAAAGTTTGAGAGTGGTTGGCTATAGGTAAAATAGTATTTATACGGAAATGTATAATCTTAATGGTGTATAATAGAAAAGAAGGAATCCAGAAATCTAAATATGTAACCATCTACCTCAAGAAGTTAGAGTAAGAAAAGCAAATCAAACTTAAGACAGATATAAAGATAAAAACAGAAATCAATAAAGTAGATACAAACATACACAGAGAAAAATCAGAAAAGTTTTTTCTCTGAAAAGATTAATAAATTGATAACCCCTTACAAAATTAATTAAGGGAAAAAGAGAGAAAACACAAATTAACAATATTTAAAGAAAAACGGGTTATTACTACAGAGTCTTCAGACATGAAAAACTTCACCAGAGAATATTATGAATGACTTTATACCAATAAATTTGACTAGATGAAATGGGAAATTCCTCAAAAATGCAATTTACCAAAGCAGACAAAAAGAAAGAGAAATTTTGAATAACTAAATATCTCTTAAAGAAATTGAATTCATTACGTGAAAACTTCCTAGCAAGAACTCTCAAGACCCAGAAGTTTTCACCAGTGAATTCTAAACATCCAAGGAAGAAATAACTCCAACATTTTGCAAAACTTTCTAGAAAATATTAATGATAGGAAGGTAACTTCACTCTTTTTTTGAGGCCAGCACAACCTATTATATTTCCAAACTATAACAAGGAATTTACAAGAAAAATAATTATAGACAAATCTCTTTCAGGATGATAGATGCAAAAATTCTTAGCAAAATATTTCTAATTCTATGCCACCAGAAGCATAAGCAACAAAATAAAAAAACAGATGAATTAAACTTCATCAAAATTAAAAACATTTATGCAAAGGACACTATCAAGAAAGTGGTAAGACAACCCAAAAAACAGGAAAAAATGTTTATAAATCATAAATCTAATAAGGGCCTAGTACCCAGAATATATAAACAATACCTACAGCTGAAAATCAACATACCACCAACCTTATTTTAAAACGGGTAAACACTTGAATAGACATTTCTCTAAGAAAATAATAAAATCACCAATAGGCACATAAAAAGATGCTAAACATCACAGTCATTAAGGATATGCAAATCAAAACCACAATGCAATATCACTTCATACCCACTAGAATGACTATGCTCAAAGAAAGAGAAAATAGTAAGTGAAGTTGTGAAGATATTGGTACCGTCATGCGCAGCTCAAGGGAATGTAAAATGGTGCAGCCACTGGGGAAAACAGTTTGGTGGTTCCTCAATACTTTCAACATATACTTACCATACAAATCCTAGGTATATTCCAAAAAGAATTAAAGAGGTGTTCAAATAAAACTTGTACACAAAAAATTTATAGCATCATTATTCATGATAGCCAGAAGATGTAAACAACCTAGGTGTCCATTAACTGATAGAGAAACAAAATGTAGTATATGCATACAATGGAATAGTACACAGCCATATAAAGTACGGATACATGATACAACATGGACCAACCTTGAAAATGGTATGTTAAGTGAAAGAAGCCAGTCACAAAGAACCACATGATTCCATTTATATAAAATGTCCAAACAGACAAATCCATACAGCCAGAAAGTAGACTACTGGTTGCCAGGAGCTAAAGAGAAGGCAGAATGAAATGTGACTGTTTAATGGGTACAGGGTTTCCTTTTGGGGTGATGAAAATGTTCTAGAGCTAGACAATGGTGATGGTTGCACAACACTGTAAATGTATTAAATGCCCCTAAATTTTATATTTTTTAATGGTTTAAATGGCGAATTTTCCATTATATTAAGTATACCACAATTAAAAAATGTAAATTGATTCTAGTAATACATGAAGAGGCAAATCTCAGGATCAGATGGAGTTAATTCAGCTATGCAAAAATGTTTTAACATTTAAAAAGAAAGCAATGTAACTCACCATACTATCTGGAAAAAAAGAGGACAAAGAGAGAGAGAAAGCATTTTATTATTTGATAGATTCAGAAAACTAATTCAAATGTAACTTTGTGATAAAGTTAATAAAAGAGTTCAGCAAGTTTCCTGGATATGCGATTATGAAAAAAAAAAGAAGAATGTTCTATACATTAGCAAAAGACAATTAGAAAATTTAATAGGATGAATTATCCCATTTAACCTAGTAACAAGATCTGTGAATTACTTAAATATAAATCTCACCAAAAATATATTAATCCTATCTGAAGAAAATGACCAAATTTTATTATAGAATATAAAAATTTTGAATAAATGGAAAGATATTCCTTGTTAGTACATGGGTAGATTCACTATCATTAAAAAGTCTATTTTTTCCAAAGTAATCTAGTAATTCTCAATGCAATTTTGATAAAAATCCTAGAGTTTCTTATGGAACTTGATAAGGTGATAGTAAAGTTTATAGAAGATAATGGGCGAAGAATATCTAAAACAATTTTGAAGAATAACAAGTCAGAAGAACTCTCCCGAGCAGAGAGAAAGAGTTACTATGAAGCTATAAGTGATTAAAATAGTGCTTATTTGAAACAGAGATAGGCAAATAGACCAGAGGAACAGAATAGACAGCCCAGAAGCAAATCCATACATAAATGAAAAATTGGAGTATGACAGAAGTGGCGTTGCAAACTGCTGGGAAAAGATGGTGTATTCAATAAATGATGTTGGGGAAATTGTTTCCTGTATGGAAAAATAGAATCAAATTGCATTTATACCTCAGAACATTTCCTGAAATATATTTTAAATAGATGAAAATCTAAATGGGAGCAGCAAACCTTAAAACATTTAGCAGAAACTATCAGAATGTGGTTTTCTTTCAACAGGATAGAAGGGATTTCTTAGATAATGGTTACAATAAAAGACTTGCAAATTTGATTTGTTTAAAGATTAAAACTTCTATACAACAAATAATTTCATAAAGTAAAAATACAAGCCACAGACTGCAAAGAGATATTAAAAGCCATTTACTCAACAAAAAACTGGCATGAAGAAAATGTGAACAACTCATAAAATGTAAAAGACAACCCAACAGAAAGAAAAACGGGGGCACGCAAAGGAAATGCACTGAAGAAGAAACCATAAGGAGATTGGCTGGAAAAAGGAAATCTGACAATAACAGGGGTGAACAAAGATGAGTTCTCACACACAGGCAGTAGGAAGTAATGTGATACACTCACCTTGGGAAGCAAGCTGGCAGTAAAGATCACAATGCTGTAGATGCACCTGCCCTTTAACACAGCAAATCCACTGCTAAGTACTCACCCAAGAGAAAACCACACACATCAAAATGAGACACGCATGAAGACAGTTACTAAGCATGGGTCTGTCATAGGAAAACAGAAGAGGAGAAGAATATATCCATCAATATATGTCAATGGGTACATAAATTGTAGTGTTTTTATACAATGAGTATAGTACACAGCAGTTAAAATGACAGATCTTTGGTTAAACATCCCAAAACATAACATTGAGCAAAAAATAAGGATGATATATACAAGATGACAATAGTGAAATAAAAAACTTAAGTACACTAAAGAATACTATTTACCATTTTTTAATACCTGCATATGTTTTTAGAAAATATAAAAATATGGATAGTTGGATAGGAAGGATTCTCAGCAACTCTAGGATTGTATTTACTTCTGGTCAGGGGCAGGGGTAGGGTGAAAAATGAGCTCGAACTATATTTGTATGGCTTGGCTTCTTAAAAAAACAAAATAGCTAAAGCAAATATAACAAAATATAAGGTCTGGTAAATCTGGATGGGTATTTTTACAGAAGCCTCTGACCTTTAGAGAAACGTCTGAAACAAAGTTCCCCTGTGTCAACCATGTCTTGATTTTCGAGTTCTCCTGTTTTTGTCAGCATTAGAGGAACATGGCCTCAGAGTTGGAATTAGAGTAATATAAATAACATCTTCAAGCTATTCTTTATAAAACTCTATTATAGACTCTATGCCTACTATACATGCCTATCATGGAAGTAGGAAATAAACAGTAACACAGAGAAAATGCACCAGATTTAGTCCTAAACGTATTCGTGGCAGCCTATCAGTGAGAAAAGCTAGAAACCACACCAAGGTCCAGCATCAGGGAAATAATAAATTATCATGGTACAACTACATTACAGTATTCTATACGATAATTAAAAACCATGTTTTTTAAGAACATGAATGACATGAAACAGTAAGCAGCAAATCTTACAACTTTATGTGTAAAATTAACTGAAAAACATATGATGCAAAATTAAAGCACGAGCATATTTTGAACCATGTAAACACATTTATAGAAAAAAAAAAAAAAAAGGCCTAGAAAGATCCCTCAAGCTCTTAGTGTTTTTTCCTTCTAGTTCACTGTTATCTACTTTCCCAAACTTTTTCAAATGTGCATTTATTATTTTTACATTTAGAAATAAATCCATTAAAGACACATTAAAATGGAGAAAAGCGATATACCTCTTCCCTAATGTAAAAAGAAATTATAGTTTACCAAAGACACTTTTCTCTGTGTCTCAGACGTTAACTGGTATTTTCTCTTCTGTTTTGACACATGCCGCATCTGCTTAAAGTCTTAATCTTGATGAGAAATATGATAGGCTGCTCATTTACCTAGACATTAGGATGCACAGCCTGAGGCATCACCCTCTATTCTGGTAAAGAGAACCATTCTTCAGTCTTATCTTCACAGGAACTCTCACTGAGCTTCCCAGCTAAACTCTGGCACCCTGGCAGGTGGATACTTCAGTATTAAAAAATTCAGCACTTGGAAATGTTACAATGTTATTCTTTAAAAGAAGAAAATGTAAACTGAAGAATCTAATTAGGTAAGAGTTGGGTTGCCTCTCCTCAGCTGTTCTCGTAGAAATATACAAAAAAAAAAAAAAAAACAAGAGAGAGACAGAGAAAGAAAGGAAAGAAGCAAGTGGAAGAAAGGGGGTGGGCTAGGGTTAGGTGCAGACCAGATCAACTATCATAATTCAAATGATGGTTTGAATTCAAAACTCACTGGTTACAATTGCAAGGCAGAGACTGCAGCAAACACTTCATTTAAAATTAATAAGAGAATGAGGGCATCATAAAGAGATTAAGAAACAGATTTGAAGTCAGTTCAGATTGGGGTGGCTGTGACCAGGAGACTCATTTGATACCCTGGGACTCTGTTTCCTCACCTGTGAAATGGAAATTTAATAATCACAAAGTGAACATCTGCTGTTTCTGGTCTGTCCAGCATTGGTGCCTTGAGGAGCTTTCCCTTCCCTAGTCCCTGTGGTTCTGGAAGGGCTGCCAGCCACAGGCTTCTGCATGGAAAAGAAGCCTTGCTACTGTCAGCACCCATTCCCCTGGCTGCCGTAATCCATCCTGGGGTCAATATGTCAGCCAAGGCTGGCCAGCTAGAGCCCTTCTGTGAGATTGTTCAATTTGATGCTGCAGGAGAAAAAAAAAAAAAAAAAAGAGGTCTTGTCTTTGGATCATGAGTCTGGAAATAAGGTGCCATTTTCCTAGCCACACAGAGAAAGACTAGCAATACACACATAGAAGGGGAGAGATTGAGAGAGATCGCGAGTGAGGGCAAGAGAGGCAGGAGGCAGGACGGAGGGATGGGGGACAACAGGGAGTAAAACATCTAATAGCAGTGGGAGAACTAGAGTGTTAAATGAGGAGGAAAAGCTGGAACAAGAGCAAGCTGTGGAGATGAGAGAGAAAATATAAATGCTGGAGATCACGAAGAGAACAAGAGGATGTGAGCCACAGAGATGAGAGAGAGAAGAGGAGATTCGATTAAGGGAAAAGAAAGGGACCAGAGAAAGGCGGGGTTGTAGGTAGTGGAGAGAAGGGAAGAGAACAAGGGATAGAGGCAGATAACTTGAGAGACAGAGATGGGGGGAGAGGCGGGGAGAGTGAGAACGTAGAGCGAACTCAAAAACCTCCTGTGCACTCACTGCATACAGAATCAAACCTGGAACTCCTTTCTGGCATTCCAAGTACGTGATGCTTGATCTGTATCCACCTTTCCAGCCTCATTTCCCTCTATTCCTACCATCCCACGTGTCTTCTTGAGTTTTGGGGACACACTCTGACCTTTTCCACCTCTTTGCCCTTGGCTCCTATTGTCTCAGTTTAGAATGCTCTCCCCCCACTTCCATTCCCATTTGGACATATTAACCTTGTTCCGGTGTGACAATTCAAATAGATCACCTCCAATAAGTCTTCTGAGATATCCTAGTGGGAATTAATTCTTTCTCTAAAAACCACCTGATAATATTACTTCATTTTGGTACTCATATGCGTGGTATGCCTCCACTAGTTGGAAGATTTAGAGAATCCTTTTAAGCCCCTTCCACTAAAATTCCAGGTGCTTCACACATAGAAATTGCCCAATAAGTGTTGGTTGTATTCACCTGAACAGCTCAGGAGCTGTTGACATTGTCATATAGTGGCTCCCCCAAAATATCACCCAAACAACCTGATACGAAAAAGCAGAATTTCTTCTTACTGTAGGAAGTGAGAACACTACCTTCAAAGAGTCTTCATATCCTCACAAATGAAGAAGGGCAAACTGGGGAAGTTTATGATATTTGAAGTCTACTGAGAAGCATGTCTTTCAATGTGGGAAGCTTGGTTAGGATTGGGTAAGAATCATGATAAAGTAGTTTGGAAATCGAGGACACAGTATAGTGAGAATTTTGAAGAGGCATGTTCAAAGGGTGTTAGGATGTAAACTTGTTTAATGCTTTTCCCTCCTTGAGAGTTGATGGATCTTCAGAATGCACAGTAAAGTTAATTGCAATATTTCTTTTCCTGGGCAAGCTTTTTCTGAAACAGTAAAGTTAAATTGATGAAGTATAATAGTAGATTCATGTTAATGTGGATAGTAAGCTGTGTGAGGGGTAGATGGCTTCTTTCTTAGCATCAATGAGAATTTTCCAGGCAACCAGTAACAGCATTTTAAGGATGGATCTCAGAAGAAAAAAGAAGTAAAACATGACAAAACTTCTTTATTGTCCCAGCATCCTAAGTCTTTTCCATTAGTCAATTGCCTCATTCTTTTAAATGAGACAGAAACAACTAGAGCAGCACCCTGTGATTCCAACATACAGACCCTACTAGGAAATTTAAATCCAGATATTTTTAGAACTTTCAAGATGCCCCTAAGGTTCTGAATGTGGGAGAAGAACAAGAGAGAATGGTAAAGAATGGAGACGTTTTGGTTATGCCAGGAATGCTACACAAGCTTATTTTGCATGTCAAAATTCAGTTCCTAGAGGGCTATTTTGAAGAGATTCTGAGGCCACCATGTCTGGGCTTAGCAGAAAGAGCAGTATGATTGATTACTGATGTCTCCCAAGGGCCCAGGAAAGGCAGTGGTGGTCTGCATGTTAAGTATTTGCCATTTCTGGGTTATCGAGAAAACACCAGACTTATTGTTTCACCCCATTCAGATTTTTTGTTTGGTTTTGCATTGATTTTTGCTTCTCATTCTTCCTGGTAGGGCCACACTAATTCCAAGTGGCCACCATGTTTTTACTGCCAAAATCTTTGGGTGAAGGCTTTGGAGGGTCCCATGAAAATACAAATATTATTTCAGAGTAGTAAGACAGTAAAATGTCATTTTTAAAATATGACTCAGCCAGAATAGATTCAGCTGACCTAAATCTTGAGGAAAATGAGGTAAATATGAGGGAAATTAGGTAAATCAGAATATTCTGATAGGGTGGTTATTCAAGATTGCGGAGTAAGAGGATATGGAACTCACCTCCTCCCACAAGTACCTCAAAAATACATCTAAAAATGGAACAATTCCCACAGAACACCTACTGAACACTAGCAGAAGACCCCAAACACCTGAAAGGACAAGAAAGATCTGGGTAGGGTGAAAGGGAAAAAAAAAGAGGAAGCTGATGGGACCTGCGCCCTTCGGAGGGAGCTGAAAAAGAGGAAAGGTTCCTGCACCCTGGGAAGCCCCCACACTGGCAGGGAGATCAGCCGGGACAAAAAGGGAGCTTCAGAGGCTCAGAGGAGAGCACAGCAACTGGTTTGTGGTAGGCAGAACAGAGAGAGACTTGCACATTTGACCCATGCCACCACCCTGTGTGCCCCAGCCTGAGATGCACATCTGCAGGTACAGGCAGGGACTGGGTGCTGGAACTCGGGGCTTAGAGGACAGACCCAGGGAGATGACTGCTGTTGGCTGTGCAGAGACAGCCGGAAGGGACTAGCGTGTGGTGTGGCCACAACCATGGTGTGTTCGCAGAAGCCCAGACCCGCCATAGAAGCAAAGTGCCACTGTTAAGTGGCCTGCAAAGGGAGGGGCAGGGTGGCCATCATGGCTTCTTTCTCCATGTGCTGGCCCCTGCTTCCCCAGGCTCTGGGAGAGTGTACCCCAGCCACTGCCTTGTGGCTCCCACCTCCATGGGCTCTCATGCACCAGCCGCCACCTCGGGGGCCCCTGCCTCAGCCGGGTCCCGTGCCCCAGCTGCCACCTCAGCAGGTTCCAGGAGCAGCCATCAGCGGGTTGCCCACTCACAGAGGCAGGACCAAAACCACAGCTGAGCCCCAGGGGCTAAGAGACAGAAGGCAGGGCTGAAATTTCTCCCCACGGCTGCGTGAGCCACAGATTTATACTTCTGCCACTGGCTTTGTAAACTGAGTGCCTACCGGACATCTGAGCAGACGAGTGCTCCCCCGACTGGGATGGGTCTAACATTAGCAGCTGTGGACTTTGTGGGTGTGTACACACAGCGGCTGGGCCAGGCCAGGGTCTGAGCTGCCTCCATAGCTCCCACAGTGGGACCAGGTTCATGACTGCTGCAGTCCTGGTGCCTAACTTCAGTGGACCTGTGCTGGTGTCCTTATGAAAACAACGCCTGAGGGACAGGGCCGATTGCCGGCACACCCAAGGTTGAGACAGGGCCAAAGGCAGTGCCAACAACAGTGTACTTTGTGAGCCCACATAACAAGTGACAGGGGACACAACAGAGCACACTCACCAATGAACAGCTCTGGCAGAGGAATACTCTGGCTCCTCTCCCAGTGGGAGTGCTCCAATCCCACCTACCTCACACTGCAGCTCAAAGACGCAGTTTAGAAATGGATCTGGTGTGCTCGCTTCAGCAGCACGTATACTAAAATTGGAACGATACAGAGAAGATTAGCATGGCCCCTGCGCAAGGATGACATGCAAATTTGTGAAGCGTTCCATATTTTTTGCAGCTCTATTTACAATAGCCAGGACATGGAAACAACCTAAGTGTCCATCGACAGATGAATGGATAAAGAAGATGTGGCACATATATACAATGGAATATTAGCCATAAAAAGAAACGAAATTGAGTCATTTGTAGTGAGGTGGATGGACCTAGAGACTGTCATACAGAATGAAGTAAGTCAAAAAGAGAAAAACAAATACTGTATGCTAACACATATATATGGAATCTTAAAAAAAAAAAAAAAGGTCTGAAGAACCTAAGGGCAGGGCGGGAATAAAGACAAAGACGTAGACATAGAGAATGGACTTGAGGACACGGGGAGGGGGAAGGGTAAGCTGGGACGAAGTGAGAGAGTGGCATGGACATACATACGCTACCAAATGTAAAACAGATAGCTAGTGGGAAGCAGCCGCAGAGCACAGGGAGATCAGCTTGGTGCTTTGTGTCCACCTAAAGGGGTGGGATAGGGACGGTCGGAGGGAGATGCAAGAGGGAGGAGATATGGGGATATATGTATACATATAGCTGATTCACTTTGTTATACAGCAGCAACTAACACAACATTGTAAAGCAATTATACTCCAATAAAGATGTTAAAAAAAAGAAATGGATCTGGGGGCTTCTACCCCAACAACTAGGGAACAGACCCAGCCCCTAACAGGGCAGTGACAACCACAGAGCTAAAAGGAGGCCCTGCTCACTAGTCACTCAATATCCAGTGCAGGCTCTGGTCACCACAACACCAGTCAAGCCTCCTATCAAGGGGATAATGGCCAGCATACATTGAGAAAAGAGGTGGCAGTCATCCACACTAAAAATAGCCCTTGCACCAAAAAATATTAAACCCACACAAGCTACACAGGGATGCTCCCGCATAAAAATAGCCCTCCAAGACCACAGCAGATAATTGCTTCTCTTAAACTCATGCAGCAAGAGAAATATAAGTAAAATGAAGAAGCAGAGGAACCTCTCCCAATTAAAAAATCAAGAGAATTCCCCTGAAAGAACAATGTAACAGACCTCTTCAGTCTAACAGACACTGAGTTCAAAAAGGAGATAATGAAAATACTGAAGGAATTAGAAGGACTATTGACAGAAAGGCAGATTACTGTAAAAAGGAACTAGAAACTATAAGGAGGAGCCAAGAAAAATTAGAAAATTCATTCACTGAGATGAAAGCTGAGCTAAAGTCAATGAACAGCAGAATGAATAATGCAGAAGAACGAATAAGTGATCTGGAAGATAAAATAATGGAAATCACCTAATGAGAATCACAAACAGAAAGTCAAATTAAAAAAAAAAAAAAGAAAGAAAGCAATATAAGAGACCTATGGGATAATATAAAGCATTCCAATCTATACCTAAAGGGGATCCCAGAAGGAAAAAAAAGAGAAAAGGGGATTGAAAATGTATTTGAAGAAATTATGACTGAAAACTTCCCAAACGTAAAAAGGAAACAGATGTCCAGGTACAGGAAGTACAGAGGGTCCCAAACAAGATAAATCCAAACAGACCTACACCAAGACATATTACAATTAAAACGGAAAAACTTAAAGATAAATAGAGGATTCTAAAGGCAGCAAGAGAAAAACAGAGTTAATTACAAGGTAACCTCCATAAGGCTATGAGCTGATTTCTCTAAAGAAACACTACAAGCTAAAAGGGAGTGGCAAGATATATTCAAAGTCCTGGAAGGGAAGAATCTGCAACCTAGGATACTCTACTGAGCAAGATTATCATTTAGAATAGGAGAGAGAATTTTTCAGACAACCAAAAGCTAAAAAATTACAGCAATACTAAACCTATCCTAAAGGAAATATTGAAAGGTCTTCTCTAAATAGAAAAGAAGTAAGAATCAATAGGGAAGACGAAATCACAATTAGAAAGTAAATCACTTAAGCCAGTACACAGATTAAAAAAAAATTCAAAATATTTCTGTGCAAGTGATGATAACCACAATAAACAACAAAAGGATGAACATGAAGAAGGTAAAGAGGACATGAAAATCATAAAATGTGTGGGAGGATAGTAAGAAAATGTAGATTTTTTTCAAGAATGTGTTTGAGCCTATGAGACTACCAGTCTAAGGCAACTAGATATAGCAAGGGGTTAACATACTTGAAAAACAGAGTAACCACAAATCAAAAACATACAATAGATTCACAGAAACCAAAAAGAAGAGAACATAAGTATAATACAAAAGAAAATCATCAAACCACAAAAGGAAAAGCAGAAAGAAAAAGAAAGGGACAAAGACAAAATATAAAATCAATGGGAAAACAAGTTTTAAAATGGCAAAAAATACATATCTATCAATAATTACCTTAAATTTCAATAGATTAATGCTCCAATCAAAATACACAGAGTGGCCGATTGGATAAAAAACAAGAGTCTACAATATGCTGCCTACAAGAGACTCACTTTAGGGTAAAGGACACACATAGATTTAAAGTGAGGGGGTGGAAAAAGCTTTTTCATGCAAATGGAAATGACAAGAAAGCGGGAGTCACAATATTCATATCAGACAAAACAGACTTTAAAACAAAGGCTATGGCATTTCCCTGGTGGCGCAGTGGTTAAGAATCCACCTGCCAATGCAGGGGACACAGGTTCGAGCCCTGGTCCAGGAAGATCCCACACACTGCGGAGCAACTAAGCCTGTGTGCCACAACTACTAAGCCTGCGCTTTAGAGCCCGTGAGCCACAACTACCAAAGCCCGTGCGCCTGGAGCCTGTGCTTTGCAACAAGAGAAGCCACCGCAATGAGAAGCCCATGCACTGTAACGAAGAGTAGCCCCCACTTGCCGCAACTAGAGAAAGCCTGTGCACAGCAACGAAGACCCAATGCAGCCAAAAAAAAAAAGGCTATAAAGAAGGACACAATGTAATGATAAAAGGATCAATATTAGGAGAGGATATTACACTCATCAGCATACATGCACCCAATATAGAAGCACCCTAATACATAAAACAAATACAACAGACATAAAGGGAGAAATTGATGGGAGTACAATAATAGTAGGAGACTTTAACACTCTACTGACATCAATGGGCAAATCTAGAGACACAAAATCAATAAGGCAACAGAGACCCTAAATGATACAATAGAACAGTTAGACTTAATTGATATTTTCAGGACATTACATCCAAAAAAAGCAGAATACACATTCTTTTCAAGTGCACATGGAACATTCTCTAGGATTGACCACATACTAGGGCACAAAACAAGCCTCAACAAATTTAAGAGTATAGGAATTATTTCAAGCATCTTTTCTGACCACAATGACGTGAAACTAGAAATCAACCACAGGAAAAGAAATGAGAAAAAAAACAATTACATGGAGACTAAACAACATGTTACTAAAAAACCAATGGATCAAGAATGAAATCAAAGAAGAAATTTTAAAATACCTTGAGGCAAATGAAACTGAAAACACAACCATACATAATCTATGGGATGCAGCAAAAGCAGTTCTTAGAGGGAAGTTCATAGCGATACAGGCCTTCTTTAAGAAACAAGAAAAATCTCAAATAAACAAAATAACCCACCACATAAAAGAATTTTAAAAAAAAAGTCAGTAGAAGTAAGGAGATAATAAAGATTAGAGAGGACATAAATAAAATAGAGATTAAAAACAATAGAAAAAAGGAATAAAACGAAGAACTGCTTCTTTAGAAGGGTAAACAAAATTTATAAACCTCTGGCCAGGCTCACCAAGAAAAAAGGGAAGATCCAAGTAAACAAAACAAGAAATGAAAGAGGAGAAATCACAACTGATACTGCAGAAATACAAAAAAAAAAAAAGAGAGAGAGAGAGAGAATATGATGAACAATTATTTGCCAACAAATTCAAAAACCTAGAAGAAATGGACAACTTTCTAGAAACATACAACCCACCAAAACTGCATCAAGAAGAAACACATAACTTGAAGAAACCAATCACTAGAAGTGAAATAGAATCTGTAATTTTAAAAAATCCCTGCAAACAAAAGTCCAGGGCCAGATGGCTGCACAGGCAAATTCTACCCAATATACAAGGAAGAACATTTACCAATCCTTCTCAAACTCTTCCAAAAGACTGAAGAGGAAAGAACACTCCCAAAAACATTCTATGGAGCCATCATCACTCTGATACCAAAACCAGACAAAGACACTACAAAAAAGAAAATTACAGGCCAATATCTTTTAAGGATATAGATGCAAATATCCTCACCAAAATATTAGCTAACCAAATCCAACAACACATAAAAAAGATCATATACCAGGACAAAGTTGGATTCAACCAGGGTCACAAGGATGGTTCAACCTATGCAAATCAATCTGTGTGATACACCACATGAACAAAAGAAAAGATAAAACCACATGATCATCTCAAAAGATGAAGAAAAAGCATTAAATAAAATTCAACATCCATTTATGATAAAAACTCTTACCAAAGTGGGTATAGAGAGAACATATCTCAACATAATAAAAGCTATTTATGACAAACCCACAGCCAATATAATACTAAAAAGTGAAAAGGTGAAAGCCCTCTCACTAAAATCTGGAACAAGACAAGGATGCCTACTCTCCCCACTTCTCTTCAACATAGTATTGGAAGCCCTAACCACAGCAGTCAGACAAGAAAAAGAAATAAAACGTATTCAAATTGGTAGGGAAGAGGTAAAATTGTTATTATATGCATATAACATTATAGTATATACAGAAAACCCTAAAGACTCCACACAAAAACTACTAGAACTGATAAATGAATTCAGCAAGGTAGCAGGATCCAAGATTAACATACAGAAATATGTTGCATTTCTTTACACTAACAATGAAATATCAGAAAGGGAACGTAAACAAACAATCTCTTTTAAAATTTCTGCAAAAAATAAAATAAAATACTTAGGAATAAACCTGACCAAGGAGGTGAAAGACTTATACACTGAGAACTATAAAACATTGATAAAGGAAATTGAAGAAGATTCAAAGAAATGGAAAGATATCCCATACTCTTAGATTGGAAGAATACTGTTAAAATGGCCATACTACCCAAAACAATCTACAGACGTAATGTGATCCCCATCAAATTACCCAGGACATTTTTCACAGAACTAGAACAAATAAACCTGAAATTTGTATGGAACCATAAACAACCCAGAATCGCCAATCCTGAGGAAATCCGAGGAAAAAGAGCAAAGCAGGGGGCATAACTCTCACAGACTTCAGACAATACTACAAAGCTCCAGTAATCAAAACAGCATGGTACTGGCACAAAAACAGACTTATGACTCAATAGAACAGAATAGAGAGCCCAGAAATAAACCCACACACCTACTGTCAATTAATCTTCAACAAAGGAGGCAAAAATATACAACGGAGAAAAGACAGTCTCTTCAGCAAGTGGTGTTGGAAAAGTTGGACACCCCCATGTAAATCAATGAAGTTAGAACACACCCTCACAGAACACAGAAATATAAACTCAAAATGGCTTAAAGACTTAAATATAAGACATGACACCATAAAACTCCTAGAAGAGAACGTAGGCAAAACATTCTCTGACATAAATTGTAGCGATGTTTTCTTAGGTCAGTCTCCCAAGGCAATAGCAATAAAAGCAAAAATAAACAAATGGGACCTAATGAAACTTAGAAGCTTCTGTACAGCAAGGAAACCAGAAACAAAATGAAAAGACAACCTACAGACTGGGAGAGAATATCTGCAAAAGATGCAACTGACAAGGGCTTAATTTCCAAAATATACATACAGCCCATACAACTCAATAACAAAAACAAACAACCCTCAAAAAATGGGCAGAAGACCTAAGCAGACATTTTTCCAAAAAAGACATACAGATGGTCAATAGGCACATGAAAAAATGCTCATCACTGCTAACATTTATTAGAGAAATGCAAATCAAAGCTACAATGAGGTACCACCTCACACCGGTCAGAATGGCCATCATTAAAAAGTCTACAAATAATAAATGTTGGAGAAGGTGCAGAGAAAAGGGAACCTCTTACACTGTTGGTGGGAATGTAAATTGGTGCAGCTATTATGGAAAACAGTATGGAGGTTCCTCAAAAAACTAAAAATAGAGTTGTCATATGATCCAGCAATTCCACTCCTGAGCATATACCCAGACAAAACTATAATTCAAAAAGATACATGCACCCCTATGTTCATAGCAGCACTATTTACAATAGCCAAGACATAGAAACAACCTAAATGTCCATTGATAGATGAATGGATAAAGAAGATATGGTACATAAATACAATGAAATATTACTCAGCCATAAAAAGAATATTACTCAGCCATAAAGAATAATGCCATTTGCAGCAATATGGATGGACCTAGAGATTATCATATATATTAAGCAAAGTAAGTCAGAAGGAGAAAGACACCATATGATATCACTTATATGTGGAATCTAAAATACAACACAAATGAACATATCTACGAAACAGAAACAGACTCACAGACACAGAGAATAGACTTGTGGTTGCCAAGGGGGAGTGAGGGTGGGGGAGTGAAGGATTATAAACTATCAATAGTATATATAGGATGGATAAACAACAAGGTCCTACTGTAGAGCACAGGGAAATATATTCAGTATCACATGATAAACCATAATGGAAAAGAATATATATATACATGTATAACTGAGTCACTTTGCTGTACAGCAGAAATTAACACATTTTAAATCAACTATACTTCAATAAAATTTTTTTAAAAAAAAGAATATTCTAATAGGGATACAGGACTGAAAATAATATCATCATGCTCCCTGACCACTGATTTGCCCACAGATGGGAATGTGACCCAAACTAGCCAACCCTTCCCTTAGGATTTCATAATCTGATGGTAGGAAAAGGAACTGTCTCTTACTTCTGGGGTTGCTAAATGTGGTTAGTTTAAGCCTGAAATTGTTGCAGCAATGTCGCTCCCCTATATCTTGCCCTGTACCCAATGTCTGGTTGAATCCAACCTAAAGAATGAGAAAGTGGGGTTAGCTCAGATGGAGAAGCATTACACAGAAAGCAAGAGTGACAGAAACTGGACAGCTCTATGCGAACCCTGAAGATGGCCCTACTCCCAGACTTTTGTTACATGAACCAATAAATTTCTTTTGCTTAAGCCACTGTTTGACTTTGAGTCATTTCAAACTCAAAAAATCCTGAGTTGGATTCATTAGACCTACATCGAATGGTCAGTCTTAAACTCCAGATAACATGCATAATTTTGTGGTTCTTCAGGGATCCTCATCTCTCTTGCAGCCTCTACCCATTTGGCATAGACTTTGTAAGCTGGAGACAAAGTTTTACACTTCACTTCGTAAACACAGATTTTATACTAGTCAGCTATATCTTCTATACTGCATGAAACCCAGATTAAAATTCACAGAAATTCACAAGAGGTCACATATGCCCTTCAGTGATGCCTGCATATGTGGGTGGATAGAGCCATTTGGGGAGACGAGAAAAATATTCACATGATCCCTGACAATCTCTTTTAGACTCTGAAAATCCTCTGGGGCTATATGTTAATGGCAATATTAAAATTCAAACACTATCAAATCTTTCTGGAAAAAAAAAATTAATTTTGTGGAAAGAAAGACAACAGGAAAAACATGCTTCCCCCCAGTGATGTTGTTACTTAAATTGGCCTCTAGAGGTCATGTCTAGCCAATGCAATCCTCTTCCGATAATGCAAATGTTTCACTGACTTCCTTATACTAGTGTTTTGCAAACTCTGTTTCCTGGAGCCCATGGGGTACTGGTAAGACGCAACAGGGACGTCATCAGGGTGAAGGAGAGCAAGAGGACAGGATTTTGAATTATCATCCTGCATCAACCAGAGTCTTTTTTAAAAATTATCTTTTATGGATAAACAAGGTCCTACTGTATAGCACAGGGAAGTATATTCAATATCCTGTGATATACCATAATGGAAAAGAATATGAAAAAGAATATACACTTATATGTATAACTGAATCACTTTTCTGTTCACCAGAAACTAACGCAGCATTGTAAATCAACTACACTTCAACAAAAAAAAAATTATCTTTTATGTATTGGGCTATCAAGGAAAATTTATTTGGAAAAGGTTTTGAGTGCTTAAAATATTAGAAAAATAACTGCTTTAACTATAGAAACAGCATCAGTCCAGGTATTGAATTCTTAGGTGTCTTATGTATTGAGGGTCTTATATCATGGAAGAAAGTATCAATGGTTTCATGTCGATAGCGAAAACCTCTGATACTGAAAGTTGTGTGCAATATATGAATCTAAAAGGATCACGGTCTTCCGCCAACACTTTATTAGACAGTAAGTTCTTCTCATCTTACTCTACAAAGCACGCACCAGTGGATAAGCTCTGCACTTGTTATATAAAGTGAAATAAAGGTGGGGGACAGGGCAATAGTGCTGCCACTGGGGTTTAATCACCATGTGAAATCCCACCATTTGAGATCAGAAGCTCAGCATGCAAAGAAACATAGACCCCCATACATAAGTAACATTCTTCAAGGCATTCCCTTTATATGTGATCAATAATGCAAAAAAAAAAAAAAACACACACCTGCGTTAGCACCCCTTGGTGCAAAGGAGAGATAGAAGAGGTTATTAGGAAGTACTGGTATAACAAGCCTACAGATGTATTATGGTTTTATACAATTATTCTCCAACACATCAGGAACTAAAGGTATTGTGACCTTGTTAATTTTAAAATTCTGTCCTTTTGCATAACCAGAAAAAGTCTTCAAAGAGAGAGAACATCTAATTCTTTATCCTATTCTCTATCTTCAAAGCAGACTTTCTTTTCTCCCTTGCATTTCGATTCCATTCTTCTGCTTGAGGCAGTAAGAATTTCCAGGGAATTTTCAAAGAGACAAAAGCCACTCAAAAGAATATAAATGTCAAACACATGTAAATTTCCCCTGCTCCATTTTTCCCCAAGTCAGGAATGGCCTTTGTTTTCTCCTGGTATGTTTCAGCTGGCTGACATCTATGGTTGAGGAGCAATCATCCAGGCAGCAACTTTACAATGAAATGACAATCGGTTACCAAAAATGTTGTAGGCACTGATAACGGGATTCAGAAGGGTCAGAAATGAGTGGAAGAAAATAGGCATTTCAAACACGTGCACAGCAGCTGCTTCTGAACTTGGCTTAAGATTGCATCCAAAACGTTTATTACTTTTCTGTTGTAAAATAAAGGGAAGCCAAGTGAAATCCTGACAAAGAATCATTCTGAAAAGGGGGAAGAACACTAACGTTTAAATGGTATTCCTGAGGTTAAATTAAATTCTTTCAGAAACATCTTTATTCCCATTTGTGTCAGTTCAGCCAAGACGAAGGAGGTGCTAAGAAGGAAGCAAAACATATCTTCAGATTTATACCTTCTTTGAGGATGATCCTACAGTTTTTATGGAACTGGATAACTAAACCAGATACGTGTAAAGAACAGATGCACAAAAGATTTCAGCAAACTTGTAACAACATGAAGAATTAATCCCAAACATATGCCTTCTCAAAGAGATAGCAATTATACAAAAATGAAAGCAACTGTAGCAGCTACCTTTTCTTGTGTGCCTACTATAAATCAGAGGGTTAAATCAAAAAGACTTTGCAGGCTGGGTAATATCCTCTACCCTGCAGATAAAAAATCAAGAGCTTAAGTAAATGAACTTGTTCCTGGTCAAGCAATGAACATGAGACAGATCCAGGATTTTAAAGTAAACTTTTTGACTCTAAAATCAAGAGTCATAATCTTTGTGCTCTCCACGTAAAAAATAAAATAAAAGATAAATGGGGAACCAGAATGGTGAGGGGTCAGGAGATTTTATCACATAAACTAAAGAATTTTAGCCATTTAATCTAGAGAAAAGTGATTCAGTGGGCTTTATAGGAGCTGTGGGAAAACATCTGAGAGGTCACAATATGGATGAGGAGAGATCATTTTTTAATCTGTATGCTTTATTAAAAACAAAAACATGTGGGTTCTACTTCTAGCTATGATAAAGAAACTTGATTCAGACTTAACTTCTCATTAAGAACAACTGTTAAAGCTATGCAAAATAAAAGGGAAAAACCCCCAACTACTTATATTCATCAGAGAGCAATCAAGGCAGGCAGGATTCAATAGACCAAGATCCTGAAGGGGAAGAAAATGTATTGAGAATATCCCCATATTTGTCATTTTTTCCTCTATAGCACCCTTGTGCATTTTTAGAGAAAAGGATAGGGGCAGGTCAGAAAGTGGTAATTAAGTGGTTCTGTGAATTTCACTAGGTTGGAAAGATCAAAATTAATTAGCTCAGGGCTACCAAAAATAGCCAGAGTTTAAGGAGAAAAAATGTTTCTAGATAATCCCCTCTAAACGTGAGATAATTTGTCATTAGCAAAGTGACATTAAAGAAATACTAAAGGAAGTTCTTTAGGCAGAAGGAAAATGATCCCTGGTAGAAGAACACTAATGAAGAAACAAATGAAGAGCACCAGAAAGGATAAATACATCGTTAAATCTAAATGAATATTGACTCTTTCATAAAATACATCTTGTGGGAATAAATTTTATATAAATTTATCATAAACACATACGATTGAATATATTTTGTACATAATTTTAACATGTGACAATAATAACACAAAAAGTGGGAGAATGGTAAATGGAGTTAAAGTTTTTAAGCTTTCATTTACCTTAGAAGGGATAAAAGTAAAATTTTATTAGAATAAGGCAAAGATTCATTTTGTAATTTAGGATAAACTCTAAAATGAAATAAAAGAATATATGCTTAACAAGATAATAGAAGGAAAAGAGAATAATATTAAAATATTTGATCAATTCAAAAGAAGGCAAAAATAGAAGAAAAAAGAAAATAGGTGGGACATAGTAAAATAATACATTTAAACCCAAATATATCAGCAATTACATTACATACGAATGAACTACACATTCTATAAAAACATAAACATTGTCAAATTGGGGAATAAAGAACAAAGCTCTACCATATGTTGCTTCCAGGAGACACACCTAAAATATAAGACTCAGATGAGTGAAAATAAGAGGAGATACATCTTGCAAATACTAATCAAGATAAAGCTGGTATAGGTATTGAGTTGACCAAAAAGTTCCTTCGGTTTTAAAGTAAAAGTAAAAGACACCTTTTTCATTTTTACCAAGAACTTTATTGAACAACGTATTCACCGTTTTGTTCCATTACCTTCTGCCATTTTTCAGGCAACTTCATAATTCCACCTTCCCAAAACTTTTTATCTTTTTGAGCAAAGAACTGTTCCAGGTGCCTTTTACAGTCTTCCAGGCAATGGAAATTTTTTCCCTTAAAAGAATTTTGTAAAGACCAAAGTAACTGGAAATCCAAAGGTGCAATGTCTAGTGGATACAGCAGATGAATCAGAACTTCCCAGCCAAGCTATAACAGTTTTTGCCTGGTCATTAAAGAAACATGTGGTCTTGCGTTATCCTGTTGGAAGATTATGTGTTTTCTGTTGACTAATTCTGGATGCTTTTCGTTGAGTGCTGCTTTCAGTTGGTCTAACTGGGAGCAGTACTTGTTGGAACTAATCGTTTGGTTTTTCAGAAAGAGTTCATAATAGAGGACTCCCTTCTAATACTATCATATACACAACATCACCTTCTTTGGATGAAGAGTGACCTTTGGTGTGGTCGATGGTGGTTCATTTCACTTGCCCCGTGTTCTCTTCCGTTCCACATTACTGTACAGTACCCTCTTTTCTTTTTCTTTTTTTTGATATTGTTAAATTGTTTACAGTATATACTTTTCATTGCCCATCACAATTTGTTTTAAAAACAGAACATTATCGTTATGTTTAAGTAGAGATTCATATGCGGAAATAAGGTCAAAAATGTTTTTTTTGCTTAACTTACGTGGAACCCAAACATCAAAGCGATTAACGTAACCAAGTTGGTGCAAATGATTTTCAGTGCTTGATTTGGATATTTTGAGTATGTCAGCTATCTCCTTTGTGGCATAACATTGATTGTTCTCAATTAATGTCTCGATTTGATTGCTATCACCGTCAACTGGTCTACCCGACCGTGGAGCCTCGTCCAGCAAGAAATCTCCAGCGTGAAACTTTGCAAACCACTTTTGACATGTTCAATCAGTCACAGCACCTTCTCCATACACTGCACAAATCTTTTTTTGCATTTCAGTTGCATTTTTAACCTTTCTTGAAATAATAAAGCATAATAGGCCGAAAATGTTGCTTTTTTTCTTCCTTCTTCAATATTAAAATGGCTACACAAAAATTCACCAATTTTGATTTTTTTTAATGCATGCTGATATGAGAGCTGTCACAATGCAATCTAACAAAATTGTTTCGAATAAAGTTAAAGACAACTAAAGCACTACCATAGCCATCTTATGGGGGGAAACGAACGAACTTTTTGGCCAACCTAATTTAACACTAAGAAGATTTCAAGAAAAGAAGTATTAGTAGCGATGAAGAGACATAGTTTGTAATAATAAAAGATTAATTTGACTGGAATATACATGTGTATATACCTAATAACATAGGTTCAAAATATATAAATCACAAACTGACCAAACTAAAAGGAGAAAAGTACATATTCATATAGCTTAAGAATAACTCACATCTATCAGTCATTGATAAAACAAGCAGAAAAGGAATTAGATATATTTTTTGAACAACTCAATAAACGAACTTGACCTAATTGGTGTGTGTGTGTGTGTGTGTGTGTGTATATAAAACACTATGCCAAATAACTGCAGAATACAGTCTTTTCAAGTGGACATAGTATCTTTACCAAAATGCTCTATGAAGCAAGAATGTACCTTCTGACCACAGTGGAATTAAGATTGAAATCAGTAACCAAGAGATAACTAGAAAATCTTCAAATATTTATAAACGAAGCAAGTGTTTTCTAAATAATCCATAAGTCAGAGAATAACAAAGCAAATTAGAAAATATTCTGAAGTGAATAATTATGTAAACAAAGATATGAGAATTTATGGAATGTAGTTGAAGTAATGCTTACAGAAAAATTTATAGTGTCAAATGCACATTTTAGGAAAAAATTGAAAAAGCATATAATTTTCTCCTAAGAAACCAGGAAAAGAACAGCAAATTAAAGAAAGAAGGAAATATTACAGATAAGAGTAAAAAAAAATCAATGACAAAACGTCTACAAACAATAAATGCTGGAGAGGGTGTGGAGAAAAGGGAACCCTCCTACACTGTTGGTGGTAATGTACCAATAAACTGGTACAACCACTATGGAGAACAGTATGGAAGTTCCTTAAAAAACTAAAAGTAGAACTATCATATGATACAGCAATCCTACTCCTGGGCATATATCCAGAGAAAACCATAATTCAAAAAGATGCATGCACACCAATGTTCATTGCAGCACTATTTACAATAGGGAAGACATGGAAGCAACCTGAATGTCCACTGACAGCGGAATGGATAAAGAAGATGTGGTACATATATACAATGGAATGTTACTCAGCCATTAAAAAAAAAATGAAATAATGCCATTTGCAGCAATATGGATGGACCCAGAGAGTATCATACTAAGTGAAGTAAGTCAGACAGAGAAAGACAAATATCATATGATATCACTTATATGCAGAATCTAAAAAAGAAGGATACAAATGAACTTATTTACAAAACAGAAATACTCACAGACTTCAAAAACAAACTTATGGTTACTAAAGGGGAAAGGTTGGTGGGAGGGATAAATTAGGAGTTTAGGACTGACATATACACATTACTATATATAAAATAGATAACAAGGACCTACTGTATAGCATAGGGAAATCTACTCAGTATTCTGTAATAACCTATATGGGAAAAGAATCTGAAAAAGAATGGATATATGTATATGTATAACTGTATCACTTAGCTGTACACCTGAAACTAACACAACATTGTAAATCAACTATATTCCAATATAAAATAAAAATTAAATTTAAGAAATTAATGAAATAGAAAATCTAATAGAAAAAAAGGAAAATGTGCTTTTTGGAAAAGATTAATAAAATTGATAAACATCTAGCAGACTGATTACAAAGAAAAAATTTCAAGAATTAGGAGTGGATATCATTAGAGATTTTAGATAGATTTTAAAAATAATAACATTTAGCTTTCAGATAGGATGTAGAAGGTCTTAAGGGACCATTGTACCCATCATATAAACTAAAAAGATAATTGAATCTCCCCGCCCCGCCCCCCCCCATCATATTTAAGATATGGGAGAGTTGCAGACACAAAGTAGTCTAAGGAAATTAAATTACAGAGGAGTTTAAGGATTTTCTAGGTGGGCAGATGTCAGTGGTCAAATTTTATTCTGCAGGGTCTCCACTGGGGCCAGTGAAAAACTGAACGTGGAATTTTGCTGGGATACAGAAAAGCCTGCAGCCCTTGTGGGCTGGCATGAATGGACTGAAATCAGTAGAAGCTCCAAATGCAGAGAACTTGTTCTTGCCTGCCAACTTCCCCCATGGAGCTTTTCTGAGTGTGTGTCAGGGGCATGGAAGCTGAACTAGAAAGCAGAGGGAGCATTCTGCATCTTACAGTGCTTAGATCACAAAGTCCTACTAGAGGGAGTGGCTTGTAGTAGACACAGGACAGAACAAGGTAGTTCTAAAGACATTTGAAAAGGTGAAGAGAACCTAACTAAAGCGGTAACCCAGCCACAATTCAGCTCAAATCCTGATGGGATTGTAAAAATTGTCCCTTCTCCCTAACTTATTGCCCAGGGAAAGGACACGCCCTCACTTGTACAAGATAATATTTACTCCAGGGGCTACAGTGTTTTCATTAGGCAATTGCTGGAACGTGATAAAAAGTTGTGAGACAAGTGTAGAAGCAATATGACTCCTAATTAAGAAAAAAACCTGTCAATAGGAGCAGACTGATGAATGGCTCAGATACTGGAATTAGAGAGACCTTAAAATAACTTTTAAAATACATTAAAGAAATTAGAAGAAAACATAGACAAAATGGACACAAAAAAGAATTTTAAGAGAAAAGTAAAATCTCTACAATAGAACCAAGTAGAAATTCTAAAACTGAAAAAATACTATATATTAAATTAAAATTTATTTAATGTACCTAAAGCAGAGTGGACATAGCAGAGGGGAAAAAATGCCAATTATTTCATCCAGGTCATCACACAAACTGGTTGTAAACCAAAAATAAAGGAAAAAAATTTAGATACAGACATAAATTCTTACATACAAAGTAAATAGGTAGATTATATTCAAGAGAACAAGCATAAAAATGATAACTGATTTTTCATCAGAAAACAATGGAAGGCAAAATAGAATTGACCTCTCTAAGTGCTGAAATAAAAAAAAACTAGAATTAAAAAAAAAAAACAAAGCCTATATAAAGACAATTTTAGACAAACGAAAGCTGAGACAATATGTCACCAGCTTTTCAGGCTGAAAGGGAACAATCCATGATGTCAGCACAGATCTGCAGCACAAATCTGCAGATTTGACCAGAAAGGTCAAATATGTGCAAAAATGTAAAATAATATTTTTTAAAGTTAAAAGAAAATTACTGGCTACTAAAAACCACAGTAAAAACAATACATTGAGGAGTTCATAATACATGTAGAAATTACAAGTATGACATCAATAGCATAATTGGAGAGAAAAGAAATGGAATTATACTCTTACAATGCTTTTACGTTGCTCATGGAGTAGCACAATACTAATTCAATTATTTTGATAAGTGGGGTAATAAACTGAGGATGTTTATAGTAATCCCTAGAGCAGTGGTTCTCTACCAGTGGTAATTTTTCTTCCAAAGGGACATGAGCCAGTTTTGGTTATTTCATTTCTGGTTGCGGGAGAGGGGGACTTTTCTACTATCATATAGTGGGAAGACGCCAGGGATACTGCTAAAAATCCTACAATGCATAGAACAGCTCTCACAACAAGGAAATATCTGGCCCAAATGTCAAAATGCCGAGGTTGAGAAGGCTAAAATACGAAGTGGTGACTAAAGTAACCATTAAAAAAATGTGGGGGGTGGGGGTGGGTCTTAATCTGGAATGATTAAAAAACACATGATTAATCCAAAAGAAGTCAAGAGAAGAGACAAATAAAGAAAAGATGGGACAAATAAAAACATAACAAGCCACTAGACATAAAAGCAAATATGTCAACGATTACAGTAGATTTTTCATGGGCAAATACTCCATCTATTGGCATAAAGTGGTTCATAATAAGACAGACTGTCAGACAATCCACTCTAACCATAAAATCTTGTGTGACTATATAAATGTCAGACAAAGTAGACTTCAAGACAGGGAGTATTATTAGAGATAAAGGAGCATTTCATAATAACAAAATGGTTGGTTAATCAAGAAGATATCATTCCAAGTACATATGCAAATAATAGCATCACTTCCAAATGCATGAAACAAAAATTAAAGCTAGATTTGATAGAACTAAGAAGATAAAGACAAATCCACATAGTCAGGGGTATTTCCGTTTCTGAAAGATTACTTTTATACAGTTTACTAGCAGTAATCAATATAAAAAATGTTCAGTAATATTCAGTATAGGTAAAGAAGATTTTGAACAACACTATTAACCAATTTGACCAAATATATGTGTAATAAATATGACAAACAACAGCTTCAGAATACAGTCTTTTCAAGTGCACAAGGAACATTCTCCAGAATAGACCATATGTTGCTCTGCAGAGCAGGTCTTAAAAGTTTAAAAGCAATGAAACAAATTTTAAAATGTTCCCTGTCCATAATAGAATTAAACCAGAAATCAATGATGAAGACAACTAGAAAATCTCCAAAGACTTGAAAATTAAACATTTCTAAGTAACCCATTAGTTAAAGAAGAAATAATATTTAAAATCTGAAAATAATTTCAAGGAAAAACAATGAAAATTCAACATGTCAAAATTTGTGGGATGGAACTAAAGCAGAGTTTAGAGGAAATTTTATAGCTTTAAATGCATATATTGGAAACATGTTTAAAGTCAATTACTTAAGCTTCCTTCTCATAAAACAAAATGGGGGTGTGGAAATAAAGAGCGTAAATCAGTGAAACAGAACAGAGAAAATCAACAAAGTAAAAAATGGGTTATTTGAAGAGATTATTAAAACAAAACTTCCTTGCAAGACTCATCAAGAAAAAAAGAGAAAATACAAACTATGACTATCGGCAGTGAAAAAGGACCATCACTACAGATAGTGAAAGATAACAGGAGAATGTTATAAACAACATTATGCCAATAAATTTGTCCAGCTAGAAGAAATGAACAAAGTACTTGAAAACGCATCTTACCAAAACTGACACAAGAAAATAAAGAAAAACTAAATATTTCTATATTAGTTAAAGAATTAGAATCTGTAAGTTAAAACAATTCCACAAAGTAAACTCCTGACTTGACGGCTTCAGTAGTAATTCTACCACTCATATATATGAATAATACCAATCTTACACAGTCATTCAGAGACGAGAGATAAAAGAAACAAATCCCAACTCATTGTATGAGACCAGCATTACCCTGATACCAACATCCAACAAAATTTTTTATGAGAAAAGAAATGAACAGAGATATAAAATGTCTAAAAGAATACACAAGTATTAATAGAATAGAGCAATATATGAAAAAGGATTATATATATTCACCAAGTGAGCTTTAGCCCAGAAATGCAAGGTTAGTTTAACCTTCAAACAACCACTAAATAGAGATATATTCTATATTCATAAATTGGAAGACTCATTATTATTAAGATATCATTACCCTGCCCCCAAAATTAATATATAAAGTCAATGCAATCCCTACCAAGTAAATCCCAATAGGCCTTTTTTGTTGTTGTTGCAGAAATTGACAAGATGGTACTAAATTTGTTTAAAATATAAAAGATCTAGCCTAGCTATGAAAATCTTGAGCAAAAATAAATTAAAACAACTTACATTACTACATTTTAAGACATTCTATAATGTTATACCAATTAAGACAGTGCGGTATTGGGAACAAAAATAGACAAATAGATCAATGAAACAGACTAAAGAGTCAGGAGGTAGATTTATACACATAATAGTTGCTTTATTTTGCCAAAATTATAGAGAAAGGAAGGCCTACTCAATAAATGGTGTTGGAACAACTAAGAAAAAAATGAGCTGTACTATACTACACATAAAAGTTAAAGTAGATAGTGAATTTAAAAATGAAAATATAAAATTCTACAATAAAACTTTTGTGCATGTCTTCATTTTATTGAGGTAGGCAAAATTTCTTAAACAAGACACAAAGAACACACACACACACAAAAAAGATACAACTGACTTCATCAAAACTAAAATCTTCTGCCCATCAAAAGATATCTTTAAAAAAGTGGAAAGGCAAGCCACGGACAAGGAGAAAATATTACACATAGATATGACAAGAGACTCATATCTATAATGTGCAAACAATTCCTATAAATCAATTAGAAAAAGGTAAATAGCTCAATCTTTAAAAAATTATACAAACTACTATGTATAAAATAGATAAGCAGCAAGGATGTATTGTATAGCACAGGGAAATATAGGCATTCTTTTGTAATAACTTTATTTTGATTTTTTATTTTTTGGTCACACCGCATGGCACGAGGGATCTTAGTTCAATGATCAGGGATCGAACCCATGCCCACTGCAGTGGAAGTGTGGAGTCTTAACCACTGGACTGCCAGGGAAGTCCCTATTTTGTAATAATTTTAAATGAACTATAATCTATAAAAATATTGAATCACTATGTTGTACTCCTGAAACTAATATTGTACATCAACTTTACTTCAATAAAAAAAATTCTAGAAAAAAATGAGCTCTCCTCCCCTCACGATTACTGTTTTAAATGACTTGAAAAGGCGCCATCCAAAGAAGATATTCAAAAGGCCAGTAAGCACATGAAAAGATTCTCAACAGTGTAACTCAATACGGAAATTCAAATTAAACCAACTAAGGGGTACCATTACACCTATTAGTAACACTAAAATTTAACAGGTTGACAAAACCAAACATTGGAGGGAGTGTGGAGCAGCTGTAAACATTATACATTACTGGTGGAATGTAAAGTGGCTCAACTCAACCATTTTTAACAACTGCATAGCAGTTTCTCATAATGTTAAATTTATACCCACCCTATGACCCACCAATTCCATGCCTAGATATATACCAAAAAGTAATGAGTCATATATCTACAAAAATACTTGTATAAGAAGGTTGATAGAAACTTCATAATAGCTTAAAATAAGAAACTATTTGTCCATCAACAGAAAAAATTATTAAAATTTTGTGCTATATTCATGTAATGGAATATCATACCGCAGTTAAAAAAAATACACTACTGATGAATGTAACAACACAGGTGAATCTCTAAAACATTACAATCAGCAAGAGAAGTCAAACATGAAAATACATACTGTATGATTTTGTTTATATGAAATCCAAGAACAAATAAAACTAATCTATTGCTATACATATCACAATAGGGGTTACCTTGAGAGGAGGGGGGTGTGAATATTAACTGGAAAGGGTATGAGGGAACTTTCTGGAGCGTTAGCTCTTTTAACTTTATCTGGGGGATTTTTATACAGGTATAATCATAGATAAAAATTTATTGAGCTATACACTTAAGACTTGCACATTTTACTTTATTTAAATTACACTCAATTTCAAAGAGATAATAGGAGGATACTATGAAAAATTTTGTCAATATATTTGAAACTTTAGTGGAAATGGACAAATTTAAAATATTTAAACATTCTTCTATCTAGTAAAGAAATTTAATTCATAATTTACTATCTCTGACAAAACTCTGAACCCAGATGGCTTCACCCATGGTTATTCCAAGCATTTAAGGAAGAAATAACAATAATATTACACAAATTTCACCAAAAAATAGAAAATAAGGAACACTTTTAAACTGGTTTTATCAAATCAGCATATCTTGATGCCAAAACTTGACAAGGACATTACTAGAAAGCCAAACATTAGGCCAGTCTCTCTCATGTTTAAGATTTTAGGCACAGAAGTCTTAAAACATTAGCAAAACAAACCCACCAATAAAATATATAGAAGATATTACATCATGACTAAGTTGGATTTATTCAAGAAATACAAGGTTGGTTTTACATTCGAAAATCAATCATTGTCATACTAACAGAGAAAATATCTGATACCTCAATAGATGAGCAAACACTTGATAAAATTCAATACCCATTCATAATTTTATTTTTCTATTCTTTTTTATTGCATATAATTGACTTTCAATATAATATTAGCTTCAGGTGTACAACATAGTGTACATTAGTACATACTTTTTATAGGTTACAAAATGATCACCGCTATAAGACTAGTTACCATCAGTCAACATACAAAGCTATTACAGTATTATTGACTATATTCCCTATGCTGTACTTTACATCCCCCCGTGACTTATTTTGTAACTGGAAATTTACACTTTTTAATCACCCTCACCTATTTCACTCATCCTCTCACCACTTCCCCTCTAACAACCACCGGTTTGTTCTCTGTATCTCTGAGTCTGTTTCTGTTTTGTTTGTTCATTTGTTTTGTTTTTCAGATTTCACATGTAAGTGAAATCATATGGTATTTGTCTTTTTCTGTCTCACTTATGTCACTTAGCATAATACCCTCTAAGTCCATCCATATTATCGCAAATTACAAGATTTTCCTCTTTTTCTATAGCCAAGTAATATTCCATAGTATGTATACCACATCTTCTTTATCCATTCACCTATAGATGGATACTTAGGTTGCTTCCATATCTTGGCTATTGTAATTAATGCTGCAATGAACATAGGGGTGCATATATCCTTTTGAATTAGTATTTTGTTTTCCTTGGAAAAATACCCAGAAGTAGAATTGCTGGATCATATGGTAGTTCTATTTTTTTGAGGAACTTCCATATATATTCCATAGTGACAATACCAGTTTACATATCCACCAACCGTGCACAAAGGTTCCCTTTTCTCCACATCCTTGCCAACACTTTTTCTTTTTTGTCTTTTTGATGGCAGCCATTCTGACAGGTATGTGGTGTTATCTCATTGTCGTTTTAATTTGCATTTCCCTGATGATTAGTGATATATTTTTAAAATTTATTTATTATTTATTTTTGGCTGTGTTGGGTCTTCGTTTCTGTGCGAGGGCTTTCTCTAGTTGTGGCGAGAGGGGGTCACTCTTCAACGCGATGCGTGGGCCTCTCACTATCACGGCCTCTCTTGTTGCAGAGCACAGGCTCCAGACGCGCAGGCTCAGTAGTTGTGGCTCACGGGCCTAGTTGCTTCGCAGCATGTGGGATCTTCCCAGACCAGGGTTCGAACCCGTGTCCCTTGCATTGGCAGGCAGATTCTCAACCACTGCGCCACCAGGGAAGCCCTGATGAGTGATATTGAGCACCTTTTCATGTGTCTGTCGGCCATCTGTATGTCTTCTTTGGAAAAAAGTCTATTCAGGTCCTCTGCCCATTTTGTGATTGGGTTGTTTGTTTTTGTGATGTTCAGTTGTATGAGTTCTCTATACATTTTGGATATTAATCTCTTATTGGATGTATAGTTTGCAAATATCTTACCCCATTCAGTAGGTTGCCTTTTCCTTTTGTTGATACTTTCCTATGCTGTGCAAAAGCTTTATAGTTTCATGTAGTCTCTTTTCTTTATTTTTGCCTTTGTTTCCCTTATTTGAAGAGACATATCCAAAAAAACATTGCCAAGATTGATGTCAAAGAGCATACTGCTTATTCTTTTTCTAGGAGGTTTATGATTTCAGGTCTTACATTTAAGTCTTTAATCCATTTTGAGTTTATTTTTGTATATGGTGTGAGAAAGTAGTCCAGTTTGATTATTTTGTATGTAACTGTCCAGTTTTCCCAACACCATTTACTGAAGAGACTGTCTTTTCCCCATTGTATATCCTTGCCTCCTTTGTCATAGATTAATTGGCCATATAAGCATGGGTTTATTTACAGGTTCTCTATCTGTTCCATTGATCTATGTGTCTGTTTTTGTGCCACTACTATACTATTTTGATTACTATAGCTTTGTAGGATAGTTTGAAATCAAGGAGCATGATACCTCTAGCTTTGTTCTTTCTCAGGGCTGTTTTGGATATTTGGGGTCTTTTGTGTTGCCATACAAATTTTAGAATTATTTATTCTAATTCTATGAAAAATGTCTCATTCATAATTTTTAAAAACTTTTGTAAACTAGGAATAATAGGAAACTTCCTTGATTTGGTATTATGTCTAATATCTTAATTAATGATAAAATTCTGAGAGATTTCTCTTGCTGTGTAGAAAGATACAAGGATGCCAGCTATCACTACTCCTAGTCAACATTGTAAAGAAGTCCTGACTAATGAAATAAGGCATATAAAAGAAATAAACAGCATGGGCTGCAGAAGTGAAGAACTAAAATTATGTCAAACATCATAGTTGTGAGTATAAAATATCCGAAAGAATCTATAAACTAATAGAATTATTAAGTGGATTTAGCAAGATCACTGAATACAAGGTCAATATACAAAATTCAATTGTATTTTTCACACAAGCAAAACCCAGTAAGATAAAATGTAAATAAAATATAATTATATTACTATTTATAACAACAGCAAAAACAATCATATGTATGGGAAATTTTAACTACAGATATACAAGTCTTATGCACAGAAAACTATAAATATTACTAAGAGAAATTTTAAAAGATAAAAATAAATGACAGGGTATATAGCATGTTCATGGATTAGACGCTTAAATGTAGTAAAGACATCACTTCCTCTCAAATTTATCTATAGAGTCAATGCAATCCCTAACAAAATGCCAGCAAGTTTCATTTCTTTTTTCAAGAAATTGACAAACTGAGTCTAATACACATGGAAATGTAAAGAGCCAAGATAAACTCAAACAAAAAGAACAAAGCTGGAGATCTGACACTACTAGGCACCAAGATTTATTTAAAGTATTAGTAATTTAAGTGTGGAATTGGCACAAGAATATACATACAAAGCACAGAAAGTAAGGAGAATTCTTAGATAGACCCACACATGTTTTGGTCCCTAGACTTGTAACAAAGGACAAAAGTATCTCTGCAATGCAGTAAAGAAAGGATGGTCCTTTGATAAACTATGCTAGATTAAATGGATATTCATGTGAATAAAGCTTGATGGTTACCATTCCTTTCCCCATTTTATAGAGGAGGACGATGGGACTGAAGAGGTGAATGATATAACTAAGATCACACAGCTAATAAACCAGAGCTTCGTAAGATGTAGTTGGTCCTAGTTATGGGCCAAGAGTTTTACATACATTATCTCATTTGATTCCTCCAAATAGCTTTGTTTTATCAAAATTTTGTACATAAGATGCTAGAAGTGACTAACCGTACAAGAGGTTGGGGTGCAGGGTAAGGGGCTCGTGGCTTTGTTTTATCAAAATTTTGTACATAAGATGCTAGAAGTGACTAACCGTACAAGAGGTTGGGGTGCAGGGTAAGGGGCTCGTGGCCGGGAAACCACCCATGTCAGAAAGGGAAGGCAATGCCAATCACATTCCAACAGGCCAGAGAGCACCCTGAACAGCTGGATAAGGAACTTTCACACTTCCCTAAAAGAAGAAAAAAAAAACCCTGAAGAAAGAATAACTGAAAATGATGCTTGGAACTTGTTGCCTGATTTGTGTTAATCATGGAAAATTTTTCAGGGGATGAGGTCCTAACCTTTCTCATACACAAATATGCCCCCAAAATAGGTTTTTGATGAGAATATCATCTATGAAAAGTTACTGAATCATTCAGTAAATATTGACTGAGCACTCTTCCACATCGGGCACAGGGTTAATGCCTGAGGAAATAACACCCAACAGGACAGAGAAGTCTTCGCGGAGCTTCCGTTCTAACAGGAAGACCAGTCATGAACAAATCACCCAAACCACAGACACTGTCATTTCAGGCTGTGCTTGGTGCCACAAAGGAGATACACTGAGAGAACGTGGGCGTGGAGGAAGGCGTGGTAGAGAGCGGCAGGGGCCCTCCTGCCCCTGACTTCCTCTTGCAAGGTGCTTGGGATGCTTGCTCCCCACCAGTGGTCCTCAGAATACCCCTGCGGGCATCATGTGGGAACTTCTTAGAGAGGCAGAATCTCAGGCCTCACCCCAGAACTCCTGAATCAATCCATATTTTAACAAGATCCCCAGGGTTTGTGAGCACACTGAAGTATGAAAACTACTCTTCAGGATTGCTTCTAACAGCCAGAATTTCCACTATTTCCATGCTCTGTCTGCATAACAAGGGGCAAGCCAGAAGTGTCCCCACCTCACCCCCAGGGTCCCCTGCCATGCCTGAGAGGAATGGGTGTATACGTGTCCAGATCCCTCAACACTGAGCTGTGCATTTTACACTTTTCCCAGAGCTTCCCACAGGAATAAACTCCGTCATCCTCTGTGGCAGCTGGTGTACTCTATCGGCTGCCTTCCCTTCCCTGTGTCACTTCCCTCCTTCCCTGCCCATGTTCCCTGTAGCTCCCAAGTAAACTACTGCCATTTGCTTTTTGTCTCAGGGTGTTTGGAAGGGAACCCAAGACAGGAGGTCTCTCTGAGGAGATGTTATGTATGTGAGCTGAGAACTGAAGGATGACAAGGAACCACCTGGTGAAGATCTGGGAGAGGCGCTCTCCCAGCAGAGGCAACAGTTAGTGAAAAGGCCCTGGGGCTGGGAAGAGCTGGGTGGTGTCCAGGGACCAGAATTGAGGCCAGTGTGATGGAAGCACAGTGGGAAGCTACATGGACAATGGGTGGGGGAGTACAAGAGTGGGAGAAGAGTTGACACCAACTGCACTAATGCAGGTGATAGATGCAGGATCTATCCACTGGGTGGGTCCGGTGGCAGCCGTGTGAGTAGAAGGTCAGAGAGGCAGGTAGAAGAGTTTTGACCTCATCTTCTGCCCTGAAGATATCCACAAATGGTTAACATACCCACGGGCTCACCCGACTTTTGACTAATGCCATAAAATTAAAAGCTTGTCCTTCAATTTTACCTGTTCCTAATATGACTACACTAAGGACGCAAAAGCAAATGGATACGCCAGAAATGTTTGGTCCTTACTTGAAAATGCCTAACACAGCACCTGGCACACGTGAAGCACTCAGCAACATCTCCTCCCCTAACCATCTAGCCCATGTTCACAGAGAAGCAAAGATGATTAAGATAAATACTATCCCACTGCCTGGCTTTGGTTCCTGGACTTAGGCTGATGATCATCCATTTAACAAACATGTATTATGCATCATGTATTGGCGGGCTCTGTGCTGGGCACCAGGGAGTCCAAGATCAGCAAGATAAGGTTACAGAGGGAAGCAGCCTGAATATCGTAATTCCACGTGATAAGTGTGATAAGCACACTATCGACAAAGGCTTATGCAACTATGGAAAGAAGTATCTAATCCTTTTCATGGGAGTTTGGAAAAGCTTCAAAGAGGAAAATAATACAACTGGCATTTGAGTTGGACTTAAAACAATGAGTAGAAGTTTATCAGCCAAGGCAACGAGGGAAAAGATGAATATTTATCTGAGGGAAAGTTCAATAGGACTCAAACACAACCTGCATGAAGTGATGGGAGGTAAAGAGGGGGCAGTTTCCAAGTGTGTCTCATCAAGTGCCTGGTACAGCTTTCTTAACTTCAGGATTTTTCAAAAACTTTCATATGTGCTTTGTGATTCTCCATCAGAAAGGCATATTTAGCATTTCCTAATCTTATTTGACCACAGGTAGTTCTTTTCATTGTTTCCAATTTTAAAAATTAGATTATTTCCAGATAAGAAAAATTATCTCAGATCACATTATGAAGTGACTGGTGTACCAAACCCTGGAAGTAACAGTTAAAAAGGAAACTAAGTTTTTAAGAAAGGACTATCAATATGTATGATTATACTGATGTTTTAGAAAGCTAATTGTACCAGGAGAGACAGTTTGCTTGAACTATGATAGCTCCAATAATAGGGTTTTAAAAGATCCCATAATCTCTGCCAAGAACACATTCTAATCTTAAAACCTTCCAGTCAAGAAGTTTTGCATTGCATCTAACTTAAGTTCTTCTTGCTGCAAATTAAGTCCATGTATCATCTGTGCATCCTCCTTTATAATTAATGTTATTTTTCCAGCAGATTATTACAGTAATGAAGTATTTTCCTCCTTTACTGACTCCATTAAAACTCTAAATAAATAACAATACACCAGAGAAATGCAGGTGGTGAACACTAAAAATCAGTTGATTTCCAAATTTAAATTTTTTTTTTTTTTTTTTTTTTAAATAATGAAGCAATCAGCTTCCTGGGTATTTATTTCAGAGTCTATCCTCTTCTAGATATAAGTATTCTACCTAGATATAAACAGCCTCTTTCAGAGCCTAATTCTTCCTTCATATGACTATTCTCTTTTGCCTCCTGATACTCTTGACCCAGAATATTTGCACATGGCCGACTGTGCTGTCCAATGGCTGGGCTGTATGCTCTTCCTCACCATCTCCCAGTGAGGATTTGAGAGAGCTAGAATCAGGAGTCCTCTGCTACCAGCTGTGTGATTTGGAGTAGGCACTGCCGTATCTGTGCTCCCCCTTCCTGATGTGCCCAGTGAAGCTGTCTAGAGTCTACTGTCTCTAAAGCCTGTACCATCTCTATGAGCCTGAGAACAGGTCTCTCATCTTCTCCACACTCCGTCTATAGAAGGGGTAGATCCTCAGGGTTGGAGAGACCACTAGATACTTTCCCTCCCGTGGTTCCTGCTCTAGCACATTCACAACAGAAAATTATGCAGCACTGAGAATTTGATAGTCATCAAGTTTCCCCAACCTCTCCTAGTGATCAAGTGAAGTTAAGTCTGGATATTTAATGTTTCTGGTCTATACCATCCCCTCCAACAGCTGCACAGAACATATACTTCTCCTTGGAATAAAAAATGGATACAGTCCCAAAGGACAGGTAAACCCTATGCATCTCCTGAAGGACCTTCCCTCATTCTGCTGGAGCCAAACAATTAGCCCAGACTGGAATATGACGGCAAAAGATTCCAAGTCAGAAGAGAAAACATTCAAGTTTTCGTTCAGAGATTTTAGCCTGTTATTCTACAAGTCCCATATCTAGCCCACAAATGGCTTTTTTTTTTTTCCTTTAAGTTTGAGCCAACTTACATGAATGAGAAAAATTTACATAAAAACTCAGATTTACAATTTCTCTTGAAAAATCTGAAGATCTGCCTATGCTAGGACCCCATCACCTTGCTGGCATGTAACACCACTGCCCCTTTATACTTTTCCCACTGTTTCCCTTACATGTCGCCAAGGGAAAACATGCTTCATCATGCTTGGGCAGCCTTTTTGTTGTTGCTGTTGTTTTAAAGCAGAAGAAAATTTCTCTCTATCGATATTTTTTTTTTTGGCCGCACCATGCAGCTTGTGGGATCTTTCTTCCCTGACCAGGGATTGAACCCACGCCCCCTGCATTGGAAGCCCAGAGTCTTAACAACTGGACCACCAGGGAAGTCCCTCTGTCTATCTGGTGTAAAACCAGATATACACCAAATGGACTGATCAAGAAAAATGGAAAATGGTGTATTTCTAAGGGGAAGAAGAGAGCATTGCTTCTTGTTTAGGCAAATGTGAATCCACATGACTTTTATCTGCCCAGCCCGATGGACATTTAAGTTTGAGAGAGTGTGGGAAGCCTTGGGTGGGGGAAACCATCCTGAATGGGAATCAGCTATCCCTGCTCTCTGACTCAGTCTCCATCTGTGCAATAAGCTGGTTGGACTAGGTAGTCCTTCCTGTCATGGACAGAAAGTGCTCCTATATTCCAACAAAGCAAAAAGCCTCTGACAAGGACAAGACAACCCAATTTGGGTCTTGCTAGGATATGAAAAGACAATACTGACACCCAGTGGTCTGTTAACCAGCTCGCATTCCATGCCCTAAAATTCCTAAGGAGGGCTGAGTCCTCAGGCTAAGACAGAACCCTCTTGAGGTCCTAGAAACACAGGAAACAGAAGACCACCAGCAGCTCATGACAATAAAACAAAAACATAGCATGTACTGTTTTGTTTTCTAAACACTTCTGATGGGGATCTGACTAAATCTTGGTTTGGCTTAACTATATCCATTATATCAAAAGCATTTGTATTCAACAATGTATTTCTCTTACAAAATGGAATGCTTACAATGCTTTTGAAATGCTTACAATGCTTTTGAAAATGCAAGACTTACTTCCCAGGAGGCAAAATCTCGAATACCCTGAACTCTTCTATAGTGATTTCTTTGATTTGTTAATTAGTCTTCTAGGTGCTGAAAAGTAAATAATAAATATCTAAGATTATAAAGACAGGGAACCTGTTAGACTTGTTTGTGAACCTCCCAGAACAGCCCCAAATCCTTCCGTTTTGAATAATAATGAGGGTACCACAGCAGGGAGGGCTGAGGCAGAATTGGCAGGAGAAACACATTTTGAGAGCTTCTTTCATTTCAAATGGGCTAATAGTTACCAGAGTTTCAAAATCAGCAAGATCTAAAATATAACCTTTGGTGACATTTAGTCTGACTGCTGAATGAAAGAAAAATAAGTGAAAAATGTATTTTAATAATCATTATTTCACATCTAAAGCCGTTGGGGGGAAAAAAAAAAAAAAAAAAAGACCAGCAACCTGGTCTTCCAATCATAACACAAGCTGACATCTTGATGTAATACTCTAAATCGGACTTCAGAATAATAGCACTGGTGAGAAATGTAGGAAGACTTAATGCAAATTACAAAAAATATCTAAGGTTCTTGCCTTTTTAATAGAGGAAAAATCACCAGCTGGTATCGTGGCATAACTGAAAAGCTCAAGACACATAATCAGGTACAGATAGAGGGAACTGATTTGTAGCACCTCCCTCCTCTCAGAAACAACAAAATCAAGAAAAAGAACAATGCTGAAATCAGCCACAACCAAACAAGGAAATCAAATACCATAATCTCCACAAGGCAGAACGAAGGAAAATAGCTCCTATCTTATCCCCAGACAGTACTAAAAGTCCTGAGAATGTCCCTCAATACTCCCAAATTGGACAAGAAATGCAGGGAGAATGGTATCCTTTTTGTCGCTTTTGACCTCAAGGAAGTATCAATTCTAAGAAATGACCTGGTTGAGGAGAAACGAAAAGGAAGGGAATAGTCACATGACCCACTTGTGCAGGATCATAGGCTACTGGACTCCATGCTGAATTGAGGGAACCATCTAGAAGGTACCACCCTATGCTTCATTAAGTGGAGTAATCCCAGGCACAGGACAGAAAATGAAATTTAAGAAAAAGGAATAGAAACCAGTTCCTCTAAGAAAGACTGCACCCACCCCCAGCTGAACTCTTCCCCCATCACACCCACAGAATGGGGTGGGGGGGGGGGGATGGAACACAGCACCTGAGTCCTCCAGATATAGCTGGAGGATAAATCAAGTCTCAGGTAATGGTGGAAAGAGGGCGAGGAGAATTCTCTCAGGCTGTCAGAGGAGGTAGGTAGTCTACAGAGCAGCTCTCTTAAGCAGGAGTAATGCAAAAAGGAGCGAGGTTTTAACTTGAAAATACCCAAGAAAATACGGCATGAAAAAGAAGTTAAAAAGATTAATATCTCAGTTTCATAGAAAACATGCCCAAGGATCATTCCCAAGTGCTTTGTCCAGTAGAAAAGATTAATGAGAATAGGATTATTTGAAATCAATAAACAGAAAATAAAACCTCTCAAAGTCTAGCCAAAAAATCTACAGCATTAAATATAAAGGGATATGGTAAACCTAAGGAAAGAAATTAACAACCAAACTAAAATAATACCGTTTTAGAACTAATGAACAGATTAGAGACAACGAGAAAGAGAATAGATACAACTGAAAGTGAAATTCAGGACACAGAAGAAAGACTTAAGATAATCACAGTAGGTATGGGGGTAGGGAAACAAAGATATGAAGAGCAGATCTTAGATATACAAGAGGAAGTTTTTATATTCTTTTTTTTATTGGAGTATAGTTGATTTACAATGTTGTGTTAGTTTCTGTTGTACAGCAAAGTGAATCAGTTTTACATATACATATATCCACTCTTTTTTAGATTCTTTTCCCATATAGGTCATTAGAGAGTATTGAGAAGAGTTCCCTACTCTATGCAGTAGGTTTTTATTAGTTATCTATTTTATATATAGTAGTGTGTATATGTCAATCCCAATCTCCCAATTTATCCCTCCGCCATGCTTTTATATTCTAAAGAGAGAAAATCTCTGAAGCAGTGTTGTGGGTTGAACTGTGTTCCCCAAAAAGATATATTAAAATCCTAACCCCTAGTACCTGTGAATGTGAATTTACTTGCAAACAGGGTCTTTGCAGACATAGTCAAGTTAAAATGAGGTCACATACATTAGGTGGAACCTAATCCAATGTGACTTGTCCTTGTACGAGAAAACAGGGACACTAGGAAGAGACGGCCATGTGAAGACAAAGAGACACACAGGGGAAGACAGCCAAGGGAACATGGAAGCAGGGATTGGAACACTGGGCCTACAAACCAAGGAGCACCAGGGACTGCCAGCCTTCACCAGAAGCTAGGAGAGGAGGAAGGGAACAGTTTCCCTCAGAACCCTCAGGGACAATCAACACCGCCAAGATCCCGATTTTGAACTAGTAACCTTCAGAACTGTGAGAGAATAAATTTCTGTTGTTTTAAACCACTCAGTTTGTGGTACTTTGTTATTGTTATAGCTGTGTCAGAAAACTAATACAAGTAGCAAATCCTACAAATGGAACAAAAGAACGAATCATTTAACTATGTACTAGTAAGAACTGTTTAATGAAATTAAAGAAACAGGAAAAGTACAGATTGACACGATATACCGTGTTCCAGGAAACCTGAAAGAGCTGATGGACACCAAAGCCTACCATGGTTAAACAACTAAACTTGAAGAACAACAAAAACAACAACAAATTTCAAACTTGGAGGCAGAAAAAAAAACTCAGAGACTCTGATAATCTATGGCCCCTTCTCTTGAAAAATAAAATGAAAAAAACTGTTTTTGATGAAATGATGAAATCCAGCCAATCAAGACAGAAATCAAAATAGAGACCTTGGCTATGCAGCAGCTCAGATGAAAAAACTTGGGGTGAGTACTGAACCAATTTAAACATAGTACTAATAAAAATAACACTGGGAATTAGAATTGGGAAATAGAATAGAAATATTAGAAATCTTAGTGGAAACATTTAAAATATTATAAAATGTATTAAAAAGGAACTAATTATATTTTGAGAGAAGGACACGAGTCAATAAATATTGGATATAATTCAAATATGAGTTTGAAAAAATTATGAGTCCAAACTGTTTAATGTTGTACCTCATTTTTCTTAACATTCAACAATTCTTAACAAATAGTGATCAAGTTCTAGATGGGAGCCACTGTGCTAGTCACCGAGGATCCTATATGAGTAAGACACAGTGCCTGATTTCCAAGATTTATAATATTTTGACAAAAATGATAAATCTGATGTTTGAACACTGTATTAGATTTTTACATTGGCATCATCATAGGTAGTTCACAGCCTAGCATGAAATAGGCATTGATCAAGGTGCTTTATACATGTCTCATGGATTCCATGCAACAGAGCTACAAGAAAGGTACATTGTTATTCTCAGTATACACTTTGAGGAAGAAATGTTTATCTAAAGGTCATTAACTTCAAACTCACTTTCATTTCTATCTATTAAATTCTAGTTAAATTCAATTTAATAGTTTTGTGTGTGTGTGAAAGACACAAGAGGAAAGGAGAGAAGGAGGGAAAAATTGGAATCCAGTTTCAGCCCAACTGTTCATTAGTTGTGTGTGCTGGTTAATTCTATGTGCCAGCTTGATTGGGGATGCCCAGATAGCTGGTAAAAGATCATTTCTGTGTTTATCTGTGAGGGTGTCTCCGGAAGAGATTAGCATTTAAATCAGTTGACAGAGTGAAGAAGACCTCCCTCACCAATGCAGGTGAGCATCATACAACCCATCACCCCTTCCAGCGTAGGTAAGCATCATCCAATCCACCCAAGAGCACAAAAAAGCAGAGGAAATGCAAATTTGCTCTCTCTGCTTGAACTGAGACATCCATTTTCTCCTGCTTTCTGACATCTGCACTCCTAGTTCTCAGGCTTTTGGACTCACATTAGGATTTATACCATTGCCCCACCACCACCAATTCTCAGACGTTTGGATTTGGACTGAATTACACCATTGTGTTTTGTGGTTCTAACGCTTGCACAGGCAGATGGTGGGACTTCTCAGCTTCCGTAACCGCATGAGCCAATTCCTATAATAAATCAATCTCTCTTTATACACACACACACACACACACACACACACACACCCTACTTGTTCTGTTTCTCTAGAGAACCATAACTGATACCCTGTGTGACCTTAGACACAGGACTATTCTGTATCTCATACCAGAGGGATGGTATTAGTTGTCCCCACATCAGTTCCCCGCTTCTTCCGTTAATTATAGAACTGGATTTCAGGCCAGCATATACAGAATAAGAATAATTATTCCCAGCCTCTTTAGCAGCTGAGTGTGACCATGTGACTGTGCCACAACCCAATGGGTTGTAGATAGATTTTGTGCAGTTTGGGAGGAGAGACTACAAAGGGAAAGGATGTGTTCCCCTCACCCCCGTCACCCATGCTGTTCAGAATATCAATGTGATGACTGCAGCTTTTTCCATCGTGAGAATAGGGCTCCATGCTAGGGAGGCAGGAACAGAAAGCTGGAAGCAGCCCGAATCTCAGATGACTACAGAGCCACCCCATCAGCACTGGCCTTTACAGAAGAAACACACAAATGGCTGTCTTATTTAAGCCACTGTGTTGTATTTTTGTATTTCAGATACAGCTAATCGAATCTTCACAGATGTAACTGGCTTTCCTTTTACATTTGAAAGCAGTAGAAGCCCTTTACCCATATTAAAACGATTACCAGGTAACTCACATTGGAGCAGGGGTAGGGGACAAAGCCACATCTTACCAGTGAGGTAAGGTAAAGCTCAGAGACAAGTAACTTACTAAGACCGAAGCTCACATCTAGACCTAGATCATTCTAACATCTGCAGGAACCGGCTGGTATAACAAATCTGTGATTTGGGGCATTTTTCTCTTTTGACCCCATATACTCTCCTCCTCTGAAGACTCTTCGGGGTGAGAAGAATAGCAGCAATTTGATCCCTCATCAAGTGTGGAAAACTGCCAAAATGTTTTAATCATGCAAAATTGAAAAGGCCAAAAAGACAATGGATGTCTCTTTCAAAAGCTGGCATACTATTTTTGACCAAAAGAGACAAGAGGTAATGGAGAGAAGTCAGAGAGGAGCTACTGACAATTCCAAGGTTCCCACCGCATCCACCTCTCCACCTTGACAAGGACTTCTGATTGCCTCTTAACATTTGCCTCCAGCCCCGTCTCTCTCCCCAGCTCCACGAGGATGCTGGAAATTCAAAAGCATCCATGCAACAAAATAATCATAAAGATCTACATGTGAGCCACTGTACTAGACACTGGGAAATCCAATATGAGTAAGACATGGTCTCTGCCTTCCAAGTTTATAATCTTCTGACAAAAATAATAACTACAGTTTGTTAGATGCTTTACATTAGCAATATCCTAGCAGCTCACATGCTAGTATGAAATAGGCATTGTTCAAGGTGGTTTACATGCCTATTATAGGTTCCAGGCAACAGATCTGTAAGAAATATATATTATCTTCATTTTACAGATGAGAAGGTGAGGCACATAGCAGTTTAATCCTTTACCCAAGGTTACACAGCAAGTTGTATATGCTGTCTCATTTAAGACCCGCAACAGACCTAGTCATTGGTACTTGTGTAATACCGTAAGTATTATACCCATTGTTGGCAAGGGTGTGGGGAAATGGTCACACACAGACACATGTTGGGAGAGTTAGCTGACAGAACACTAGTGGAAGAAATATAAAACAAGATTGAGAGAGACAGAGAAAATGGCTGACTCAAAGTCTCAGCGGAATGAGAACTTAAACATGAGCCCAGGTAAACTGAACTCCAAACTGAACCTCATATGAAAACTTACAGTGTAACAAGTGCTATGATATGGGTGAGCAGAGGACCTATGGTGGCAGCTCTAGAAGGATATGTGAGGAAGCAGGTAGGGCAGCATTCATGGAACACTTCTTAATGGAAGGACAACACATCCAAGCCGAGCCCCAAACAGTGATTGGTCCACGGTGGGGAAAATCTTTCCATGTCGGGAGAACAAAGTACAAACTCCGGCAGGCAGATGAGAACCTGCCTCCTCTGGCCTGTGTCTGGAGGTTGGAATGGAGGGATGAGATGGATAAAGATGTGACTGAAAATGAAATCTTTGCTGGTCTCTTAGCCCCCAAGGGTCCACAAGCAAAGCCAATCTTTCTCTAAAATTTCACTCCTCTTCCTGGCTTTTCTAACTAGGTATTGTCTTAATCATTCAGCTGCTGTTTTAAAGTCACCTCTGACATGTCCCTCTCCCTTGCCTCTGCACTCAGATCCTTACCACCTCTTGTTAAACATGTCCCTTTTTCTTATTCTCATTACCAAACTTTGGGCATATGCCTATTTACGTCAAGCCTAGACAGTAGCAATATTCCACCAGCCTACAGTTTTCAGCCCACTTTGTAAAAAGCCCACATGCCACACAAGATCATGAGATCTCATGGGCACAGGGCAAAAGTCGGCATTTCACTCCCACACATAAATACCCAACGCAGATACACTAAATATGGGGAAAGACACTCAACCTTACTAGCAACCAAAATAAGTTCAGATAATGAAGTTTTTACCTCTTTGTTAGGGGAACCACTGACTGAAACTGCCCTCCCTGGCCAGACATGATAGTAACCACTTGCATGAGTTATCTTACAACAGGAGGTCCTGGTAAGGAATGTGGAACTAACAAGCTACCACCAACCGGAAGAATTTGGAAAAGTTAAAAAGGAGACGCCAGTCCATATGTCCTGCCAACCTCTCAGAATCCTTCTCGCTGGAATCCATCTTGGCTAAGCAATGCACGCGCCACCAGGAAGGACCCTGAGTCAGAATGACTAGCCAGAGACAACCCGGAAACTAACCCCATAACCATAAAACCCGAGACTGTGAGCCACGTGGCAGAGCAGTTCTCCTGGGTTCCCTTACGCTGCTGCTCTCCACCCGGGCACCCCTTCACAATAAAGTCTCTTGCTCTCTCAGCACCTGTGTCTCCCTGGACAATTGATTTCCGAGTGTTAGACAAGAGCCACTCTTGGGTCCTGGAAGGGGTTCCCCTTCCCACAACAAATGGCGACTCTGGTGGGGCCTATTCTTCACTATGACTGACATCTGGAACACTCAGGGTACTTGGGGACCAGTTGGCCCACCGATGTTCCAGACCCAGCAGCCGCTACCAGGAGCCTTTTGTCCCTGGTAGCCTTGAAAGATTAAAATTCCTTTGTTGGCAAAGGTATCAGGATATGGGCACACACAGATTGCTTTGGGAACATAAATTAATAGAACTATTGTGGAAAATGGTTTACCAATGGGTATCAATTTTTTTTTTTTTTTTTTTTCCAGCATGTGGGATCTTAGTTCCCCGACCAGGGATCGAACCTGCACCCCCTGCACTGGAAGGGGAAATCTTAACCACTGGACCACTGGGGAAGTCCCTCAACATTCTTAAAGATATGCATGCCCTTTCCAATAATTCCACTACTAAGTGTTTATCCATAAGAAATAAATTGAACCTGAGTCTAAACGAGTATATATAAGGATGCTTATCATAGCATAATCATCCAAATCTGACAACAGACTATGTATCAATTATTACTTGCTTTATTTTTTACAAAAACTATGGGATATACATACAATGGAGATACTATCCAAGCAATAAAGATAATGTAGATATACATCTATAGACATGGGAAAGTGTCAATATAAAATATATTCATGTCTACTTACACAGTCACACACACACACACATATATATATACATATACATATATATATATATATATACATACATACATATAAAGGAGAAAAAACCCCTAGCAATGAAAAAAATGTGTAATGTCAGCTTAAAAAATATTCACAACCTGAAAGTTGAGAGTTCTGTTTTATTCGGCAGGAATTTTTAGGTCTTCAAGCCCAGAGGCAGCATCTCAAGTAACCCAGAGAGTACTGCTCTGAGGAGGCAAGGCAGGGAGCTAGGATATATAGGAGTTTTGCAACAAAGGGAAGGTAGTCAGAACATCAAAGGATTACTGTTAAAGAAAACCAGAAATCCCAAGTTAAAGAATTTAGTGCTTTTCTATGTATGGGAAGATGCAAGACTCTGGGCTCACTGAAATCATTCCTTTGATAGGCACCTCAGCTACCTGGGGCCAGTATCCTGTGTTTTCACATCCTGAGTTCCCTCAGGGCTCACCAGCTCACCATCAGTGGTGGCTGTGATCACTGATGACTGTGACATCCTTTCTTTTTTGATATGGCAGGAAATATTCCTTTTCTTAGTAATATGGTTTCATTTTTGTAATATCTACCTATCAGAGACCCAAGTAAATTCCATAGCCAAATCTTGCCACAATATCATAACTAAAGAAAAAGGAAAGGCTGAAATAAAAGAAACATAGTTCTGAAACTAGAAATCAGTTTTCATGTGGGTCAAGGGAGATCCAATGCATTAGGTCAAACAACCCTTCTTACCCCTTTTTTGCCCTTTCTCTTTGGTCTCACTATCTCACAGCCTGATACTGCCCAGAACCCTTCATCTCCCTCCATACCTCACACCCTACTGTCCACCAAAATCTCCCTGACTCCTGCTGTGATATTGTGATTTATAATAAGAAATATATATTTGGTTTTGGTCCCCATTTCTAGAACAAAACCCTTGGAATATCCAGAATGATGAGAGGACAATGGTGTTCTGTTATGTTAATAAGTGACTTTTAGACCACCCCTAAGGATGAAGGCTAGTTGCCAGGAGAACCAACTATCAATGAAAAAATGTTGCCTGCTATGTCAGTAAAACAAAGGGTGTTGCAGCCATCAGGAGCAGCAGTGCGGACCATGAGCCCTGAGGGAACTTGGGATGGAGATGAACGGGCTGCCTGCTGCCAAGCCCTTAGTCACTGCAGCCACCCACCAAGAATGCACCCTGAGGGGACTCAGGATGGGAAGGCACAGGACACTGGCCCCAGAGAGCTGAGGCGCACATCAAAGGAATGATTTCAGTGAGCCCAGACTCTTGCATCTTCCCGTACACAGAAAAGTACTAAATGACTTAACTTGAGAATTTGGTTTTCTTTAATTAACAGTAATCTTTTGATGTTCCACTACCTGGTATTCGTTACAAAACCTCCTATATAGCCTGGCTCGTCCCTTACCTCTGCACAACAGTCCCTCAGAGCTAGCTGAGATGCTATGTTCCAGGCTCAGGTCTTCAGTTTTGTCCACCAAATAAAACATAATTCTCAGCTTTTAGGCTGTGCATTTTTTTTTTCAGTCAACACAATCAAGTAATTAGAGGTTGGAACTTTCAGTCCGTCACCCAGCCCCTTACCAACCTCTAGGGAAAGAAGAGGAACTAGAGGATGAACTGAAACCTAGCAGACTAATGTAGAGGCCCTTCCAATGACTGGACACCTAAAGTGTCCCCTGCTTACTGGTGATTAGAAAAAACTGTGGGAATATACTATAGCCTCCTAGGCTGTCCATGAGTAGAGAGAGAGAGAAACAAGCCCTAGCAGTTGATGGGAAAAGCTAAGGAATGCACAAAGATAGGACAGTAGGGCAGAGAAATATCCATAACTTAAACAATAAATCAGTCCCACGGACTCCCAGTTCTGTCTCAAAGGTAAAGATAAAGTCTGATGCACATTCCTCAGTTGTTTTGTAGAAACCAGACCCCAACCAGAAGGAGAGTGCTGACCATAAGCACGTAGTCTCCAGACCGGCTGGAGCCTGAAGATTGATAATGTTAATCCCTGTGGCCTCACCTGGTTACCGCACCACCGCCAATCAGAAAAATGTGCACTAGCTGATCCTGTTCCCCATGACCCTCTCCCTCACCTCGCCTTTAAAACCCTTCCCCAAGCCATCAAGGAGTTCAGGTCTTTCGGGCATTAGACATGCCTACTCCTTGCTTGGTACCTTGCAATAAATGCTGTACTTTCCTTCACCACAACCAGGTGTCAAGATTGGCTTTGTTACACATCGGGTGAAGGAACCAACTTTGTTTTGGTAACAGAATCATCACCAATGACCAATGTTTTCATCAAGCATGCCTATGTAATGAAGCCTCCATATAAAAAAAAAATACAGGCTTAAAAAGCTTCTGAGTTGGTGAACACATGCAAATTTGGGGAGAGTGGCATGCCCAGAAAGCATGGAAGCTTGGGGCCCTTTCCCCACACCTTGTCCTATGCATCTCTTCCATCTGGCCTTTCCTGAGTTATATCCTTTTATAATAAGCAGGTAATCTAGTAAATAAAATATTTCTCTGAGTTCTGTGAGCCACTCTAGCAAATAAACGGAACCCAAGAAGAGGGTTTTTGGAACCTAAGCTATAACACAACTTGGACTAGCAACTGGCATCTGCAGTGGGGGGAGGAGGGGCAGTCTTATAGAACTGAGCCCTTAACCTGTGGGACGTGATGCTATCTCCAGGTAGATAGTGTTAGAATTGAGTTGAATCATAGGACATCCAGCTGATGTCAGAGAATTGCTTGGTGGTGTGGGAACCCCTACCCCCTTCATGAATCAGAATCGGTGACCAGGACCCTTGTATGCTTTCTTTCCTCCGCTTATATTTTTATATAGGCCTCGCCTCCTATGTTTTTCTCACTCTCTGTGAGTCTGTCATGTTCCTTTCCAAATCATCCATCTCCAAAGACCATCCTGGTCTTCAGTGATCCCCTTACTGATAAACCAAGGAAGGTAAAGAGGAGATACGATGGAAGGGTGGGGAAGGTGTGGAGGAAAAGGAAAATTCCCAGAAAGCAATATAAAAATATTAAACATAAGGCTACTGAATGAAGATTCTTGTAAGTATTTATTTTCCTTATCAAAAGGGACTGTCACAAAATTCACAGAGACAGAAAGTAGGTTAGAGGTTTCCATGGGCTGGGAGAAGGGGAAGAATGAGAGTTACTGCTGAACAGTTACAGAGTTTCTACTTGGGGTGATGGAAACATTTTGGAAGTAGATACTGGTGATGGTCGCACAATATTATGTGTTACTAATGCCACTGAACCGTACATTTTAAAATGGTTAAAATGGCACATTTTATGTTATCAATACATATATTTTACCACAATAAAAGAAGGGGGGGCTTCCCTGGTGGCACAGTGGTTGAGAATCTGCCTGCCAATGCAGGGGACACGGGTTTGAGCCCTGGTCTGGGAAGATCCCACGTGCCGCGGAGCAGCTGGGCCCGTGAGCCACAATTACTGAGCCTGCGCGTCTGGAGCCTGTGCTCCGCAACAAGAGAGGCAGCGACAGTGAGAGGCCCGCACACCGCGATGAAGAGTGGCCCCCGCTTGCCGCAACTAGAGAAAGCCCTCGCACAGAAACGAAGACCCAACACAGCCATAAATAAATAAATAAACAAATACTTAAAAAAAAAAAAAAAAGAAGGGGGGACTGGCACAGCCTTTGTATTTTTTGCCCCCTTGGCCCCTTCTTTCTGCCCAGAGTACAGATAATGCCCACATTGGTACAGGAGCCAACTAGATACCACGAGGTGACAAGCACAAGGATGAAAGCCAACATATTAAAGATGAAAGAGAGACAGTATCAGGGTCCCTGCAGGCATGAGCAGCCTCACCATCTCAAACTGACTCCACCCAGATTTTTAATGATGAGAGAAAATTAAAGGCCTCTTTAAAGTACTTAGCAAGTTTTCAGTTACTTGTCACCGAGCACACCCTTAACAAATACAGTTCCCCCATTGCCTACTCTGAGAAATCAAATAGCTGAACATGGCTTTGAAGACACTTCCCAGGCTAGCCCTAAGCTCCCTTTGCAGATATATCGCACGCTCTTTTTCTCATGTGAACCCCAAACTCCAACTTCACCTTTCTCTAAATATAATGTTCTCCTCTCTGCTTCTGTTCCTTTGCTAGTGGCAGTTCTTGCCTGAGAATGTCCTCTCCTACTGTCTCCTCTTAGCAGCCCTTCAAACCCAGCAAGACTTCCCCTCACTCTAGCAAGTAAAGACTCTCCTTCTGAACCCCTAACCACCTTTGTATCCACATATCACCAGTACCCAATCCATCAGCAAGTCTTTTCAGATCTACTTTCACACTACATCCTGTAGGAAATTTCCAACCATGACCACTGCTCACCCCCTACCACAGGCCTCACTTAGCTCTTGTCTGGACAATTAAGACAGCCTCCAAGTAATGAAATTGAAACTGTGGTTAAAAATCTTCCAACAAACAAAAGTCCAGGACCAGGTGGCTTCACAGGAGAATTCTATCAAACATTTAGAGAAGAGCTAATACCTATCCTTCTCAAACTCTTCCAAAACACTGCAGAGAAAGGAATACTCCCAAGCTCATTCTACAAGGCCACCAACACCCTGACACCAAAACCAAAGATATCACAAAAGAAGAAAATTACAGGCCAATATCCTGATGAACACAGACACAAAAATCCTCAACAAAATACTAGCAAACAGAATCCAACAACATATTAAAAGGATCATACATCATGATCAAGTGGGATTTATCCCACGGATGCAAAGATTCTTCAGTATATGCAAATCAATCAATGTGATACACCATATTAACAAACTGAAGAATAAAAAACCATATGATCAAGTCAATAGATGCAGAAAAAGCTTTTGACAAAATTCAACACCCATTTATGATAAAAACTCTCTAGAAAGTGGGCATAGAGAAAACCTACCTCAACATAATAAAGGCCATATGTCAGAAGTTGAGACACAGATGTAGAGAACAAACGTATGGACACCAAGGGGGGAAAACTGTGGTGGGGTGGGGATGGTGGTGTGCTGAATTGGGCGATTGGGATTGACATGTATACAGTGATGTGTATAAAACTGATGACTGATTAAAAAAAAAAAAAGAATCCACCTGCCAATGCAGGGGACACGGGTTCGAGCCTTGGTCCGGGAAGATCCCACATGCCATGGAGCAACTAAGCCCGTGTGCCACAACTACTGAGCCTGTGCTCTAGAGCCCACAAGCCACAACTACTGAGCCCACGTGCCACAACTACTGAAGCCTGTGCCTAGAGCCCGTGCTCTGCAATGAGAAGCCACTACAATGAGAAGCCTGTGCACTGCAACAAAGAGTAGCCCCCGCTCACCACAACTAGAGAAAGCCTGCACAGCAACGAAGACCCAAAGCAGCCAAAAGTAAATAAATAAATTTAAAACAAACAAACAAACAAAAAAACCAAAAAACAATATATCCCTAGATATCTGTTATGGCTCCATATAACATCATGCAAATATTTATGGCTTAACTGGGTTACTCTTTCATCAGTAACCATCAGCAAGGGTTAAGGAATGGTGTGGTGATGTTTCTGAATTAAATATTAAGAAATACAAAAAAATTTAAAAATAATAAATAAATAAGTAAATAAATAAAGGCCATATGTGACAAACCCACAGCAAACATCATTCTCAATGGTGAAAAACTGAAAGCATTTCCTCTAAGATCAGGAACAAGACAAGGATTCCACTCTTGCCACTATTATTCAACAGTTTTGGAAGTCCTAGCCACGGCAATCAGAGAAGAAAAAGAAATAAAAGGAATACAAATTGGAAAAGAAGTAAAACTGTCACTGTTTGCAGATGACATGATACTATACATAGAAAATCCTAAAGATGCTACCAGAAAACTACTAGAGCTAACCAATGAATTTGGTAAAGTTGCAGGATACAAAATTAACACACAGAAATTTCTTACATTCCTAAACACTAACAATGAAAGACCAGAAAGAGAAATTAAGGAAACAATCCCATTCATCATTGCAACAAAAAGAATAAAATAATACCTAGGAATAAACCTACCTAAGGAGGCAAAAGACCTGTACTCAGAAAACTATAAGATACTGATGAAAGAAATAAAAGATGACACAAACAGATGGAGAGATATACCATGTTCTTGGATTGGAAGAATCAATATTGTGAAAATGACTATACCACCCAAAGCAATCTACAGATTAAATGCAATCCCTATCGAATTACAAATGGCATTTTTGACAGACTTAGAACAAAAAAGTTTACACCTTGTATGGAACACAAAAGACCCCAAAAAGCCAAAGCAATCTTGAGAAGAAAAAAAAAAAAAATGGAGCTGGAGGAATCAGGCTCCCTGACTTCAGACTATACTACAAAGCTACAGTAATCATAACAGTATAGTACCGGCACAAAAAAAGAAATATAGATCAATGGAACAGGATAGAAAGTCCAGAGATAAACCCACACACCTATGGTCAACTAACCTATGACAAAGGAGGCAAGAATATACAATGAAGAAAAGACAGCCTCTTCAATAAGTGGTGTTGGGAAAACTGGACAGCTACATGTAAAAGAATGAAATTTGAACACTCCCTAACACCATACACAAAAATAAACTCAAAATGGATTAAAGACCTAAATGTAAGGCCAGACACTATAAAATTCTTAGAGAAAAACATAGAACACTCTTTGACATAAATCACAGCAAGATCTTTTTTGATCCACCTCCTAGAGTAATGAAAATAAAAACAAAAATAAACAAATGGGACCTAATGAAACTTAAAAGCTTTTGCACAGCAAAGGAAACCATAAACAAAACAAAAAGACAACCCTCAGAATGAGACAAAATATTTGCAAATGAAGCAACTAACACAGGATTAATCTCCAAAATATACTAACAGCTCATGCAGCTCAATATCAATAAAAAAACAAACAACCCAATCAAAAAATGAGCAGAAGACCTAAATAGATACTTCTCCAAAGAAGACATACAGGTGGCCAAAAAGCACATGAAAAGATGCTCAACATCACTAATTATTAGAGAAATGCAAATCAAAACTACAATGAGGTATCACCTCACACCAGTCAGAATGGCCATCATCAAAAAATCTACAAATGCTGAAGAGGGTGTGGAGAAAAGGAAACCCTCCTACACTGTTTATGGGAATGTAAATTGGTACAGCCACTATGGAGAACTGTATGGAGGTTCCTCAAAAAACTGAAAATAGAACTACCATATGACCCAGCAATCCCACTCCTAGGCATATACTTGGAGAAAAACATAATTCAAAAAGATACGTGCACCCAATGTTCACTGCAGCTCTATTTACAATAGTCAGGACATGGAAGCAACCTAAATGTCCATCAACAGAGGAATGGATAAAGAAGATGTGGTACATATATACAATAGAATATTACTCAGCCATAAAAAAGCATAAAATAATGCCATTTGCAGCAACATGGATGGACCTAAAGATTGTCATACTGAGTGAAGTAAATCAGAGAGAGAAAGACAAATATCATATGATATTGCTTATATGTGGAATCTAAAAAAAGGGTACAAATGAACTTATCTACAAAACAGAAATGGAGTCACAGATGTAGAAAACAAACTTACAGTTACCAGGGGATAAGGTGGGGAGGGATAAACTGGGAGATTGGGATTGACATATACACACTACTATATATAAAACAGATAACTAATAAGAACCTACTGTATAGCACAGGGAAGTCTACTCAATGCTCTGTAATGGCCTGTATGGGAGGAGAATCTGAAAAAAAGAGTGAATATATGTATGTGTGTGGCTGATTCGTTTTGCTGTACACCTGAGTCTAACACAGCATGTGCATCAACTATACCCCCAAAAAAATTTTAAAAAAACAGAACAAAATGGAAAAACAATTTCCTTATTCTATTCTTGCCTCCTTCCCTCTGGTCAATTTCTAGTACAGATGCCAGAATCATCTTTCTAAAAATATAAGTCTGATCATATCATTACCCAGCACAAACCCTCCAGATGGCTTCCTAACACGTTAGAATAAAATAGAAGCTGCTCTCCCTGCTTGGCCTACCAGCCTTTCCATGATCTGGTTCCTCTCTGCCCCTCCAAACTCAATTTTTTTTTTTTTTTTGACCTTCCTCCCTGTGCATCTGTGTGTCCTTTCCTCTTCTCATAAAGATACCAGTTATTGGATCTATGGCTCACCCTAATCCAGTATGGTCCATCTTAGTCTAAATAATTATATCTGCAAAAACCCTATTTCCAAATGAGTTCCCATTCTGAAATTCTGAGCGGACATGAATTTGAGGGGAGACACTGTTCAACACAGGACACAACCACCTTCATTTAACTGAAGTCACTGGCCCTGATATTATGCTTGCTAGCTAGTGGTTTTTCCCCTTTCTCTCTTTTTTTTTTTTTAACATCTTTATTGGAATATAATTGCTTTACAATGGTGTGTTAGTTTCTGCTTTATAACAAAGTGAATCAGTTATACATGTACATATATCCCCATATCTCTTCTCTCTTGCATCTCCCTCCCTCCCACCCTCCCTATCCCACCCCTCTAGGTGGTCACAAAGCACCAAGCTGATCTCCCTGTGCTATGCGGCTGCTTCCCACTAGCTATCTATTTTACATTTGGTAGTGTATATATGTCCATGCCACTCTCTCACTTTGTCCCAGCTTACCCTTCCCCCTCCCCATATCCTCAAGTCCATTCTCTAGTAGGTCTGCATCTTTATTCCCGTCTTGCCCCTAGGGTCTTCATGACTTTTTTTTTTTTTTTTAAGATTCCATATATATGCGTTAGCATACGATATTTGTTTTTCTCTTTCTGACTTACTTCACTCTGTAGGACAGACTCTAGGTCCATCCACCTCACTACAAATAACTCAGTTTCGTTTCTTTTTATGGCTGAGTAATATGCCATTGTATGTATGTGCCACATCTTCTTTATCCATTCATCTGTTGATGGACACTTAGGTTGCTTCCATGTCCTGGCTATTGTAAATAGGGCTGCAATGAACATTGTGGTACATGACTCTTTTTGAATTATGGTTTTCTCAGGGTATATTGCCCAGTAGTGGGATTGCTGGGTTGTATGGTAGTTCTATTTTTAATTTTTTAAGGAACCTCCATCCTGTTCTCCATAGTGGCTGTATCAATTTACATTCCCACCAACAGTGCAAGAAGGTTCCCTTTTCTCCACACCATCTCCAGCATTTATTGTTTGTAGATTTTTTGATGATGGCCATTCTGACCGGTGTGAGATGATATCTCATTGTAGTTTTGACTTGTATTTCTCTAATGATTAGTGATGTTGAGCATTCTTTCATGTGTCTGTTGGCAATCTGTATATCTTCTTTGGAGAAATGTCTGTTTAGGTCTTCTGCCCATTCTTGAATTGGGTTGTTTGTTTTTTTGATATTGAGCTGCATGAGCTGCTTGTAAATTTTGGAGATTAATCCTTTGTCAGTCCAAACTCAATTTTTATCCCTTTCAGTAGTTTACTCTAACCAGGCTGGTCTTCTTGTGTTCCTTCAATATGCCAACCTAATTCCAGCCCTAAGACATTTGTACCTGACGTTTCCTCTGCCTGGAATAACCTCCCGCCAAATCTACACATAGCTGGTACCCTCATTACTAAGAACTCTCTACTCAAATGTCACCACCCCTGAGAGGCCTGTCCTGACCACTTTATCTCAGGTAGACACCCACAGGACTACTCTCGAACGTTCACTCTGCTTCTCTTCATAGCATTTCTCCCCCGGCCCTCCCGAGTTTAAACCTGGTTTCATTTTCTTACTTACTATAGAACTCCCCACCGGAATGTCATTAGGGCAGAGATATTCTGTTCATCACTGTACTTCCAGCATCCACCACAGCACCAGGCACACAGGAGGGGTGGCTATTTTCACTTGTCCTGTTTGTCTACCACCTGTGTACCTCCATTACCACCACTAGGTGGATACTGGCAACTCCAAGTCACCTTCAGCGTTTTCTCCAACCCGTCCTATTTCTCCTTTTATCCTACCGCCTACTCCCTGTACCTATTATGGTATGATGAAGGAACATTTCAGTTTCTCGTTTTATAAGTCTGTGGGGAATCTGTGATCTTACTGACACTAACAAAAATTGCCCCTCACCAAAAAGGTTAACTACTATGGCATGATTTTGATGCTAACACTTTTATCATTTGAGTTTTCTTTCTCTATTTCATTAGAAAAAGCAAAGCCACTTTGAATCCTTCTTGCAAAGAGAGAGACACATTTTAAAATACAAAAGATGACACACAGTTTAACATCTAAATAAATAGAAACAATAATGGTATGAAATTTAAAAGGACAGAATCACTAGTTAACAGGAATCTGTGCATGTAAATAATAGCTAGCTACTCTATTTCTGCTCTAAGTCATTTAGCTAAATGACTGATACTGAAATCTAAGTTTCCAAGTTTCTGGAGAATCCCCTCCCAATGCCAGCCTCACTCCAGACTGCATGTCCCTTGGAACTGTGTGCAGGAATGAAGTTCTGATGATTAAAGTCTTCAGCATCTATACTACCTCAGATAAAGTTACTAAAACCATGGCCTCTTTAAGTACACGTTGGTTAGTGAAAGAAGCCAGTCTGAAAAGGCAACATATTATAGGATTCCAACTACAAGACATTCTGGAAAGTGCAAAAGTAAAGAGATAGTAAAAAGATTAGTGGTTGAATGTAGTTAATGCAACTAAATTGTACACTTAAAAATGATTAACATAAGTTCTATGTTACGTGTATTTTACCATAATTTTTTTAAAGGCAAAAAAAAAAAAAATCAGGGTTGTCAGAGGTTCAGTAGGAGAGGTGGGGAGGGATGAAAAGCTGAGGCACAGAGGACTTTTAGGGCAGTGAAACTATTCTGAATGATTCTGTAAAGGTGAATACACGTCATTACATATTTGTCAAAACCCAGAGAACACATACCACCAAGAGTGAACCCAAGAGGAACTATGGACTTGAGTTAATAAAAGTGTATCAATACTGGTTCTTCAATTGCAAGATTAATGTACCCACTAATGCAACATGTACTCACAGAGAAAACTGAGGAGAGGCGGGGGAAGGGGGCGAATGGGAACTCTGTGTTTTCAGCTCACTTTGCTGTAAACCTAAAACTGCTCTAAGAGATAAAGTCTATTAATTTTTTTTAAAGTTGCATTTCTGGTCATTGGTGTCTATTCCAAAAGAAATTTCTAAAAAGTCCTTAGTGGTGAATTATAGATTTAGGTTGACACTACCTTAATGGCATGTTCATATTTCTTCTTAATTACTGAATGGGTTTTCTGTTTAATAAATATTCTTAAATATCAAACAGCTGATTAGGGCAGATGTTTATTAAGCGCCTACTCTTTGCAAGGTCCTGTGATAAGCACTCATATACTTTTAAATAAATAAACCAAAATATTTATTCAAAATCACCCTGGAGGAGGGAAGAGAACTATTTCCATGGCACTCTTCCTGGGTGCAGAGGTCACCTTGCTCCCCACTCTTTCTCCCCAGCAATCCCAGAGGAAGCAGGGCTGTCTCTCCTCTCCTCTGTACATTGTTATGGATTCCTCAGCTCCTCTCAAAAGACAGAAGATAATTTCTCAGCGCAAACGGCCACATTGATATTCATGGGATAAACGGTTTGTACCCCAACAGCAAAACCCCGCTAATGTAAATTTCATACACAGCTCCCAAAAGGTTAAACAATGCTGCTTGGTTCCACTGTGCTGGGAAAGCAAATGACAGCGAGAGGCCCAACCTTGGAGGCAGGAGGAGTCCTTATGCAGAAAGTTCTCCCAGTACCAAGGTGTTACTCTCTGCTTAGGAGGAGAATTATTAACAGTCAGAGTGCCCTGAAAACGAATGACTCAGCACACATACAAACAAGCCCCACTCAACTTTCTCCACTAAAAAAAATGGAAGACCACAGGTAAAGGATGAAGGGGGAGTGGGGAGATGGGCTTATTTTCAGGTTTGCTTTATGAATATGTATTTTAAAACAGCTTTCCCAAATATGCGTGCTGCGTATCATTATCCTCTCCACTGGTACTTAACTGAGCATTCTGACTCCACCCCACTGTCATTCAATCAGTATTTACTGAGTGCCAACTGTGTGCCAAGCACCCGTTCAGGTATTGAGGGTATAACAATGAAGAATTCAGACAACTTCTTCACCCACAAGGAGTTTATAATGTGGGAGAAGCAGACAATAAGCAAGCTAATTTCAGATGGTGTTAAAGGCTATGGAGAAAAATAAAACAGGGTGATGGTGTAACAAGGAGAGAGATGGGGGCGGGGCATTTGGTGCACCAAATTTAGACAACTGGGTCATGAAAGACCCCCATAAAGAGGTGAGATTTAAACTGAGACTAGGATGAGGAGGAGGCATCAATCAACTAAAGAGGTACAAAAGTTGGGAGGCTGGGATTAGCAGGTACAAACTATTATATGTAGAATGGATAGACAGCAAGGTCCTACTGTATAGCACAAGTAACTATATTCAATATCCTGTGATAAACCATAATGGAAAAGAATATGAAAAAGAATATGTATGTATATGTATAACTGAATCACTTTGCTGAAGTTAACACAGCATTGTAAATCAACTATACTTCAATAAAATTTAAAAAAAAATAACTCTAGCAAAAGAAATGCATTACACTAAAAATAAATACATAAATAAAGATGTATAGAGGCCCCCAGGCAGGAACAGCCTGACATGTGCAAGATTAGGAAGTACGCCACTATGTGCAATAAGAGTGAGGGTGGAAAGAGCGGTTGTCAGGGGCCAGGTCGTGGAGGGCCTTTAACCATTCTGGGTTTTATGCTGCATACAATAGGGAAGCAAAGACGGACTTTAATCAGAAAGCCAAATGACCTGATATATATTTTTTAAAGATCGATTTCACCATGATGTGTGCAAAAGATTGTAGAGGAACAAGACTGGAGATGGAGAAGCCTGGGGAATTGGGAGAGGATGGGAGGAGACCAGGTGAGAGGGAGTGGTGGCTTGGACCAGCAGGTGGCAGTGTGCTGCTGCCCAGACTCTACTACAAATATGCCAAACCCAGGGGACACAGTGGGGTCAAAATACAGCTGTGACCCAGCTTGGAAAGCAGTTGATTCAAGTTGGAAATAGGAGCCTTTTGACAATGCGTCCACACCAAGGGAATATCTTTTTCATGCGTGAAGTTGACTTCTGTGCTTGGTGAGTCCGCTGAACGAGTGTAATGGGGAGAAGAGCCTCAGTGGAAGAAACACCATTGAGGGTGACGGGAATACAACTTGTTGATGGATTCAACTGGAGGTGAGTGAAGAAAGAATTAAGGGTGACTCCCAGATTTTTGGCTGGAGCACCACGGTGGGTTGTCCCACCACTTACTGAGATGTGGAAGATTGGAAAAGAAGAACTGTGTAGTGCTAAAGATCAAAAGTTTTGTTTCAAATATGTTGATTGAACTGTCCATTAGACATCAGATGGGCAATCACGTAAGGGGTGAGTTTGGAAAGAGGAGATGAGAGGTGGGGACAGAACCCTGTTGGACGGTGGCAACAATCAGAGGTCACAAAGAGGAAAAAGAGCCAGCAAATTTCACACTGGACTCATTCAGCCACCAACACGCACTTACGCAATGAAATAGGACACGAAGACCATTTGTTCCAGAAACGGCCGCCTGGCAGGTGGAGACTGCGTAATTCTCGCTCAACATGTGTTTTATGGCTCATTTTCAATCAAGGGCTTCCCTATAAATGCAGACAGTAGATCATCTACAAATTTAATTAACTGTATTTGTGCAGAACCTCAATTCGACCATAAAAATTTAATGCTTAATATAGTTTAAGATTTAATGGCCTTTCTTTTTAAAAGGAGACAGATGAAATGGCCACAGATTAATTTTTCTGGTCATCCCCAATATATAAGAGTTATGAAGACAACAGAAAAGAGTGGATAGTACAAGTCTGACTCCTGGACAAAGTACAGGATTTAACTTCCTTCTACCAAACTCTCCTTAAAAATTATTTTCTCTAATTAACTAATTGTTTGCACAACATAACATCTAACAAGTGCCTCTTTTTTTTTTTTTTTTAATATGTGGGGGGTTCTTGGTATTTTTTATTATTATTATTAATTTATTTATTTATTTATTTTTGGCCATGTTGGGTCTTCATTTCTGTGCGAGGGCCCTCTCTAGTTGCGGCAAGCGGGGGCCACTCCTCATCGTGGTGTGCGGGCCTCTCACCACCGCGGCCTCTCGTTGTGGAGCACAGGCTCCAGACGTGCAGGCTCAGTAGTTGTGGCTCATGGGCCTAGCTGCTCCGTGGCATGTGGGATCCTCCCAGACCAGGGCTCGAAACCGCGTCCCCTGCATCGGCAGGCAGACTCCCAACCACTGCGCCACCAGGGGAGCCCTAACAAGTGCCTCTTGAAGCTACTTTCAGAAGCCAAGTATCTCACGCTCAGGCAGAGCAACCGTATCACCTTCTAATACCCTTCGCTTTGGAGGAGCTTCAAGATGGTGGAAGAGTAAGACGTGGAGATCACCTTCCTCCCCAGAAATACATCAGAAATACATCTACATGTGGAACAACTCCTACAGAACACCTACTGAACGCTGGCAGAAGACCTCAGACCTCCCAGAAGGCAAGAAACTCCCCACGTACCTGGGTAGGGCAAAAGAAAAAATGAAAACCAGAGACAAAAGAATAGGGATGGGACCTGCACCAGTGGAAGGGAGCTGTGAAGGAGGAAAGGTTTCCACACACTAGGAAGCCCCTTCGTGGGCGGAGCCACGGAGGAGAGCCCAGCAACAGAGGTGCGGAGGGCAAAGAAGAGAGATTCCCGCACAGAGGATGGGTACTGACCAGCACTCACCAGCCCGAGAGGCTTGTCTGCTCACCTGCCAGGGCGGGCGGGGGCTGGGAGCTGAGGTTCGGGCTTCGGTCAGATCACAGGGAGAGGACTGGGGTTGGCGGCGTGAACACAGGCTGAACGGGGCCAGTGCGCCACAGCTAGCCGGGAGGGAGCCCGGGAAAAAGTCTGGACGTGCCAAAGAGGCAAGAGACTTTTTCTTGCCTCTTTGTTTCCTGGTGCGTGAAGAGAGGGGATTAAGAGCGCAGCTTAAACGAGCTCCAGAGACGGGCGCAAGCCACGGCTATCAGCGCGGACCCCAGAGACGGGCGTGAAACGCTAAGGCTGCTGCTGCCGCCACCAAGAAGCCTGTGTGCAAGCACAGGTCACTATCCACACCACCTCTCCCGGGAGCCTGTGCAGCCCGCCACTGCCAGGGTCCTGTGATCCAGGGACAACTTGCCCGGCAGAACGCATGGCACGCCTCAGGCTGCTGCAACGTCACGCTGGCCTCTGCCGCTGCAGGCTCGCTCTGCATCCGTACCCTTCCCTCCCCCCCGCCTGAGTGAGCCAGAGCCCCCCAAGCAGCTGCTCCTTTAACCCAGTCCTGTCTGAGCTTAGAACAGACACCCTCAGGCGACCTACACACAGAGGCGGGGCCAAATCCAAAGTTGAAACCCGGGAGCTGTGCGAACAAAGAAGAGAAAGGGAAATCTCTCCCAGCAGCCTCAGAAGCAGCGGATTAAAGCTCCACAATCAATTTGATGTACCTGCATCTGTGGAATACCTGAATAGACAACGAAACATACCAAATTGAAGAGGTGGACTTTGGGAGCAACAATATATATATATTTTTTCCTTTTTTCTCATTTTGTGAGTGTGTATGTGTATGCTTCTGTGTGTGATGTTGTCGGTATAGCTTTGCTTTTACCATTTGTCCTAGGGTTCTGTCTGTCCGTTTTTTTTGTTGTTTCTATTACTTAAAAAATTTTTTTCTAAATAATTATTTTTTATTTTTCATTTTAATAACTTTACTTTACTATCTTCTTCTTTCTTTCTTTCTTTCTTTTTTTTCGCTCTTTTATTCTGAGCCGTTTGGAGGACAGGTTCTTGGTGCTCCAGCCAGGCATCAGGGCTGTGCCACTGAGGTGGGAGAGTCAAGTTCAGGACACTGGTCCACCAGAGACCTCCCAGCTCCACGTAATATCAAATGGTGAAAATCTCCCAGAGATCTCCATCTCAACGCCAAGACCCAGCTCCACTCAACAACCAGCAAGCTACAGTGCTGGACACCCTATGCCAAACAACTAGCAAGACAGGAACATAACGCCATCCATTAGCATAGAGGCTGCCTAAAATCATTAGGTGGCCACAGACACCCCAAAACACACCACCAGACGTGGAACTGCCCACCAGAAAGACAAGATCCAGCCTCATCCACCAGAACACATGCACTAGTCTCCTCCACCAGGAAGCCTACACAACCCACTGAACCAACCTTAGCCACTGGGGACAGACATCAAAAACAACGGGAACTACAAACTTGCAGCCTGCGAAAAGGAGACCCCAAACACAGTAAGTTAAGCAAAATGACAAGACAGAGAAACACACAGCAGATGAAGGAGCAAGGCAAAAACCCACCAGACCTAACAAATGAAGAAGAAATAGGCAGTCTACCTGAAAAAGAATTCAGAATAATGATAGTAAGGATGATCCAAAATCTTGGAAGTAGAATGGAGAAAACACAAGAAATGTTTAACAAGGACCTAGAAGAACTAAAGAGCAAACAGACAGTGATGAACAACACAATAAATGAAATTAAAAATTCTCTAGAAGGGATCAATAGCAGAATAACTGAGGCAGAAGAACGGATAAGTGACCTGGAGGATAAAATAGTGGAAATAACTACTGCAGAGCAGAATAAAGAAAAAAGAATGAAAAGAACTGAGGACAGTCTCAGAGACCTCTGGGACAACATTAAATGCACCAACATTTGAATGATAGGGGTCCCAGAAGAAGAAGAGAAAAAGAAAGGGACTGAGAAAATATTTGAAGAGATTATAGTTGAAAACTTCCCTAATATGGGAAAGGAAATAGTTAATCAAGTCCAGGAAGCACAGAGAGTCCCATACAGGATAAATCCAAGGAGAAACACGCCAAGACACATATTAATCAAACTATCAAAAATTAAATACAAAGAACAAATATTAAAAGCAGCAAGGGAAAAACAACAAATAACACATAAGAGAATCCCCATAAAGTTAACAGCTGATCTCTCAGCAGAAACTCTGCAAGCCAGAAGGGAGTGGCAGGACATATTTAAAGGGATGAAGGAGAAAAACCTACAACCAAGATTACTCTACCCAGCAAGGATCTCATTCAGATTTGATGGAGAAATTAAAAGCTTTACAGACAAACAAAAGCTAAGAGAATTCAGCACCACCAAACCAGCTTTACAACAAATGCTAAAGGAACTTCTCTAGGCAGGAAACACAAGAGAAGGAAAAGACCTACAATAACAAACCCAAAACAATTAAGAAACTGGTAATAGGAACATACATATCGAGAATTACCTTAAATGTAAATGGATGAAATGCTCCAACCAAAAGACATAGACTGGCTGAATGGATACAAAAGCAAGACCCATATATATGCTGTCTACAAGAGACCCACTTCAGACCTAGGGACACACACAGACTGAAAGTGAGGGGATGGAAAAAGATATTCCATGCAAATGGAAATCAAAGGAAAGCTGGAGCAGCAATTCTCATATCAGACAAAATAGACTTTAAAACAAAGACTATTACAAGAGACAAAGAAGGACACTACGTAATGATCACGGGATCAATCCAAGAAGAAGATATAACAATTGTAAATATTTATGCACCCAACATAGGAGCACCTCAATACATAAGGCAAATACTAACAGCCAAAGAAGGGGAAATCGACAGTAACACAATCATAGTAGGGGACTTTAACATCCCACTTTCACCAATGGACAGATCATCCAAAATGAAAATAAATAAGGAAACACAAGCTTTGAATGATACATTAAACAAGATGGACTTAATTGATATTTATAGGACATTCCATCCAAAAACAACAGAATACACATTCTTCTCAAGTGTTCATGGAACATTCTCCAGGATAGATCATATCTTGGGTCACAAATCAAGCCTTGGTAAATTTAAGAAAATTGAAATCGTATCAAGTATCTTTTCTGAACACAACGCTATCAGACTAGATATCAATTACGGGAAAAAATCTGTAAGAAATACAAACACATGGAGGCTGAACAAAACACTACTTAATAACCAAGAGATCACTGAAGAAATCAAAGAGGAAATCAAAAAATACCTAGAAAAAAATGACAATGAAAACACGACGACCCAAAACCTATGGGATGAAGCAAAAACAGTTCTAAAAGGGAAGTTTAGAGCAATACAATCCTACTTTAAGAAACAAGAAACATCTCAAATAAACATCCTAATCTTACACCGAGAGCAATTAGAGAAAGAAGAACAAAAAAACCCCCGAAGTTAGCAGAAGGAAAGAAATCATAAAGATCAGATCAGAAACAAATGAAAAAGAAATGAAGGAAATAATAGCAAAGATTAATAAAACTAAAACCTTGTTCTTTGAGAAGATAAACAAAATTGATAAACCATTACCCAGACTTATCAAGAAAAAAAGGGAGAAGACCCAAGTCAATAGAATTAGAAATGAAAAAGGAGAAGTAACAACTGACACTGCAGAAATGCAAAAGATCATGAGAGATTACTACAAGCAACTATATGCCAATAAAATGGACAACCTGGAAGAAATGAACAAATTCTTAGAAATGCACAAACTGCCAAGACTGAACCAGGAAGAAATAGAAAATATGAACAGACCAATCACAAGCACTGAAATTGAGACTATGATTAAAAATCTTCCAACAAACAAAAGCCCAGGACCAGATGGCTTCACAGGTGAATTCTATCAAACATTTAGAGAAGAGCTAACACCTATCCTTCTGAAACTCTTCCAAAATATAGCAGAGGGAGGAACACTCCCAAACTCATTCTACAAGGCCACCATCACTCTTATACCAAAACCAGACAAAGATGTCACAAAGAAAGAAAACTACAGACCAATGTCACTGATGAACAGATGCAAAAATCCTCAACAAAATACTAGCAAACAGAATCCAACAACACATTAAAAGGGTCATACACCATGATCAAGTGAGATTTATCCCAGGGATGCAAGGATTCTTCAATATACACAAATCAATCAACGTGATACACCATCTTAATAAACTGAAGGAGAAAAAGCATATGATCATCTCAATAGATGCAGAGAAAGCTTTTGACAAAATTCAACACCCATTTATGATAAAAACCCTCCAGAAAGTAGGCATAGAGGGAACTTTCCTCAACATAATAAAGGCCATATATGACAAACCCACAGCCAACATTGTCCTCAATGGTGAAAAACTGAAACCATTCCCACTAAGATGAGGAACAAAACAAAGTTGTCCACTCTCACCACTATTATTCAACATAGTTTTGGAAGTTTTAGCCACAGCAATCAGAGAAGAAAAAGAAATAAAAGGAATCCAAATTGGAAAAGAAGTAAAGCTGTCACTGTTTGCAGATGACATGATACTATACATAGAGAATCCTAAAGATGCTACCAGAAAACTACTAGAGCTAATCAATGAATTTGGTAAAGAAGCAGGAGACAAAATTAATGCACAGAAATCTCTTGCATTCCTATACACTAGTGATGAAAAATCTGAAAGTGAAATTAAGAAAACACTCCCTTTTACCATTGTAACACAAATAATAAAATATCGAGGAAGAAACCTATCTAAGGAGACAAAAGACCTGTATGCAGAAAATTATAAGACACTGATGAAAGAAATTAAAGATGATACGAAGAGATGGAGAGATATACCATGTTCTTGGAGAAGAAGAATCAACATTGTGAAAATGACTCTACTACCCAAAGCAATCTACAGATTCAATGCAATCCCTATCAAACTACCACTGGCATTTTTCACAGAACTAGAACAAAAAATTTCACAATTTGTATGGAAACACAACATACCCTGAATAGCCAAAGCAATCTTGAGAAAGAAAAATGGAGCTGGAGGAATCAGGCTCCCTGACTTCAGACTATACTACAAAGCTACAGTAATCAAGACAGTATGGTACTGGCACAAAAACAGAAATATAGATCAATGGAACAGGATAGAAGGCCCAGAGATAAACCCATGCACATATGGTCACCTTATCTTTGATAAAGGAGGCAAGAATATACAGTGGAGAAAAGACAGCCTCTTCAGCTGGACAGCTACATGTAAAAGAATGAAATTAGAACACTCCCTAACACCATACACAAAAATAAACTCAAAATGGATTAAAGACCTAAATGTAAGGCCAAACACCATCAAACTCTTCGAGGAAAACGTAGGCAGAACACTCTATGACATAAATCACAGCAAGATCCTTTTTGACCCACCTCCTGGAGAAATGGAAATAAAAACAAAAATAAACAAATGGGATCTAATGAAACTTAAAAGCTTTTGCACGGCAAAGGAAACCATAAACAAGACGAAAAGACAACCCTCAGAATGGGAGAAAATATTTGCAAAGGAAGCAACTGACAAAGGATTAATCTCCAAGATTTACAAGCAGCTCATGCAGCTCAATATCAAAAAAACAAACAACCCAATCCAAAAATGGGCAGAAGACCTAAACAGACATTTCTCCAAAGAAGATAAACAGACTGCCAACAGACACATGAAAGAACGCTCAACATCATTAATCATTAGAGAAATGGAAATCAAAACCACAATGAGATATCATCTCACACCTGTCGGAATGGCCATCATCAAAAAATCTACAAACAATAAATGCTGGAGAGGGTGTGGAGAAAAGGGAACCCTCTTGCACTGTTGGTGGGGATGTAAATTGATACAGCCACTATGGAGAACAGTATGGAGGTTCTTTTTAAAGCTAAAAATAGAACTACCATATGACCTAGCAATCCCACTACTGGGCATATACCCTGAGAAATTATACCCATAATTCAAAAAGAGTCATGTTCCAAAATGTTCATTGCAGCTCTGTTTACAATAGCCAGGAAGCAACCTAAGTGTCCATCAACTGATGAATGGATAAAGAAGATGTGGCACATATATACAATGGAATATTACTCAGCCATAAAAAGGAACGAAACTGAGTTATTTGTAGTGAGGTGGATGGACCTAGAGACTGTCCTACAGAGTGAAGTAAGTCAGAAAGAGAAAAACAAATACAGTATGCTAACACATATATATGGAATCTAAAGAAAAAAAAAAAGAAAATGGTCATGAAGAACCTAGGGGCAAGACGGGAATAAAGATGCAGACCTACTAGAGAATGGACTTGAGGATACAGGGAGGGGGAAGGGTAAGCTGGGACAAAGTGAGAGAGTGGCATGGACATATATACACTACCAAATGTAAAATAGATAGCCAGTGGGAAGCAACCGCATAGCACAGGGAGATCAGCTCTGTGCTTTGTGACCACCTAGAGGGGTGGGAAAGGGAGGGTGGGAGGGAGGGAGATGCAAGAGAGAAGAGATATGGGGATATATGTATATGTATAGCTGATTCACTTTGTTATAAAGCAGAAACTAACACACCACTTTAAAGCAATTATACTCTAATAAAGATGTTAAAATAAATAAAATAAAAAATAGTTCCTTAATATTAAAAAAAAAATACCTTTCACCTTTGGGTACAGACAGGTACTGTGTGCATATGCTATTAATAATGAAAACAAAACACTCTGCAATAATTTTGGCCAGATCTATAAGTATTTATAAGGTCTCAGGTGAATTCATACACATTTTCATGTCTTTTAATTTAAGAAGAGTTGTCATAAAGAGCACTAGACCTGGATTTCAGTCTTGACTCTGTCATTTGCTCGTTGTTACTGTGTGCAAAGCGGTTACCATCAGTTTCTTTAGCTGTTAATAGGAATGGCTACTCTGGCTACTTCACAGCAGAGTTGAGCTAATTAAATAAAATGAAGGTACGTAAAATTACCTGCCATGTCTATTGCTAGGAAAAGTGAATTCAGGCACATTACAAATTCGGTGTTGTTCTAAAATATCTTACCTTGTAATTTCTGGAATATCAGAAATTAAATGTGTCTGGCCTACTTGATACAAACACAACGCTAAGCCTCTGTTTTTTCACACTAGCACATAGTAGTTGATTAGTTAGTAATTAGTTGATTAGTTAGTAGTTGATATTAGTAATTAGTAATTAGTAGATTACTAATTAGATATTAGTAATTAGTTGATTAGTTAGTAGTAGATATTAGTTTCCCGTGGTCCATGCTTCCTTCGTTCCTTACCACAAGAGACTTCAGAGATTAATTAGTTCAAGCTTGTTTTAAATATGAAGAAAGCAAGGCCCAGAGATGTGAAATGACATACTTCTGGTTTCACAGTAAATCTCTCTCAGCCTAAGTTTCCCCATCTGTTAAATAAGGGGCTTAGACTAGATAAGTCATTTTAAAACTGTTTTACAGCAGAGCCCAATTAGTCAGAAAAGAGATTTTCAAAAAGGGTTTCATGCTGCTAACCGTGACAAAATATTTTAAAGCAGCTCTTAGTTTATGAGAGTTGACAAACTGGCTGGGCTGAATCGTGATTGCAGGCTCTTTGGGGGCTAGAATATGGTCTAAATGTTAATGACTTCAGGCAGGTCACAGCCCTACAATTCACCTGGTCCCCACACCTTCCTTTCGTCTTATACCAGCCCACTTCACTCAACCAAGTTACCTGCCAAGCTCCAAAACTGTCCCCAGCTCCCTGCCATCTCTCATATTTAGGGGAAAACTTTGCTCAAATTCTTATTTCCATGCTTAGGATGCCAGTGTGGCTGCTATGAAATATAACAGCAGCTTAATCAAGAGAGTTCACTTCTCTCTCATACGGCAGTGTAAGCAGTCCAGGGCCATACGGCAGCTCCATGGTGTCTGTGTACAATATCCCTCCTGGCTTATCCTGCCAACCTCAACCTGCCATTAGGCATCCACGAGCCCAGATAAAGCTCAGGACTCCTAAACAAGGAATGAAAGAATGGTGACTGGGAGACAGTTGTTGGTTTATGCCACATCTTCCCTATTAAAGTTTAAACTCTGAGGCCAGAGACTATGAGATAAGCATCTTCACACCCTACATGATGGCCAGTTATATGCAAAATCTGTGCAAGTAGCAGCAGAACAGTCGTTCATTATAGGAAGGTCTAAGCCAACAGCTAAGGCATAAGGGCAGTAGCACAGTGATGGCAGCAGCAGTCCCTGGGGGAGGAAAGTAGAACCAGTGGCACAGCGATGCCTTGGAACAGTGGAACTGCAATAGAGTCAATAATATGCCTGTTGGGGGAGGAGACCAGCATGTTAGAACCTCAAGACGCAAACTCCTGAGCAAATACAGAAAAAACTAGATGCCCTTCAAGGAGAATTAACTTTCAGCAGGGAAGCAATAGGGGACCGTGTCTCGTAAGAGCTCTTAACTTTCTCGGTAGCTCTAGGGTCAGCAGGTTAAAAGACTAGCTTTGGCCAGGTTTTAGTGTTTTTGTTTCTTACAAATTGTCTTTTCATTAGGCTTTTAGAGCCTTTATTTTGAAGTCAGAAAATGAAGCAAGAAAGCCGAGTCATTGATTTATTACAAAAACGTCTCCCCTTGCTGCAGAGCTACTCGTAACTTGCCCTGTAGGATACTTCCCTTTAATGCCTTGGCTTTAGCCTTCCTCCATTGGTTTTGCTGAAGACAGGATCCGTTTAGCCCTGACGGTAACACACAGCCTTGTGTGTAATGGTAACTTTATTGGCTCCAGCTTTGAAATTGGTTATAGCAGCCCTTATCAGCAAATTAGGACTTACACAGCAGACAAGCAAAGTGACTGAGAAACCCATAAAAAGCCAAAGAAAGAAAGCTGGATAAAGTTAAAACAAATTTCATCTCTAAGTCTCCATTGATCTCCACAGTAAATACTAAAAACTAACATGTTTATTGGCCTTCATTTGATTGTAAGTCATTATTACTGCACTGTTCTCACATCTACTAGTACTTTCTTAGTTGGGACCTTCTAGTAAAACACTCAAAATGGGCATTTTTAAAGATAAAGAGGTACATCCATACAGATTCCAAACTCATAAAGTTGTGGGTTTTCCAGGGCTCACTTGGAATTATACCATACACATAAACAATGAGAGTCCTAAAAACCAGACTTTGGTTTTATAAAATATGCATTTAAATTTTGTTCAATAACGAAAATAGGCATCTCTAAACTAAGACAGCCAGGTTATATAGAATGCTCTTCCAGGAGAAACCAGTCTAAGTACAACTAGTGAGATAAGCACAAAGGCTCACTCCTATAACATGCTCATGTATTAAACTGCGTTTCTATACCTAGCAGCAACAAGAAGGTTGAAGTAATTATAATCACCTATTCTGAAAAAAGAGAACCCTTGTGATCATGATTTTTAATCATCAAACACTGTAAAATTCATTTGCTGGAAAACGGTTTTCACCAACTGTATGTAACCCTAAAGGTCTGAATTTAGGAACTATCAGAAAAAGCTACAGGGAGAAATAAGAACAAATGAGAACATTATTACTAAAAAAAAAAAAAAAAAAAAAAAAAGTAACCAATTTTGGAATTGATATTCACTGGAGGTATTCAAACATAAGACACCAAGATACTTCAGTGGTCCGTCAAACATGAGCTGCTAAAATAGATAAGTAATTTCAAGCTTAGTTTGTATGTTTTAGCAGTAAAAGTCTTCATTGAAAATAAAATATTAATTTCTGGGTTTCCTAAAGAAATTGTGACAACTACAGAAATCAGAATCTTTCCACCCATCTTCTGAAAACCATTCCAACAAACAGAACACAAATGAAAATCCATGCTTTTTTTTACTAGGAAACAGATAATGCTTTCAACTACAAGTTATGTGTATCTAGGGAAATAAACATTTTGAAGTCATCAGAGCCAAGTTGGAGCCCATGTCAGAGCAGAGTCACACACAGACCATGGGGAAAAGAAGAGTGCGCAGTGGGATACTATTATTGGGGGAACACAGACAAAACTGCTTCTGTAGAAAGAGAACCCCACCCTGAGTGGCCACATTCTTAAAACGAACTGAGACCTGGTATATCAGAGCACTGGCTACCGGGAAATAAAAAGGAAGAAGCCTGAAGTTGCTCAAGAACACAGATGGCAGATCTGGAAGCCAATGCTTGTGTGTGTGTGTATGGAGAGTGGGGGAGGAGATGACTTGGTAGGCAAGGAAAAATGAAATAGGGTAAAATGAATTAGAGAGAAAATGTTAGGCACAGAAGAGAACTAAAGACCAAAAAAAACATATTACTGGAGTCTTTGAAGACAAAAAACAATTTTCAATGTGAAATGGAACTAATCACCATCCAAACAAAAAGTGAGGAAGCTTTAGCAAAGGACTAATGGTCTTTTAATTTACATATGAAAAATATATTTAATTATAGACCTGGGACCAAAACAAAGCAGATAATTGTAGAAGGAAAGTATGTAAATGTTAAATGTTCTGCCAACGTAGAAGTATTACAATTTTAAAAATGGGAGAAGGAAGAGAGAGAGGAAAAGTAAAACAATGATTGCCTCAGAGGAAACAGGTGGGTGCTGAAAGGCATTCCTATCAAGATAGCCACTAGCACAAAATATATACCTTCAAAAACAAAAATAATAAATTTGAAAGAAAAGACCACATAGAAAAATAAACACAGTAAATGAAACATAAAATATGACCTATTTGAGGACAAACATAACAGTCATATCAGTAAATGTAAAAAGACTTGATTCATCTATTAGAAAAAAAATGTTTTCATGTTGACTCACAAAGAAAAACTCATCAGAATAGAGAGCCCAGAAATAAATCCACACACATGAGGTCAAATAATTTATAACAAAGGAGCCAAGGATATACAACCCTCCCTTGGTATCTATGGAGGATTGGTTCCAGGACCTGCCACGGATACCAAAATCCACGGACGATCAGGTCCCATAGTTGGCAGTCCATATCAACGAATTCCACATCCTTGGATTCAACCAACCACAGAACATGTGTTAAGTTTGCTGGTTGGTTGAATCCATGGATGCAGAACCTGTGGATACAGAGAGCCAACTGCATATTTATTGAAAAAAATCCACATATACATGGACCCACGCAGTTCAAAAACCCTTGTTGTTCAACGGCCAACTGTACAATGGGAAAAGGACAGTCTCTTCAATAAATGGTGATGGGAAAAACTGGATAGCCACGCGCAAAAGAATCAAACTGAACCACTATCATATCTCATACACAAACATGAACTCAAAATGGATTAAAGGATTGAATTTAAAATCTGAAACCATAAAACTCCTACAAGAAAACATAGGTGTTAAGCTCCTTGTCATTAGTCTAGATGAAGAATTTTTTGGATCCTACACCAAAAGCAAAGGCAACAACAACAACAACAACAAATAAAGTGGGATTACATCAAACTAAAAAGCTTCTGTGCAACAAAGGAAACTATCGACAAAATGAAAAGGCAACCTACTGAATGAGAGAAAATATTTGCAAATCATCTATCTGGCTAAGGGGTTACTATCCAAAATATATGAACAACTCATACAGCTCAACAGCAAAAAACAAACAAAAAAATCCAATTTAAAAATAGCCAGCTGTATATTTATTGAAAAAGATCTACATATACATGGACCCACGCAGTTGAAAAACCCTTGTTGTTCAAGGGCCAACTGTACAATGGGAAAAGGACAGTCTCTTCAATAAATGGTGTTGGAGAAAACTGGACAGCCACAGGCAAAAGAATCATGCAGATGACAGTTTTCCACCTTATTTTTATAAATGCAAATATAGTCCTAAACTTAAAACCAACAAGTTTGTTTCTGGAACCACACAGTTGATTTTGGTTTAAAAATTCATATGGAAAAAATCATGCAAAATTAGCCTTTTTAAAACTTGGGGGGAAAAGGAGAAGTGGGGACTAGCCCTCCCAGACATGACTAGAGCCTCACTTAATAACCTTGATTGTGGCCTGAAAGAGACCCTGAAGCAGAAGATTCAGTTAAGTCTTGCCCAGATTTCCTGACCCACAGGAACTGTGAGATAATAAAATTTGGTCTAAGCCACTAAGTTTTAGGGCAATGTGTTAAAGAGCAATAGATAATGAATAAATAAAGATAATTCTGATTCTTATTTGGATCTAGGGGAAAAAACACAGGTACAGGGCTTCCCTGGTGGTGCAGTGGTTAAGAATCCGCCTGCCAATGCAGGGGACACGGGTTCGAGCCCTGGTCCGGGAAGATCCCACATGCCGCGGAACAACTAAGCCCGTGTGCCACAACTACTGAGCCTGTGCTCTAGAGCCCGCAAGCCACAACTACTGAGCCCTCGTGCCACAACTATTGAAGCCCACATGCCTAGAGCCCATGCTCCGCAACAAGAGAATACACCACAATGAGAAACCCATGCACCGCAATGAAGAGTAGCCCCCGCTCGCTGCAACTAAAGAAAGCCCATGCAGCAAAAGACCCAACGCAGCCATATGTAAATTAATTAATTAATTTTAAAAAATTAAGTTCCCTTTAAAAAAAAACACGCAGGTACAAAAGACATTACAGGGACAATGAGATAAATTTGAATTTGAATAAGTAATACTGATGTGAAATTTCTTTGACGTAGTAGTAATATCATGGGACTCTATGAAAATGAGAGTTCTTAGGAGATGTGTTAAAGTATTTAGGGATAAAATGGGCTTTCCAGGTGGCGCAGTGGTTGAGAATCTGCCTGCCAATGCAGGGGACACGGTTTCGAGCCCTGGTCTGGGAAGATCCCACATGCCGCGGAGCGGCTGGGCCCGTGAGCCACAATTACTGAGCCTGCGCGTCTGGAGCCTGTGCTCCCCAACAAGAGAGGCCGCGACAGTGAGAGGCCCGCGCACCGCGATGAAGAGTGGCCCCCGCTTGCCGCAACTAGAGGAAGCCCTCGCACAGAAACAAAGACCCAACACAGCCAAAAAAAAAATAAATAAATAAATAATAATTAAAAAAAAAAAAAAGACTTTAGCCGGTCTCAATTTCATTCAAAAATCTCCCACTAAATTTAAAAAAAAAAAAAAAAAAAAAGTATTTAGGGATAAAATGGCATGTTATCTGCCATTCACTTGCAAGTAGTTCAACAAAAACACAGTAAAATATACCCATAAACAAGTGTATGTCTGAGCGTGTGTGTATGGCAAGTAAGAAAGAGAGTATTATGAACATTTTGTCAATATACATGAAAGGTGTGTGATGGTCTTTGTATTAATCTACATAAATTAAACTATTATATAACTCTTAGATTCTATTGTATAAATTAAAATTGTCATCTCTTCTGTAGGTTTTTAATTCTTCAAACTAAAAGGTACATATCTAAGATGATATTTGCTGGAATTCCCAGTATGTAAGTAGAATTGTTAAAAATGACTCCATGGTGAGGGAGGGAGGTACACTGACTAATTCCAGAGCCCTGTCAACTCAGCCCTCAGCCTTCAGAGTGGCCAGAAGACACTCTGGGAATAAGGCCTCATGATGAACACGGTTAGAAGGCCACTAAGATAAATCAACTTGGAGGTCTTATCCTATCCTGAGAATTTACAGCTTTATGCTTCTTGATTCATTGTAAAATTTGATCATGAGTCAATTGTTTTGCTTTCAACCATTTGAAATCCCACACCTTCCAGGAGAAGTTACTACAGAGCTAATTGTTTTGAACTAAAATAAAGTTCCCCTACCGCTAATTTTATTTCATGTAGAGAGTGCATAGGAAATCACCTGAGAATCTGGTTAAAATGCAGATTCTGATTCATCAGGTCTGAAGTGGGGCTTAAGAGTTTGCATTTCTAAGAGGCTCACAGGGGATACTGCTACCGCTGATGCAGGCAGCGCATTTCGCATTTCGAGTTGCCAGGCCTTAGAGCAACTTCCCAGCAGGCTGTAATTTAACGTGAACTTCAACGCTCAGTCATTCCAGCACTAGTAAAACTTACCTGTGGATTCACTTTCTCAAGAAAGCAAAAATATATATAGATAGAGGTTTTCTATAACAAACTTACTATTGCAAAAGAAAAAAATGGTGACACTCTTAATGTCCTTCAACAGGAGAATGGCTAAATTATGGTTTATCTATATAAGGCAATGCCCATAATCTTTTTAAAAACTATCTACCCTGTGACCCAGAAATTCCATTCTAGGTATTTTCACAACAGAAATGAAATAGGTCCACAAAAGATCTATACAAGTATGTTCATAGAAGTTTCACTCGTAAGTGCCAAAAACTGTTAATAGCCCAGGAGCCTACGAAAGGGAAAATGGAAGAACAAACTGTGGTATATTCATACAATGTACTACTACTCAGCAATTTAAAAAACAAAACAAAACATACTACTGCTTTTTTCAACAACATGGACGAATCTCAAAAACATCATACTGAGTTGAAAGAAGCCTTACACCAAAGAGTACATACTTCCTGGGGTTGTGATAATTTTCTATTTCTTAATAGGGATTTGAGTTACAAAAGTGAACACATGTATCAAAAACTCATCATAGATTACACTTAGGATTTTTGAATTTCATTATGTAAAACTTACCTCCGAACAGGAAAAATGTAAGCAAATACTGAACTCTAGTTAATGATATGCATAGGAAGTATTTAGGGGAAAGTGGATCAGTGTCTACCACTTACTTTAAATGCATCAAAAAAATAAAATGAATTGAGAGACAGAGGGATGGATATGTGACAATGCAAATATAGTAAAATGTTCACAGTGGAACCTATGTAATAGGTAAAATTTCTTTAACCTTTCTGCACGTTTAAATTTTTTTCATATTGAACGGTTGGGAAAAGTGAGGTAGATGTGTGTGTTGACATGGAAAGGTCAGCAAGCAATATAACGATATTGCTAAAAACGAGATAATGATGTGCAGAAAAATAAGTTACAGATAGACCCACATGGACGTATGTGAGATTTCTGGCCAGATAGACAGGAAACTAACACGCTGTTACGTCTGAAGAGTAGGAAAAGGTGTTGGTAGTAGAGATAGGGAGACTTTCACTTTCTGAAAGGGAGAAAAGTGAAAGTTAAGAAATGTAATACTGTCAAAAATAAAATTACAGAAGCAGAGGAAGTAATGACCCAAAGCAGCCAAAAGCGAGCCCAGCGTTGTATGTAATGGTATGTGTGCTGGAACACACAACTAGTGTGCATGTCTGCTCTGGCCTTTATACCTCGAACAGAAACATGAAACACTTCCCTTGATCCTGCCGCTCTGTGCAGTCAACTTCTAGGATACTGAGAAGAATCTGCCTAATATTTTAAATTAAAATCAATATTCTACTAGTTGCTGGGATGTAATAATGAAATCAATCGAGTCTCTTTTCTCATTATACTTCTGAATAGTGAATATTCAGATACCTAAATATGTTGGGATGTGATTTACAGTGTTGGTGACAGCTTTGGGATGTCTGTCCAGTCAGTGGCTCCCTCTGAAGGCTTCTCACAGGGGTGTAATTCTAGGTGCATACTTCTTCCACTTGACCTCAAACCTCTAGCCATGGCTAACTGGACTTCGGATGAACACCTGCACCCAAGTTGGTCTAATCAGATCTCTCTCTCTCTCCTGAGTTCAGAATTGGATTAAAATCTATTCATTAATTTTCTCTAGTGCTACGCATGTAAGCTCAGGAACTACGGAGATGCTATTTTCCACCAAGCACAACTGAGAAGCATAGAAAGCTGGTCGGCCAAAAGAGAGAGCATGGGGGTTGTGCAGAGAGAAGTGAGGGCAAAAGTCAATGAAGCCCCCAGACAGCTAGAAAGAACAGCTACCCGATTTCTATTCACACCCCTGCACTTCTGTTCCTGGTACCTTGTAGAGCACCCTTGTGGGTCACTGTCCCTAGGTTCCATGAGAACTCTAAAGCTGTCCAAAACGCTTCTTATTTTCTTAAACCAAGGTGAAGAATTTCTCTTGCAGCTTGAAAAGCCATAACTAAGGCAATTATCACAGAAGAAGGTGCCAAGGGCATTTCAAGAAGCCAGAGGAGATCCCATCTGAGGCTCTGAGAATTCAGGGAACTTCATACTACATAGGAAGTGATCTGGGACCAGGCTGCGTGGGCCTCGAGGCTCTAAACCTTGAGACCGCCTGTTCTGTGACTGCCCTTGTCCACCTCATCCAGATGGAGGTCCAGAGGCAGAATGTGGCCTGGACATGCTGAAGTCTTTATCAATCATCACTCCTAAATTAATTTTCAACCTTGTTTTGCAAACACAGCCTTAAGATACTCTCTTAACCACCAGTTACAAGTAAATTTTCACCCCAAATCCTTCCTATGTAGAAGTTCCCATGAAAGTAGAGATTCTGGGTCATTAAAAAGCAATCTCAAAGTATTATTCATGAAACTTGCTCTTTCATCTTCCTATACTGTACCAATGGAAAAATAATGACTTGCTATAGGTTCAGACTAGTAGAGACTTAGGGTTTTGTGACGTGAGGTTTCCATGCATTATAAATAACATGCCAGGGATTTCCCTGGTGGTGCAGTGGATAGGACTCTGCGCTCCCAATGCAGGGGGCCCGGGTTTGATCCCTGGCCAGGGAGCTAGATCCCACACGCGTGCCGCAACTAGGAGTTCCCATGCCACAACTAAGGAGCTGGTGAGCCAGAACTAAGGAGCCCTGGAACTGCAACTAAGGACCCCATCTGCTGCAACTGAGACCCAGTGCAACCAAATAATAAATAAAAATAAATAAAAAAAGAAAGAAAGAAAGAGAAACATGCCAGTTTCCTCATGTGTTGTTTTGGACATGGGTGTAGGAAAACTGAGAGCTGGCTACCACTTGCTGGCTTTTCAGCTCCTGGTAGGGTCATGGCTCTCTGTGCTGTCTAGTCCAGCAGTCCTTCTTATTTGGAAATAACAACATCTCTTTGACAGATACAAACACCCATCAGAGCAGAGTTAACCTTCTTGGGAGTCAATGTATTGGTCACACTTTCCTAAAACAGAGGAAAGCAAAAAAAGGAAATCCAGTATTTTGGTTTAAAATGAAGGAAATTCTAACCTCCTTCCATTTCAGTAACTTCTTAGTTGCACACTAGCAATAAGCTGTCAAGATAAGGTGATGGCAATGTATATTTGTTCATTCCACAAATATTTAAGTGCATCTATGCCAGGCTATCTATGTGCCAAGCTCATGGGGGCTCACAGGGAGGGCAGAATGGTATATGTAAGGAAGTACTGTGTTCTTTAAAGAAAAAGAACACAAGGTAAGAGTACATTTTAGGTAGGCTGGTCAGGAAAGACCTCTGTGACATGGGGCTATTTGGGCAGAAGCCAGAACACGAGAGTGCAGCTATCTGGGAAAAGAGCATTAGAGGCAGAGGTAAACCATACGTGCAAAGGCCCTGAGGAATGACAATGCCAACAAAGTATTCTCTAAGAAGAGAAGGTAATGTCACAGAGTGAAAACAGGCCTTGATCTGTGTAAGCAAAGCACATCGTGAATGATGAACAACTGTCCTGAGTCCTCAACACTCACCAGTATTCATAAATCCCTTTGCTGTCTATGTGCCCTATCATTTTTCAAAGCTCCAGGGTAATTCATTATCAGAAGATAATTAATGGCTCTTTGGAAGTAAAATGTTCTTTTTTTCCCATTTTACCCGACTCTATTTCATCTGCTAAGTCAAACACTGAATCTGTCACATAAACATACTGCTTACAGATTTGATACGTAATGACCAGAGGCTCACAAAAAATAATAAAATAAAGAAGCCTTAAGGTCTTGTATTAAACTCAGACTGTCAATAAAATTTTAAATATAAACTTGGGATCAAGATTAGCCAGTACAGTAACTTTCAAACTATGCTTTTTTGCAGGAAAAGACAGACAGATCAATGGAACAGAACTGAAAGTCCAAGGTAGCCCCACCGTCCTAAACACACACACACACACACACACACACACACACACACACACACACAGAATGTCTTACACATAAATAGCTTTTAAGAGCAGTGAGAAAACGTGGATTGTTCAATAAATGGTGGTGGGACAATTGGCAGGAGGAAAAATATAAATGTTTCATCACTACTTACACCAAACTGGATTCCAGTGGGTCAAAAGGTAAAAAAAAGTAAAATTGTGAAAGTTGTCAAAGAAAACATTGTAATTTTAAAAAATAATATTGGAGTGGGGAAAGCTAAAGCAAGATATATAACCCCAAAGTCTCAGAGATTAAGAGCTATGACTCCATTAAAATTTCAAAACCATAAACAGTAAAAAAGACAAATGTGTTAGGAAAATGCAACATGACAGAAAAGGTAAAAACCTCCATTCACAAAAAATTCTGACAAATCAATGTCAGAAGAATAAACTCTCTCTCACTCCCACCAAAGTGAAAATAATATGGATAGACGTGTAGCAGGAAAAAAAAATGCAAATTGCTTTTAAACATATCTGCAAATGCACATTCAAAATCAAAGAAATTTTATTTAAAACTATGAAATATCATTTTATCATATTAACAAATACTGACAAGTTTGAAAATGTAGTGTTGGTAAGGGTGTAAGAAACAGGCTTTCCTAGGCAATTGTTGGTGCAAGTGTAAACTGGTACAATCTTCTTGGAGGACAATTTGCCTGCATTCATAACAATCTAAAATTCGCATGCCCTTTAACTTAGCAATTATACTTCAAGCAATTTATCCCAATAGATATGTTCTCATACATGTGTTAAGAGAAATATCTAAGGCTGCAGTACGATATGTAACAATAAAAATTTGGAAACAAACATTCACCATTGAGGAATGAGTTAAATAAAGGACAGCACCATCATATACTGTAATACGGTGCAGCAATTAAAAAGATGAAGTCGACTTATACAGGCAGATAAGAGAGGACATCCAAGACATAATGGTAAGTAATGAAAGCGGGACAAAGGCATTAGATAGTATATGTACATACCCGCACACACGAGAAAAATGTACTAGCAAGGACTAACCCTGCAAAATATCTATCATACCCAGTGTGGCCAAAGTTCATTGGCTTTATTAGCCCATGATCATACTGCCAATGAGTAAACAGGTGAGGACTCAAACCCAGATCTGTCAGACTCCAAAGCTCCTGCTGTTTATCATGATGCTAGATGCCATTTGATGAAGCTAAAAGGACCAAAGTAGCAAGAAAACAAATGGCAAGACCTTTCCTACCTTCTACTTCCCAAACCACCAGGTATAAAACTGAACAGACTCATAATAAAGGAAATAATAGAATTTTTACAAAAGAAAGCCATTTTCATTTTTAAGTCCTTGAAGGGAAAAAGCTGATACGGTAGAATGTTTACCCCTGTCTCCCCTTCCCAGGGATAATCTGAAAAGACAACCAGAGTTTGTCAACAAAAGAACCTTTCGTCACTAACATGAGTTTCAGGCACAGAGTCCATCAGGATGAAATTCTTACCTTCTGGCCATCCACAAGACCTGGTGTTCTCCTTACTAGCTTCAACTAAATTCTGCCCAGTTTAAAAATTAAATAAATCCCCAGCTTGTTTGACAGTTCTGTGTGTCAAATAAACCTACTTATCTATCGCCAGATATATAAACATCATTCCAACAGACTGCCAACTCATTGGGAAGGAGTGAAAATTCCTTAGATGAATTCTGAAATTTGCAGCCCTAGAACCTGGCAAAACTGCCTTCTAGCCCTTGAGTTAAGTCTTTCTATGCCGAACCAATCATAGTAGCTACCCAGTCCTCAAGAATTCACTTTTCTTTGGGAGTAAATTCTAACACACAGGGGTAGGCAGAGCCCAAAGGCCATCTCTATGCCCCATGATCCTGTCACCCAGAGGAAGCAAAGTGAACAAGGGAAACTAGGGGCTTTGGTTGAGCCCATCAAATTCTCTATCCCAGGAATCTGAAGTTTCGAACAAAGTGGCTGGGAGCCTGGTTTATTACTGTCAGCTAAATGGTAGTACCCTAGAGAGAAAGTCCACACATTCTTGCTGCTGGAGTTCCCAGAGCTACCCTGGTACCTACCCTCCTCCGGCTTTGACAACACGTCTTCCATTCTGCGAGCTGCTCAGTGTCCTTTCTCCTCAGGCTGTCCAGGGACAGCTTCTATTGTTTTCACCAACAATAAAACAATATGAACAATATGCCTCTGCTTGTTGCCTGGCCAATACTCACTTCCCATTTCCCTTGTTACCAGAACCCTGATGTTGTTTGCTTAAAATAATACCCAGTGAAATACTCAATCTCCTGTCCTCGCTTGCAGCTAAAGGCAGTCACATGACCCAGCCCCCGCCAACGAAACAAGCATAAGTCACCGGTGGAGCTGCCTGAGGACCTCCTTCAAAGTGACTGGATGCTGGGTCATCTTTTGCCCTTCGCTCTCACTCTTTCTTGGCTGGGATGCATATACGATGCCCAGAGATGGATCTGCCATCTTGTAACTGTGAGGTTGATAGCCACACACTAAGTATAGCAGACCAGGAATAAAGAAGGAGCCTGTGTTCTTGAAGACATCCTTGAACAGCTGCACTAGCCCCACCTCATGACTTTCAACGTGAGAAAAATAAACCCCAGTTTGGTTAAGCAGTTAGGACAGGTTTCTTAAAACAAACAGCTGAACGCAATCCCAAGGGACACACCACCTGTCCTTTTGTGAAGTCTCTTGTATGAATTCAATTCAATGCAAGTATTAGGAGAGAAACTACTTGTACAAGTTGAGGCAGGAAGGGAAATAATGGCATAAGGACAGGTCTGCCCTCTTGTGGGTAAAACATGCAGATACATAACCCACCGTAATAAAAGGTAGAGTTAAATAAGGGATGAACAGAAGTGCAAACAACTGCTGTGGAAACAGAAGACAAAATGAAATCTGACTGACGGGTGAGGGAAAAGATTAATAGTAGCAAAGGTGGTAACTCATCTGAGCCTTGAAAAATAATTTTTTTTTTTGGCTGCCTTTTTTTTTGGCTTCATTGCGTGCAGACTTTCTCTAGCTGCGATGAGTGGGGGGTACCCTTCCTTGCGGTGCACAGGCTTCTCACTGCAGTGGCTTCTCTTGTTGCAGAGCACGGGCTCTAGGCATGTGGGCTTCGGTAGTTGTGGCCCACGGGCTCAGTAGTTGTGGCTCGTGGGCTCTAGAGCACAGGCTCAGTAGTTGTGGTGCACGGGCTTAGTTGCTCTGCGGCATGTGGGATCTTCCCGGACCAGAGCTCAAACCTGTGTCCCCTGCATTGGCAGGCGGATTCTTAACCACTGTGCCACCAGGGAAGCCAATAAACAGAATTTTGATAGGCAAAGAGCCTACAGGCCAGGCATAGAGCATGAACAAAGGCTTGCGGCTGTGTTAGAAAATGGAAATTAAAGAACTTCTCATCTGCTGTGATCATATAAATATTAACGATGACAGCTGTCATTTACTCAGTACTTACCCTGCGCCAGCTCTTTTGTATGCATTTTCTCAGTAAATCCTTACAACAGGCCACAAAAAAATAAGGTACTATTATTATTACTCCCATCTTACAGACAAAGAAATTGAAATATCAAGAAGTTAAATCATTTGTCCAGGACAGCAGAGATCATGAATAGCGGAGATGGGATCCTGGCAGGAATCACTCTGGCTCCAGAGCCCAGCCTCTTAAGTCTCTCTGTCCAAATGCTTGATCATGTCCTTATGAAGGACATTATTAAAAGATAAGAGTGGCTACTGGCACATGGATCAAGTGGAATCCAATGGCTAACATGACTACTGAGTTTTTAAAAGCATTGAATTGTCAAGAGCCTGGTCTAAAAGTAACTGACTATTTAAGACTTGAAACCACAGTAGGACCTCCAAACATCACTTGTCAAGAAAGGAGCTGAGCCAGCTCCCAAGAAAAGTGTAAAATCCCTATACCCACAACACTTGTTATCAGGAGGAATACTGCAAACAGAAGAATCTCCCAAGAGGCAGAGACGTGATCTGGGAAGAACAATTTACAACGGAAATATTCCCAAGGAGCAGAATGGAAACCAATAAAGGAACATCCTCCAATAACAAGCCAGAAAGTTCCAAACACGTGAGCCCCAGGGCTTCTGAAATTGCCCCATACCAGTGACTACTGTATATCTCTAATTCTTCTCCATTTCAAATGGAAATGATAATTAAAATTATTCTGCTCCTGCCTCTTTCATCACTGTCTATTGTGGACTTGGACGAAAAAGAATTTTGTTCTTTTTAAAAAGTCACCAAAACATAATCAAGAAGAATTATAGTCTGTTTTCAGCAGTATTATGGATAGATTCTTGAGTGCCCACCCCTTCAAAACAGCTAGATCCCACACACAGCACACTTCTGATCTCACTGCTAGACTCACAGGAAGCAAAAGTAAGTCACAAAGAGGAAGTAACACATATGTGTTCCCACCCCACCCCCCCAAAAAATGAACTTAATGAGAACCATGAGCAGTAAGCACATAGGAATGGTATGGTTACACAGAGAGTGACGTGTTTTACACAGTCAGTGTTTCAATTGCAAGACTAGACCTTAAGTCAATAGCAAGGTGGGAGTGGAGGTTAAATCTAAATTTCGTAAGATAAGCCAATGACTCTGGAATGAACTAAGGTGGTCCCAATGTCGGTAGCACTCCCAGTTTCACATCCTAAGCAAAACAATTACAAGTTCTCTCTGGAAGAAACCGTCTTCAATTTAAAATCAACCTCATATATTCTCACAACCACGTGTCATTACCAGACACACGAGGAAAGGAAGCACCATGAGGGAGAGTCAGCAGAAAGAAACAATGACAGATTTGGACTCTTCTTTCCCCAAGGACTTCAGATATTAGAATCAGATTGAGAATTTAAAATGACAGTTTATGATTTTAAAAATAAGAGATGGAATCAGAAGACTATCAAAAATGAACTAGTAGTTTTAAAAATGAACCAAATAACTCTTAGAAATAAAAATATTTTTTTTATTATATATAAAATTTATTATATAAATAATAGTACATATTTACTATGCATTATTTTCAATGGGTGGGACAAATAGGGACTAAACATCCCTAATGAGAAAATTTGTGGGTTGGAAGATACATCTGCAGAAATTACTCAGAATGCAGGACAGAAAGCCAGGAATGAAAATTCCTAAAATGGGGATTCAGGATAAAATGAAAAAAAGATTCAAAAATCCTAAGTAAAATATTAGCAAGGCAATTTTATCAACTAATTAACTATATGAATGCAAGAACTGTTTAACAGAGAAAAAAGATGATCTTACTATATACGTTAAAAATTCTGATAAAAATGAACAATTATGATAAAACCAATCAGCAAAATAGGAATAGAAATTCCTTAATTGGATAAAGGAAATAACATCCAAAATGTCTAACAAATACTGCACTTAGCACTGAAAGGATAGAGACATTTGCTTTAAAAGTCAGGAGTAAATTTCACCACTGCTTCTATTCTGTACTAAACTGGAAATTCTAGTTGGAAGAGCAAGACAAAAAACATCTGTCCACTGAAAGAAGCAAAGACGTCCCACTAGTAATGGGTATACCTAACACTGAGATATTGGTCTCTAACACAATTCTCCACTGAAAGAAACCATGGTTGATTCTGATTCGAAGGTTTGTGCCAGTTTGGGACAAGATGAGCCAGGAATATACTGGAATATGCCAGAAAGTAAGGAGGTATTCAAAAAGTGATAAGAGCATGTCACAAGGACACAGGAGCCAGCTTTGGGCACCAAAATAATTCAGGACAGTAATGAATTATAAACCACTGAGAGAAAATGTAAGGATTCATGAGTTCATTCCTATAAAATGTAGTTAGGGAAATAAGGTAGAATAATTATAGTAAAATGCTAAGGGCTGACCGGTGAACATAGAAGGCCTGCTGCAGGTAGAAAATTAACAGTTTGCAACCATCTAAATAAAGATTAGATCTGGGAAGAAGTATCCATGAACGTTAAATCTATAGGAAAATTTTGATGAGGAACAGGATATTTGCATGGGCTTTATTATTAATTATAAGGGGGAAACATATCTAACAGTACAGTGGATAAATCAGATAGCACCTTACTGAGTGATCAACATTAACACCACCAAGGAGGACCAATGAACATCAGGTGTAACCAGATGTGATACCCTCAGAAGGATATATCACTCATGGGGTGTTCTGGCCAAGAATGTTTAACTCAAATGCAATCACAGGGAACCATTAGACTAATGCAAACTGAGAAACATTCTCTTAAAAATGTGTAGAGAGGGATACCGCTGGTGGGAATGTAAATTGGTACAGTCACTATGGAGAACAATATGGAGATTCCGTAAAAAACTAAAAATAGGAGGGACCCTCAAGATGGTGGAGGAGTAAGACATGGAGATCACCTTCCCACAAATACATCATAAATACATCTACATGTGGAACAGCTCCTACAGAACACCTACTGAACACTGGCAGAAGACCTCAGACTTCCCAAAAGGCAAGAAACCCCCCACGTACCTGGGTAGGGCAAAAGAAAAAAGAAAAAACAGAGACAAAAGAATAGGGACAGGACCTGCACCACTGGGAGGGAGCTGTGAAGGAGGAAAGGTTTCCACACACTAGGAAGCCCCTTCACTGGTGGGGACGGGGGGTGGGCAGGGGGGAGGCTTTGGAGCCACGGAGGACAGCGAAGCAACAGGGGTGCGGAGGGCAAAGTGGAGAGATTCCCACACAAAGGATCGGTGCCAACCAGCACTCACCAGCCTGAGAAGCTTGTCTGCTCACCCACCAGGGCGGGTGGGGGCTGGGAGCTGAGGCTCGGGCTTCGGAGGTCAGACCCCAAGGAGAGGGCTGGGGTTGGCTGTGTGAACACAGCCTGAAGGGGGCTAGTGCACCACAGCTAGCCGGGAGGGAGTCCGGGAAATTTCTGGACCTGCCTAAGAGGCAAGAGACCATTGTTTTGGGGTGCGCAAGGAGAAGGGATTCAGAGCACCGCCTCAATGAGCTCCAGACATGGGTGCGAGCCGCGGCTATCAGCACGGACACCAGAGATGGGCATGAAACGCTAAGGCTGCTGCTGCAGCCACCAAGAAGCCTGTGTGCAAGCACAGGTCACTATCCACACCTCCCCTCCTGGGAGCCTGTGCAGCCTGCCACTGCCAAGGTCCCGTGATCCAGGGACAACTTCCCCGGGAGAACGCACGGCGCTCCTCAGGCTGGTGCAACGTCGCGCCAGCCCCAGGCTCGCCCCACATTCTGTACCCCTCCCCCCGACCCCCTCCCTCCCACCCCAGTCTGAGTGAGCCAGAGCCCCCTAATCAGCTGCTACTATAATCCCATCCTGTCGAGTGGGAACAGACGCCCTCAGGCGACCTACACACAGAGCAGAGGCGGGGCCAAATCCAAAGCTGAACCCCAGGAGCTGTGCAAACAAAGAAGAGAAAGGGAAATTTCTCCATGCAGCCTCAGGAGCAGCGGATTAAATCTCCACAATCAACTTGATGTACCCTGCATCTATGGAATACCTGAAGAGACGCTGAATCATCCCAAAATTCAGGCGGTGTACTTTGGGAGCAACTGTAGACTTGGAGTTTGCTTTCTGCCTCTAATTTCTTTCTGGTTTTATGTTTATCTTAGTTTAGTATTTAGAGCTTAATATCATTGGTAGATTTGCTTATTGATTTGGTTACTCTCTTCCTTTTTTTTTTAATATATATATATTTATTTCCTTTTCTCTTTTGGTGAGTGTGTATGTGTATGCTTCTTTGTGTGATTTTGTCTGTATAGCTTTGCTTTACCACTTGTCCTAGGGTTCTGTTTTTTGTTTCTCTTTTTTTGTATAGTTTTTAGCACTTGTTATCATTGGTGGATTTGTTTTTAGGTTTGGTTGCTTCCTTCTTCCTTCTTTATTTATTACTTTTTAATATTTTTTATTTTTAATAATTCTTAAAAAAATTTTATTTTAATAACTTTATTTTATTTTATTCTTTTTTTCTTTCTGTTTTTTTTTTCCCTCCCTTTTCTTCTGAGCCATGTCACTGACAGGGTCTTGGTGCTCCAGCCGGGTGTCAGGCCTCAGCCTCTGAGGTCGGAGAGCCGAGTTCAGGACATTGGTCCACCAGAGACTTCCTGGCTCCATGTAATATCAAACGGCAAAAGCTCACCCAGAGATCTCCATCTCAATGCTCAAACCTAGCTCCACTCAACGACCAGCAAACTACAGTGCTGGACACCCTATGCCAAACAACTAGCAAGACAGGAACACAAGCCCACCCAGTAATAGACAGGCTGCCTAAAATTATAATAAGGTCACAGACACCCCAAAACACACCACCGGACGTGGTCCTGCCCACCAGAAAGACAAGATCCAGCCTCATCCACCAAAACACACATACCAGTTCCCTCCACCAGGAAGCCTACACAAGCCACTGAACCAACCTTACCCACTGGGGGCAGAAATACAAAGGATCATGAGAGATTACCACAAGCAACTATATGCCAATAAAATGGACAACCTGGAAGAAATGGACACATTCTTAGAAAAGCACAACCTTCTGAGACTGAACCAGGAAGAAATAGAAAATATAAACAGACCAATCCCAAGCACTGAAATTGAGACTATGATTAAAAATCTTCCAACAAACAAAAGTCCAGGACCAGATGGATTCACAGGCAAATTCTAGCAAACATTTAGAGAAGAGCTAACAACTATCCTCTCAAACTCTTCCAAAATATAGAAGAGGGAGGAACACTCCCAAACTCATTCTACGAGGCCACCATCACCCTGATACCAAAACCAGACAAAGATGTCAAAAAAAAAAAAAAAAAAAAGGAACTACAGGCCAATATCACTGATGAACATAGATGCAAAAATCCTCAACAGAATACTAGCAAACAGAATCCAACAGCACATTAAAAGGATCATACACTATGATCAAGTGGGGTTTATCCCAGGAATGCAAGGATTCTTCAGTATATGCAAATCAATCAATGTGATACACCATATTAACAAATTCAAGGAGAAAAACCACATGATCATCTCAATAGATGCAGAAAAAGCTTTTGACAAAATTCAACACCCATTTTTGGTAAAAACCCTCCAGAAAGTAGGCATAGAGAGAACTTTCCTCAACATAATGAAGGCCATATATGACAAACCCACAGCCAACATCGTCCTCAATGGTGAAAAACTGAAACCATTCCCACTAAGATCAGGAACAAGACAAGGTTGCCCACTCTCACCACTATTATTCAAAATAGTTTTGGAAGTTTTAGCCACAGCAATCAGAGAAGAAAAAGAAATAAAAAGAATCCAAATCGGAAAAGAAGAAGTAAAACTGTCACTGTTTGCAGATGACATGATACTATACTTAGAGAATCCTAAAAGTGATACCAGAAAACTGCTAGAGCTAATCAATGAATTTGGTAAAGTAGCAGGATACAAAATTAAGGCACAGAAATTTCTTGCATTCCTGTACACTAATGATGAAAAATCTGAAAGAGAAAAAGTAAGGAAACACTCCCATTTACCATTGCAACAAAAAGAATAAAATACTTAGGAATAAACCTACCTAAGGAGACAAAAGACCTGTATGCAGAAAACTATAAGACACTGATGAAAGAAATTAAAGATGATAAAAGAAATGGAGAGATATACCATGTTCTTGAATTGGAAGAATCAACATTGTGAAAATGACTAGACTACCCAAAGCAATCTACAGATTCAATGCAATCCCTATCAAACTACCAATGGCATTTTTCACAGAACTAGAACAGAAAGTTGCACAATTTGTATGGAAACACAAAAGACCCCGAATAGCCAAACAATCTTGAGAAGGAAAAATGGAGCTGCAGGAATCAGGCTCCCTGACTTCTGACTATACTACAAAGCTACAGTAATCAAGACAGTATGGTACAGGCACAAAAACAGAAATATAGATCAATGGAACAAGATAGAAAGTCCAGGGATAAACCTACGCACATATGGTCTCCTTATCTTTGATAAAGGAGACAAGATTATACAATGGAAAAAAGACAGCCTGTTCAATAAGTGGTGCTGGGAAAACTGGACAGCTACATGTAAAAGAGTGAAATTAGAACACTTCCTAACACCATACACAAAAATAAACTCAAAATGGATTAAAGACCTAAATGTAAGGCCAGACACTACAAAACCCTTAGCAGAAAACATAGGCAGAACACTCTATGTAACACTCTATGTTCATAGGCAGAACACTCCCACTCTATAAATCACTGCAAGATCTTTTTTGAGCCACCTCCTAGGGAAATGGAAATAAAAACAAAAATAAACATATGGGACCTAATGAAACTTAAAAGCTTTTGCACAGCCAAGGAAACTATAAGCAAGACGGAAAGACAATCCTCAGAATGGGAGAAAATATTTGCAGATGAAGCAACTGACAAAGGATTAATCTCCAAAATTTACAAGTAGCTCATGCAGCTCAATATCAAGAAACAAACAACCCAATCCAAAAATGGGCAGAAGACCTAAACAGACATTTCTCCAAAGAAGATATACAGATTGCCAACAAACACATGAAAGGATGCTCAACATCATTAATCATTAGAGAAATGCAAATCAAAACTACAATGAGGTATCACCACACACCGGTCAGAATGGCCATCATCAAAAAACTACAAGCAATAAATGCTGGAGAGGATGTGGAGAAAACGGAACCCTCTTGCACTGTTGGTGGGAATGTAAATTGATACAGCCACTATGGAGAACACTATGGAGGTTCCTTAAAAAACTAAAAACAGAACTACCATACAACACAGCAATCCCACTACCAGGCATATACCCTGAGAAAACCGTAATTCAAAAAGAGTCATGTGCCACAATGTTCACTGCAGCACTATTTACAATAGCCAGAACATGGAAGCAACCTAAGTGTTCATTGAAAGATGAATGGATAAAGAAGATGTGGCACATATATACAATGGAATATTACTCAGCCATAAAAAGAAATGAAATTGAGTTGTTTCTAGTGAGGTGGATGGACAAAGAGTCTGTCATACAGAGTGAAGTAAGTCAGAAAGAGAAAAACAAATACCGTATGCTAACACATATACATGGAATCTAAAAAACAAAAGAAGAAAATGGTTCTGAAGAACCTGGGGGCAGGACAGGAATAAAGACGCAGACGTAGAGAATGGACTTGAGGACACGCGGAGGGGGCAGGGTAAGCTGGGATGAAGTGAGAGAGCGGCATGGACATATATACACTACCAAATATAAAATAGATAGCCAGTGGGAAATAGCCGCATAGCACAAGGAGACCAACTCAGTGCTTTTTGTCCACCTAGCGGGGTGGGAGAGGGAGGCTGGGAGGGAGACGCAAGAGGGAGGAGATATGGGGATTTATGTATATGTATAGCTGATTCACTTTGTTATAAAGCAGAAACTAACACACCATTGTAAAGCAATTATGCTCCAATAAAGATGTTTAAAAAAATAAACCTAAAAATAGAGCTACCATATGATCCAGCAATCCCACTCCTGCGCATATATCTGGAGAAAACCATAATTCCAAAAGATACATGCACGCCAATGTTCACTGCAGCACTATTTACAACAGCCAGGACATGGAAGCAACCTAAATGTCTATCAACAGAGGATGAAGAATATACCATGGATATTACTCAGCCAAAAAAAGACTGAAATAATGCCATTTGCAGCAACATGGATGGACCTAGAGATTGTCATACTGAGTGAAGTAAGTCAGACAGATAAAGGCAAATATCATATGATATCTTATATATATATGTGGAATCTAAAAAAATGGTACAAATGAACCTATTTAGAAAACAAATTGAGTCATAGATGTAGAAAACAAATTTATGGTTACCAAGGGGGAAAGGGGTGGGGGATAAATTGGGAGATTGGGATTGCATATACACACTACTATGTATAAAAGATAACTAATAAGAACCTGCTGTAGAGCACAGGGGACTCTGTAATGACCTATACGGGAATGGAGTCTGGAAGAGAGTGGATATATGAATTTGTATGGCTGATTCACTTTGCTGTACAGCAGAAACTAACACAACATTGTAAATCAACTCTACTCCAATAAAAGAAAAGTAATTTTAAAAATGTGTAGAGAGGTGAGAGTGGGGAATGGAGAAGGGTCTAAATGCAATGTCATATTCTGGATTGGATCTGGGAACAGATAAAAAGACATCAGTGGAAAAATTGGTGAATCTGAATAAAGTCTGCAGTTTAGTTAATAGAAATTCAAAAGAAGGCTTGTTTTCAGGGTTGATTAACTTTGTGGTTTGACAGCAAGATCAAGAAACCAGGTTTATTCTATCATTCTGTTCTGCCATCCTAAGTGTGGTGGCTTTTCCCCTCAGGCTGGCACTCTTCATAGCCACAATATGGCTGCCAGCATTCCAGGCATCACATCAAGAAATAGTAATGACAGAGACAGAAAGGGCAAATATCTTATATTTCTTTCTCATAGGTTACAAAGCCTTTCTAAAAGTCCCATAACAAATTTTCCCTCATGTCTTCAAGGCCAGTATTACATCACCCACTCAATTCCCAAACCAAATACACTCATTCCTAAATAAATATTGGCAAAGGGATTGAGGTCAGCATGATTGTTTTAGACAAATCACTAGGTAGACTGGATGTTGGGGTGTCAACCATCAAGACAATAATGTTAATTCTGATTGGTGAGAAAAAACTTTGATGTTATGCTTTAAACATTTTTTTCCTTTTTCTATCAAAATTAAAAAATAAAGTAATCCATCACCCAATGAAACTCAGGTGTCCTCCTTAAAAATCATCATATTCAATCCTCTCTTTGAATAGATATTGGACCAGTTGAACAACTCATGTTTGTTGAGCTCCTACTAACTGCCAGACATTATGCTAAGTATATCATCACATTCAATCCTCACTAACCACCTTTAAATCTCAGTAACTCTCATTCTATGAATGCTAAAACTAAGCCTAGAGAAGGAAAGTGACTTGTATAAAGTCACCTGTTGAGTACATGGTAGAACTGGGACCATACCCTGATCTTTGAACTAATACCCTATTCTTCAACCCAGACCTGTATTCTCTACCCTTATTGGTCGGGCGGGGGGAGGGGGAAGAGACAATTATCATTGGAGATATAGATTCAAATGCTAAGAATAGCTGGCAAATATTTCCCTAGAGTAAAATGTCTTCTTCTCCATAAACTATGTAAGAAAAAGAGATGATAAATTTCAGAATTCTCAGGACCCACTCTCAAAGCATCATACAATGTGTTGGAGCAGGGTGGTAGCCTACTTCATAGAAAACGCCATCTGTCAAAGAATTTCCCGAGAGACACAGAAGGCCTCTGTGTAAGGAGAACACTCCTGCGTCTCTCCTTTACTCTCACACTACTGCCACACTCACCACACGTCTGACACCAGATGTGTGGGGTTTCCACACATCAAGCAAATCTCTGTGACACCAGCTGGGTGTCCTACAATTCGATTCAATTCTGACACTAACTGGAGTTAGCACAGACACCACAGACCAAGGGCTCAGTCCCAGGAGACTGTCCCGCACTTTAGACATCAATCTCAAGCAGTAGGTCCCTAGGTTACCAACAACTTCTGTCCAAGTTGGTTACAATTCAGAGGTTCACATGACCCCCTGCCTTGATTTCCAGTATTTGCTAGAACAGCTACAGAACTCATGGAAATACTTAAGTTAACCAGTTTATGACATAATAAAACACACGGAAAAGATACAGATGAACAGCCAGATGAAGAGATACATTGGGCGAGGTCCAGAAGGTTCCCAGGTACAGGAGCTTCTGTCCCCATGAAGCTGGGGTGCACCACCACCCTCCTGGTATGCAGATGTGTTCACCAACCCAGGAGCTCCCCCAAATCCTATACTACTGGGATTCCTGTGGAGGCTTCCTCACATAAGCATGATCAATTATTAACTCCATTTCTAACCCCTCTTCCCTCTCTGGAGAATCGGGGGTGAGGCTAAAAATTCCACACTTCTAATTATGAGCTTGGTCTTTCTTTCTGGTGACCAGCCCCATCCAGGAGCCCACCAAGAGTCACCTCATTAAAACAAAAGCCACCCCCCACTTCACACAGGAAATTCCAAGGAATATAGGCAATCTGTGTCAGGAACCAGGGTCAAAGACCAATATATACGTTTCTTATTATTTCACAATCTGGCATCTCCACTGTGCTCATTTATGCAAATCAACTTTCATAAATATGGGGACACCTTGGCCTCCCTGAATGGTGGGCACATCACAGATGTCAACAACCCAAGGTGACTTGGGGTCAGATGATTAAGAGAGGAGCAGCAGTGTGACGGAAAAACTTTGAGGAGAAAAAGATGAACCTGCTGGTCAGATGGAAACTGAACAGCCCGGTTCTGGGGAGAGTCGCCGGGCCGGTGGTGTGGGCGTGATGGATGGGCCCCTCCAGGGTGGCCTGTGATTGAAGCCAGATTGTCAGAAGCAGTCAGTAAGCCAGGAGAGAGAAGCAAGAAGTTAGATGGTGCTGTCAACTTGCCAGGGGATATGCAGCAAAGAGTATGGGACTTGCATGAAGAGTGAAGAGAAAAAAAAGGTGAGGTGGTGGATGAGTTTTTTAAACAGCTTCCAAGGACAACTATGAGAAAATCTCAGGCATCTGATGTCATAACAGTGATGTGTTTGCAAACAGGTAGACTCATCGCCTTCCAGGAAGTAAGGTTCTCTGCTGGTATGAGGTCTGCAAGTGGAGGGGAGCCAGCCCACCTTCTAGAGAACTTTGGAGACTCAAAGGTGGTGTCCTTTGAAAGACAAGAAGCTTCTGGAGCTTCCATTTTAGGAGCTGAGCAACAGTGGGCAAGCCAGAATTGTCGGCTAGTCTGCCCCCATCCCTCCCTGGAAGGAAGGGATGCACTCCAGGCTGTTAGGAAGGTTGGGCTCTGTTCTGGAGCCACAACTGATAACTCCTGAGAACCGTGGGGCAGCTGCTTTGTTAATTTCACCTTGAAGTTTACTGCAGAAGGACAAGGCTGTTAGTCCACAGCCAACCAAGGAATCCGAAAACCCCAGGGGAAAACCAGGAGGTCCAGAAACTCCAGTGTGTTCACAAGGTGCTCTACAAAGTCCTAGGCATTCTGTGCAAATGTCCCGGGGACCCAACTAGTGAGCAGCGGAGAGAAACAGCAGGCAAGGTCCCAAACAGAGCAGCTTTCCTTCTGTGGGTGTCAAGTTACAGCTAACATTTCTCAAGGACTTACAATATGCCAGGCATTGTGCTAAGCATTTCATAAGTGTTCTCACAGCAACCCAAATGAGTTGATGCTATTAACATTCCTATTATACAGGTGAGGAAATTGAAGCACAGAGAGGTTAAGTAACTTGCCCAGGGTCACACAGCTAGTACTTTTTGCTGCAGTGGGAGTTAAGCCCACGTCTTCGCCACTGTGTTATACTGGGGCGCTCTGTCACATTTCCTGTGATGAAAGGGTTTTCTCCCTGCACAGAAGAGAGGGTTTATCTAAGGTCCCTCATGGGCAAGCAACCTTCAGACTGACAGGCTGAGGCATATCAAAAACTCTGATGGCAGCTCCTGAGTCATCAGAGTCACAGCTGCTCAGCAGTTCACTCTGCCATCTGTTAAAATGAGGAAAATATTAAATATTGAGCTCTTGTGGCTCAGCCAGGCTTTGTGAGTTTTCAGGATTTAATGTCTGAAAATCATCTGCAGTTACCTGGGGCACTTCGCAGTAACCCTCCTGCAGACATCACCTTCTTTCTCCTGCTCACCCCAGGGCTAATAAAGGAGCAGGGGCCAAGCTGAGGGCTTTATCCAGACAACCACTACGAAGGGCAGCCTCAAAAAGGGCGGCAGGGGGAGAGAAATAGGAGAAAGGGGGCTGTCAGTGGAGATGGCGAAAATGCTGAATAAACACGAGAACTGGACAAATGAAGGTTGTCTTTTATGCTAAAGAAGGAAACAGTTTGACTTCTGGAGAATTGCTGTTTCTTTTTATGAGACCATGGAAGACAGCCCTCGTTTTTTCTCCCTGGCCTATAAGAAGACTCAGTTAAATTTTATGCTCAATTTCAGTCTGTTTCCTTACCTTAGGTTTTTGGCAACCAGCTTCTCCCTGACAATAAAACTGAAAAGTCCCCAACATGAGGTAAGTATGCCTTGTTTTGACCAGGCTTCATATTCTTGTGGAGAAGCAGGCAGAAGATAGTAAACTATTATGCTCAGAATGAAGAGAACACGCACTGGCCCAAAAATTGCATGCTAAATAAAGACCTGGTCCTTTCTCAACCAGGATTTGCTCAGAAACAATTTCCACTCCATAACACAAAGTCCAAGAAAAAAAAATTGCTTTTTAAAAATTTTTTATATTTGAGTTATAAATGTCTAAGTTTTAAAAATTAACTTAAAATGCTTTTAAGTGAAAATATCTGCAACAAGCATGGAAATATTAGCATCTGGGTGGTAGGCACACAGCTCTTCTTCTTTGCATTTGAAATATATCATAATTTTGAAAATAAACCCAAACTGCTGAGAGAGAAGACAAGCTGGCCTGAGGACTAGGAGCCCTGGGCAGCCTGATTTTTGTGCTCATATTTTTAACCTGAAATTGGGTGAGATTGAGATAAGGAACAAAACTCTTAATCTCCAGTCTTCTGATCAATCAATCAATCAATCAGATTAGAGAGTCCTACCATATACCTAATACTTTTCTAGGCCTTAAGGACATAAGGGTGAACAGAAAAGATATAGTCACCACCTTCCTTGAGCTCCCAATCAAATGGAAGGAATGGACAAGAGGTAAACAAACTAAGGATTGAGTAATTACACATGTGATAAGTGCTCTGAAAAAAAGCCAGTAGTGTTCAGATAGAAAACAATGGCAAGGGGGCTTTGCCCAGTTTATACAGAGTGATCACAGATGGCTTCTATGAGGAAGTTCTATTTAGCTGAACTGAAGCAAAAGGAAGAAAGTAAGAACAATCCATGGTGAGATCACTTGGTACATACACGCCCTGAAGCAGGACAGAGCTGTGTGAGTCCTAAGGGCAGACCATGGACAGATTGGCTGGTACACATCACTGAGGAGGGAAAGGACCTGAGATAATGTTCAACAAACAGTCAGGCGCCATACCAGGCATGGCTTCGGACACAGAGGAAGGAGTTGGCCTTTTATCCAAAACAAATATGGCAGCCACTACACATCTTAGTTGCAAAGGAGTAACATGTTCTCAACATACCTTGTAAAAGAGCTCTCTGGCTGCTGTGTGGCTTGGAGTTGGTAAGAGTGGAAGCAGAGAGATGAGTCAGAACTGGAATCAGCTAATGGCAAGCCAAATCCAGTTTACCACCTGATTTGGTAAATGAAGCTTTATTGCAACACTGCATGATTATTTGTTTACTATTATCCGTGGCTGCTGTCACACTGTAACAGCAGAGTTCAGTGGTTCAGACAAATACTGTAAGGCCCACTAATCCGAAAATAGTTACTATCTGGCCCTTTACAGGAAAAATGTACCAGCCCCTGCATTAGAAACCCGTAGCGGTAGCCACAATACTATATGATGGTAGCTGATCAGCCTTCAACCAACAAGAATTATTGAACACCTACTGTGTGCTTAGGAGAAAGACAGGAGCCTGGAAATATAAGTGCTATGTAAGACCAGGTGTCTTCTTTGATAATGGTCAATAGCATCAGATCCACCACCTCACTGACCCTGACAAAATCTACTCAGCCTCAACCTATCCCTTCTAAACCTTCAACTTTGGCTCAAGTCCTACCCCCTTCCATAGAGTTTTCCTTCATTTACTTACACCTTACTCTACATTTTTTTTTAACTCCAGCCATAAGTATCTCCTATGTTCAATCCTTCGGCTTTGACTAATCTGTGGATATTCATGGTTTTGGATGACCAACACATTTTTCCCCCATGGTGCTGAAAACATGAAATAGCCCCATCTTGCCCCTAAGCTCTGAGGTACCAATCAAGCCTCTCATCCAATGGGAGAGCCCTAGGTCCAAGGTTATGGCAATTGGTTCAGGGTCAGAACATGGCCCTAACAGAACCTTTCCCTCAAGGCTATCTGCTGAAATTCATAAGAATTATTGTCTCTTGACTTTGCTGCCATAGTACAACAAGGCTCTAAGTTTGGGACAGCCAACACCCCTGACAAACGTGCTCACTGGAGACACACAGAGCCCACCTTTAGTAAGGGGAGAGGCAATGGAGAGAGAAGCAAATTGAGAGCTGGGAGTCCTGATGGTCTTCCCTGAGCCCTGCATCTCACAATACCTCTCATCCTCACTAATTATACAAGCCAATAAATCAGAATTATTTAAGCTGGTTGTGTTTCTGCCATTTACCACAGGAATCCTAATGTAATAGGCAACTACCTCTGCCCAAAGACAACCAAGGCAGGGCCATTTGGTAGCTCTATAACCCTCAGCCTGGTACCAGAGAGATTCAGATTGCTGGTTCACTAGATGCTGGCTGGTTGGCAGGCACCTAGGCCCTTTACACTTTGATCTTGGCTGTTAGGGCTTCACCTACAATCAGACATTGCTAAGAAGAAACCTAGGGAAGGTCTGGTACAAAACCAAGATACTCTACCTTCCATTACCTCTGGGGCTGGCTAGGTACAGTAACTTGCCATGTGATTTCAGTTAAGTCCTTCGTACCCTAAAATCCCTCACCTTAAAATGAGGAAATTGGCCTTTCTGAACAACCTTCCCCATTCTCTGATTCCTGAGCTTAGGTCTGTCCAATTCCTCCAGGAAAATGAGCATTTTTAGCCCATCACTTTGGGACCAAGGTGACTGTTTTCACAGAGCATTATTTGATTTTGCGCTGAAAAATTTAATCTCTGAGCCACATGCAGAGGCAGGAGTCTGCTATTTACATTGGACTTCTCATTCTGTCCCGGCCTGGGCAGCCTCCACACACCTGGCAGGGGTGGGCTAAGGGGAATGACAGCACTTTGTTTTTACTGTGGTTACATGTGTCTCATGAAATATCCCAAGTGCTTCTTGAAAAACATAACAAGGAAGTATGAAAAGGAGATTTACAAATGTCTTAGAGGCCAGCATAACCTATGAGGAATTCTAAAGCTGGCTGAAAATGTTATTTTCTTGTCTCCTATAAAAGTACTTTATTTTATTTTATTTATTATTTACTTATTTTTGGCTGTGGTGGGTCTTCGTTACTGTGCGCAGGCTTTCTCTAGTTGCCACGAGCGGGGGCTACTCTGTTGCGGTGCGCAGGCTTCTCATTGCGGTGGCTTCTCTTGTTGCAGAGCACGGGCTCTAGGCGCGCGGGCTTCAGTAGCTGTGGCACACGGTCTTCAGTAGTTGTGGCTCGCGGGCTCTAGAGCACAGGCTCAGTAGTTGTGGCGCACGGGCTTAGTTGCTCCGCGGCACAGGGGATCTTCCCAGACCAGGGCTCGAACTCGTATCCCCTGCATTGGCAGGCGGATTCTTAACCACTGCACCACCAGGGAAGACCGAAGTACCTTCTTTTTAAAAATCAAATCAGATCAAGAAGTTCTCTGGCAATGGTTTCTTGTTTCCGACACTTAGCCCCATTTCTCATGAGCTGTTATTCATGGACTATTATGGTTACAATATGGATAAAGATCATCACAGAGTTTCTCAGCTATGGCACTGTTAGCATTTTAAGTGAGATTTTTGTTTTTCCTTCATGTCCCCTGCATTGCAAGACATTCACCATCCTAGCTAAATGCCAGTCCCCCACCATTGCAACAGTCAAAAAATACCTCTGTGCATGTCCAATAACCCAAGGGGGGCTGGTACTACCCCTTTCCAAGTCTCATTTTACAAATCGGTTGAGGCCCAGACATGGGAAAGTGACAAGATTTCCCAAGACCACACAAGTAAGATAGGGGAAGGAATGGATCTGAAGCCACATATTTTGACCATCCAATCCTAGTAATCTTTATACTACCTTAACCCATCTCTGATAGCTGTGGGTTTCAATTCTACAGCTGATGCTATTAGACAACTGACAATGAGGTTATTACTATTAATGCCAATACCAACCATTGCCTCCCAATTATACTTTGATTGCACTTGATACATTCTTACAATGCAGTTCAGCAAGTTTTTGCATCCTCATGAGGGTCTTCATGACCATAAGTAGCTCATCTTGCTTGCACTGGTTAGTGGACAAGGAGTAGCCTATCAGAATCCAGAAGCAGCATTCTAATTCTTGATCATTGGCTCTCAAGGAAGCAGAGAGATGAGTTGGTGGGAGTACACCCAGAAGACAGAGACCAAAGATATTCAGCAACTTGGGAAGCTACTTTGTCCGTAAAATCCTAGCATTTCTGACACTTGGAGCACTGTTTGGTCAATGTTTATGTCTTCCCATGAATTGCTCCTATTGGGTGACCCACAAGTGGTCTAGCAATACCTAGAGGGGGCCGGGTCTAAATATCTAGCAGTAATAACATATTACGGTGAAATCTGCTCATCCTTTGCCTGTTACAGCTCCCCAAGTCCCATCCCGTTACTAGGTTCAAGAGGAGGAAATAAACAGAAAGGAAAAGAAATATGCTCCATTAATTAAAGTTAGTGGTATTTGCATTGCACTCTCCTGCTACAAAAGAGTCACTGGCAACCAGGATAGAAAAATCTGCCCGCATGTCATGTGTCTCAGACTCTTCCTCACACTCACACACACCTGATCCATCAATATTGTATGAAGGTGAAAAGGACAGAGCCTTCAAGACTCTGTGTTCTCATGGTATTTTCAGAGCAATTCATGGGCCTCTTTTAATGCATTTGCTTTCTTTGAGATGTGCTTCAGACAAGCCCACATGATCAATGATGGAGTGATGCCCAGTCACTTTTTCAGAGTTTTGGTAGAATAACAGGTCTGGAGTTGCATTTTAATAGCAATACACTCTTATAATCCAGAATCATTTTTTCTTGCACAGGAATTTTGAAGACAAAAAAATTGATTCAAAAGTTTAACACAATGTGAAAAGAACAAAGCTAAGGTCCCAAGTTCTAATACTTTTTAGACGAAAGCATTTAAAATGGTATGTACAACTGCATGGGGAATGGCAACTTATAGCTAATAACCACTAGGGGAAAATGAAAAAATATATATACATGTATATACACACACCTCCCCCCCAAAGAAACATGTGATGGCAGGGTTTTCTTTTTCATATTTTTTATCAGTGTTATTAGGAATTCATGAAGAGTCAATCATCATTTAATTTCTCTAAAATAACCAATTATGGTTTTGCTGTGAAGGGATATAGTTTTTTTTTTTTAATGTTTCTTCATATCACATAGCTCACTTAAAACTAAAATTTTGGGGGCTTCCCTGGTGGCGCAGTCGTTGAGAATCTGCCTGCTAATGCAGAGGACACGGGTTCGAGCCCTGGTCTGGGAAGATCCCACATGCCGCGGAGCAACTGGGCCCGTGAGCCACAATTGCTGAGCCTGCGCGTCTGGAGCCTGTGCTCCGCAACAAGAGAGGCCGCGACAGTGAGAGGCCCGCGCACCATGATGAAGAGTGGCCCCCACTTGCCACAACTAGAGAAAGCCCCCGCACAGAAATGAAGACCCAACACAGCCAAAAATAAATAAATAAATAAATAAATAAATTTTAAAAAAAAGGTAGAAAAGAACAATACAAAATTAAAAAAAAAAAAAACCAAAAAAACGAAAATTTTGTTCTCCCCCCACCCATACCACCAAAACAGGGTCAGTTTTGAAGTATGAAAAACCCCTTTTCTATTTTTGACAGTCATCTTCCAGAAGAACCAGAGAAACTGTCCTGGCTCCTGGAAAAAGGCTGGCAGCCCAGCACAAGAATGCCCTCTCCATCTCCTCTCCTTTGGTAAAGCTGAGAGCTACCCAAGTGTTTATCCAAATCCATTCGTCAATAAATATTTGTCACAAACAAGGAAAAGGCCTGCAAAAATTTACTGTTAGCAAGGAGAGTTTAAAAAACAACCGTTCGGGATGAGAGAGAGCAAAAAAAAAAAAAAAAAACAACAGAGAAACCCTAAAAATAAAAATAAAGCAATTATCTGGCATGCCTTAAAGCTAGTCATAACTATTTTAAATTACTTTGCATATAAATATCAGTTATCCCCATGGGAAAATGTAAAACCCAAAGAGAAATGCCTAGAAGTGACTGAGGTATAAAGCTGGTATTATAGTTGGTAAAGTTATACCATAGAAAAATGCATTTCCTACACCCCCAACTTGATTTCAGGTCTTTCCCGTGAAGCATATTGACAAAGTAAAACTTTCTGGTGGTGAAAAAACAACAACTGGAAGCAAATCACAAAAACTGCATCAGACAAAAATCAATAAGGCGTGTCTTCAACTCAATTGTTTCCTCCCTGAGGATGAAGCGGGCGCTCACAATGAGGTGTTTGTAAATACGCTATCGGTATCTACCTGGTTTGCTTAAACATGATCACCTCTCAATCTACACCGCTATTTCATTCTCCTTCTCTTAAGGCCTCACCTCCATCCTCAAGAGGTAGCCATCAGAAAATTATCAGGGAGAAGGTTGTGGTCTTACTGTAAACTACAGATGGTCAAGGAGTAAATGATCTTATTTTGAAAAGCTTGCCCGAAGGTGGAGAGAAGAGGTTTCAAAGCTTAAGTGCATCAACTTCAATCAGTTTAGCTCCAATATTCTTTAATAACGGAAGATCTCAAGTCCTCCAACTCTAAATAATCAAAATCGTCAAGCAAGATAAAATCATTTTTTGTATTCCCTTGAGACCAAATTTAGCATGTTATGAGGCCCAGGCAAAGACTTAGGACACCAAACTTTTTGGGTGGGTATATATATGTGTATACACACACACACACACACACACACACACATATATGTACTCACCCAAAAAGTAGGGCCACTGTTTAAATACATATCAACGACAGAGGAGAAGCCATTTTGGAAGAACAGTCATCAGAAACATTGTGCCCAAATAGGCAAGAAACTGACAGTCACTCCTTAACCAAACTGCACTCAAGCTCCTCTAAGCCCCTTTCAACTAGGCGTCATCCTTGGACGTTGTTCTTAGGAGCAAGAATCTAGCTAATTGATGGATAATCCCCTACCCTCTGAGGGTAACTGTCTTCTGATCAAATTCCTCACCCCCTTCCATCCCCCAGGTGATAACCGATCACTCTGGTCTGCCTTCAGCAAGAATCCTGTTAAACTGCTTTAGTCAGAAATCCCCCTTTGCCCCTGATGTTGCCTATTAGTAATTTCCCACCCACTGGCTCCCACCCAGAGCCCCTTAGCTCTAAATCCTAACTTGGCTGTATTACATTCAGAATTGAGCACACATGTACACTGAGGTCTCCATGTTCCCCTTCTGCAACAGCTCCTGAGTAAATCTGTTTTTAGCATTTTAACTGCTTTCCAGCCCTAGTTTGCTTTGACAAAATTGCAAAAGTGCAATAAATAAGAAAAAGCGTCCATGAAAGGGCATTTCTTGGATGGATTTCATGTATGTAAGCACCTGTTGGTTTTTTGTGGGGGTTTTTTTCCCACCAATTGACCTTTAACGTTTAAAAGAGGCATGAATGCAAGCCTGTCATGTTTTTGATAGCTCAAACATTACTTCTCAAAAATTCTTTCTCTTCATTCTCTCTTCCACAGAAGTATGTGATAGCTACAGGAATTCAGGATTTCCTATGGCTCCCACGCACCATGCCTTAAAGGTAGCTCTCCTTTATTTGGAAAGGGAGCTACACTGCAGTAAAATATGACCATCCTACGTATCTGATCTGAAAAGGAACTTTCAAGGTAGTCAGGTCACTTTAAGCCTAAGCGCTTCAAGTTTTCTCCACCTGGAGTCTTATTCAGTGATCAGTGAGGTTCGGAATCCTGTTCTAATAAGATTTTCTCTCAGTCATCTTAGGAAATGCTAAGAGAGTAGAAGGAAACATTTGGAAAGACTTTTAACAACAAAATCCAGACGAGGTATTTGTGATGTGAGGGTGGGTCAAGGGAAGAAGAAAGTTTTAATGTTATAGGAAATGCAATTAACCCAGAAAATGCCAGTCCTCATATATTCTGTTTTATTAAAGATGTGGAGCTTGTTTTTAAAACTGTCTGTCTTGTAGGATGAAGAGCAGTGAGATAATCCAGAAAGGCAGGGAGGAGGACCTACATTCTAGCCTCTATTCTGATCATTTGGGTCTAGTAACAGGCACTCAGAGGAAATAAGAGGTCCACCTGGAAAGGGAGGTGGGGGGAAGGGTGGACGGACAGCCCACAGAATCCATTAAATGTCCAGCTCAGGCACGGTGATGGTATCCCCTGGGCAAGGCAACCCATCAGAGGTTTTGAAGAAAGTGAGGACCTTGATTGGAGTTGTGGTTTAAACAACTCCCTGGAAGGCTTGGTCTTTGATGAATCAATGAGGGGGAAACACCATAGGCCGAGAAACCAGTCAAGAGGTTACTGTGATATTCAGGCTACGATGAGGGCCTAAAGCGGACAAGCCAGTAGGGGTGTGAGATGACGGAAACGAGGAAGCCCCGGAAGGCAAGGCAAGACATAAGATGCTGTTTGGAGCATGCTGGCTTCCAAGAATGGCATTTGAAACAGAGCTGTTTGCAACAGCAGAACATGAGGGAGAAAATGGGTAACAGGCTATCAGAAAGACAGAACCCGAGTATCAGTTAAAATTCACCGAGTTGCCACCAGGCTCCAGAACATCTTTAACTATAAATGAGGTGCTGAAAGAGCAGATTCAGCCACACAGCTAAACCTTATGTAACTTGCTGCAAGAACGAAGCAAAAAGCACAAATGGCTCTCAGGAGCAGCCCTGCTCAGTAGGCCAGGCCTGGAAATGGTTATACGCATTCCCAGCCTCCCTCCCTTAGCAAACTCTTTCCCCTTCTACATGGGTTGCTTGGTGACAGTGCCAGCCAGTTGTTAGGTGACTCCGATACCCTATGGCCCCTTTCCCTAGGTGAAGGCACTGCCAGCTCATGAATGCAGCCACTGATGCCAGGGCAGCTCTCCCCAATCCGGAGAGAGATGTATTCTGCTGCAACCTCTCAGCCCATCTCCCAGCACCTGAACACTGGTGGTTCATTCCTCTGCCTCCACAAAACCTTCTTAGTTCCCCTCCGTCTTCCTGGCTCCCAGTTTGGCAAAAACATCTCCTCTCAGCAAGAATTTCTAGAAGGCTCCAAAGTTTGGGCCTGACCAGCTTTCACGCAGAGCGTTATTTCATCTAGCTTCAGGGAACCATGAGCTTCCAAACCTCATGTATCCCACTCTGTTCCCTAAGACTGCAAGTTCAAGATACTGGGAAACATCCTAAAAGCCCACCAACTCGTGATGGTTATTCAATTATGGATTCTCTAGGCAGATGAGCACCATTCAATGCTTTAAAAAAAATCCACGAGGGCTCCCCTGGTGGCACAGTGGTTGAGAGTCTGCCTGCTAATGCAGGGGACACGGGTTCGAGCCCTGGTCTGGGAAGATCCCACATGCCGCGGAGCGACTGGGCCCGTGAGCCACAACTACTGAGCCTGCACGTCTGGAGCCTGTGCTCCGCAACAAGAGAGGCCGCGACAGTGAGAGGCCCGTGCACCATGATGAAGAGTGGCCCCCGCTCACCGTAACTAGAGAAAGCCCTCGCACAGGAACGAAGACCCAACACAGCCAAAAATAAATTAATTAATTAATTTTAAAAAATTAAAAAAAAAATCCACGAAGCTTATCTATGTATGCTGGGATGAAACCACCACTACACTCTCAGTGCAATGAGGAAGAAAAACACGTAGTAGTGTGTATTGCACTCTTTCAGCTACAAAGGGGGCTGTAGATGGTTGCACTTGTATCAGATAGCTCTGGTTGAACACTGCTTTAAAATTCTGCGGTCAATCTCAGAATTCAGTGCCCAAAGGTTTGCCCCAGTTGTGAACGAGTCAGGGGAAACAAAACTTACAATGAAATTATTCTAGTCACTGTTTGACTTCTTCTATTCTATGGAAATTGGTTAAAAACTAGTTTTCTGCTAATGGCTTGTTACCAGGATACCATTTTTCCAATTACTCACAAAGAGCAGAGTTAATTAACCCTGCGATTTTGTTCCAGTGGGACTGTTCAAAATCATACTTCTTGCCATCCACAGAGGTTAAGTGGTGAATTATGAATGGCACAACAATAATAAAATTCTCAGAACGAACCTCTGGAAGCTTCAAATAGGTTTTCTTGGTAGGGTGGAAAGAGTGGGCAGAGAGAGGAAAGGCAAGTATTAATAGTCTGAAGGTCTGACACACTCAATTTTACAAAGCAATGAGCAAGCCGCCAAAGCCTCAATCAGAGAATTTGCCCTAATTCCATGCAACAAACATTGTTAAGTCACAGTATCTGAGAGACTATAGAAATAAATGCAATAGGAACAAGTAGTAACAGTATCTACTGCCAAATTAACTTACCTGGAGCCTCTTCGGAACTTCCACCAAAAGGGGATTTGTTACCAAACGCTGACCTGGGCGGCTCTCTCTGCAGAAAGGGAAGCAGACTGAAAATGGCCGCCCCACCTCGTTCTCCCTTTAATGAGTTCACACGGGATCCGTGAAGCCCTGACTCAGGTGAGTCCCCCAGGTGCAGGTCATTGAGAGGCAGCGCTGGTGCTGCCAGCGCTAGGAAGGATGGAACGCTGAGCCTGGGCTCTGGTTGCAGCCCCCCCTTCACCGGGAAGCCAGGTAAAAGCTGTAGTAGCACCTGTGGGCACGTCAGAAATGCAGAGTCATAGGCCCTGCCCCAGACCTACGGAATCTGCATTCTAACAAGATCCTCAGGCAATTCACAGGCACATACAATTTGAGGAGCACTAAGGGTGAGTAGCACTAATGAGAAATGCTGGCTGCACTGAATACAAAGAAGTAGAAAAGAGGGGGCCCTCTCTTTTCAGCCTTCCCTTACAAAACGTTCAACACTTACTATTTTCTCAAACCTTGGCATGACACTGATGCTTTGGGAAGACAGTCCTGCAGAGACGCACAACATCCCAGCTCACCCTGCGTCCAGGGGAGGAAGGTAGAGGAAGCCTGCAATGAAGGCTGAATCACAAACTTGGTCTTCAATCAGGCAAGTTCTCTGCCCTTTCGATCTCACTTACCCATCAGTAACATGAAGACTTCAGAACTAGACCATCTTCTAAGCCCCAGCCTAGGCAGTGAAGGTCTACCGTTCTCTCAATGAGAAAAATAACCTCCACTAAGACGCCTCCAGATCACAGATAAAAATGCCCTCCGATTTCCCCCCTTTATTGAGCACTGGATTACACAGGGCACCTGTGCCAGCGCCTCTTTAGATCTTTTTGGCTTTCCTAATTGTGCCAGCCACCCATCACTCCGCCAGAAGACCCTACATTTAATTGGGGCCAGCTGGTCTGCATTTCCCTGACTCTGCTTCAGGGAGCCCTCTTAGAAACTCCAAAGACACAGATGTGTGGAAGTCTGAGCTTTTCTCAGGATATCTGGCTCCTTCCCAGAAAGAAGGATAACACACACACATGCATACCTACAGAATCTGCGAAGATGAAAATAGTTTAGCTTTTTTGGTATTTGTCATGTAGGGATAACCATCTTGGTTTTCCACAAGCCACAGTGGCTATCAGTATAGCTGATTACTTTAAACGCAGAATCCCAGGGTAAAATGTCTCTTTAAACTTGATCCTTAAAGATCAAGTACCCTAAATTATATTCAAATATCCCTTTTATAATACCCTGACACCTTAGCCTTCAGGCCCTGAATATCACCATTATTAGCAGAACCATTCCACCTGCTCTCTAGAAGTTTCCTTGAGGTTATGGATCACAGATCTGCTTTCTGGTCACTTTTACTTACTGGGACTGCCTCTTCTTCTAAGCCCCTCAGCACCCCTCTTCTTTAGCGTAGGCTGCTAGCTTTTGTTCTCTAGTTAAGCATCCCCAGTTCCTCTTAAGATGTTCTTTAAAATTTCTTTAGTAGGCTCAGAACTCTTTTAAAGACCAGCACGGAGGGGGGACCTTCAAGATGGCAGAGGAGTAAGAAGTGGAGATCACCTTCCTCCCCACAAATACATCAAAAATACATCTACATGTGGAACAGCTCCTACAGAACACTTACTGAACGCTGGCAGAAGACCTCAGACCTCCCAAAAGGCAAGAAATCCCCCACGTACCTGGATAGGGCAAAAGAAAAAAGAAAAAACAGAGACAAAAGAATAGGGACAGGACCTGCACCTCTGGGAGGGAGCTGTGAAAGAGGAAAGGTTTCCACACACTAGGAAGCCCCTTCACTGGTGGAGACGGGGGGTGAGGGTGGAAAGCTTCGGAGCCACGGAGGAGAGTGCAGCAACAGGGGTGCAGAGGGCAAAGCAGAGAGATTCCCGCATAGAGGATCGGTGCCGACCAGCACTCACCAGCCCGAGAGGCTTGTCTGCTCACCCGCCAGGGCGGGCGGGGGCTGGGAGCTGAGGCTCGGGCTTCAGAGCTCAGACCCCAGGGAGAGGACTGGGGTTGGCTGCGTGAACACAGCCTGAAGGGGGCTAGTGCACCACAGCTAGCCGGGAATGTGTCCAGGAAAAGGTCTGGAGCTGCCGAAGAGGCAAGAGACCATTGTTTCAGAGTGCATGAGGAGAGGGGATTCAGAGCACCATCTAAACGAGCTCCAGAGTCAGGTGCAAGCTGCCCCTATCAGCTTAGACCCCAGAGACAGGCATGAAACGCTAACACTGCTGCTGCAGCCACCAAGAATTCAGTGTGCAAGCACAGGTCACTATGCACACCTCCCCTCCAGAGAGCCTGTGCAGCCCACCACTGCCAGGGTCCTGTGATCCAGGGACAACTTCCCTGGGAGAACAAATGGCATGCCTCAGGCTGTTGCAATGTCACATCAGCCTCTGCCACAGCAGGCTCACCCCACATTTCCAATTATAACTACCGTACCCCTCCCTCCTCCTGGCCTGAGTGAGCCAAAGCCCCCTAATCAGCCACTGCTTTAACCCCTTCCTGTCTGGGTGGGAACAGAAGCCTGAGGGCAAGCTACACGCAGAGGCGGGGCCAAATCCAAAGCTGAACCCCAGGACTTGTGCAAACAAAGAAGAGAAAGGGAAATTTCTCCCTGCAGCCTCAGGATCAGTGGATTAAATCCCTACTATCAACTTGAGGTACCTTGCATCTGTGGAATACCTGAACAGACAACGAATCAACCCAAAATTGAGGCAGTGGACTTTGGGAGCAACTGTAGACTTGGAGTTTGCTGTCTGTGACTGACTTGTTTCTGACTTTTATGTTTATCTTAGTATAGTTTTTAGCGCTTGTTATCATTGGTGGATTTGTTTATTGGTTTGGTTGCTCTCCTTTTTTTAATTACTTTTTGATTTTTTTATTTTAATAATTTTTAATGTTTTATTGCAGTAATTTTTTATTTATGTATTTGTGTATTTATTATTTTTTTTCTTTCTTTTTTCTCCCTATTCTTCTGAGCCATGTGGCTGACAGGGTCTTGGTGCTCTGGCCTAGTGTCAGGCCTAAGCCTCTGAGGTGGGAGAGCTGAGTTCAGGGCACTGGACCACCAGAGACCCCCTGGCCCCATGTAATATCAATTGGTGAGAGCTCTCCCAGAGATCTCCATCTAAACGCTAAGACCCAGCTCCACCCAAGGGCCAGCAAGCTCCCGTGCTGGACGCCCCAGGCCAAAAAACTAGCAAGAAAGGAACACAACCCCACCCATTAGCAGAGAGGCTGCCTAAAATCATACTAAGTACACAGACACCCCAAAACGCACCACCGGATGCAGCCCTGCCCACCAGAAAGACAAGATCCAGCCCCACCCACCAGAACACAGGCACCAGTTCCCTCAACCAGGAAGCCTACACAAGCCACTGAACCAACCATACCCACTGGGGGCAGACACCAAAAACAACAGGAACTACGAACCTGCAGCCTGCGAAAAGGAAACCCCAAACACAATAAGTTAAGCAAAATGGGAAGACAGAGAAATATGCAGCAGATGAAGGAGCAAAGTAAAAACCCACCAGGCCAAACAAATGAAGGGGAAATAGGCAGTCTATCTGAAAAAGAATTCAGAGTAATGATAGTCAAGATGATCCAAAATCTTGGAAATAGAATGGAGAAAATACAAGAAACATTTAACAAGGAACTAGAAGAACTAAAGAGCAAACAAGCAATGATGAACAACACAATAAATGAAATTAAAATTTTCTAGAAGGAATCAGTAGCAGAATAACAGAGGCTGAAGAACGAATAAGTGAGCTGAAAGATAAAATAATGGAAATAACTACCGCACAGCAGAAAAAAGAAATGAAAAGTATTGAGGACAGTCTCAGAAACCTCTGGGACAACATTAAATGCACCGACATTCAAATTATAGGGGTCCCAGAAGAAGAAGAGAAAAAGAAAGGGTCTGAGAAAACATTTGAAGGGACTACAGTTGAAAACTTCCCTAACACGGGAAAAGAAATAGTCAATCAAGTCCAGGAAGCACAGAGAGTCGCATACAGGATAATTCCAAGAAGAGACAGGCCAAGACACATATTAATCAAACTATCAAAAATTTAAAATACAAAGAAAAAAATTAAAAGCAGCAAGGGAAAAGTAACAAATAACATACAAGGGAATCTCCATAAGGTTAACAGCTGATCTTTCAGCAGAAACTCTGCAAGCCAGAAGGGAGTGTCAGGACATATTTAAAGTGATGAAAGGGAAAAACCTACAACCAAGATGACTCTACCGAGCAAGGATCTCATTCACATTCAAAGGAGAAATTAAAATATTTACAGACAAGCAAAAGTTAAGAGAATTTAGCACCACCAAACCAGCTTTACAAAAAATGCTAAAGGAACTTCTCTAGGCAGGAAACACAAGAGAAGGAAAAGACCTACAAAAACAAACCCAAAACAATTAAGAAAATGGTAATAGGAACATACATATCGATAATTGCCTTAAATGGAAATGGATTAAATGCTCCAACCAGAAAGACATAGACTGGCTGAATGGATACAAAAACAAGACCTGTATATATGCTGTCTACAAGAGACCAACTTCAGACCTAGAGACACATAGAGACTGAAAGTGAGGGGATGGAAAAAGATATTCCATGCAAATAGAAATCAAAAGAAAGCTGGAGAAGCAATTCTCATATCAGACAAAATAGACTTTAAAATAAAGACTGCTACAGGAGACTAGGACACTACATAATGATCAAGGGATCAATCCAAGAAGAACATATAACAATTGTAAATATTTATGTACTCAGCATAGGAGCACCTCAAAACATAAGGCAAGTGCTAACAGCCATAACAGGGGAAATCGACAATAACAAAATAATAGTAGGGGATTTTAACACCCCACTTTCACCAATGAACAGATCATCCAAAATGAAAATAAATAAGGAAATACAAGCTTTAAATGACACATTAAACAAGATAGACTTAACTGATATTTATAGGATATTCCATCCAAAAACAACAGAATACACTTTCTTCTCAAGTGCTCATGGAACATTCTCCAGGTTAGATCATATCCTGGGTCACAAATCAAGCCTTGGTAAATTTAAGAAAATTGAAATCATATCAAGTATCTTTTCTGGCCACAATGCTATGAGACTAGATATCAATTACAGGAAAAAAAACTGTAAAAAACACAAACACATGGAGGCTAAACAATACACTACTAAATAGCCAAGAGATCACTGAAGAAATCAAAGAGGAAATCAAAAATACTTAGAAACAAATGACAATAAAAACACGACGACCCAAAACCTATGGGAATGCAGCAAAAGCAGTTCTAAGAGGGAAGTTTATAGCAATACAATCCTACCTCAAGAAACAAGAAACACCTCAAATAAACAACCTAACCTTACACCTAAAGCAATTAGAGAAAGAAGAACAAAAAACCCCCAAAGTTAACAGAAGGAAAGAAATCATAAAAATCAGATCAGAAATAAATGAAAAAGAAATGAAGGAAATGATAGCAAACATCAATAAAACTAAGAGTTGGTTCTTTGAGAAGATAAACAACATTGATAAACCATTAGCCAGACTCATCAAGAAAAAAAGGGAGAAGACTCAAATCAGCAGAATTAGAAATGAAAAAGGAGAAGTAACAACTGACACTGCAGAAATACAGAGAATCATGAGAGATTACTACAAGCAACTACATGCCAATAAAATGGACAACCTGGAAGAAATGGACAAATTCTTAGAAAAGCACAACCTTCTGAGACTGAACTAGAAAGAAACAGAAAATAAAAACAGACCACTCACAAGCACTGAATTTTAAACTGTGATTAAAAATCTTCCAACAAGCAAAAGCCCAGGACCAGAGGGCTTCACAGGCAAATTTTATCAAACATTTAGAGAAGAGCTAACAACTATCCTTCTCAAACTCTTCCAAAATATATCAGAGGGAAGAACACTCCCAAACTCATTCTACGAGGTCACCATCACACTGATACCAAAACCAGACAAAAATGTCACAAAGAAAGAAAACTAGAGGCCAATATCACTGATGAACATAGATGCAAAAATCCTCAACAAAATACTAGCAAACAGAATCCAACAGCACATTAAAAGGATCGTACACCATGATCAAGTGGGGTTTATCCCAGGAATGCAAGGATTCTTTAATATATGCAAATCAATCAATGTGATACACCATATTAACAAATTGAAGAATAAGAACCATGTGATCATCTCAATAGACGCAGAAAAAGCCTTTGACAAAATTCAACACCCATTTATGATAAAAACCCTCCAGAAAGTAGGCATAGAGGGAACTTTCCTCAACATAATGAAGGCCATATATGACAAACCCACAGCCAACAACATCCTCAATGGTGAAAAACTGAAACCCTTCCCACTAAGATCAGGAACAAGACAAGGTTGCTCACTCTCACCACTATTATTCAATATAGTTTTGAAAGTTTTAGCCACAGCAATCAGAGAAGACAAAGAAATAAAAGGAATCCAAATCGGAAAAGAAGAAGTAAAACTGTCACTTTTTGCTGATCACATGATACTATAGATAGAGAATCCTAAAGATGCTACCAGAAAACTACTAGAGCTAATCAATGAATTTGGTAAAGTAGCAGGATACAAAATTAATGCACAGAAATCTCTTGCATTCCTATACACTAATGATGAAAAATATGAAAGGCAAATTAAGGAAACAGCCTCATTTACCATTGCAACAAAAAGAATAAAATACTTAGGAATAAACCTACCTAAGGAGACAAAAGTCCTGTATGCAGAACAGTATAAGACACTGATGAAAGAAATTAAAGAAGATACAAACAGATGGAGAGATAAACCATGTTCTTGGATTGGAAGAATCAATATTGTGAAAATGACTAGACTATCCAAAGCAATCTGCAGATTCCATGCAATCCCTATCAAACTACCAATGGCATTTTTCACAGAACTAGAACAAAAAATTTCACAATTTGTATGGAAACACAAAAGACCCTGAATAGCCAAAGCAATTTTGAGAAAGAAAAACGGAACTGGAGGAGTCAGGCCTCCTGACTTCAGACTACACTACAAAGCTATGGTAATCAAGACAGTATGGTACAGGCACAAAAACAGAAATATAGATCAATGGAACAGGATAGAAAGCCCAGAGATAAACCCACACACATATGGTCACCTTATCTTTGATAAAGGAGGCAAGAATATATAATGGAGAAAGACACCTCTTCAATAAGTGGTGCTGGGAAAACCGGACAGCTACATGTAAAAGATGAAATTAGAACACTTCCCAACACCATACACAAAAATAAACTCAAAATGGATTAAAGACCTAAATGTAAGGCCAGACACTATAAAATTCTTAGAGGAAAGCATAGGAAGAACACTCTTTGACATAAATCACAGCAAGATCCTTTTTGACCCATCTCCTAGAGAAATGAAAATAAAAACACAAATAAACAAATGGGACCTAATGAAACTTAAAAGGTTTTGCACAGCAAAGGAAACCATAAACAAGATGAAAAGACAACCCTCAGAATGGGAGAAAATATCTGCAAATGAAGTAACTGACAAAGGATTAATCTCCAAAATATACAAGTAGCTCATGCAGCTCAATATCAAAAAAACAAACAACCCAATCCAAAAATGGGCAGAAGATCTAAACGGACATTTCTCCAAAGAAGATATACAGATCGCCAATAAACACATGAAAGGATGCTCAACATCACTAATCATTAGAGAAATGCAAATCAAAACTACAATGAGGTATCACCTCACACAGGTCAGAATGGCCATTATTTAAAAATCTAGAGCCAATAAATGCTGGAAAGGGTGTGGTGAACAGGGAACCCTCCTGCACTGTTGGTGGGAATGTAAATTGATACAACCACTATGGAGAACACTATGGAGGTTCCTTAAAAAACTAAAAATAGAATTACCATATGACCCAGCAATCCCACTACTGGGCATATACCCTGAGAAAACCATAATTCAAAAAGAGTCATGTACCACAATGTTCATTGCAGCACTATTTACAATACCCAGGACACGGAAGCAACCTAAGTGTCCATCGACAGATGAATGGATAAAGAAGATGTGGCACATATATACAATGGAATATTACTCAGCCATAAAATGAAATGAAATTTAGCTATTTGTAGTGAGGTGGATGGACCTAGAGTCTGTCATACAGAGTGAAGTAAGTCAGAAAGAGAAAAACAAATACTGTATGCTAACACATATATATCGAATCTAAAAAAAAAAAAAGGTTCTGATGAACCTAAGGGCAGGACAGGAATAAAGACACAGACGTAGAGAATGGACTTGAGGACATGGGGAGGGGGAAGGGTAAGCTGGGATGAAGTGAGAGAGTAGCACTGACATATATACACTACCAAATGTATAATAGATAGCCAGTGATAAGCAGCTGCATCACAGGGGTATATCAGCTCGGTGCTTTGTGACCACCTAGAGGGATGGGATAGGGAGGGTGGGAGGGAGATGCAAGAGGAAGGGGATATGGGGATATATGTATACATATAGCTGATTCACTTTGTTATACAGCAGAAACTAACGCAACAATGTAAAGCAATTACACTCCAATAAAGATGTTAAAAAAAAAATCAATTTATAAAAAAATAAAATAAAATAAAGAGCAGCACATGGACTTGAAATCAGTATTCTGGATGTGGAAGAGGGCAGGACTCAATCATGGCTGTTTTGCTGGTTCTCTTCTTTGAGAAGGAAGTGAAAGGATCGCATCACATGGCAGAATGTTTATTGAGATATAGTTCATGTTTTCTTCTTTCTGTTTGTCTTATCATGGCACCCAGACCAGGTAGTGGGACTTCTGTGCTCCCATGCTTCTGGGGAAGTTTGTGTTGCAAGGTTAAGAGAAGAAGTTGTCCTCAGAACATTCTTCTCTTTTCCAGGATCTTGTACTTGTTTTCAAATTTGGAGGGTGGTAATAAGGGCAGAGAGAGGGCAGTGTCAATGCAACAGAAAGGTTAAAGCAAGAGAAAAAAAGATGAGATGCCCCAAGTATGGGCAAGGAGATGGAGATAATCCACAAAATTGTGGAGACCTTTGCCCTGTGGGGTTTAAGAGACGTGGTCTGTTTTTGGAGAGGGGAACGCCTGCCTGGGGGACCAGATGAGTTGGAGATCCCACCTGGGTAAACAAATATTCTCAGAACAAGCTTGGCACAAAAGCAACTGAGACATTTGTATTCAAGAGACCCCACTCTCCCCACTCAGGTTTGGTAATGGAGATTTCAGTGGAGGCTGTGATGGATTAAAAATAAAGGAATATTTCCCCCACTTTCTGGCAACAACTCATGTCTCCAAAACTTGGATGTGACCCCTGGGAAAGGTAGGGGAGCCTCCAAAAATGATTGAAATTTACTTTCCCTACAGCCTCCCAGATTATAGGTTTACAGTCTGAATTAGAGAAAACGAAATACTTTAATTTTTTTTTACATCTGCACTTATTGTTTAAATTTTATTTCCATTATAACTGTATGAACTATTGTGAAGGGACTCAAAAGAATGATTTCTTGCCTCAGTGAAAGTCCTATCTAATCTTGAGATAATACTTTGATTTCTCTTGATGATGAAAGGTATTATAGCCAAATAGAAAGCAATGTGACTACTTGCCTTGTCATTTTATCTCTCTGTGTCTTAATTTCCTCCCCTGATAAATAGGGATAATAATGACATAACTTCACAAAGATTACTGATAGAATGTGAGATTCCCATGCAGATGGCAATATTAAATTTGTAATACCCATGGGATTTGTAGCATTTATTTAGGATATGGGTTAAAAGCTTGGTTTCCAGTGTCAGAATATCTGGGTTTATGCCCTGGTTTATGCCTATGTGAGTCTTTGTAGTTCTGGGTAAGCTAATTACCCTCCCAAGACTTTAACTTCTTCAACTATAAGACGGGAATAATAATAGTAGCTAGTTTGTAGGGTGGTGTGAGAATTAAATAATATAACCCATGTAATGTTCCTAGCAAAGTTCTTGGTACATTCTAAGTGTTAATTAACTACTATACATTGGGGAAGTTGAGATAAAACATTTTACGAAATTAAACACATCATATAAATGTTAAGTCATCATTAAGTACTTGATATTTCAGTTTATTTGAAAAGAAATTTTCCCATTTTTTAAAAGAAATTAAACATCTGGACCTAAAATATATATAATTATAACAACAAAAGGAGAGAATATTTATATCCACAGATGGGAACTATTACTTATTTGGGTCTAAAAATAACCCAACACCATGATATAACTCAGATCCATAAATACTCATGGGATGATTAACCAATGCAGAGTTAAAGTACAGTACCCAAAACTTCTTTTGTGCACATATGTCTGAATATGCACATCTTTAAAATGAAACAGTTTTCATTAATTTGCCAGGCATCTGATACAAAGGTCTAATCAATAATTCATCTTGGCAAAGAAACTCATTACTCAGCCAAGACTATGATGAAAATCCTGTCAGGAAGCCTTGCTTTGGCTAAACAAAACAACTAAATTAAGTGCAAAGTGAATAATCCAACTTTCTATAAATCATTCATTTCAGGATTAAACATTATGTATTTCTCCATTAAATATGCATCCCAGGCCTGGACATGTATTTATTTCTATAGTGCTCGGTCCTGAGGGATAGCCAACACAGTCTTCTTGGAGTCTCTTTGAAACTACCAGCCCACTGGGCAGAACAAAAGCAAATAAAGGAGAGTTTTGGAGAAGCCAGGAATTGAGAACTGGAAGTCCTCAAAGCCAACCTTTCACATAATCTGGTTATCCCCTCCATCACTACTCTGAAGGCTGGTCATCCTCTTCTGTGTAAACACTACTGTGAATGGGGGGTTTACTACCCATTTTAGTTAAAAATCTTTCCATTTCAAATGACAGAAAACCCAATTCAAACTAGCTTAAGCAAAATGGGAATTTATTGCTATATATCTCGGAGCATGAATAGTCTAAGTCCATACTTTCAGTCTTGGCATAATCAAGACTTAACCAATGTCACCAGGGTTTGTTCATTTTTCCCATATTTATTCTTAGCTCCTCTTTCTCTCAAGTAGACTCTCCTTGTGGTGGCACAATGGCAGCTGCAGTCTTCTATTCCCTCCTTCAGGGCCAGCAGGTAAAGATCATCACCCTGGATAACTCAAAGGAAACTCAGAATTGTTTCTTTTTGGCTCTAATTGGCCTAGCTTGGGGCTTGTGCCCATCCTTGCTCAGTGGATTGAGAGGGGTGGGGTAGGTCTACGCAGTGTTCTGATACCCCAGGCTCGGTTTACATGCCATGGCTGTGGGGGGATGAGTCAGCTGCAGTGGAACTATAATGAAAGGGAAGAAGAGAGATATCAAAGGAATCAGTCCAAATGGAAAAGCAGAACAAATGAATGTTTGGTGACCAAAATCCTACTTTCCACAATATTCACCACTGATCATTATTCTAAGTTGTTCTAGTAAAGCATTCCTTTCATTAGATATAAACTGATTTTTGGAATTTCCATTCCCAGTCCTAAGTTTGCATTCCAGAATCACATAGAACAAGACTACTTCCTCTTCCCAATGGCAGTCCTTCAACTGTTTGTATACAGACATCAGATCCCCTTTGGTCTAGTCTCCTCCAGGTTAAATATATCAACATACCAGGAAATAGACTTTTTGGATTGAAAATAGATCAAGGCAGGCTATTAAGTAGACACTAGAATCTTATTGTGGAACTAAATATAACTTTTTGTTCTGTTCATCTTTGTTTCAAAGAAAATGACAAATTTGACAATGATTGGCACTGGCAAGGCTATTGGTGAAACAAACATTTTCAAGGACAATCAGTTGATTAGGTAATACTGATTAGATAATTTAGGCCAACCATCCAACTGAAGACACAAAAGACCTGAACAAAATATTTTAAAATATTCTTTCAACTACCAAAGGGCTAACAAAGCAATGAAAATTCACTAGGCCTAAAAGTAAAGAATATGCTAAACCAGAGAAGTAAGTCTAGAACTCAAAGTTTCTTTTGCCATAGAAGCATTTTCCAATCTGGAAGGGATATCTGCAAAACTGTGGTTTGGGCTTCCTGATGAAGCTAGAGGAAAAGTGTCAAGAGCTAGAATTCACCAAAGTTAGGGACTTCAATAAACCACTATCCAGTATAAGCTAGGACAAAAAGGGCTATACCCTCAGGATAAGGATGGACCTGTTGTCATATGGGCTTGCAACCTCGCACAAAGTGATCTAAGTAATCCATAAACCTTCAAGCATTGAACTTGAATTATGGTAGTCCTAGACTGGTGACACACAAAATGCCTGGCAGAAGCAAATTCAAAAGGTTCTTTCTGGAGAAGATCACACTATACTGGGACTCAAATTATTTATACCAATAATTTCCAAATGCAATAATCTCCATACAATCAAGATAGCCAGGCATACAAGAAATTAAGACAACATGAGTAAGAACCTACGGAGACAAAGGACAACAGAAACAAAGCTGAAAAGACCTCAAGTAGTGGAATATATATATGTAACTAAATCACTTTGCTGTACACCTGAAACTGACACAACGTTGTGAATCAACTCTACTTCAACAACAAAAGACTAAGCCAAAACACTCTTAAAAGAAAACATTGGGGTATATTTTCATTACCTTGGATTTGGAAATGGATTCTTAAATATGACACTAAGAAAACAAGCAACAGAAGAAAAAATTGACAAAATGAACTTTATCAAAATTAAAAACTTTTGTGCAAAGGACATTATCAAGAAAGTGAAAAGACAACCTACAGAATGGGAGATAATATTTTCAAATCATGTATCTGATAAGAAATGAATATCCAGAATATATTGAATATAAAGAACTCCTACAACTCAACAACAAAAAGACAAACCCAATTTTAAAATAGGAAAAGGACATAAATAGATATTTCTCCAAAGAAGATACACAAATGACCAGCAAGCATATGAAAATAGGTTCAACATCATTAGCCATTAGTGAAATACAAATCAAAACCAGCAGATACCACCTCACACCTACTAGAATGGCTAAGTTTTTTTTTTTGGTTTCTTTTTTTTTCATTTTTAAGGAAATTAAAAAGTGTTGGTGAGGATGTAGAACAAATGGAACGCTTGCACATTGGGGGTGGGAATATAAAATGGTGCACCCACTGAGCCAAACGGCATGGTAGTTCCTCTGAAACCTAAACACAGAATTACCATATGACCCAGCAATTTCATCTTAGGTATATACCCCAAAAATCTTACGCAGAGACTTTAACAGATACTTGTACACCAATGATCACTGCACTATTATAGCCAAACAGTGGAAACACCCCAAGTGTCTATCAACAGATGAACGGATAAACAAAACGTGGTGTATACATACAATGGAATGTTATTCATCCATAAAAAGGAATGAAGTTCTGATACATGCTACAACATGGATGAAACTTAAAAACATTACACTATATGAAAAAGCCATACAAAGAAGGACAAATATTATTCCACTTATATGAAATATCTAGAATAGGCAAATTCAGACAGAAAGTAGAATGGTGGTTGCCAGGGGCTGAGGGAAGGAGGAATGGGGAGTTATTGCTTAACTGTTACTGACTTTCTGTTTGGGATGATGAAGAAGTTTTGAAAATAGATAACGTACAATATTCTGTACAACATTGTGAATGTAATTAATACCACTGAATTGTACATTAAAAATGGATAAAATGGCAAATTTTATGTTATATATGTATTACCACAATTTTTTTTTTTTAAAGTAAGAATCCAGTCAGAAACCAGAACATTTTCTTATAGTCTTCATCATTTGGTGGGGGTAGAAAAGCCCCACAATGAACCAAGATAGATAAGATGGATTTAAAATTCAAATAGAAAATTACCCAGCATACTTTAACATAAACATTCAATGCATTGTCTACATTCCACATTTCTGGTGTTTTTACATCATGATTCAAGTTCAAAATGATGCCCTTGCCATGGTCCAAGATTCTCCATCATACTGGAAATCCAAAGGGGTGGCTGGTACCAAAGACACAAATGAGAGGCCGGAGAGGACAGCAAATGACAACTGTCAACAGATGTGCAGAAGCCACAAGAGTGCCAGCATCACCTTAGAGGAATTTAGGATGGAAAACAGGATTAAGCCAAAAACCGAAACTTAGAGGTGTTCATGAAAATTAGCTGTGAACCAGGAGCAATAGCTGAGAGTAAGAACCACAGATGAAGTGGGCAATGCCCTGGGGTCAACCACAGTTGACCACAAAAGAGCAAAATCAGAGCTGAGCACAGGGCCCAGAGACAAACAAAGATAAAGCAGGGTCAGAGTTCAGAAAAGGATGGCAAGGCAGAGGGGTCAGGAATCGGGATGGCTAATAGGAGCACTGTTTGATCGTGAGCTTCTGAGCCACCCGCAAAGCGTCTGTGCCCCCTGCTTCAGGACTCCACCAACTGAGGTTATAAAAAACCCAAGTAGTAGGACCCAATTCCAGACTCACCGAATCAGCATCTCCTGGGGGTTGGACCCAGGTATCTGCATTTTAACATGTTCCCAGATGACTCTTAGGCTCTCTAAAGTATGAGAACCACAAATCATTCACACAGCTTCTGAGATAGACTGGAAGCCCCCAGGTTCAACATGATGCCCAAGATCTATCCTCACTGGGGGCTATGCAGGTCCTGCCAGCAAGTTTTAGTAAACATAGACTCTGAACTTGCTGGGGCTGGAGAGGGAACTGTGACAACAGCGTCAACTATGTATGGAGCAACCACCCTGTGCCAGTGCTTTCCTGGCATTGCTACACTGAATGCTTACTTATGAGAAGGGTCCCATTATTATTCCCAATTTACAGGTGATGAAACTTAGACTAAGAGAACCCAAACGACTTGTCCTGGGCCACGCAGCCAGGCAACAGCAGCTTCAGGTTCTGGGCCAGTTTGACTCCAAGACCTGTGCTCTTTCCATATACCAACGTGTTACAGAATTTTTCAACCGTTGTTTTAAAGAGGTGGTGGATGAAGAGGAGATTGTAGCATTAGTTGATGGTGAGTCTTTGGTTAATTAATAACTTATTTCACCATGGCATGTCCAGGGCATTATGGGGAAGCAAGGCTCTGCTGTCTTCTCTAATTATCTTAATCCCCCAGTCAGAAGGTATTGTCAGGTTGTGTGTAATCTCGTTCGGTTTTTTTTTTTTTTTCTTTTCATCTCAGTGAAGAAGGATCTGAGATTAAGTTTGGGAAGAGATTGAAAACCAAAGCTCAGAGGAACAGAATAAAATGATGCAGAGGCATCCTGAATCAGGAGAAGACAAATGATAGGACTTTGTTGATGGAGCTGCTGAAGGAAGATAAGATGCTGAAGCCATCTCAGAGGGAAGAGCAAGGGGAAGGAAAGAGAGCAGAGCCCAGGGAAGAGAGATAACCGGGTGGAGAAGAGAGATAAAAGGAAGTAAGGGCAAGGCCAGGGAGGAGGACGGCAGGCTCTCCAGGCCACTTCCTTTCTCTTTCTGTTTTGTTTCTGTCTCTCAGATTATATCTTAAAAGGGAGGGAGGGGGCCATTTTGGAGCATATGTGAAATGTTCAATCCTGATCATTCAATCTCTATGCCTGAAAACATAGCCTCATTTGGTGGTAAATCTAAACTCTAATCTCTCCAAGAACGTGAGGCCCAGGCCCAAAGACCCTCTGGCTTCACGTCCTTTACACTCCCCCCTCTCCCATTTCCAGGTCTGTTGTATTCAGACAGACGTAGGCAGGGAGAACACCTGATTTTACTGAGGTTTTTAGGGGGAAACCTACAAATTCCTGCTGAATAGTCCTTTCCACCTCACACACTAGTATAATCATTGAGAGATCACCACAGTACTTTATGTGTCTGGAGGGGCCAGGGCACAGGGGCTAAGGCCCTGGGCTTTGGAGCTGCTCCAGAGTTTGAATCCAGCTCGACTGCAGACAAGCTACTTTTTGTATCTGAGCTTCCATTTCCTCATCTATCAAACAGGGATAAAACTGGCAACTCCCTCATAGAGACGTTGCTATGATTAAATAAAATAGCGCATTTAAAGTGCTTAGGGTAGTTCCTGGCACACAGAAGTGCTGAAATCATGTTAGTGTTGACTGCTGGCCCTGTGAGTAGGTCCAAGTGCAAAGCTAGGTGCACATGGCAGGCACCCCATGAAGAGGATATTGACCCCTGGATTGAGGACACTTGATTCTAGTTCTCATTCACGATAGAGGGAAACTGGAATGTCACTGGACCTCTCTGTGCTTCCCTTTTTCTCCTTTATAAAATGGAGACGTACCCTTCCTCTGACACAGACTGCTATGTGTTTGAAAATGCTTAGAAAAGTATGAAACAGCATAGAAATACAGAAGTGGTCATTTCCATTACTCTAACGCTGCACTTTTACCAAGCTGACCACTCTCTACTGAGCTTACAAAGTTTCACGGTAGCTAAGAATTTGCGCTGTAATTGGCCATCACCTCCTAGGGCAGAATGTTTCCACCCCCATCCTGCATTGACGCCAGACACTTGCATCAAAGGCACAGTTCCACAGCTTCCAGGAAGTGTGCATGCAGAATTCCAAACTTTCATTCTTTTTTCTCTCTTCATTCTTTTTGCCTCTCAGGTACATTAGAAATGATTCAAATTTCTGTACTATGCATTTAGCATAATAAAGACGGAAATGGCTTTGAAGACTGTAAGCTGTCTGGGAACAGGCAACAGGCAGGTCTGTCTGGTTCATCGTTATACCCCAGCACCCAACACGGCCCTTTAGCACATAGGAGACACCCAATATGCTTTTGTTAGATGAGTGAATGTGGTAGAAATCAAGACTGTTTGCCCAACAGCCATTCCTAGTTTCTTCCATGCTGACTGATCCTAAGTTTCAGCTGAACGGCAATGTGCACAGCCTCAGTTCCTCTTGCCTAAGGGTGGGCCTGTGACCCAGTGAAATATATGCGGAGGTCTTCTGGTAAACTCTCTGAAACATTTCCCTTTTTGACAAAAGATAAGTGTCATATTAGGGGAAAAGTCCCATTTCCCAACTACCTCTTCCTTCCTGCTTGGGATGCGTTTGTGTGAGGGCATAGTAGAGCTGCGGCAGCCATCTGCAACCATGAAGGAAGAGTCAAGGAAAGTCACTAATATCTCACTGCCACCTAAAGAATGTCACTAACCACCTGGCTCTACAAGGATTGAGTGATGAGCCACAGTAGCTGCCGACCTTCAACACACGCTGAAAGAAGTTCAGGGTGGAGATCAGGAATGAGGAACTCTGTGCTCTGAGGAAAAAGGCAGAACAGGCCTTCAGATAGTTCGATATTTTCAGAAGAAAACTTTTATGAACCTGGATTCTTGCATCTTCACATACTTAGAAAAGCACTGAAACCATTAACTATCTGTTCCTTGTGACTAGCAGCAACCTTCTACAGAGATGTGAATGTACTCCCTTGGTTGAACATAGTCCCTTCACCAAATTCACATATATACAGCGTCTCCCATTATATTTAGGTACCGGAGGGAAGAGAGTTGCCTTTTGACCAAGTTCCTTGTTCTGCAACAAAGGTTTCCACTTAACCCATCCTCCATGTGTCTCTTATCACCTTGGTGCCATCTCCTCATTATGCCTCTGATACCTCTGAAGAGATTAATAGTACTACCCTGTCCCTCACCCAGACATTCCTTCTCTGTTTATCTTTTCTGTTTTCTCATTATCACCTTCCACAAACCAAATATTATATCTTGGTTTTTAATTACTTCAATGGGCCTCATGTCCACAGTAATTGGGACATTGAGGTCATTATCTTGTCTCCTCAGATCTTCTTGAGCAATTTTATTGATCATTTCTTGGACTAGACTCACATAAACCTATAACTTAGGCCAAGAGTTAACCTGATTAATTAGCAACATTACTTTCTGGTGCAAAGTTGTCCTCCCTTTAAAATAGTGGTTTGCAAACATGGCCGTATATTAGAAGTACCTGAGGTGCTTTAAAATCTCCTGAAGCCAGGTCTCCCCCATGCCAATTAAACCAAGAATGCAGAGGAGAGTCCAGCTTCAGGACTTTTTTAAGCTCCCCACAAGATTCCAGTGTACAGCCAAGTTTGAAAATCAGTGGTTTAGACAAGTACTTCCCAATCTTTAATGTGCATGTGAATCACACAGAGGCCTTATTTAAATGCAGATTCCGAGGGTCTGGGGTGGGACTGATATTCTGCATTACTAACTAGCTCCCAGGTGATGACAATATTTGTCTGAGGCCCACAGTTTGCACAGCAAGAGTCTAGAATCTAGATTTTGCAGTCTATTCTAATGCTGGATCTGAAATTAAATTCCCCTTGGGTCCAATTGCAAAGTCACAGAAAAAAAATAATCCCTGCAATAAAGTCAAGAGTAGGGGCAGTGAATGAAAGAACTCAGAGGGTTGTTGTTTTTGATCTCTAATTTAGTTATGGACTTGGGTTGACAAACCATCCCAGTTTGTCGGGGACCGAGGGAGGTTCTTGCATGCAAGGATTCTGAGTGTTAAAACTGGGACAAGTTGGTCACCCTAGTTAATGGCAGCGTCCCTAAGAGAGCAACAGCCAAGCTTTGCACTTCAGCGTTCCGATTCCTATTTCTGAGAGCAGGAGTCCGCCTCAGGGTCAAGTGTGTGCTGGGAAAGATAGCTTACGGAAAAGAAATGCAGAGTTGCATGCCCAGCAAGAACTTAAAGAATGTGACTTCAAAGGGTAACTAATCAGGCAGGTGAAGCTAGAAAATTCCAAGAACAAGGTTATAACAGGGCCGTAGAGGTAAATCTAGGGTTACATGGTTTAGGTCTCTGCTCTAGCACTGGTTTCCTGTGTAGCCTGGTGGTAACTCATTCCCCCTCTCTGGGCCTCAGTTTCATCAGCTAAGAAATGAGAGTTGAATCCAAGGGTGTGTAGGGTCTTTCCTGCTCCCCCATCCCCCGACTGCTTATGCAACACGGATAAAGCTACAACTGCAGAAGTACACCTTTTCAGCGCAATTAGAAAGTGAACCCACCTTCTGTTTCGCGAGCAGCCATCTCCAGGTGTCCCCCGGCTCCTCCACAGCAGCGTGAGCATTCATCATATTCGGGAACACTTCCCTTTGCTGTCCTTTAGTGCTCAGAGAGCCCAGAACTCACGGTGCTTTTTTTCTTTATTTTTCTTAAGACTGTAACATGTTGACAAATCTAAATGAAACTCTATTTCAGATCCAGCCTTTTGGTTACAAGTGGTTTCCTCCCTCCAAGCAGGGAGACCACTTAACTTTTCGTTTTTCTTTAGAGACAAAGAGCCTCGCCAGCCACCCACTGCCGGATTCCTGTTAACCTTTCATTAAGCGCTGACAGCTGACTTCAGCTCTTCATGACTTAGTTCAACACATTCCCACTTCAGTGGGTCCACCTGGCTTCATTAAGTTTCCTGCCAGCTTCTCTACTAGCAGCTTCCTCCACAAATGCAAATAAGATCCTGCGTAACTAATATGGGGGGCAAGGGAAGATTGAGCTATAAAGGGGTTGGCATTGGAGAACCATCCCAACACTCAGGTTGACGTGGATCTGAGTAAACTAAAACCATTTCGGACCCACACGGGTCAGCGTCTCAGTTTCAAATGCCTGAAATGTTAAACGAGGCCCATCCCTGTGAAGTATGGGGTAGTGGTGAAGAGTGTGGAGTCCTTCAGGCCTGGTTTCCAGACGCGGCTCCGTCACAGAGGGTAGGACTATGTGACCTTGAGCAAATTTCTTCACCTCTCTCTGCTTCTGTTTTCTCGGGAGTAATATACTGTTTCATGGGGCAGCTGTGAGGATTCAGTGAGAAACTGCCTTGACGCACTTGGTAGAGGAGCAGCCAGAACGTAGCAAACGCTCCTTAAGGATGGGATGTTATCCATTTCTTTTAGTCTAGAAAGGCCAAGGTCGAGGTTGCAGAATTAGGTTGCTTTAAATCCTCAAGGTTTGACTGTGGTCCCACCATGTAAACATCACCTGTAAGAGCCCTGTCTCCATCAAAGTCCTTCCTTGTGGAAATAAAAACACGACTCTGATTCCCTTCTACTGCATTTCCCTGGTGGGTTTTGTCTCATTTAGATTTTTAGGCTCCTTAAAGGGAAGCGATTCTCTCTTCTGGGCCCCCTACGCAATAGATACTAGGGAGTTGTTTGTAGACAGCTACCAATTCATCCTGACTGCACGGAGAGGGAAAGAGGAACAAGTGCCCCAGCAAACTCCTCGGATCAAGGAGTCTCAGTATAAGAATTATATATTTAGGGGGCTTCCCTGGTGGCGCAGCGGTTGGGAGTCCGCCTGCCAATGCAGGGAACACGGGTTCGAGCCCTGGTCCGGGGGGATCCCACATGCCGCGGAGCAGCTGAGCCCATGTGCCACAGCTACTGGGCCTGCGCTTTGGAGCCCGTGAGCCACAGCTGCTGGGGCTCATGTGCCTGGAGACCGTGCTCTGCAGTGGGCGAGGCCACTGCAGTGAGAGGCCCGCACACTGCGATGGGGAGTGGGCCCCACTCGCTGCAACTAGAGAGGGCCTGCATGCAGGAATGAAGACCCAACACAGCCAAAAATAAATAAATAAATAAATTTTTAAAAAAAGAATTATATATTTATTAACTCATCATTCTGTGGCTTCCACTCCCCACCCCCTAAACCTGTGAGTCTCAAACTAGCTGCCTTGTTCTAGTTCCTGGCCATGTTCTGCTTGCCTAGGACATTATTTTAATACTACGTGTGAGTATTAGTAGTGCCTGTAAGTGGACACACAAGCTTCCATTTCAGTAGAGGCCACGTCACTTCCCCCTGCCTCACTCCTCCGCATCAGCTGTCTGTCCTCTGAATTCGCCACCCTAGCCTTGGGCAGAGCCTAAGGGTGCTTATTCTATGCCCCCTTGGGTGGAAATCAGGAGATAGGAATCTCACATCTGCATTGGGAAGATTCCTCTGTCACAGCATGGAGAACAAATTGGAGACGGAAAGGAGTGAAGTTGGTGAGGAAGGTTAGAAGCTACCCTAAGAGTCCAGGCGGAAAGTAATGCTAGCTTAACAGAGGGCTGACAAGGAGTCCACCCAGACCTTGGGCACTGGCTGCTGGAAACTCCCACTCCTCCCTCCACCACCCCCCAACCCCCGCATGGCCACACCCACCACCACAGAGCCCTGGTCACAGGAGAGTATTTTCTTAAAATCTCCATCCTCCTCTTAGGGATTATTATGCTTCCATATTTCTCAAACTCTAAGGTGCATCAAAATCACCTGGAAGACTTGTTCAACTACAGATCACGGGGCTGCACTGGGGAGTTTCTGAGTCAGTAGGTGTGGTGTGGGGATGAGAATGTGTACGACTAACAAGGTCCAGGTGATGTTCAGGCTGCTGGTCTGAAGTGCCCCGTTGCTGTTTGCAGCAACAGCAGCGGTTCTCAACCCTGGCTGCACATTAGAACCACTTGGAGCATTAGAAAAAAAAAAAAAAAAAAAAAAATCAGATGTCCAGGCCACACCCCAGACCAATTACAAAAGAATCTCCTAAAGGGTAGGACTCAGGAATTGACATTTAAAAACAATTCCCCAGATAATTGCAGCGTTCAGCTAAGGTTGAGAGCTACTAGGCTAGAGGGTCCTGGAGGCCATTACCAGTTGTAAAATACTACAACTACTCATTTAAATGTTTCTGAATCTGACCAAGGAGTTGCAGAAATATAGTTGGGAAAAGACTGAAGATGGCCCCTTGCAAAACACAAAGATACTCATTGAGCTGAGATGTTCTGTTTAGGGGGCATGGGATTTGCTGTCGGCTTTTCTAGGCAGACCCGAGTTGGTCATGGCCCAGGTGGTGGTCGTTTGGGAAAGTGGGTAGGCAGCATGAGCTAAGTTAGGACGGGGAGTCTCAATGACCCATGAAATGTTAAAACCTGTTTTCACAAGGTCACCTAGTCCCACTCCATTTTCCAGATGGGGACACTGAAGCCCTGCACCTGACTCTATTGCCCCACACCCACCCACCCCCAGTTTCTAAATTTAAATGTAACAGGCTGGTCAAGCCATTTCCAGTATTTTCAGTTAACACAGAGGAGAAAGTCAAGCCAAAGAAAGAAGCAACCCGTGTGCTGCTAATTATTTCCTTCACTTAGGCCAAATCTGCCACTCCCCTTGGCACCAAAAGAGTGAGGCAGAAGGCATGCTGCCCTGGGCAGGTAGTTCTGCAAGTGCTCAGGTAAGAGGGAGATGTTTTTATTAACTGCTGGACCCGTGTGAACTAACAGTTCCAGGAATCTAGAGGCTGTAGCAGTCAAGTCATAAGACTGCTTTTTTCCCCTCTCTTAAAAGTAATGTCAAGAGAGTCGAAATATAAAGTATGGTTACCTGGAAAGACCGTGCACTTACTTCATTAAGGCGGTTACTGCCCCAAACATACTACCAGGAAGTATTTCAGACTACTTTCTTTCAGCTCTGGATGACTTTCCACATTTCTGCCCAACCAGAGGCCTCTCACTCAGGTGCACATTCTTTCCATTCAGTCAACAACTGCTTGTTTTAACCTCTCTCCCATGGTTCCTCATGCTACTAGCTCTCAAAGTGTTTAAATAAACCTGTTCTTATTGAGGAGCCAATTCCCATGAACTTTATTTAGAGAAACTGATCTGGACCGACTCACTGTCACATCCGTGTGCCGGCCCTGCTTGGACATCCATGTCATTCACCACAATTTATTCTGATGAACTCTTGGCTGTTTTCAGCATTAAATTCCCCAAGCAAGAATTAAGATGTGACACTATGGTCACCTCTAAAGATACTCAGGTGAGAACAGAAAATAATAGAAAACCTAGACGTTTTAGAGGTGAGTCAAAACGATGGTGTGATTCCATGTCGTTTCCTGCATTATTGATGACAATCAATACATAATATATCATCAATATGTTATTGATGACCATCAATATGTTATTGATGACCATCAATAACGCAGGGATGCCCATACCATACCCAGAGCGGGGCACTGAATTCTTAAAGCTGGGCATAAAAGGAGAGATACAAATGCATGCAAGGCAAAGGCAACTAGGGTAGGGAAGGGACCAGAAATCAGGTCCCAGAAACAAGGCAATTTAGAGAAACATGAGGCTCTCCTTTCGGTATCTGGAGCACTGCTACCAGGTAGAAGAGAGTTTAGACCTGTTCTGTGTAAGCACAAGGAGTTCAGCTAGGACCAGCAGGCAGATGCTATCTGGACACAGACTTTGTTCTAAATATTTCTAAGTCTCAGAAGTGCCCTGAGATTGAATGGACTTCCTTGGGTGTGATAGTGAGCTCACCATCACTGAAGGTGTTCAATTATACTGTGGAAGATCACTTAGCAGTAATGCTACAGAGATTAAACCATGAGAAGGTGTGGTCTCTAAGGTAACCTTCACTTGTGAAACTAAGGCAAGACTGGATCAGAGACACCAAGGCAACAGATGGTTTTTTTTAAAAAACAACAACAACAACAAAACATTCTAAGACTTATTTTGATAATTCACACATCATATTCTCATCCTCAATCCTAAGAGAAAGGGGCACTTTAGAGTGTGAAAAGACCGTCTTCATCTTCTCTTCCGTCGAGGACATTTTTACCTTCTCCAACACTGTCTAGCCTGTAAAGAGAGAAGAGAGGCTGATGTGATGAGAAACACCAAGACCAGGAATGAATGGATGCTGCTAGATTATAAAACAACTAATCAAGGGCTGTTACAGTTTAAAGGGCTCAGGGTCCATCCAGTCCAAGCCTCACATTTCACAGATGGGAAAACTGAGGCCACAGGGGATAAAGGGCTTTTGCCAATCTATTATAATAAGGGGATTTAAAGTTTCTGTATTAGCAAAGTATAAAATTATGATCTAAATGTGTTTATTTACCAAGAGGATCTCCAAGTACGACTTTGAAAAGTTACCTTGCTAACCTTCAGTTTCCCTACTTGTTAATATAGATATTGTGGTATTGATGCAATTATTAAGTGAAAGCAAGGTCTTCATCACAGTTTACACCAAATCTTTTCATTTCTTTACCAAAAAGCTATATAACAGGACAGATATCCAAAATCCCTTTCCAGAGACTCTTCAAATTATTTAAAAAACAAAACAAAAAACTGCTCCCCTGGTCTAATTTGCAAGAGGAATTAAATCCCAGGAATGATACTATACATGTTTTTTCATTTTCCATACTGCCAACTCTCCTCTCAGTGAACTCAGTTTAACAATGACCTTTTAAAGTGAGTCACCCAGAGTGGAACAAATAATGGGTAGAATGACATATCACCTTCTTTCTTTTGCATGTCATACTTCTGTTAATGCAACCTGCCACTGTATTTGCATTTTGGATAAATATCACAGTGTTAACCAAGACAGAGGTTAACGTGAGCTGAATCGCCACATCTTTTCTACCTCTAATGCCACATTTCTCCAACCATGTATTTAATCAGAATACAAACAGAAGTCATTAAACCACTGAGTAGTATCTAATCATTTGTAACAGCTTGTACAATCATTACAACAGTCAGTCATGCAAGATGAATTACCTGGTGTGTTTCTGGACACAATTGGTTTCCATGACTTTCCCTGAAAAGACAAGGCCAGGTTAGAAGCAGAGTAGCTGTGCTTTTGTGAAATGCTGTGGAAAGGACGGAGCAATATTATGAAGAGGAGAGGTGGTCCAAAGGTGGGAACTTAGGAACTGGATTTGGTAGAGAAAGCCACTCCTTTCCCCAGATCACATGATTGCTTCTTTAGGCCCCTAGTTACTGCTTGTCAGTCACAGAGTTGTTCCAACATCGTGGGCAATGGTGTTAAGCTGCTTTATTCTTTTTTTTTTTGGCCAGGCTGTGAAGCTTGAGGAATCTTAGTTCCCCGACCAGGGATTGAACCCAGGCCCCGGCAGTGAAAGTCCTAACCACTGGAGTGCCAGGGAATTCCCTAAGCTGCTTTATTCTTGAGTTATTTGAATTCAAGTAACTCACTTGGGTTTTAAAACACTTCCTTAGGACACGTACCCATAATTTCCCAAACTGTAACATGCCTTTGTATGAAGGTTAACGGCAAACTTCCACTAAGCTCCAAATTTCCTTTTGCAGTGTTCACTAGGGATAGATGTGGAGACACACGACTTTCACTGTTGCTCAAACAGGCTGAGATGGTTACTACTAGTCAGAGCTCCTCACTTACTACCAGTTTCTGTTAATGACTACAGAACAATTTTTTCCCCATTTTTACAGGACCAGGTGCTACGTGCCTGTACCTGGCATGAAAACTATAAACCCCGGTTCATGATTTCTTTTTGCAATGTTTTAAAACTTTTTTTTTTTTTTTTGAAGGCAGGGGAGGGCAGATACAAGGTCATGGACCAGCTCAAGAATCTAATGACAGCTATGGACCCTGTCCTCTGAAAAATGCAGATATGAATGTACAAGTGCTTTTGCACACGATTTTAAGGGATTCACTGGTCCCCTGAGGTCCATCTGTGGACCCTAGGTTAAGAAGTTTTACTTTAAGGGAACAAATAAGAAGACCGGGGTGATTCACGGCTCTCTTCCTGGGGCATTCCTAGCCAGAGGAAGAGGCTGGGTCAGGCTTTCCTCCACCCCAAGACAGTGATAAGAATAGTACTTCCCACTTAAGGCAGTCAGGAGCATGCAACGAGTTAGATATGTCAAGAATATAGCATCATGGGACTTCCCTGGTGGCGCAGTGGTTAAGAATCTGCCTGCCAATGCAGGGGACACGGGTTGGATCCCTGGTCCGGAAAGATCCCACATGCCGTGGAGCAACTAAGCCCGTGCACCACAACTACTGAGCGTGCGCTCTAGAGCCCGTGAGCCACAACTACTGAGCCCGTGAGCCACAACTACTGAAGCCCATGCACCTAGAGCCCGTGCTTCGCAGCAAGAGAATCTACCACAATGAGAAGCCTGTGCACCGCAACAGAGAGTAGCCCCCACTTGCCGCAAATAGGGAATGCCCCCGCACAGCAGTGAAGACCCAACGCAGCCTAAATAAATAAATAAATAGATAGATAAAATAAATTTTAAAAAAAGAATATAGCATCAGGACTGGCACAGAATAAGTGTCCCATAAATAAAGGTGCTCTTCTTTTACTTTTCTTTCCCAAAATATAAACTCTGTCAGGGGGATGACACTCAAAGCCTTTAGCATCTTGGGGAGGATGAGTTTACCTCTAACCTCCTTGACGGGGATGATGAGGGCAATGACAGAAGTGGGACTCTAAGGAATGGGGAAAACGGGCAGGAAGCAGAATCCATCCACTCCCAGATCCCCCCTGGAGTTTCCAAAGCTCTGAAGGGCTTCATCCCACCTGGTCCTGCCTTCCTTACCTCGAAGGAAAAATGCCAGAAGCAATGCCAACAGCACAAATCCCAGGGAGGGAGCAATGATCTTGAGCAGGTTGTAGTTGTTGGTCATTTTTATCTGGTGAGACACAGGGAAGGCGACCGGGTCACTCATTTCCGAACAGCATCCTCCCGTGAGTTTCCCATCACTAGCGCACCATCCAGTGACCGGCAGCTTCACTGCAGCTCACCACCTTTTGCCCAATGTGTCTCAAGATCAAAACAAAGCCAGCCTTACGAATTAGACTTAAAAAAAAAAAAAAAAAAAAAAGTGGAAAATCTGAAACATTTTACCCAGACCCTTCCCTCAAATTTTCCTAAGTCTTAAACACCAGGCAGTTGGGCTGTGGGGTGTGAAGATTAAAAAAAAATAACTGTCCTGTAAGCTGTGGCCTCCACTGTCAAATCTCTTTACTGGCCATCACCTAAATCCTTTCAGCTCTACCTACACCTGTGTGTTAGTTCTTTTCCTGGCTGACTTAGACTTCTAGAGGCAATAAGATGAAAGAGAAAGTGGAACTCAATTTCAAATTTTCTGCAGTGGTGGTTCTCAAAGTGTAGCCAGGGGACCCCCCATGAGATCAAAATGATTTTCAGGACACATTATTTGCCATTTTTACTGTCATTCTTTCATGAGACGTACAGTGAAGTTTCCCAGAGGTTACGGTTATGTGACATGTGATGTGAAGGTGTTAGTGCTCTGATAACATAATATGCAAGATACGAGGACCTCTATCTCCTATTGAGCCAGACATTAATGAGACTTGCAAAAATGTAAACCAATGCCACTTTTCTTACTTATATTTTTTCATTCAGGAAAATGTAGTTATTTTTCATAAAATATTATTTATGTTAACATCTAATGGGTTTGTTATACTTTTTTAAATGAATTCATATTGTTTTTAACTTCTCAGTTTTAATTTTTACGAATATAAAGGGGTCCTGACACCAAATAGTCTGAGAATCACCGCTCTACAGGCAGCATCTAGCTCCCTGGGGGCTACACCATCTCCCATTGGCCAGGCCAGGCTCCATCCCCTCAGCTTCCTATCCCTTCTCTTACAAGGCAGCAGAGGCAGGGCAATAATCTCTCTCTGAGGAGAGAGAAGGGGAAGAAGGAAGAATGAATGAGAGCTTCACTTTTCCCTTATATGTTGTCTATACTACCTGACGGTTTTATGTGAAGCAGCTTGAATCTCTTTCATAATAATACAAATGAATGAAGGATAAGCTCAGAAAATGAGAGGAATGCCGGTGACAGGTGTTGATTCTGTAGAATGTCACTAATTCTGGGGCAGCAGAGGGACCACATAATAATTTCAATGTTTTTATTTATCCTTCTTTTTTCTTTTCAAAGCGTCTGCACATATAGAAGTAACTATATCAACATTATTTCTGCCAAGAGTACAAGTCTACAAATTCCTTCACTGTTTCATCACAGTTGCAATGTATTTTGCCCTTAGATAGATCTGCTTCCCCAGTCCATTTCCACAAACCTTTACTGTGGATTTTAAAACTGTAGGTCATATACTTCAAAATACTTCACAAAAATTTTTACCTGTTCTGATTCAAATCCATTTGGCACAGGAAATGGCATCTCAGATGCTGGGAAGGAGAAAGAGAAGATAATGTTTATATTTCCTGTGGGAGAATAAAATGCCACATCCTGAAATAGACACTTCAGTTGATGTGTTTAATCCTTTAATCCCAACTTTCCTTTTTTTGCATAATTTATTTATGCACACTTGTTTTGGTATGTTTTTATCTAAAGCTCATCTGCTGTCCAGTATTATCCCACAGGAGCATCTCCATTTTACAGATGGGTAGAGTGAGGCATTAGGCCAGCAGGCAATTGAATCTAAATTTTCTTTAAGCCCCAGTAATGCATTCAGAACTTTTCTCCAGCAAGAAAACCTGTCAGTCTATCAGTTAACAAATATTTATTAAGCATTTATTATAGGCCATGCACTATTCTAGCTGTACCATCGACCTTCTCGATGGAGTTTACAACTTAGTACAGAAAACCAAATTTAAACAAATAATGTAAATGGTTGAAAAAAAGCAATTGTGCAAAATTCTGGGAAGAAATAGTATAAGGTGTCAGAGGTACATCATAAGGATGGCTGACCGGTTCTAGAGGGTCACATCCTTGAGAATGTGAAATTTAAGCTGAGACATGGAGTCATGGATTTATAACTGATAGCTGAGTTCAACAAGGGAACCATACTGAGAATCTACCAAGTACTAAGCACGGTTCTGGGCACCAAGAATGCAGAGATGAATATGGCATGGTCCCACCCTCATGAAATTTACAGTACACTAGAGGAAGGAGACCAGAAGCTTATTTCAACCTAACAGGCCAAAGGTAAGGATGCAGGATGGACAGGCTGCTGGGGAGGGTGGGCAGAGGGAGAGGCACTTAGCCCCATGGTAGTTCAGTGAGTGCTATCAGAATTAAGCTCCATGAAGACACCGTCCCTCCGTGCCCGCCCAACAGTGGGACTCCAACACTGCCTGGCACATACTTGGTGCTCAATAAATGTTTGTTGAACGAGTTAACACCTGAACTGAGTTTAGGTTGTGGAACAATGAACAAAGCAAGATGGTAAAGGCATTTTAGGTAGAAGAACATCAGCAAAGCTATGGAAACATGAAACAGGATGGTTCCCATTCAACTGGCAAGCGTCTGTGAAGGTGTAAAATGAGAAGTGGGGGGTGGCAGGGGATGGCATGGAGATGGGCAGGAACCAATCACGGAAGGCCTTTTGTTTCATGCTGCTAAGTCTCCCTTTAGTTCTGTAAGCAGTGGGAAACCACAGAAACGTTTCAAGCAGGTTATGATCCAGTTAGGAGGATAAGAGAACAGCCAAGAAGAGATTACTATCTATCTGATTCCAGGTCTGAAATTCAGAGCTGGAAGTGAAGGGAGAGAGACAGACTCCAGAAATGCTTCGGAGGAAGATCAAGAGGATACGGACATTGAAGGTGGGGTGAGAAAGAGCTGAGTCTTAGATAACTCGAAGTTTCCTCCTTGCAAAAGTGGGCCATTGCCTGAACTGTCCCCTAGGACTGGGAAGAGCAGACGTAGCAAGGCAGGGGACAGAAAGGCAAGGAGCTCAGATTTAGAGTCGCTGAGCGTAAGGTACCAGAGGCACACTGCAAACCCTATTTGCGTAACAAGCAGTTGACTGATTTGAATCTGAATCAAACTCAGGAAAAGGTTGGAGCTGGAGATACTGATTTGGGAGTCATCAGGATCCAGGCAGCAGATAAAAACCTCAGAGTGTGTAAGAAACCCAAGGGCTACATGTCCAGAGAAAGAGGGGAGCAGGAATCCTGAGAAACCCTAGCACTTAAAAGGTAGGCAGAGGAGGTGGAGGAGAAGGAAGAAGAAACAGGGCAGGGAGCAGCGAGTGAGAGCAGTGTCCCGGGGCCAGGGCAGGGGAGAATGTCCAGGAGGGATGCCACGTCATATGTGCAATAAAACCTTCCCACAGAAGCAGAACACAAAGCCACACACAGAGGAGGCCCAAATGTAACAAATAGCTAGGGTAATAATTATTGAAATTGATCGCTGTTTCCCCCAAGCTTCTCTGCACTCAAGGCAAAAGGAGAAACGTGACAGGTTTTGTAAGGCTCATAATTTGGTGTAAGAGAGCTTACTTGTTCTACAGGGAAAGTGACTTGTTGAATGCCTAGGAGCATAAAACTCAGAGGGGGAAATTCAGCATGTTTTCATATCCTACAACTTAGTTAATGTTGTTTTTCTCTCAGCTATTATCCCCTGGAGCTGGAAACTGCAGGAAAGTATTCAAAATTCCTACCCTGTTCTGTCAAAATCCTGCTGTATCACAATCATTTGTGATGGGTAAGCCTGAAATTGAAACCATCAAAGAGAAAAGCCAGCCTGGGTCATTTCTGTCAGAGCTAATCTGTATTTTAAATGGGAGTCGTCTAAAGGGAGACACATTTTGCAAACACAAACCCTGCTGAGTGATACCAGACAGCACTTTTTCTTCTCCTTCTCCTCCTCCTTCTTCTGAAAATGCCAGAAGCCCAAATGGAAGTACTCATAGGGCTGCAGTGTTATACACCAAAGAGCAACAAGAAATACACATTGGTGGTTGGTTTTTCTTCCTTGTGAAAAGTAGCAATGCCTGCGGCCGGGGGATAGGAGTTAGACAAGTCCAGGCTATTGGTTTTCGTGTCCTCTGTGTTCTGCTGGCCATTACATTCTCAAGGCCCTGAACGCTGCCACGAGCACATTCAGGCAAAGGCAGAGCCTCCCAGAACTTGCAAGAATCATGTCCAAGTAGAACCTCAGATTGCAACCTTATTTAGAAATAGGGTCTTTACAGACGTAATTAGTTAAGGATCTTAAGATGAAATCATCCTAGATTTAGGATAGGCCCTAAATCCAATGGCTGGTACCTTTACAGGAACAGAAGAGGACACACAGAGCCACACACAGAGAAGGTCATGTGAACACGGAGGCAGAGATGGGAGTGATGCTGCCATAAATCAAGGAATCCCTGCGGCACCAGAAGCTGGAAGAGGCAAGGAAGTATTCTCCTCTAGAGCCTTCAGAGAGAGTAAGGCTCTGCTGACACCTGGATTTCAGACTGCTAGCCTCCAGAACTGTGAGAGAATAACTTTCTCTTGTTTAAGCCACCTTGTTTGTGATAATTGTTACCGCAGCCCTGGGAAACAGATACAGGTATTAAAGGAAATTGACATATGAAGAATGAGAGTGGCCTTCCATGGGGGAAACCAGCCTAAGAAAGAATAAGGAAATGGGTTCTGAGCACACATAAGATGACTAAACGGAATCGAAAGGCCTGGCATTAAGCTCAAAAGAGCGTTAATCTAATATATTATTACTAGCATTCCACTGAACATTTAATCCTCAGGAACAACCCTATGGGGCAGACGTTAGCCTATATTGCCAGTGAAAAAACTAAGGTTCGGAGGGTTGAGCAATGTGATGAAGGTCAAATAGGTCGTAGGTGGTGGAGCTAGGATTTGAACCTGTCTGACTGACATCAACACCTATGCTCTTAACAACCTTATTATACTGGAGTTCGAGCATAATTGTACCACGTAAATAGCATGTCCCACTGAGGCAAGAAGGAATGCTCAGTATAATGATTTGCATTGAATCTAGAAAAGTGATGGTCCAGAGCCGTGGTCTCCAGAGAGGGCTCAGCGCTCACCTTGACTGTGCAAGGCCATCCACTGGGAGTGGGGAAAATGAGAGCTTCTGTTTACATTTAATTAAATTGAATCCTTGCAACATTTATTCTGGAGGGATATATTCCAACATGTATATGTTAGTATGGAGGTGTATTTGAACAAATTATCAATAAGTGTTTTACCACTAATAATACATTTTTAGCCTGGTCAAGAGAGGAAGAATGAGTCACTTGGAGACTATGGTAGACAAAGTAATGAAACCCAAAGGTGTCCATGTCTAATCTTTAGAATTTGTGATATGTATATGTATGGCAAAAGAGACTTTGCAATGCGATCAAGTGAAGGCTCTTGAGATGGGAAGATTATACTGCATTATCCAGTGGGCCCAATGCAATCACAAGGATCCTTGTAAGAGGGAGGCCAAAATGTCAAAGCTGGGTAGGTGAGGATGGAAGAAGAGGTCAGAGAGAAAGAGAGATTTGAAGAGCCTATGTTGCTGACTTAAAGATGGAGGTAATGGGCTGAAAGACAAAGAAAGCAAGTGACACCCAAAAGCTGGAAAAGGCAAGGAAGTTGATTCCCCCCCAAGACAATTCAGAAGGAATACAGCCCCACCAACCCCTTGATTCTAGGACTTCTGACCTCCAGAACTGTAAGATTAATCTGTGCTATTTTAAGCCACTACAGTTCAGGTAATTTGTAATAACAGCAACAGAAAACTAACACAGAGACACTGGCCTCCAAGATCTTCCAAGACAAAAGTGGCTCTGGGGATGGGCACATGGGATGAAAGGAAGATTGCCTTTTTATTTAAAAGTTTTTTGTACGCTTTGTAGTTTTGTCATGTAGGTGTAGTATCTATCTTTAAAAAAATTAGTTAAATTGCAAGAACAACAACAAAAGAATCTTAAGATTCTTTTCCCATGCTTTTCCCAGGTCCATGTACTCACCAATGCTTCTGATGAATATCAGATTTTCCTACAAGCTGAGAATGTATTTACATTAAAAAGAAAACCAAAAACCAAAATAGGGACCCCTCGGCAGCTAGAGTTCTCACTGTAAATTAGTAAATTGGCTTGCTGGTTTAATTTTAGGCTCTTGAGTTCTGGGTATACATGGGTACTCTGAAAAATGGAATTTCTGTAAAAAATTAACCCCAGACCTCAGAGCACAGTGAGGCTGCCAGTCTGCCTCCCTCATGCTTTACCACCACTAAGTATTTCCCCCAGACTTCCTGGCTCTGTGACCTTGGGCAAGACATTCCCTCTCTCTGAGCTACAGTTCATTCATCTGAAAATGCTGCCATTTTACCAACTGATCTCCTATGTCTTTTTTAACCTTTATATCTCTGGATAACTTTTTACAAAGTATTTGAATGACCTGAGAAAATTATCATTACACAGTAATTTTTTTAAGGATATAAAGCTATACTTAGTGTAGGGAATGAACATGTAAATACTTCAAAATATATATACAAACACATGCATACCTCTTGTTCCCCAAAGAAAACTAAAAAGAAATCCAGGCTAAATACACCTGACTTTGAGTGGAAATATTGTAGGCAATTCAATTTTTTTAATTAATACTTTTGTATGATTTCTAATTTTCTCAAATGTGAAAACTTTAAAATATTCCGTGTATCATGTGTTAATTACTGGAAACTCTGCAGGATGACTTAGTCAAGGGCAAACTGTTAGGGGTGTGTCATTTCTCTGAAGCAAGGCCACAGTGACATTCTAAGTGAAACTTTGAAGATAGCTGTTAGAAACTCATTCACCTGCAGCCAAAGAAGGGTTTTGTGGTGCTATTAGAAAAAGACACCTCCTAAGATCTAAGAGTACTGAGGTATGAAGATGTAACAGGATATATATATTAGTCATTTTTAAAGCTCAAAAACGGTTTGTTTTTTTAAATAATGAGTGCATATAAAAACTGGTGAAATCCAAGTAGAATTTGTAGTCTAGTTAATTGTATTGTACTGATGTAAATTTCTTCATTTTGATAATGTACCGTAATAGTGTAAGATGTTGCCACTGAGGGAAGCTGGAGGAATGTGTAGCTCTCTCTGTACTATTTTTGCAAGTTTGTGGAAGTCTACAATTATTTCAAAATAGAAAGTTTTTAAAAATTAGTTTAAATATCAGCCATTTCATATAGTTCAATCTAATCTATGCATGACACGTAGTAGCTTTGCAGTAAAGACTTGTTGAACAAAAATGTTGAATGAACTTTAAAGCAAGTTTTAAAAGACTACAGAGAGAATGATTTTGTAAACAATTTGAACATTTTTATGAAAAATAATAATAGATGTGACTATGCTATTAAGAACAAAAAATGACCTGACAGGATATAGCCCAAACTGTTACAGTATTATCTCTTCATCTCAATCATTTGGGGCGGGGGCTGGGTGGAATGTTTGGAATACAAGGAACTTCAACTTTGTAGTGTTTTAACTTTTTATTTTACAAGAGCATGTATTTATTTCGTAACATGAAAAATAAAGTTTAAATGTTAACAGTACGGCATGAAAACACCATCTTTCCCTTCAGAGGACTTCTCATCTAGTAGGGTAGGGGGCAATGTTCAGTGTACACTCAGGAAAACAAACCTATCCAAGTAAATTCACATCTGCCCTTTCTAAAGAACACATCCGGTATCTGGATGGTATAGATCAAGGGCTGCAAATGACAGCCTAGGGGCCAAACCCAGCCTTGGCCTGTTTTTGCACAGCCTCAGAGTCAAGAATCCTTTTTAGATTTTTAAATGGTTGGGAAAAAATCAAAAGAAGCAGAAGAACTCATAACACATGAAAACTGCAGGTACTTTATATTTCATTGTCCATCAGTACAGTGTTATTGAAGCCTAGAGACACCATTTGCACGTGTGTTATCTCTGGCTGCTCCTGCAGTGTTAGGACAGGGTTGAGTAGCTATGACAGAGACAGCACGGCTTGTAAGGCCTGAAGATGTATTATCTGGCCCTTCACAGAAAACGTTTGCTGACTACTGGTAAGTGAGTCCACATGCAGAAACAATGCCCATGGAGTCAGGGAATTAAATGTGTTCTATCTGAGTACAATTTTGAAAACCTTCAGACCTTCACACCCTAGGGTGATGAGAGACTTCCCTTCAAGGTGATTTTATACCTGAGGGAGTAGACTGGACCCCACTCTCTTACTCAGATAAAACCATGTGCTTTGTGCAATTCTGGAATGGCACTGAATTTTTAGGGTAGAAAATCTTTTAAGAATCTGTTTTGAATATTGCCCGTTTCCAGCCCATTAACAGAAATGTGCTTCAAAACTCCTAGAACCTCCCTCTCAGAATCAGTTTACTGAGCACTATCACAGGCCTGGCACAGTGATGAGCACTTCATGCAAATTATTTCACTTTAATGCTTACAAAACCCATTTTACAGATGTATAAACTGAGGCTGAAAGTTTAAATCACTCATCCAAGGTAACACGGACAATAAAAGGAAGTTTGAACTCAACTCAACTCGGAATGACTCAACAAATCATGATGGTAACCTCTCTGAGAGAAAAGAAAAAGAGCATATTAAAATCCTATTTGAAAACGTGAACTCTCTAACCAGTGGGTTTCATGCCAGAAATCACCTGGAAATAAGAGCACTATCTTCTCAGTGGGTACATTTTAAAACTCATATTACATACGTTGACTCATCACTGAATTCATAGACACTGGGACTCATCGGTCTCTTCTTTTAAAACAAATTTAGTTTTGAAATAAGTCAATTCAATGATACAATCTTAACACAACCTAGAATTTTAAAAAGTCAGAACTTCAAGCCTTCAGAGAAGTTTCTTTCCTTTCCTAAGTAGCAGCTGGCTTATGCTGTCCCCTTGTGGATTACTTGTGGTATGGTCTTAAAAATCCAAAGAACAGCAAAAGGATCCAAAAGTCTGAATGTTTTAGATTTGAAAGGAATTCAAAATTATCTCCTCTGATTCCCTTTTTTTAATCAAGAGAAAAATTAAAATCTAGAGAGAGTTTCATTTGCTCAAGGTTTCACAGTAATAAGTAACAAAGGAAGTGACCAGAACCCATACTTCCTGACCTCACCTGGCAGCGCTAAAGCAGTTCTGGAATTTCAAAACACCTTTTGAAAATAGAAACAGGCATTTACTGAATTCACATACTTCCTTTAAATTTTGGAGACCCCAGGATGTTTTTGACGTGGAATGATCAAAAAGAGTAGATGCACTTCAATCAATCAATCAAGAGAGCATTACATACATGAATCAGGTGTTCCTTAGCTCCAAGAGCAAAATTGGGTAGGGTCCATTTAATTTTGAAAGGAACCAGAGAGCAAATTGTGTTGGCACCCAAAGTGGTTCATAAAGGGGGAGGAATGATGCGATGACTTCACGTCTTACACAGGTGAGGTAACAGAAGGAAACCAGAGACTCAGAACACCATTGTTTGAGAGTCACCCAGTTCTAAACTGTCTCAGCCTTCCACTGCCTCCAAGGATGCCCAGCAGCACAAATGTCCTCATCATTGTGACAGCCCAGAGTCACCACCTCAGGCTACTTCTGCCGCGTGCCAATCTCCGCGTGTCTCGGTGAAGCACAGACAAGACCTCATCCCTAATCCTTCCTCACTGGACTCCTCTCTGAGGGGCAATGCCTAGCACTGCTCTGCACACACCAGCTGATCCATACGTTTTAATTGAGGGAGGGGGCAGGGTGCACACTTCACAAAGAACCCTCTGGATTATCAACAACAATAATAAATGGATACCATGTACCAAGCACTTACTCCATGGCCAGCACAGTGCAAAGTGTTTTCCATGTTTGATCTCAGAGCATTCTGCACTAGGTACCATTACTGTCCTCATCTCACAGCAGGAGTCCTGTGGCCTAGAGATGTCAGGCAACTGGCTCAAGTGACATAGCTAGGAAGGGAGAGAGCAAACCTCAGAGGCAGGATTACCTATCTGTAGAGCCCAGGCTCTTATCCTCTGGGCTCTATGGCCTTTGGGAAGTGTAGCAAGAGCTCACATACACTTGCTCTGAAAAGATCAGTGCTGGAGGGTGCATGACCATGCTATTTCATGGCACAGTGGGAAGTGGTCCTGTTGGAATGGAACCCTAGCCCTCCACTGCCTAGGTGGGTACAGTTTCTGAAAAGACATTCTAAAAATTATTATTATTGATAACAATGTTAAGCATGATGGAAGCAGCTAAAAACGCACAGAGTACTTTCACATTTATTATCACATTTGAACTTCAAAATGAATCTATGAGGTAAACAAACTTGGGCAGAATTATTGAAAGGGGAGGAAACTGAAACCCAGAGAGGTCTCATATCTTGCCCAAGGCTGCAAAGTTAGTGCTGATTGCTAGTAAATGGTAGAGCAATGATGTCTGATTCCAAGTTCCACTTCTGTTTCCCTCTTCTGCTTCTGGGTATCACAGGAGTCAATAGTCCACAAGTGTGGGTAGGTTCTTGCCAAAGGGCATTGGTACCTTTATTCATTGACTTGTTCGTAGTGGGGAGAACAGCTACCTCACCTCATCACAGAGCTCACTGAGGTTTATCTATTGATCCTACCCTCCTGTGAAACCGGAGATGTCTCCAGAGCCTGACTTGGTGTCCGAGGGACATTTTGGTCTGCAGAGCGGTCATCCAGCTCCCCTGGGTAACCATCAGTGAGGACCCATCTTAGGGCCAGCTCCAAGTTCTATTTTCAGTGGATGGTACCTTACTTCACTTTCACTTTCTGTTCGCCTTACCATGGACATGCCTCTCCTAAAGCTTGGCAACTTTCTTTCGTCTTATTTGGTTGACTTTTCTGAAAGAGAGCTGTTAGATGCTAGAATTACACGGATTCAATCCCAACTTTATTAATGGAAAAAAAACACATTTGTACGGTTGATAGATGTAACACTATTGTGAGAAGCATCATGAGAATCCACTTTTTGTCCTTTTCCTTCATCCCCAGCCTGCCAGCCTACCAACTGATTCCAGCCTGCGAACAGCACTGGGCATGAAAGATAAAACAAATAGGCTACTGCCTCGCAAAAGATGTTGACTTTGAAATCAACTGCATCCAATTTCCTTCCTCCTAACAACATCATTTGTGAGTGAAAATGAGCTTTGCTTCATTCCCCTGCCTTCGTCTGTTCCTTCTGCTAAACTTGCACTGAGAATGGCAACTCCTCCTACAAGTTCTTTATGCCCTTGATCAACTGAGGACCCAGAAAGTGTCAAGTTCTGACAGGACTCAATTTTGACTTCAATGAAATAGTGCAGCGCAGGGGAAAGAGCTCTGATTTGGGACCCAGAAGAGAGTCCTACGTAGGACTTACTTCCTCTTCTCTTTGAAATTTTTTCATGCTTCTCTGCTTCAGTTTCCTTCCGTGTAGAATAAGGAGCGTCGACTACACCAGCAATTCCTAAATGCCTTCCTGGGGCTAGGGCTGGGCTTCAGGTTCTTGGACCCACCACAGAGGTCCTCATTCTGCAAGTCTTGGATAGAGTAGGGCCATCTACGCTTTGACTAAGCTCTCTGTGGTTCCAGCCCATGGCCAGGTCTGGCATAGACAGACTGGATGATCTCAGAGTTCAAGGTCTTGGTTCTCCAGTCTTCTCCTACCTCCCTGGGAGGTCAGCGTGAGATCTGATTGCTCTCCCACCTTCATTTATGCCAGGCTAACTCCCCTGTCTCCTATCTCCATTTCTAGACCGAACCCTACCTCTCCCATTTTTGACGGCCCCCCCTCCTCCTATAACAGTACTAGCCTCCTCCCTCTACCCTGCCTCCCCTCTAAATATTCACCCTCCAACTCCTTGAAAGAACGCCTAGCATTTATTCTCTCACAATCGCTCAGCGTTGGACTTCAGGGTGTCCATCCACAGAGCTCACCCTGTTCGCTTAGCGGTCCTCCTGCCACAGTTCACAGACACCTGTCTAGATGCCACATCCTACCTGACCAGTATTTAGAATTCCCTCATATTTAAGTACACACTCCATAATCTTTGTCTCCTGGACCACTTCCTACCTCTGCTGTCTCTCTAACTGGCCCCCTGGGCCAGCTTTTCTGCCTCTACTACACCCTCTCCCAATGGAGTCGTTCCTGTAAGGAGGTGGGGTGTCTGCCTTCATCCCACCCTTCCTCTCCCACAATATCTTCAAACAATGCCACAGGAGCTTCAATGACACCCTCTGCTAATGAGACAATAGAATCAAGTGTTTAAGAGCTAATTTTCAAGAGCCAAGAGACCTGGGGTTCCAACTCTGGCAAATGTCTTAACCTCTGCAAACCTCAGTTTCTTCTCCTTTACAACGAATGCAATAATTGAATCTTCCTCACAGATCTGGACGATGCCTCATGATGAGATAATGCACTGAAAGCATGGAGCCCAGCCCTGTCCTATAATAAGCACTCAGTAACTGTCATATTATATTGATAGGCCTGAACTCTCCCTCATGAGATAGTACGTATGAAAGTTTTGGCATAGGGGCAACTCCTTATTCAGCACAGTAATGATTCTTTGATCACAGGAGGTGCCAATCATCAGACACCCAATCCCCACCGAGGCATCCGTAAGTCCGCCCAGCCCCGCATTTCCAACAGCCTGTTAGACATTTCCCAGGGGCACGTCAAAGTCAAGATCACCCAAATAAATTTCACTCTTCCTCCTGGGATTCCTTTACCAGTGAATCCATCACAGCGAGCTGATCTCCCAAGTGCGGAGAATCAGTCATCCTTCCTTATTACTCCAGTCACCAAGTCCTCTCAGTTCAAAGTCCTAAATGGCTCTGACTCTGTCCCTTCGCTGCTGTCACTGCTGCCATCATCCTAGTCGAGACACGCACCTCCTGCCTGAGTTATTGCAGGAGCCTCTCTGCCTCCAGCCTTACTCCCCTCGAATACATCTTCCACACTCTTGCCAGAGCAATTTTTCCTAAAACAGAGCTGAAAATGCCATTCCCGACTCCAAAAACATGACTGGATCCGTGTGACCCTGGAATGAAATCTAAATTCTTCAGCCCATCAATCAAGTCCTTTAAGAACCTAGGCCACTCCTAGCTTCCTGTCTCCATTAGATTAAACTAGACTCTTAAACAATAGCCAAAGATTTCATGCTATTATAAGTCCCCCTATTTCTACTCATGCTGTTCTTCCTGCCTGTTCACCCTTCTCTGCTCAATGAGATGTTCTCATCCATGAAGACCCAATTCAAGGATCATTGAGTGAAATCATCCTGGCCTTTCTTTCCAAGTTAGAATCCTTCTCTCCCTTCTTTGGGCCCCCAGGGCACCTTTTCATACTTCTATCCCAAAACCAAGCTCACTGGATAATTGTTTGCTCTACACAAGCCTGTCTATCCCACCCCTTTAAGAACAGAGGTCAAGACTTCCTCATTTTTATATGTTCTGGGCCCTGCACAGGGAAGCACCCAGGTAAGCCATGTTTAATGAATGACAGATTTGAGAGGCCTTTACCAAATACCATGTGACCTATTTCCATGTATCCAAACCAAATGCCAAGGTAAGGATATAAAATCTCATCTCCAACCACTTTTCCCTCTGAGAATCCTTTGATTCCATGGCAAGGCCAGCTTGCTCTGGACCATGAAGCTTGGGCTGGTTTTGTAAAACAGAAAGATACAGTAAGAGAACAAGAACTCCTAAAAGCACCCCATCCCCACTCCCCCACCATCCAACCCTGGGATGGAGAAAATGCTACTGTAAGAATCTCAGAAAAGGAAATTATGACTATTACCAGAGCAATGTTCATTTTTTTTCCAGTTTTCCTGGGTTGACAGCCAAGTCCTCATGCATATTTGGGGGCATTAAATTTGAAATTATTTCACAGCTTGGATTTCATGCTGTTGATGAGTATAATGATCCACCTGGGGGCTGAGAAAAAGTGAATCCTAATACTTGAGAAGCAAATAGGAAAATCTGCCCTCAGGGAAGCTCTGTTGAGAGACAGTGGCTGATAGTCTTGGGACAAAGGTTAACTGTACGTGGGATCAGGAGAACTGGCCTCTGGTCTCAGCAGCCTCCCTATCACTACAAGCCCTCTCTCAACTCGCTGGCCTTTGCTGGGCCTCAGTTTCCTATCAGTTTTCCACTGACAACACCTCCCCAAGAGTTCACAGGCCCAAATTTAAAACCTCTGAAACCCGTGTAAGAGTCTCAGCTCTCCCTCTGCCTCACTGTGTGATCTCAGAAAAGTCACTCCACATCTCTGAGCTCCATTTCTAGGTAGCCACAGAGTGGAGGTGAGGATTTGACACCTTTGCAAGGGCTTCTTCAGGTGATGTCTGCAGACCAAACACCTTCAAAGCAGAGAAGGGCACTGGAGCAGGAGATACATACTTGGAGGTGTCTAATCAAATAAATAATACAAATCAGGAAGCCCTTGCATGGGACACTCGACCACAGCTCTTTTTCAAGAAAGCTTGATTCCTGAGCCTAAATTATAGAGTGAAGCCTCCCTAGATTGAGTGATGTGAGAAGGACAAAACAACTGAGAGTCATCAGAAGATTAAAGATGTCCACCAGAGGAACAAAACCCATAACTGAGAGTTCCATAGAGCCATGTAATAAGCAGCCAGTGAAAAGCTTTCAGAATCAGATTTATTTTAATAGTGAGTCGAGAATGACTGCCATGAGATTTTTTAAAAAGCTTTCGTCACTTCCCCAAGTTTGCAATTTTGCCACTCATCGGCTGTTTTCCTGGTGCAATTAGCAGTTAAAAAAAATCAAACCAAAAATAAAATAAAACCAAATATAAAAATAAAACCAAAAAGTGTCTCTGCCACGTATGTGAGGGTTTATTCTCTACTGTATGTCTGTCTTTGTGCCAGCGCCATACTGTTTTGATTACTGTAGCTCTTTAATATGTTTTGAAATCAGAAAAAAAAAAAGTGTCTCTGTATTTGGAAGGAAGTGAGTCAGCTGGGAGCTGGTAGATGTGGCCTCTTGCTCCCCAGCCGGCCTGGCCAGAGAATGAAGATGTGTGAGTAGGAAGATCAGCAGAGATGCAGCGAGCAGAGGGGATCAGAATCTGTCACGAGGACTGTCATTTACTAGCCAGTAATTATGGACCAGACATTTTTCTAATGCATTGCCTCACTTAACAGCCCTATGAACCATGTACTATTATCTCCATTGTACATTTTGAGGAAACTGAGATTTCAAAAAGGCTAGAACAAGAACCTGAGATTCTAAAAGAAAAAGATAAAGCATAAAACGTTAGAGGTGGTATATAACCCTGAGCCTTCACATTCCCCAAATGAGGTCTTTTAACCCCCACCTCAGGCTACCGAGAAGAATGTGAGGAGAAAGGACTAGAAAAAAAGGATTTGGGATGTTACTGAGGCACTAAAAGTGAGGCTGAGACATAATCCGCAGAGGATTTAATCCCAAGCCACCCAATTTTATTTAGGAAATGACATGGTGATGTGGGTCTCCTCACCCTAGCTTCAGAGTCCTTACCCAATAGAGATGTTGGGTCACTAGGGAGCAATTTGGGACCATTTCACACATTCCTGCGGCCAAGCAAGAAATGAAATTAATCCTCAGGCTAGAGGGACTGATTTGAGTTCCCAGCTACCTAGAGGCGTAAGAGTTCGTATTCCCCTAACAGACTGCCTTTAGCTGGGGGGAAGAAACCTATGAGAATTTTTATTGTTGTTATTGTTGTTTGTGTTTGAATTATGGTTCCTAATCATTTGGAGCTTTACAGAATTCTTGGAGAATCTAATAAAAGTTCTATACTTTTTCCCCAGGAAAATGTGTGTGCACATATACACACACAACTATATATATATATATATATATATATATATATATATATATATATATATATATATATATATATGTATATAATTTCAGGGGGGTTCTTGTCCCCCCGCCAAGTTCATCCACAGACAACTCCATTTAGGAGTCCATGTACACATTTTAATAATATCCCTGGAAACTGGGTGTGATCCCACCTCTCTCTCTGCACTGCTGTGTGATCTTGGGCAAATCACTCCACATCTCTGAACTCTGTTCCAGGCAGCCAAAGAGAGGAGGTAAAGAATTGCCATTCCAGGTAATGCTAGTTTTAGGGAACAATAATTGTAGCAAGATCCACTTGAACAATTAAAAGCAGCCCTCAACCATGGAAGCCTGGCCATCCAAAAATTACATGAAGACATGAGGAAGGAATTGGGAATATTTAGCCAAGGTAAGAAAAAGCCCACAGAAGCATGTAGGTTCTCTGAAATGGGTTGAAAGCATTTTTATGCAAATGAAGAAGTGGTTTTATTCTCTAAGTGCTTCCAGAGGGTAGATGGGGCGGGGGCAGCCTAGCAAGGGGTCAGAATGGCATCAGAGTTGAGCAGAGAAGGATTAAATCCAGGTCCATCATCTACCAGACAAGATATGTAACATTCATGGACTCTAAAATGGAGGTGATAATGGTATCTATCTCATAGGATTTTGTGAAAAATCAAATGAGGTAATGCATGTAAAATGAAGAGTGTTGAAACAAAGACAGACCTCAGTAGGTGTTAGCTTCTCTAATAAACTCCCTGACCCTCCATTTCTTTATCTGTAAAATGGGGATAATACCTATACCTGGCTAGAAGGTCACTGTTAGATTTAAATAAAACAATACAAGTTAAAACCCTTATACAGCACCTAACACCTAGCTAAATCCTCAGTATGTATTATAAATGTTTCATTACAAAAACCGATGGAAAAAAAGGATGGTAAATGACAAGAGCATGATATTTTATTTCAGACTGGAAGGTAAAGCAAAATAAAATAATACCTAAGGGTATGGAATCAGAACTAGACTTCCTGGATCTGGCACCCAACAGCTGTGTGGCCTTGAAAAAGCTATGACAAATAGAGATTGGAGCATCTGGTAAGAGGGATTGAATTAAGTGGCCCAGGAGAACAGTTGACCCCATGCTGGCACATGATATGTGTTCAATAAACCCTGGCTTCTTCCACAACGAATAGATGTTACACAGAAACTGACAGACCTTCCTATAACCAGCTCCTCTTCAGGAGTGCTGCCTATGGGTATGGGCATAAGTGTTCTCTCTCCCAGGATTTATCAAGCAGGAGTGGAATGAAATTATCAGGGATATTATAAAAGACGGTAAAACATCAGATGACCTTCTGTTCCCTTGCAATTCAGTGTAAAATAGTCCAAGATTTAAATGGAATAAATGAAACATTTTGAAAACTCGTTGCCCATCCTTTGTCACTTTTCTAGTTGCTACCTTCTCTTCTGCCAGAAAATAGGCCTCCACCCTACCGCATCCCATGGACAAAGAAGGTTTGGATCACTGGCACCTTGTTATCAACATCCAGTCCAGGTTTCCCGTCCTCCCACTGTGTGAGTTAGTGCGTGCCAAAGCTTTGCAGCGTGAGATCACCCTTGCATTTCATCTTGATTTAGAGTCTTCCTTCAAAACCTATCTCCCTTCCGCTCACTCTTGTCTGGACCCTCCAATTCCATCTTCAGAGCCTTTGTCAGTGATGTTACATTGCCTCCTTCGCAGAGTTAAAGGATGGCTGTTTTCTGGCTAATAAACATAGAGAAAGACACTCCAACTCTCTGTTAATCAGAACAACAGAGAATGAGATGACATCTTCTCGGGAGATTGAAAAAAATTAAACAAATAGTTATATCGAGTGTGGGGAGGATATGGGAAAGCAGATACTCTGTGGGTGGGAAGATAAATTAGCACAGCCTTTCCAGAGGACAATTTTGTAATAGCTATAAAATTTAGAAGCGCACATTTCAGACTTCCCTGGTGGCACAGTGGTTAAGAATCTGCCTGCCAATACAGGGGATACAGGTTCGAGCCCTGGTCTGGGAAGATCCCACATGCCGCGGAGCAAATAAGCCCATGCGCCACAACTACTGAGCCTGCACTCTAGAGCCCATGAGCCACAGCTACTGAGCCCACGTGCCACAACTACTAAAGCCTGCACGCCTAGGGCCCATGCTCCGCAACAAGAGAAGCCACCGCAATGAGATGACTGCGCACCACTACAAAGAGTAGCCCCTGCTCACCGCAACTAGAGAAAGCTCATGCGCAGCAATGAAGACCCAACGCAGCCAAAAATAAAATATAAATAAATTTATAAAAAAATAAAAGCACACGTTTCTTTGAACCTAGCATTTCCCCTTCTTGGTCACCACCCTAGCTAAAGAAACACTTGCATGAACACTAAGGAGACACCTATAAGGATCCTCACTGCAGAATATTTATGATGTGAAGCTTTGGAACAACCTTAGTGCCCCTCAATGGGGAATGGATACTGTAAGTACCCATAGTAGAAAATACTATACAGCAATTTAACACAGTGATGGAGATCTACATGGACCAAAAGAGAAAGTGGTCCAATGTATAATGTTAGGTGAATAAAAATGCAGAAGGCTGCACACAATATGATAGCATTTAAAAAAAAAATCCACACACAAAACACAACTGTATATTTCTATATCTATACCCACTCATAGGGGAATAGAAAAAGATCTGAAGAATGATCATCTTCAACTAATATCAGTGATTAACTCAGGGGAGGAACTGGGATTAAAGACAGGGAGTCAAAGAGAATGTTTTTTCTACTTTTTAAAAATGTATCCCTAGGGACTTCCCTGGTGGCACAGTGGTTAAGACTCCACGGTCCCAATGCAGAGAGCGCGGGTTCCATCCCTGGTCAGGGAACTAGATCCTACATGCATGCCACAACTAAGGAGCCGGTGAGCTGCAACTAAGGAGTATACCCGCTGCACCTAAGACCCAGAGCAACCAAATAAATAAAAATAAATAAATAGCTTTAAAAAAATGTATCCCTAACAAAAATACACTGGTGTACTATTTGCATAATTTAAAATAAATTAGTAACGTTTTGAAAGATGAATGGTTGCTTTTCCTACTAGCATTCCTAGCTTCAGATCCCAACAGCGGGTTTTCAGAAATGAGGCAGAGAAGGGATGGAGCCAACACTGATGGCTTCACTTTCATCTCAGCTGGCGAGAGTATGTAGGATGTGGCCACAGTGCAATCAAAAGAGCAGAATTCCAAGAAAAGCAGGCAGTTGACAGATTGTTCCCAAGTCCAAAGGCAAACCACTCACAGGAGCACAACCCCCCTACCTCTTGGCTGAGAAATCACCGAGTCACTCGCTTCCCGCATCAATGCCTGGTGTGTTGACTGGAGAACCCAACTTTTAGACCCTGGAAAAAATACAAAGGAAAGGAGAAAACAAACTTAGGTAGATGCCTGTCTTCCTATTTTGCAGGGAGGTGGAGGGGTGGGGGGGGCACTCTTCCCCTAAACTGACTTCTGTCATTAAAAAAAAGGGCTAATGTTTACTGAGCATTTAGTACATGCCAGACGCTGTTCTAAGTCATCTACCTGCATTCTCTCACTTAATCCTCAGAAAGAGACACAGGGTAAATGCTTCATTATTCCCATTTGACCAGTTAGGAAGCCAAGGCCCAGAGAGATTAAGGAACTTTCCCGAAGTCACACAGCAGAGAAGAGGCACAATTTGTACCCAGGCAGTGTGACACCAGAACGCACACATGAACCACTCTATCTTACTTCCCCCCTATACTCTACTATCACAAGCATTGATTTATTTACCTCATAGATGTCTGTTTTCCTCTGCTTGATTATAAGCCCCACTAAGGTAACAGCTACCTTTTGCACGCTTACTAACGTGCCAGGCACTCATCCAAATTTTATATGCATGAAGTTACACAGTGAAGGGCAGAGACCCCCAGGGGAAAGTAGTACAACTGATAACCAAGCCCAGGCAGGCCCCTCTAGCACCTGCAAGGTTGCGAATTATTTTCAGGGTGTTCTCTGCCCCTGGGCACTAGTAAATACCTAAAGAAGTCTGGCTGGATGGATGAAAGGACAAATGAATGAAAGAACTCTCTCTCCACTATAAAGAGCCAAGGAGTCAAGTGAGCACACCCTCTGGGGTTTCAACACAGAAGACCAGTATGCTTGGAATTGGGGGATGAGATAGCCAAGCACCACCCAGCCTAGAGTGGAGAGGCAGATATTCTAGAGATGTGCTACCGTGGAGAACTGCACAAACAAATCAAGGTCAATGGGTCTCTCTCCCTCTCTCAAATCCATAGGGAGGAATGAGCCACAAATGCGGTATTGATACCAATTAGTCCCAGGTGGCCTTCATGGCACACAGGACCCAACAGTCATCTCTAGCCATCTGACTTGGTGACACTCTATTCAGTGTTTCCCTCGGTCTAAGGGGTGAGGAAAGAAAAGGAGAGAACCCCGGCCACATACCTTTGGATGTGAGCAAGGCAGTGTCTGCAGAAGTCGCCTCAGTGCTTCTCTGAGAGGTCCTAGGGAGAAGGACGGTTTCTGATTCTGGAAGAGAAAAAAAGTTTGATAAAAGGCAGCTAAAAATAGGTGTTTGTGCTGAGTGGTGGGATTTGGGGCTATTTTTATAGTTGTCTTTGTAGTTTTCTAAGTTTATTTCAGTTTTTCTTCCAAGGATTGTAAGTAATTTTAGAATCTAGGGGAAAAACTGCAAATGTAGTATTCTAAGATGATTATTTTAAAGACCAAAGGAATAAAAAAATACATATAAAAATTGGCTTAGGGTTCATGGACCTTAGGCGACTACACAGAGTATAATGGAATTAGCCAATTCAATACTGTAAAGTGGTTTAAATTAATCCAGGCCTTATTGAGGCAGCTGAAATGCCTAAGCTTTCAAGCTATCTCATGATTCTTTTCTAATATTCTTACCTCAGAATCAGAGGGTGAAACGTGGTGGGAGCTTTGATAAGCCCCCATAATTAATGGAGCTAGTAATTCAGTGAGAGTTCCAAGATGTAGGATGAAAAAGGATTCAGGATGAAAGAAGGAAGGAAAGTAGGGAGGGAGCTAGAGAGAGAGAGAAAGAGAGAGAAAGAAAGAGAGGAAGGAAGGAAGGAAGGAAGGGAGGAAGGGAAGAAGGAAGAAAGGGAGGAAGGAAGGAAGGAAGGAAGGAAGGAAGGAAGGAAGGAAGAAAGAAAGAAAGAAAGAAAGAAAGAAAGAAAAAGAAAGAAAGAAAGAAAGAAAAGGTAGAACCAGTTCATCAAGGGATATTTTAAGGCATCTGGAGGCCTTTCCTCAACCAATCTCTAATGCCTGACTAGGGACTTAAGCCCCGGCAGGAAGGAACTGGTGTCTGACCCAGGGTGACATTTCCTGGTTCTTTACTAAGTGTCCCCAAGACTCCTGGGAGGTCAACTGGAGAACCAAAAATGCTGACTTTTCAAAAGCACAAAGGGAAAAAAAAAGCAACAAAAAAGGAAATCATAAAACAATGAAAAGGAACAATTTAATGAAACTATACACACACACACACACAGTTATGGGATGAATTGTGTGGTCCCCTCCCACCCCCGCCCCAGCCCTACCCGAAAATTCATACATTGAAGCCCTAACCCCAAGTAGGTTGGAATGTGACTGTATTTGGAGATAGTGCCTTTAAAGAGGTAATTAAGGTAAAAATGATGTTATATGGATGGGCCCTGATCGAATATCACTGGTGTTCTTACAAAAAGAGGAGATTAGAACACAAACACACAAAGGAGGAAGACCATGTGAGGACACAGGGAGAGGACGGCCATCTAGAAGTCAAGGAGAAAGGCCTCGGAAGAAACCAACCCTGCTGACACCTTGATCTCAGACTTCTAGCCTCCAGAATTGTGAGAAAGTAAACTTTTGTTGTTTAAGCCACCCAGTCTGTGGAATTTGTTATGACAGACCTGGCAAACTCATACACAGACACACACACACACATAGACCTAAGAGCAAATTGCTGGGCTGCCCCATTCAGCAGGAGAGCCCTCTTCCAAGGGATCCAAGGTGCATCTGACCAGCAGAAGGGAAAGAATGGCCCGTTGAACCAGGCACCTGCAGTGAGGATGGGCCCTTCTGTGGAAGGCTCAAGGGTCAGAAGTATCGTGTCTTCCTCGTGAAGGGAGCCCCGTGTTGTCAGAGGGCATGCGGCTGCCGTGGTGGGGAGTGCAGCAGTGGTTCTCATCTGAAGCGGTGGTGTGTCTGGCAGGTCAGGTGTAGGCACGACTGTGGTTGTTGGAAGCACAGCTGTGGTTGTCGTCACGGCGGCGGTGGTGGTGGTGGTTGGGCGACGGGTGGTTGTCGAGCGCGTGGTCGTGGGACCTGTACCCAATAGAAGATACGTCTGGTGCCAAGTGGAGACAGAGGAAGAGGGAAACACTACAGATATAGCCGGCATCAGTCCATTTCTCTGCCTTTCTGCTACCTCACCCAGCCCACGAGCCTGGACCACTAAAATGCCCATGAGAAGTGGGTTTCTTAACTCTAGTCCTGGCCTTTCCAACCTGTTCTTCACACACTGGCCAGAGTAATCTTTGAAAATGACAAATCTAATTATGTCAGTCCCCTACCTAAACTTTTTTACTGGGTTCTCCTTGCCCTTAAGATGAAGACACAACCCCCAACCTCACCCTCAGGGCCCCACCTGATCTGCTCTTTCTTTCCCATCTCAGGCCTCCACTCTATTCTCCTCACTTTTGCCCAGCCCACTGGCCTTTCTTCAGTTTTTCCACAGTATTAGTGACCTTCCCTCTGAGGGACTTTGTACCTACTGCTTCATAGACTCTCTCTTCCTTAGATGGACTCCTCCTTAACCCTCATGTCTCAGCTAAAAGGACGCTTCTGCAAGGAGGTCATCCGCATTCGACAATAACAGTGTTTTTTGCACACTCATACTTGACCTTCATAGCGTTTGTTGCATTTCCTAACTACACATTTATTTGTTGATTATTACGGAATGTCTGTTTCTCCTAGTACACTGTAAGCTCCACGAGGGAATGGCTGGTATTTATTTTGTTCTCTGCTACATATCTAATACCTATGACAGTGTCTGGCACATAGTAGGTGTTCCAAAAACATGGCATGAATGAGTAAATGAATGATCCCATCAAAAGTGAGCCCAAACGTAACATTTCAGTCAAGCAAGATGAATAAGCTCTAGCAATTTGCTGCACACATTGTACCCATAGTTAACAATAGTATGTTGTACACTTGAAAATTCATGAAGAGGGTAGAACTCATGCTAGGTGTTCTTTCTACAATAAAAATTAAAATCTAAAGAGAGCGAGTCCAAAGAGTGTAACATAGGGTGAAAATGTAAGTCTCTTTCAGATATTAAAGATGGGTTCATACCAAAACCACTCACCCCCTAAACATTTGAATCTGAGTTCATTAGCCACAGTTATTCTACAGATACCACCCTCTCTTAAATATGCCAAATTTCCACTAACTCTAATGGACCAGAAAGACATCATTAGTTTCAAGTGAACTTAGAAATGTCCTCATAGAGTACTGATATCAACCAATATCAGGCTTGAAAAGCAAAGACTTGGATTGGCATCATTTAACTTCCACAAATCCTAATGATACCTCTATCTCACAAAGTTGCTTTGAGAGAAAAATATACTAAATATATATATATTTAGTATATAAAAAATATACGTTCATATATGCTTGTGAAAGTTCTCTAATTAGAAGCAACCACATCAGTTGTTCTCAAATTTTACAGCACATGAGAGTCACTGGAGAAGCTTATTACTTGCATGGCTAGCCAGAACCTGCCTTCCGAGATGTCAGTCCAGTTACAACAGAGCCCAGGAATCCTCAGTCCTCGGTGCAGGCTGAGCACAGAGCAGAAGTGGAGAGGCTCCATTCCAGACCAGCAGGAACAGTGGTTATTGTTCACATAGTTCAACCATAGGCTGCACTCCATGCAGCTCAAATCTTTATGAGTTGGGGCTTTCCCGGTGGCACAGTGGTTAGGAATCTGCCTGCCAATGCAGGGGACATGGGTTCCAGCCTCGGTCCAGGAAGACCCCACAGGTCGCAGAGCAACTAAGCCCGTGTGCCACAACTACTGAGGCTGCACTCTAGAGCCTGCGAGCCACAACTACTGAAGCCCGCGGGCCTAGAGCCCGTGCTCCGCAACAAGAGAAGCCACCGCTGTGAGAAGGCCACACACCGCAAGGAAGAGCAGCCCCCGCTCAACGCAACTAGAGAAAGCCCACACACAGCAACGAAGACCCAACACAGCCAAAAATAAATAAATAAAATAAATTTATTAAAAAAAAAATCTTTATGAGTTCCACCATATTTCAAATTTCATCAAAAGCAACTGATAGTAACAGAAAGAAAGATCACCTGAAAACTGCTATGACTATCTCCAAATCCCCTGCCCTTTCCCCTCTGCTGGAAGTTGGGCTTATGGACTGAAGCCGATCCATGAACAACACATTTTATCTCGTTCATCTGATGTTTTTTTAAAGTTTGAAATCTTTGCCAACATGCAAAAATCAATATACTTCACATAATAACTGGGAGATCTGAAAGCACTGGGCCCAAGTTTCTGCAATTCCCTAGAGAAGAAGCAGCTGCCCTCTTCAGAGTGACCCTGAATTTCACTGGTTCCCTTCCCTACCCCCCACCCTCTACCCCTCACTCATTTCTGTGGGATTTTTGGCTCCCACAGGCATCTGCTCCAGACTGTGGCTCCTCTAGTCATCAACATGTCTCAGATTTAATCTGCCCACTCATTGCTTAAGCAGCTTCAGCCTCTCCACATACCACCCACTGACTCTAGGACCCGTGACTCGTGAACCTCTCCATCCATAGACACAGCCCCTGTGTGCTCACCTCTCCTCAGCTCCAGGCGGATGTTCTTCTTCACATCGTTGAACCAGCCAGGCACCTCTATGCGGCAGCAGTACACACCACTGTCACCTTCGTTGGTGTTGAAGATGGTCAAGGAGATATCCCCTCTCCGGATATTCCCCAGAAGTTGGTATTTTGGCGACTTCCTCGAGACCACCCTTGTCCCATCGGTGTAGAGAAGCTCGTCATTGCATTTGGAGTTGGGACACTGGCCTTTGCCCCAGCACATGATGTTGCTGTTAGGAGACCAGGATGAGTACATACAGGGCAAAGTCACCGACTGACCCAAAAACGCTCTCACGACAATCTCTGATGCAGCTGGAGCTGTGAGGAAAGATGAGAAAACTAGGTTGTGAGGTACTGAAATCTCTCAAATGTGCTCTACAGGGATTGTGCAGCTAGATGCTTCCAGGAAGATGAAGAGGGTCGTAGTGTATATGTTTCTTTAGCCCAAATTCTGGCCTGCCCTTTGCTGCTGCTAAGCTCCTAACTGCACACCCCTCCATCCCTCAAGTGGAAACAGCTGACCGCCTGAGTCTCTGAACACATCTCCACAGCAGATTTGCTGATTAAAAAAACTCTGACCTTGAGTACCATTCAATAAAACAATAAATTCTCCATGGAAAATCCTGACCCTTTAATCCAATTCCACTGACTCATATAAACAGGTCCAAAACAGCACTCTACCCAGTGTATCTTAATAGGCAGTGATCACCTACTACTGACTTGAATGCCTCCAATGGGTCTCTGTCTGTCTTCCACCCCAGAGTGTTGCTATGGCAGGGAGACAGGCTGTTGAACTATATCCCATTGTCCTCGTCTCCTTTTAGTATTGGAGATAGAAATTAATTGCTCTGGACCATTTGTTTGTTGTTAGAGAATGTGAACTTAGGTGGAGTTTGTGGATTTTTTTTTTTTAATGTTAGAACTGGAAAGGAATCACAGGAATTCTTTGGAATGGCAGCTGTGACATAAAGATGCTGGTGATTAGGTTGACCATGTTAGCTATATGAAATAGAACATAGCACCATTTTTAAAATGAAGTATCTGTGTTTCCCAACTTCAGCAGCTCATCAGCATGGCCTGGGGAGCTTGCTAAAAATACCTATTTTCTTGCCCAACCCTGAGTCAGAATCTCAGAGGCCAAGGCCCATGGAAATGTACATAACCAAGGTCTCCAGGTCGTTCTGAGGTCACTGACCACCCACTCTGTTTGAGGACCACTGGACAGCCTCTTCTAAGATAACTTCCATCTCTGAGAATCCGTGAAAGTTTTTCACTGCTGCAAATGTTAAGCCCTCTGATTTAATTGAGCATCAGTGATTGTTCTCAATCAAACCATGCTATTGAGAGGAGAGCCAGGCAGGCTATAGCTCCAGAGTGTCAGGATGACATCCTGCTCCTTCTTGAGTACCTAGATCCTTTTTTTTTTTTTTATTTTTTTAAACATCTTCATTGGAGTATAATTGCTTTACAATGGTGTGTTAGTTTCTGCTTTATAACAAGTGAATCAGGTATACATATACATATATCCCCATATCTCTTTGCTCATTGTTTTCTTCAAGGTACCCTCCAGTAAGACTCTCCGTTCACTAACTCTGTTAACACCGTTGGCTAAGTTGTGTAAGACATGGCCAGTAGCACCGTGTTCCTCCCTGACCCTAGGCGTCAGCAACTTCCAGCTATCCTTCTCTGGGAGAAGGTGAGCATGAGCCCTAGTAGTTGCCCAGGTAGTAAGCCAAATGACGTACTCGCTGGGTTTTGCAAAGTTTGCTCTCATGATGAAAGGTCATTCCAAACTCAGACCCGCCTGGAGCCTTCCCTAAACTCATCGTCTCTTTACTTTGCCACAATGGAGCTGTTTCACAGATTGTACATGCTGCGGAAGCCCATTTTGCCCCCCATGAAGCCAGGGAAAAAAATAATTGTCTTCAACCTCATCTGTGATAGCAATGCAGAACACATGCACCAAAAACCAATGACTTCTAAAATAGGAGCTTGTTCCTATGAATATTTGGTAAATTAATAAAAAATGTGGGACACAATTATTTCTACTGGAGATCCAACAGTCTACTATCCCAAGTATCGCAGTATAGAAAGAGGCATCCTACTACTCAATAAGGAAAGACTCGATAGAAAAACTGGCAAAGGCAACAAACACATGAAAGAATGCTCAACATCATTAATCATTAGAGAAATGCAAATCAAAACTACAATACGATATCGTCTCACACAGGTCAGAATGGCCATCATTACAAACAATAAATGCTGGAGAGGGTGTGGAGAAAAGGGAACCCTCATACACTGTTGGTGGGAAAGTAAATTGATATAGCCACTATGGAGAACAGTATGGAGGTTCCTTAAAAAACTAAAAATAGAACTACCATATGACCCAGCAATCCCACTACTGGGCATGTATCCTGAGAAAACCATAATCCAAAAAGAGTCATGTACCACAATGTTCATTGCAGCTCTATTTACAATAGCCAGGACATAGAAGCAACCTAAGTGTCCATCAACAGATGAATGGATAAAGAAGATGTGGCACATATATACAATGGAATATTACTCAGCCATAAAAGGAAATGAAATTGAGTTATTTGTAGTGAGGTGGATGGACCTAGAGTGTGTCATACAGAGTGAAGTAAGTCAGAAAGAGAAAAACAAATACTGTATGCTAACACTTATATATGGAATCTTAAAAAAAAAAAAAAAGAAATGGTTCTGAAGAACCTAGGGGCAGGACAGGAATAAAGACGCAGACAAAGAGAATGGACTTGAGGACACGAGGAGGGCGAAGGGTAAGCTGGGATGAAGTGAGAGAGTGTCATGGACATATATACACTACCAAATGTAAAATAGATAGCTGGTGGGAAGCAGCCGCATAGCAGAGGGAGATCAGCTCGGTGCTTTGTGACCAGCTAGAAGGGTGGGATAGGGAGGGTGGGAGGGAGGGAGACGCAAGAGGGAAGAGATCTGGGGATATATGTATATGTATAACTGATTCACTTTGTTATAAAGCAGAAACTAACACACCATTGTAAAGCAATTATACTCCAATACAAACGTTAAAAAAAAAAAAGAAAAACTGACAAAGGACAAAACAGGCAATTCATAGACAAGGAAATATGAGTGGTCAGTAAATTTCAACTATTAGACTGGCAAAAAATTAGAATGCTGATGATATGACGTGTTGGCTAGACTGGGAGCTGGGCAATGACTTAGCCTACTGGAGTAAACTGGAGTGAAATGGGGTGTGAATTGGTACAGCCACACTCTGGGGAAATGTGGCAGTTTTGGTTAATACTCAACATGCAAGTGACCTAGCTAAGCCTGGGCAATATCATGGTTTGTTATTTGCTCTAGAAAAGCACAGATGCTCAAAGAAGCCTATTGGCAAATGTTTACTGCAGTGTCATATGCGTGTGAATGAAATGAACAGTGTGTATATGGGGAGTGGCTAACCTATGGCACAGTCCTTCCGTGGAACCACAGTGTACAAGACTGATAGAATTAGACAGATTTATATCCATCGGCATGAAAACTGCAAGCCTTATTAATGTATGAAAAAGAGAAATTTCAAAATGACACATAAAATACAAAACGATTTAAAAAAATAAATAAACCAGTTTGCAGGTTTTTGTGGGCACAGACATATGAAAGTAAACGTAGAGAAAAGTGGCTGGTGGGACATACACCCAACTCACTGTGTCAGCAGCTCCCTGATCAGAGGAAAGGGACTGGGGTTGACGGCAGTAGTCAAAAGGGATTTAACTTGATAACATTTTAATTGTTCCACCAAGGGTGTCTCTGTATTACTCATCAGATTAAAAATTAATGTTAAAAAAAAAGAAGCAGGTGTGGCAGAAAAACACCCATCAGGCTTACACTGAGAATCTCATTCTGCCAGTTACTGCTTTTGTCTTTGGAGGAAAGCCACACTAATCCTGACCTCATTATCCTCATAAGGCAGAGGGGGAAGATAATGCTCGCCTCAGAAATAGTTCTCAAGTTCACAAGAGATGGAGTATTAAATGCCACATGAAATTAATAAATTATTAGTACAAATAACCAAGCATTTCTGATCTTAGAGATAGGATAGGAAACTGTTTCTTTCCAGCTGCAAAATTATCTGAAGCAAAGGAATCATTGGTATTAAATCAATTTCTCTTTTGGGGAATTACCCAGGATGGTGGGTACGACCTAGGTTCTGGTGCCAGCTTGGTTCCTTCTCTAGCTGGTGACCTTAAGCAAGGCCTTTCTCGAGTCTGGGTCTCAATTTCCTCATCTACAGAGTGAAGGGTTTGATCTGGCATCTTTTAAGAGCACATTCAGTTCTGATCACCAATGAGTCTGAGCAGTCACTGCCTTCTAAAATGGTCATTTTAGAAAAGGCACAAATGAAAAACAAACAGATCATCCACCAGGTGCTGCCTTCTTCAAGTAGGGTTGGAGAAGCCCACTCCGTCAGTGTCCAGCCAGTAGCCGGAAAGGTGGCCAGAGCAACTTTCAGCATCACCAAACCCTCCACACCTCCAGGTCCCAGGACAAGGTAAAGACCAGGCAAAAACAATGATAAAGAAAGGGACAGGAACTGCTTTCATTCCACTAACTCCCACAGGGTATCTGGGGAGAGAGACAGTTAAATGAGCAACTACTACAGGGCTACAAGTTCTCTAATGGGGGGACTCCAGGGAGGACAGGAACTCATAGCAGAAACACTTAAACCAGTTTGGAGGCTATGGGTAGTCAGGAAAAGCTTGACTTAGGTGGAGACCTGAGGATGCATGGAGTTCTAGAGGAAAGAAAGGCACAAAGAACAGTATGACAAAGGCTTGTTTTTCGTGGAATGTAGGTGTTTTCTCACGCAGCACATTTGAAAGATTCATGTGCAGAAACTATGAACTGTTAAAACTGCAAGGGACATTAGATATTGTCTAGTTCTAGAATCATGGATTGTTAAAACTGGTCTTTTCCAGGTGCCTCATTTCTTCCATGGAAGGGCCATAGTCGCCAGTGTCAAAAGTTAATGACCAAGGGCTTCCCTGGTGGTGCAGTAGTTGAGAGTCCACCTGCCAATGCGGGGGACACGGGTTCGAGCCCTGGTCCGGGAGGATCCCACATGCCGCAGAGCAACTAATCCCGTGAGCCACAACTACTGAGCCCATGTGCCACAACTACTGAAGCCCGCATGCCTACAGCCCGTGCTCCGCAACAAGAGAAGCCACCACAATGAGAAGCCTGCGCACCACAATGAAAGAGTAGCTCCCGCTCGCTGCAACTAGAGAAAGCCCGCGCACAGCAACAAAGACCCAAAGAAGCCAAAAATAAATAAATTAATTAATTAAAAAAAAAAAAGTTAATGACCAAGATGCAACTTCAGCTCAGCCCAGAGCATTCCACCTGTATAGCAGCAGGATGTGAAGGTCTATACTGGTCCACACCTAGTGTGTGTACATTTGCATCATCCAAAACCTGGAAACAATATGCAGAAAAGGTAAACCTCACCTGGACGCCTGACCCCCAGCAAAATAAAACAAACCAAGAAGCAAACAAAAACTCCTAAAAATAAAGAGAAAAATAAGGATTATAATAAGGGGTCTTAGCAGAACAAATTCCCCTGGCTCTGACTGTGCTAGTAAAACCTGCAAAGGACATTTCTTTTCCCCATGTTATCTGACCCCTTATCTCTGTGTCTCTCCTTAAATTACCATTCCTGGTATGAACATAAATATCCCCACCCTAAAACTCCCAAACCAGTCTCAAGATAAACCCTGTATCACAAAGGAAGGGAGAGACCTTCCAAACAAGAGAAGCTGAGTGGATGCAGGAGTGAAATGGATCAGCCATGGAAATCCGGGAGGTGCCAAACCTCCAAGGACACCTGGATGGAAGGTCTGAGAACACTTACTCAGATAAAGCCGCCCGAGCTCAATCACCAGCCAGAGAATCAGAGGCCCTTTGGACATTTTGGTTGTTGGCAGGCCCCAGGAGTCTGTCTGTCTGTCCAAATTCCATTTCTTATACACCAGTTAATGCTGACAGGGCGGGACCTTTAGGTTTCACTTCTCTTTTTGCCTCATAATCTTCCCTTTCCCCCTCCTGAATGGCCTCCCTCAATCTGGGATGTATGATAAAATGTGCTGAGCACTTTTCTCCTGGCCATTAGTGTGTGTGCAAACATGTGGAGTGATGGTGTGGGCGTGCATGTACTCCGTTGTCCACTCATATAGGGGGATTTCCTACACGTACATGAGCATCTATGCTTGCGTGTATGTGCACTCGTAAACTGTGCATCAGCCATGGTCCTCCTGGCTACCATGCAGCTTACAATAAAATGCAATTAACTCTCCCCTCTGGCAGTGGTTTACACACAGATTCCGCATGTGAGCCAAAGGCAAGTTAGATGGGAATTTGGCTCTGCCCCCATTCTGGGTTCTCCCTCACCCAGCCCCTTGTGCCCCTTGCCCTGATAATAGAGAAATAAAAGCAGGGCTGCCATCAACCATCACATAAGCCAAAAACACCATTAGAGTTTACTGGGCAAGGAAAGAGGTTCACTAGAGGAAGCATATGGTGATAGTTACCAGACAGGCTCAGGTAACAAACAAGCTCAAGGTCTGGGCCCAATTCTACCACTTGTTAGCGAAACCACTTGATGGGGAGGAACACAAGACAATTCATGAACTAGATTTCAGGGCTTGAACTACATGATATTTAAGGCCCTTCTGCACTCCATGGATTCAACAGTATATCCAGACCCACAGAATCATTTAGAGGAGGAATCAATCAATGCTCACCAACCAGATGTGTTTTCTAAAACAGATTTATCTCATCATCATTAGCTATTGAATGCTTAATTATATGCCAGGCACTCTGCTACATGATATAGCTGTATTACTGAATTCTCACAACCCTAAGAAATAGAAATTTTTTTTTCTATTTTAACAGATGAGGAAACTGAAGCTTAAGGGAGCTAAGTAAATGACATTCACAGCAAAAATATTGTAGAAACAGAACTTAAGCCAAGACTTTCTGATTGATCCCAAAGTCCGTGATCTTAATCACTACACCCTCCTTTGATCTGTGACTCTTATGGCATTGCACCATGAGACCAAGCATACCAGTGGCCAACTCCTACCTAGCCCCAGAGACGGAATTTAAGGATGCACAAATGTTCTAGATTTTTTTTTAATTTCATTTGATTGTCACCAGCCAAATGAGCCTTAAACCTTCAAATTTCTCACACTGAAGGATTAGTGAAAATACAAATCTTGGGCGAGGCTCTGGAATCAGAGAAACCAGAAAACAGGGGGAAAGGGATGAAAATAGAGGGATTCAAAGAAAGTCTTTCCACTGTATGTTCACTAAACTGTGAATCCTTTTCCCACCCTATTCCCAGGAAACTGGGTGATTTAATCTCTCAATAAACTGATGGCCCAAATAAAACACTCAAAGATACTGATATTTGGGTGCCCCCCAACAATATCACCCAATCCCCCTTCAGTAAAGTCACCAGTGCATGAGTCTCAGTCATGCATGCAGCACTGCTAATCAGTTTTTAGGGTGTCACTTTAAGATATGAATAGACAACCAAGAATCTCCAGACATTTCAGGAAAGTCTTCTGCACGAAAAAGATGTAAAGACAACAGAGAGAGCAGAATAAAACAAGCAGACAAATAAACAAACAAACAAAAAAACCCAAAACTAGTATCTTCCAAGAAAAAAAGAAACAGAGAAACTATAAAAAAGAAAAATCAGGGAAAAAAGAAAGAGTTCCTAGAAATTTAAAAGATTATACTTACCCCCAAATTTTATGGAAGATTTGAAAAATGAAGTTAAGGAAATTTTCTAGAAAATATAACCTATCTATGAAGTCTAATAGCTAGGGGTGTTTCAGAATATTAAAACAGAAAATTGAGGGGAGGAAATTATTAAAGAAATATTTTTCTAAATTCTCATAACTAAAAAACATGAGTCTCCGGATTGGGAGGGCCAATCAAATGCTAAACTTCATGAATAAAAAGATCCCCCCAAAAATAGTATATTATCATGAAATATAAGAATATTAGCCATAAGGAGAAGATATTAAAAAGCTCCAGAGGGAAAACAAACAAAAACATATTGCATTGAAAGGATTTAGAATCAGAATTGCATTGGTCTTCTAAATAGCCAAGCTAGAAAATAATGCAGGAATGCTTTCAAAACTCACAGGGGAAAATGATGGTCATATCATAATAATAGAAACTCTGGTTACTGGTTTAACACAAAATTGTAATATGACTTCCTTGGGAAGATGGACAGACAGAAAGTAGGGTGGTGGCACTAGAGTCAAACCCTATTTGCCGTTACAGGAGGTCAATAGTGAATGTTCAAACTGATCAAACAATACCAGCAGAAGCCCATTATTAGTAATATGGATGTAAAAAACTGAAGAAAAACCCAAGGAGTTCAAATTTTCTGGAAAGGAGTAGGAAAGGAATTCACTATATTTTTAGTAATAAGCTTTTTAAAATAACTAGATTATTTTAAATAATTTAGAAGAATTTATTTGTTATTTACAATACATTTATTTTTTAAAATGCACATATTGAGCGCACCTAGCACTCAGATCTTAGTTTCCAACACTACTCTCCAACAAAAGGAACTACAGCTCCTTGGGAAAATGGCTGATTCTAGGACTGAGGCAGGAAATATTTAAGATTAGTCTGGAGCATCTTGCAGTGCTAGGAAGTAGGGAAGTGCTGGGGGGTGGGGGGAAAGATCTACAATTTAAAGTTGTTAAAGGGACAAAGGAGACAACTGAAAGAGTTCCTAATGACCGGAGGTAGAACAATCTTAACAACAAAATAAATAAAGTAGTACTGGATTATAACCCAAAGTAGATAAGATATCTATGAGTCCATACTGATATAATACATAATTGAATCAATACATATGTGGGGGAGAAGAGACAAATCTTCTTCACCGAAGAATTCCAAGTAATTTATGTAGATACTCCCTCCTCAAGGAGGTGAAGCAAAACTCCCTTCCTCAAGTGTGGGCTGGACACAGTGATTTTCTTCCAAAAAAAATACAGTATGGAGAGGGAGAAAAAAAGACTAACTTTACAGTGGAGAACCCTGGCAAACACTGCCTCAGGCAGGCAATCAAGATCAGCATCAGCAGAGATAAGTCACGTTGATAGTATGAGAGATGTGAGGTAAACGGCACTTTACCTCTGCAGTCTCCTCCCAAGAACCCACAACCTAAGTCTAGTTATGAGAAAAACATCAGACACAGTCCAACTGAGGGGCGTTCTACAAAGTATCTGGCAAGTGTTTCTCAAAACTTCAAGATCATCAAAAATAAGAAAGGGCTAAACAACTTACAGCTAAGAGGAGCTTATGGAGACATGGTAACTAAATGCAATGTGGTGTCCTGAATGGGATCCTGGAAGACAAAAAGGCCGTTAGGTAAAAACTAAGGAAACTTTTGGACTTTGGTTAATAATAATTATCAATGTTCATTCACTAATTGTAACAAATACACCACACTAATGGAAGACGTTAACAATAGGGAAAACTAGGTATTGGTTATATGGGAACTCTCTGTATTATCATCACAATTTTTCTATAAATCTAAGGCTGTTCTAAGATACATAAAGTTTATTATTAAAGAAGTACATATACCTTTATTTTAGAAATGAAAATGCTAATAGTAATTTGGTATCTGGAAGGGGTCACACACTGGAAAAAAGAGACTAAGCTTGGTTGTCTTCTCTTCCTAAGATGGGATCAGTGGACAGGCTTCAGGGAATTCACAAACATCCTAATATTGGATGGTTAATTTGTATCATTGTATTAAAGATAGCAGTCCTAGATACTCCATGTGTTTGCCACCTTCTTTTTCTACGCATGGAGTTTGCCTCTGGAGAACCTGTTCTCTTTCTCAGTCAACAAAGTGCAGTTGGCGTTGATTTTATTTGTGGTGATTGGCTCAAGGATGGACAGGTGACCCAAACAAAGCCAAGGATACACAGTCTTGTCACATTTACTAGAGCTTTTGAGATATAGGGACTCTCCCTGTTTTCCGCTGGTCTTTGAACTGTGAGGACATGAGCCTGAAGTCAATGTTAGTCATCGTACAGCCAATGGGTGAAGGCTGCCTGATAAGAGAACCAATCAGGCAGAAGGCAAGTGGAGACATAGAGAAACCCTGAATGTCTGGCATGGTTTGAGTCCCTGAATCAAGGCACATCAATGTGCCAGTAAATTCCCTTTAGGGCTTCAGCAATTTGTGTTGAGTCTTTTGTCATTTGGAATCAAAAGACCCCAAGTCTAAACCTAGAAAGACCTCTACATAGTGGTAATTTGGCTGGATGACTAGTTTTCCCAGTCTTAAGAGTTTACACTATTATCTGGTCCAACTACGTGCCTCAGCAAACACATACTTCACCCCAGCTAGTGTTGGCCACCTATTATACCCTAGGCATGTGGGAACTCTGCTAGGCTCTGGGCTCTGGGAGTAAAGACAAATAAGACATAGATTTTATCCTTAAGGACCTGATAGGTTCATCTTTAGGCAGAGGCGCTATTATCAGGTCCCATTCTAAAGATAAGGCCACAGAGGATAAAAGTCTTTTAAGTAATAGAAAGAAAATAGAATCCAAGTTTTCTGATAAATGGCTCTTTGTGGTAGCCAGTAATTCCTCTCTGGTTAAATGTAATCCCACTCATTCATTTTTATTTCTTCATTTCTTCATCATTATAGCAGGGGTCAGCAAACTATGGCTCATTATCCATTTTTATAAATAAAGTTTTATGGCAACACAGCCATGCCCATTTGTTTACTTCTTGTCTATGGCTGCTTTCACACTGCAGTGGCAGAGTTGAGTAAATGCAACAGATACTGTATGGTCCACACAGCCAAAAATGTCTACTATCTGATCTTAACAATAAAATATTGTCAGCCTCTGAACTATATACTGAGTTCTTGCAGTGTGCCAGGCTGCAGTGTTACACCAGCCATTCTTGTCCTCAATAAGCTCACGGGCTAGTGTTTCCTAGTGAGAGACAAGCAAGTTAACAGACAATAAAGCACATTTTGATAAGATGTGACAGGGAAAGGATGGAACACTATGGGAGTGTTAGGAAAAGATTCCTAGCTCCGTCTTAAATGTGGAAGAAAAGAGTCAAGGACACTTTCTAAGTCTAGACCTAAAGGACATTGGAGAGGATTGGGGTGGGATAGAAAGAATTTCAGGCAGAGGGAGGAGCCTGTAAAAGTTCAGTGGTGATAGCCGCAAGGCATTTCAGACTAACTGAAGAATTTCAGCTTTTCAGGTGTTTATTACATTATTAAAACTATTTAAAGGTGTATATTATAGTATTTGAAAATAAAAGCAGAACTTAAACGTTCTCTCCAAAAAAAAAGTTAAAAAAGTAAAACAGGGCTATGTGTAGACTAACAATGAGACCATGTAGGGATCCGAGGATTATGATTGGGGTGTGTGTGTGTGTGTGTGTGTGTGTGTGTGTGTGTGTGGATTTCAATATGGCTGGACTTGAAATCAGGAGGAAGAAATGGAAGTGCCAAGTGAGGAGGCTGGAACACAGGCTGGGGTCAGATCACCAAGGGCCTGAAAAGCCACATGAAGGAGTATGGGCACCGTCCTGAGGGCAAAAAGGAACCCATCTTTTTTTTTTTTTTTTTTAATTGAAGTATAGTTGATTGCTATCTTTTGTGTAGGATCATTGAACCTGAAAGTAAAGCTTATTGAAAAAAAAAGAATTTCACAATTGGGAGCATTTTCAAGAACTGACTAGTTGTAAGATCTCTAAATCTCCTCCAGCTTGTACAGCTTATGATTCTTGAGATCAGGAAATGGCTTTAACCCGAGAAGGTGACTATTTTATGGGTTCTCTTAGTAGGAGGAGAAGGGTAGCCTCTCCTGCTTATTGCCAACTATGAGGATCCACTCAGCAAGCTTCCTCTCACCCAGTGACCCTTGCATCAGCTTCCTTACTATCTATGATTTCCTGTGAGATGGGAAATCAGACTGCCTGGATTCCATCTTGACCACATACCAGCTGTGTGGCTATGAGCAATTTACTTAACCTCTCTGTGCACAATTACCCCTCTATAAAATGGAGTTAATAGTACCTACATCTTGGATTGCTGTTGAGTACTAAATGAGATGGTCCATGGAAAGCGTTTAGCAGAGTACCAGGCAAATAATGAACACCCAACAAATGTTAATTATTCAAGTAGCTGCTATTCAGGTAGTGTTGAAGGAGCACAGAAGGCAGAATGACCTGTTGCAGTGGATATCTTGTCATTGCCTGCTCAACATCCTTTCCTTTGTAGAACCATCCCTTCCTTTGTAGAACCATCCCTTCCTTTGTGGAACCAACCCTTCCTTTGTGGAACCAACAATTCCTCAATTTGTGTGGATCCAGTCCAGCATCTGAGTGGGTGGGTATAGCCAATCATTTTAACCCACTCCTTTGTAGGGATGGGTACAAGGCAAAGAAAATAGACCAGTTTACTTGGAGAAGCTAGTTCAATCAGAGATGTGGAGAATCATGAATCTTGGAAAAGAAAGGCAAGCGAAAGATCACTAATTTACCATCCTTTCAAAGCCTGATACATGTGGTCAAGCATCTGCTTGCATACTTTCTTCCAAGTAGTCCATTCTACCTCCATACAGCCCTAGTTATTAGGAAATTGGAAAGGAATTAACATTCACTAAACTGAAGCTATGTGCTAAGTACTGCGTTGTTTACATATATTCCCAACCACAAACCTGTAAAGAAGTATTATCTTTTACACTATTTATGCAAGGAAAGAGAGATAGGAAATGTTAAAAATTTAACTCATAATATAGCTTTTGTTGTCTAGTATATTAGCTAGAGCTTCTTTGAGGACAAGGACAGAGGGTCACTCATATTACCCCAGGGAAGAGGGGACTCCTGACAAGGGCACTCATGGTCTGGAATGCCTACCCCATCAGGAACCTCCAAGGCATCACTTGCTCTGCTCTTCTCTCAGGTGTCTCTTTCTGCTCAACTCTGAACCTCTCCCCACGACCAGTTTCCTCATGACTTCAGCTTGTTCCTGGTCCACATCACACACCCCAGACCCAAGCCCTTTCTGTGACCCTCAATTCAGCTCTCTGAGTTGGTTGACTCATTCTCTCCATTATAAATTCCATAGCCCTGAAAGAGAACTCCAGTTCCTCCATTTCTCATTTCCCATGGCAGGCCTTAGGTTGTAGTTCACTGGCAGGTCTATGGTTGGCACCCTAAGATCATGAGAAGAAAGACCCCACTGTGCAGAATACAATAATTCCATTTGCAATTTGAGTGATGAGGGCTATGAATGGGGTACAGTCCCTCAGAACTGGCTGGGGTGAGGCAGCAGTGACTAAGAACTCTAACACAAATAAGAATTCGTATGTTTGTCACCAAAATAGTCAGCTGAATCACTTAGGAATTCATTCAAATGTGAGCAACAGAGAATCCAATTCACAGAAGCCTAAACATAAAGGGTTTGTTTTTTCCTCTCATAACAAGACATCTGGATGTAGGCAACCCACAGATTCAAAATTATCAAGGACCCAGGCTCTTTTCTTTCTGTTCTCTCTTATTCATTTGTCACAACATGGTCACAGTAGGGTTGACATACTTCTGAACGTCAGGTTCATCTTTGGGAAGGGGAAAGGAGAGTCAAAGCGTTCTCACATCATTGTTCTGTGACTTTCATTGGGGAAGGGAAGACCTTCTAAGCAGACTTCCTCTTATAACTTATTATCCAGAACAAGGCTACCAACCATTTCTCAGATCCAACCTATGAGATGTCTATGACTGGTTTAGACAAATCAGGGACATCCCCTGAGCCTGGGGTAGGGACTAAGGGTCTCTGAGATCAAGGGACGCAGTATGCTCGTTTCCTGGAAAAGTAGTAGATTTCTATTAGGAAAAGGGAAGGCTGTTAGTTGAGCAACGAACAGCAACTTCTCTAACAGAACACTCCTCCATGACAAGAGACCTGTATATGCACCCCCTGCAGCTGGCCCATTGCTTCCAGTAGATAACTCGTTCTTGTTGAGTCAATGAATAAATGAATGAATGAATGAATATTTTGACTCATGAAAGAGAGAAACTAATACAAAGTAGAAAGAAGACCATAGTGGCTGTCAGGAGATACAAATATTTCAGAAATCTCTGTGAGACCTTGTCTCACCTCTCTGAATCTCAATTTCTTCATCTGTAAAATAAGATTGAATAATCCATTCACCATAAAGTTGATTTGGGGATGAAATGAGACTACTTATGGGTAAGTTGTTTGAAATCATAAAGAATTAGGAAATATTGTTTCAACTTACAAGCAATGGAAACAAAGATAGGAGGAAACTGGCCCGAGTCAATAGGCCTTAGAAATCATTCTTACAAGGGAGACGTCCACAAATAGAAAAGGAGAAATGGAGCCTGGGTGGATACTCATTCTGATTAGTTCAAAAAGTCATTGTGACGTTGATTTTACCCTCTGAAGATGAAAGGTGGTTTCCATCTGAATAATATGGGAAGTGCTGATATGTTGGAAACCCAAAGCTTATTTTCTGGCAAGTCCAGAACTTGGGTTAAGAAATTGAAAGTGGGCACATGAGACGTAAGAAAGGAAAAGTACAGCATTCAGCCCCCCCAGGGATTTCCTAGTTGCTCCAAATATAGTGAAATCACTACTTCCAGGTTACACTGTATTGTGGAACCACAGATGCATATAGTTGGCTGCCTGTGGCAACTGAGCTCCATTTGATTCCATAGAGCTTAGAGGTAGTTGTTTTTGCAAATATTTCAGCTAACTTCAGGCACATGGTGAAGGAGCATGCCCCACCTCATGGTGTCAGATTCCGCCAGACTTGATTTGGCCAGTGCGTGTGGGCATAAGTGTCATGGGTCACCTGCAGGTGGAAGCCTATAAGAATTGGTGTACAATTCACTACTTTCCCTCCCCTGACAGGGCAACTGGCTCCAAACAGTGAAAGCTCCACAAGCCTGAGTCCCAGGGTGAGAATCACATCAAGCAGGAACCCCTCCCCCGATGACCCTCCATGGAAGCAAGCAGAAACAAGACTGTATTGTTCTAAACCACTAAGTTGTTCCACTGCAGCATAACGTCATGTACCCTAATACCACCGCAGTGGTGTGGAAACAGCAACAAGGAGGGGTTAAAAACATTCTTTGAAGTGAGCCAGTCCAGGATTGGAGGCTCTGACACTTACTAGTCCCGTGGTCTACCGCTCTACACCCCCTTAGCCTTGCTCATGTTCGTCTATCAGCCTAGATCTGTGGTTCTCAGATCTGGCTGCACCTTCAAATCACAGGAGGAATTTCAAATACATGCCCAGGTTCTACACCAGACATTGTGATTTCATTGGTCTTGGTGGGGGGCCTAGGCATTGGTATTTTTTTAAGCCAAATGCACAGCTAGGTTAGAGAGCTACTTGTCTAGAATTCCTTAACATTATTTAACTGGTTCACCCTTTAACACTCTGAATCTTCTCCAAAAAGTCTTCCTGAGTCCAAAGTTCCCACTTGAGCTCCAGTAGCAACCTGGGCACATGTGATCTCTTTAATTAGAACATCACATAAGATTATCCATTTCCACATCTACTTTCCAAATAGAGTGTGATCTCTCAGAACACAGGGACTGTACTAAAATCTTCCTGTAGCCCCAACACCTAGATCCTGGCATCATGCTATATATCAAGGTATATATGCAATAAATGCTTATTTATTTAAACAGAGGAAATACCACTTGATTAAAACTAAGAAACCAATGGCAACCTCTGAGAAAACAGCTTTAATAGAACTTGGAAGAAATGACAACCGTTCTAAATTGAGAAGTGAATGTGAAAGTAAGTTATTTGAAGATGTTGTCTTGTCAAGAGAAATAGAAAGGCAGATGATGGTGGTCAAGAGAATGGGTCATTTTTAGGAAGGGAAGAAAGCCAATTTTGTAGCATTGGGAATGATACCTTTCAAAAGGAAAAGTGTGTTTCAACAGAAAAGTATAATTTTTGTTAGTCAAGGATTCAGAAATAGGAGAAGGAGGTGGAGAAAAGAGCACAGGTCTACAAAATGGCAAAAACGGTTATTTCTCTGTGGTGAGGTTTGGGTGATACTTTTTTCTCTTCCAGCAGGTGCTCAGTAGGTACTTCTCTGTGTGAGTGAATATGTATATTTTTTCACAGGTGCAGAGTTGAGTTCATTGTACAGTTTAAGGCACAATATCATCTCAGGTCTGTTAAGCCTTCTCATATTTTCCCTTATATCTCTACATCTACCCCAATTTTTCTTTAATGTATTGTGTGTCATTGGATATATAAGTATCCTTGAAAGATGCATAGTATTGCTTTGTATACTTTGTTTCAAACTCACGAAATGTTTTGTTATAGATCTCATTCTGCTTCCTTGTTTACTCAACCCTGTATTCTTGAGCTCTGTGTTACCATATGTACATTTATCTTACAGTTTCTAACTGCTGCATAATATACCATTATAGGCATATCCCCTATTATAGTCATCCGTTCTCTTAATGATGAACACCTAGTTTACCTCCAACTCCCGGCTAACACTAAAAACATTTCAATGAACAACCTCATACATGTCCTGACATGGACCTGAGAAAGAGTTTCTTAGGGGTAGGTATCCAGACAAGGGATTGTTAAATTATAGGCTAGTCGCACACTTAATTTCAACACGTACTGCCAAATCTCTCTCCAGCACATCTGCACAGTTTTACTCCTACCAGATGTGCACATGAATTTTGTTTCCCCATATCCGTGCTAACAATATGATCCTTCTATAATTTTTGCCATGCTGATAGATGTAATGTGCTACTTTGTTCCCTTTGGATTTCTTTGATTACTAGTGAGTTTAATCATCTCTTCACTTACTGTAACTGTTTCTGTTTCCCCTTCAGTGTGCTGACTTCTCTTATCTTTGCCCATTTTTCTAATTGTTTCCTTTCTCTCTCTCAGTGTGTGTGTGTGTGTGTGTGTGTGTGTGTGTGTGTGTATTGTCATCTCTGAACATTACAAGTGAGCCCTTCTGCTCCATCATCCCTCTGCCAACTTTGTCCACTGAATACATCATTGAACTGAAAACCTTAATAATGATATATTAAAATCCATCAAGCTTTATCCTCATGGCTTCTACCTTGAAGGTCTTATTTAAGAGTTCTTTTTCCACTCTAAAATTACTATAATATTTGCCTATATTTTTTTTCTATTAAGTGTATAGTTTTACGTTTGAAATTGGTCTTTAATTCCTCTGGAGTTTACCATATATATGGTATGAGGTAGGGATTCAACATTATTTTTTCTATATAGTAAGCTAGTTTTCTCACTACTTTCTGCTAAATGTCCATTCTTTCTTCGATGATTGGTGATGCCATCTCTATCATAAGCTATGTAGAATATTAGACAAGTAAGTAAATATGTGTGAATGTGTTTGTGTTCTATGCTGTTTACTCTGATGCACTGGGGTTTCTTGTTCTTGTTGGTGTTGTACATTCTTTATTATATCAGCTTTGTATCAGGACTTAATATTAAGAAGGGTGACTCTAAACTCTCCCACTTCCTTTGGTCTTATTAAAAATTTTTTTTAAAACTATTTTATACTTTATACTTCCATGAAAATTCCAGATTCAATGGTTGAGTACTTAAAAAGATCCTGTTAAGATGGGAGGTGGGCAAAATGGGTAAAGGTGGTCAGAAGTCCAAACTTCCAGGTATAAGATAAATCAGTTCTGAGGATGTAATGTACAACATGGTGACAAAAGTTAACAATATTGTATAGCTGAAAGTTGCTAAAAGAGTAAATCTTAAGAGTTCTCATCACAAGAAATAAATTCTAACAATGTAAGGTGATGAATATTAACTAAACTTATTGTGGTAATCATTTCATGATATATACAAATATCTAATCATCATGTTGTACATTTAAAACTAATACAATACTATCTGTTAATTATACCCCAATAAAATTGGAGGGAAAAAAGATCCTGTTAGAGTTTTATTGAATAAGCTTGAATGACCTGATTAAGGAAGAAATGATATCTTTATAAATATTAAGTCATTCAGTCCATGAACGTAGTACATCAGGTTTTCTTGTGTTCCATGACAGAGTTTAAAATTTCTCTTCATAAAGGTTTTGTGCATCCTTGATTAGGTTAATGACTACATTATACTTTCTATAGCTAATGTGGTTTATATCTTATATTTTCTAGACAATTATTGCTGAGATAGCAATTGCTGTTGGCATCTTAGCTACTTTCTATTTTGCATTCAATTGACATGGATTACTTTTTTTAAAAATTTATGAAACAAAAGGGGGAAAAAGAACACACATGAAAAGTTTGCCTTTGTAGGAATAAGGCTATTTCTTCTTCTATATCAGGAAGAGTGACACAAGAAAGGTCAAAGAAACAGAGAAATGTAGTGGATTAATTGAGGGAAGTTGATTAGTTCATTCCTCAAATAGAAATAATCCTGATGGGTTCAAACTTCACCCCTTGAAGAAAGAAAATACCTTTCTGTTAGAAAAACCCAGGTCAGTCATTGTGTATCAAGGAGTTACTGGGGCAACAACCCTTTTTCAAGAAGAGTTACATAATACAAAAACTGAACAACTGAAACTTTAGAGCAAAAAAGAAAACTAAGATCAGAATGAAACCTAAACAATACATCTCCACCTAATTCCCTATCTATAAAACGAGGAGACTGTACTAAATGATATCTAAACTTCCTTCTACTTCAAGTCTCTGAAAACATTCCTTTTAGAAAATGAAAAATGGGAGTGAAAAAATAATTTTAAGTGCAAATTAATCTTCTCCATTGACTTTCCTATTCTATTGGTTTTTCTGGCAAAGAGGCTTTGAGAAGAGTTGTTCTTTCTTTTTTTTTTAATTTTTGAATTTTATTTTATTTTTTTATACAGCAGGTTCTCATTAGTCATCAATTTTATGCACATCATTGTATACATGTCAATCCCAATCGCCCAATTCGTCACACCACCACGCCCATCCTCCCACCACTTTCCCCCCTTGGTGTCCATACGTTTGTTCTCTACATCTGTGTCTCAATTTCTGCCCTGCAAACCGGTTCCTCTGTACCATTTTTCTAGGTTCTACATATATGCATTAATATACGATATTTGTTTTTCTCTTTCTGACTCACTTCACTCCGTATGACAGTCTCTAGATCCATCCATGTCTCAACAAATGACCCAATTTCGTTCCTTTTTATGGCTGAGTAGTATTCCATTGTATATATGTACCACATCTTCTTTATCCATTCATCTGTCGATGGGCATTTAGGTTGCTTCCATGACCTGGCTATTGTAAACAGTGCTGCAATGAACATTGGGGTGCATGTGTCTTTTTTTTTTTTCTAATTTATTTTATTTATTTATTTTTGGCTGTGTTGGGTCTTCGTTGTGGTGCACAGGCTTCTCATTGCAGTGGTTTCTCTTGTTGCAGAGCACGGGCTCTAGGCACGTGGGCTTCAGTAGTTGTGGCACACAGGCTCAGTAGTTGTGGCTTGCAGGCTCTAGAGCACAGGCTCAGTAGTTGTGGCACATGGGCTTAGTTGCTCCGTGGCATGTGGGATCTTCCCAGACTAGGGCTCGAACCCGTGTCCCCTGCATTAGCAGGCAAATCCTTAACCCCTGGGCCACCAGGGAATTCCCAACATGTGTCTTTTTGAATTATGGTTTTCTCTGGGTATATGCCCAGTAGTGGGATTGCTGGATCATATGGTAATTTTATTTTTAGTTTTTTAAGGAACCTCTATACTGTTCCCCATAGTGGCTGTATCAATTTACATTCCGACCAACAGTGCAAGAGGGTTCCCTTTGAGAAGAGTTATTCTTTATGGGAAACTCAAGAGGAATAAGTTTAGTGCATGTGACTGCACAGAGACAATTTGAGAATGGATGCTTGGGGAGAGAACTGGATTATTTTTATCGCTGTCATTGAGGCTGGTTACTGAACTGGCTCCTTCCCTTTCATCATCTCTACCCCCACTCTAATACTGAAGCGCTTTTCAACAGAGTCCATGTATTTTAAGAGTTTTCTAACTTGGGAAGAGAAGAGGAAGACGGAGAAGTGAAACCTCTGGAGTTGCATTGTTAAAGAAAGCTTGTTCTTTCAGACCCTTTCCTGCCAAAATTTTACTCAAAGTTCCTCTTTTGTGAGGTAAGACTTTTTTTTTCTTCATATTCAAATAAAAAAAATATTTGTGACAAGCTACAAAACCCATCACTGGAGTATCTTGAATAACAGGTATATTTTTTCATTTAGTTGAGCTCCATGCCTCCACCAATATAGCAGGTCCAATCCCCTTACCAACATCTCCAGTGTAACTTGGAAAGAAACCAAAGTTATGCTTTTGAAGAACAGTAAATCTTAAATCAAATGACCATCTCAAAATGCAAAAATATGGTTTAGAAATAGGTGGAGATACAAATAAATTATTAAAAACAAATGCAAGACTATTGCTAATAATAACACAAAACTGAAAATAACCTGAGTGGCACATGCCATCGAAATGAAGAGTTAGATTGAATCATCCATATAAAGATTCAGCAACCATTTACAAGTATGTTACAGGTGTAGCCTTATTGATGTAAAATGATCTCCATGATAGAAGTGAGGAAAATGACTCATGATTGAGTGTGACAATCAAGATACAAATGATTATGCACAATCTTAACCCATTTTCTAAGAAGAAACACACACATACACAGACACAAGCCTGAAGTGATATAAAAGATGTTAATAATGTCCTCCTCTGAGCAGAGGAAACAGGCAATTTTTGGTTCCTTTTTCCTTCATAATCTATATTTTAAATTTTGTGTAACAATTAGCTTATATTCTTGTATTAAAGCAAAAGATTAAAAAAGAAAGAAAACAGAAAACAAACCAAAGACAAGTGAGTACTGGAGACACATGGCCCAGTCTCAGCATGTCACAAGCCTAATAGAAAAGTCAGAGTAAATCACCAAACTTTATTCGTGCCTCAGTTTCCTTACCTGTAAAGTAGGAAGAGCTGTCTTCCTCTGGTACAGAGTTTTTGTGATATTAAAACATCCTCCCACAAACAATTAGTAATAAGTTAAACATACGTTTGCTGTGAGGCTCAGCAATTCCACTCAGGTATTTATCCAAGAGAAATGAAAACACGTCCACACAAAGACTTATACATAAATGCCCACAGCATTATTCTCAGTAGCCAAAAACTGGAATATTCATATATTCTAAAATTCTAAAATGCTAATCAGCAATAAAATAAGAAAGAACAAACTACCAATACATGTAACATGAATCTCAAAAATATTATGCCCGGTGAAAAATCTAGAGTGAAAAAAAAAAAAAAAAGAAAAACCATGTGACAGACAGCAGAGACAGCAGATCAGTAGATCAGTAATTGATCAGTTGAGGCTGGAAGTATGGGGAGGGGACAGGTATTGCCTGCACAGAGGTAGAGGGGAACTCACTGGTGTGATGGAAATGTCTGCATCTTGAATGTGGTGGCGTTTACATAATTGTACGCAGTTGCCAATATGATATATGCTTAAAATGAGTGAATCTTATTGTATGTAAATTATACCTCAATAAAGCACACAGCAGAACTTAAGAAAAAACACTATCCAATAAAGTATGTGAAAATATATTATAAAATGTAAACCTCTATAGAAATAAAGGAATTTTTCTTAACAACACTTCTTTTAAAACTAAACAAAGTACAAAGAAACAACGTGGAATGCATTCAGCTAATGACAGTTTCCCTTTGATAAATGGGGGAGTGTGTATAAGCAAAGAGAAAAAAGAATTGCTATCTGTTTCTTTGATTTCTTTTAGCTGTGTTAAACTTTACATAACAGTTCAAGGGAGAACATATATCCTATAAATTACTTTAATACTGTTCTCTGCTAAATACTTAGTTGGAAAGTAGAAGGAAGACAGGAGAGTAGGAAAAATCTTCCTCAGCTTCAGCCCCTAATCCTGCCATTGGAAACCTAGCAAAACAGCTATATTAAATATTTGGAAAACCTTCAAGTCCACACTTTGCGTTTCTAATGATACTTTGGAGAAACTAAGTCTGAGAATTGTTCATTCCTTGCCTGAAGACACATGCCAACAGGTGGTAGAGCTAGACTTTACTGGCAGGTTAGAGCCTGGACACTGGGTCACCACCTCACCTCAAACAAACGCTCCCAATAAAAATATAGTAAGAGCCAATGCGGGGATGGTGAGAGGTCTGGGAGGAGGAAGTCCTTTGGAAATAAGAAGTGGGAAAGGTGGGGTGGCTACACAAGGACAAGGAGCCCAAAGGGGAAATGGCAAGGTGCTGGAAGTCACGTCCTCTTTCACAGCTGTGGCCTGGCTGGTGCCCCTTACCACGGCATGGGGGAGGGGTACCCTCATGACACAGTCTGGACTGTGTCTAGGGTGACCATCCAGTGTGTCTCAGTCACGGGGTGGGCATTCATGTGCTGAGGGCTCCCTGAATCTCTGGGTTGAAAAGAAGCAGACACACGCTGTTTTACATGTTGTATCTAATTTGCCTTTTGCCTCCTTCCCCAGGTTTCTGGGCTTCTAATATAAACACACACTGGAAGCCAGCCAGGCGTTCCATCTTTGAAGAAGGTGGTATGAAGGAGCTGAGGAACCTGCAGGAAGCCACAGAGTTTTACACCCTCTTTACATCATTCTATTTCTGGGATGCTTTTTAAAGATAATTTGCATTAATTTAATATTAGCATTATTACAAAGCAATGCATGATCATTAGGTATCTCTCTTTTCTTTATTTCCTACAAAGGAAAACAGGACAAGTAGCTTATGATCCCACCACTAACTGATCGTGTTGTGCTGGAGATCCTGCCAGTCAAAATCACCCAGAGCATATATATGCCTTGGTGACCAGCTTTTATCATTCACTGCACCATGAACATGTTTCATAGTCTCAAATTTTAATTTAAACCCTCTTTTATGCATATTTTTTAATGTCTTCAGGATTGGCTGCATACTGTAAGGATATGTCATAATTCATTTAAATAAGTCTCCTTTACTGCATGGTTAGGTAACCCCTCCAAATTTTTAGCTATGAGAAATAGCACTTTAAGAACACGACTTATGAAGTATATTTTTTACTTTAATAAACAGAATTATTACTTGTACTATTTACATACATAGTCTTCCATGGTAATGTTAAAGTTACCATTTTCTTCAAATGCCCCTCAAAATAACACAATTTGCCTTCCTATTTTTTAACAAAAGTATTGAAATTGGATCTAATCAAGCATTTGGCTCTAACTTCCAGTCTATAGGGAATGAAACAACCTGAAAAGCCCACAATGTGGGACATCTCACAGAACAAGCCATCTAGTTTTTCAACAGGTCAGAGGCATGAAAAAAGGGAGAAATCACTGTTCTAGATGACAAGAAACTTAAAAGACAAAACAACAGAATGTAACCTAAGGGTCTTATTTGAATATTGATTTGAATCACTCAATTATAAACAGATACTTGAGAGAAATCATTAAAGAAATATGCACTGATTTTAAAGAGTTGCCACTAATATCTTAGGTGCAATAATGGTAATCACACACAAAGTTTATTTTATATTTTAGAGATGTATACCAAAATAATAAGTAAATGGCCATCATTTTAAAAAGTATCCTTGTTCCTAAAAATGTCTAGAACTAAGAGCAAAGAAATGGAAATTACAAAAATGAGCCAAATGGCAAACAGGGGATTGAAAAATATGACAAATAAAATAACTGAAATAAAAGCTAGATGGATGGGCTCAGTATTAGAGTGGAAATAATAGAGGAGAGAAGGAGAGAACTTGATGACAGATTAATTTACCCAATCTGAGTAACAGAGAGAAAATAGATTGAAAAATAATTCTCTAAGAATCTGAGAAAGCCTCAAACAAGGGAAATTAAAAAATAATTCCACACCAAGAAAAATCATAGTCAAATTTCTGAAATTACAAAGAAAAAATCTTGAAAGCAGCTAGAGAGATATGATGTTTATTTATGGAGAAACACCAATTTTAGTGACAGAATTTCTCATCTGACAGCATGGAGGCCCAAAAAAGTGGTACAATATTTTGAAGTGATAAAAGAAAACAACTGTCAAACATGAATTCTGTGTCTGGCAAAAATACTTCCAGGACCAAGGGGGAAAATAAAGATAGTCTCAGATGAAAGAGAATCTGTTGCTAGGAGACCTACCCTAACAGAATAACTTACAAAGTTGTCTAAATAAAAGGAAATAATAAATGAAGGAATATTAGAATATCAGAGAAAGGAAAGATGATAAGCAAAAATATTGGTGAATACAACAGGCTTCACTTCTTCTGTTGTCTTACAAATCATGTTTAAGGTTGAACAAAATTTATAACACTATCTGCTGTTGTTCTTAATTTACATAGAGGAAATATTTCAGACAATCATCTTAGAAATAGAAGAGGGTTAAGGAAGTTCAAGTTTGTACACTTCGCTCAAACTGGTAAAATAATGACACACGTAGACTGTGATAAGTTATGCACGCATAATGCAATACATAGAGAAACCACTAAAACGCTATACAAAGAGACACACTCAAAAACACTATAGAGAATTATCACTACTGTACCTCTCCCTCCCCACGGCCTGAGAGAACAAGAGTGCCCAAATCAGCCGCTGCTTTAACCCCTTCTTGTCTAGGTGGGGAACAGACGCCTGTGGGAGACCTACACGCAGAGGTGGGGCCAAAACCAAAGCTGAACGTCAGGAGCTGTGTGAACAAAGAAGAGAAAGGGAAATCTCTCCCAGCAGCCTCAGGAGCAGCAGATTAAATCTCCACAATCAACTTGATGTACCCTGCATCTGAGGAATACCTGAATAGACAACGAATCATCCCAATATCGAGGCAGTGGACTTTGGGAGCAACAGTAGACTTGGGGTTTGCTCTCTGTGACTGATTTCTTTCTGATTTTTATGTTTCTCATAGTTTAGTTTTTAGCGTGTGTCATCATTGGTGGATTTGTTTATTGGTTTGGTTGCTCTCTTTTTTATTTTTTTTAATAAATAAAAAAAATTTTTTTTCTAACTCATTTTTTTCCTTCTTTTTTCTCCCTTTCCTTCTGAGCTGTGTGGCTGACAGGGTCTTGGTGCTCCAGCCTGAGCCTCCAAGGTGGGAGAGCTGAGTTCAGGACATGGGATCACCAGACACCCGCTGGCCCCACGTAATATCAATCAGTGAGAGCTCTCCCAGAGATCTCCATCTAAACGCTAAGACCCAGCTCCACCCAACGGCCAGCAAGCTCCAGTGCTGCATGCCCCATGCAAAACAATTAGCGAGACAGGAGCACAGCCCCACTCATTAGCAGAGAGGCTGCCTAAAATCATACTAAGTTCACAGACACCCCAAAAGACACCACCGGATGCAGCCCTGCCCACCAGAAAGACAAGATTCAGCCCCACCCACCAGAACACAGGCACCAGTCCCCTCCCCCAGGAAGCCTACACAAGCCACTGAACCAACCTCACCCACTGGGGGCAGACACCAAAAACAATGGGAACTAGGAACCTGCAGCCTGCTTAAAGGAGACACCAAACACACCAAGTTAAACAGAATGAGAAGACAGAGAATTATGCAGCAGATGAAGGAGCAAGGTAAAAACCCACCAGACCAAAAAAATGAAGCGGAAATAGGCAGTCGACCTGAAACAAAATTCAGAGTAATGATAGTAAAGATGAACCAAAATCTTGGAAATAGAATGGAGAAATACAAGAAAGGTTTAACAAGGACCTAGAAGAAATAAAGAGCAAACAAACAATGATGAACAACAATAAATGAGATTAAAACTTCTCTAGAAGGAATCAATAGCAGAATAACTGAAGCAGAAGAATGGATAAGTGACCTGGAAGATAAAAGAGTGGAAATAACTACTGCAGAGCAGAATAAAGAAAAAAGAAAGAAAAGAATTGAGGACAGTCTCAGAGACTTCTGGGACAACATTAAACACATCAACATTCGAATTTTATGGGTCCCAGAAGAAGAAGAGAAAAAGAAAGTGCCTGAGAAAATATTTGAACAGATTACAGCTGAAATTTCCCTAACATGGGAAAGGAAATAGTCAGACAAGTCCAGGAAGCACAGAGAGTCCCAGGCAGGATAAACCCAAGGAGCAACATGACAAGACACATATCAGTCAAACTATCAAAAATTAAATACAAAGAAAAAGTATTAAAAGCAGCAAGGGAAAAACAACAAATAACATGCAAGGGAATCCCCATAAGGTTAACAGCTGACCTTTCAGCAGAAACTCTGCAAACCAGAAGGAAGTGGCAGGACATATTTAAAGTGATGAAAGGGAAAACCTACAACCAACATTACTGTACCCAGCAAGGATCTCATTCACATTTGATGGAGAAATTAAAACCTTTACACACAAGCAAAAGCTAAGAGAATTCAGCACCACCAAACCAGCTTTACAACAAATGCTAAAGGAACTTCTCTAGGCAGGAAACACAAGAGAAGGAAAAGACCTACAATAACACACCAAAAACATTTAGGAAAATGGTAACAGGAACATACATATCAATAATTACCTTAAACGTAAATGGATTAAATTTTCCAACCAAACGACATAGACTGGCTGAATGGATCCCAAAGCAAGACCAGTATATATGCTGTCTACAAGAGACCTACTTCAGACCTAGGGACACATACAGACTGAAAGTGAGGGGGTGGAAAAAGATATTCCATGCAAATGGAAATCAAAAGAAAGCTGGAGTAGCAATACTCATATCAGATAAAATAGACTTTAAAATAAAGAATGTTATAAGAGACAAGGAAGGACACTACCTAATGATCAAGGGATCAATCCAAGAAGAAGATATAACAATTATAAATATATATGCACCCAACATAGGAACATCTCAATATATAAGGCAAATGCTAACAGCTATAAAAGAGGAAATGGACAGGAACACAGTAATAGTGGGGAACTTTAACACCTCACTTACACCAATGGACAGAGCATCCAGAAAGAAAATTAATAAGGAAATACAAGCTTTAAATGACACAACAGACCAGATAGATTTAATTGATATTTATAGGACATTCCATCCAAAAACACCATATTACAATTTCTCCTCAAGTGCACATGGAACATTCTCCAGGATAGATCACATCTTGGGTCACAAATCAAGCCTCGGTAAATTTAAAGAAATTGAAATTGTATCAAGCATCTTTTCCAACCACAACACTATGAGATTACAAATAAATTACAGGAAACACAAATGTATAAAACACAAACACATGGAGGCTAAACAATATGCTACTAAATAACCAAGAGATCACTGAAGAAATCAAAGAGGAAATCAGAAAATACCTAGAGACAAATGACAATGAAAACACAACGACCCAAAACCTATGGGATGCAGCGAAAGCAGTTCTAAGAGGGAAGTTTATAGCTATACAAGCCTACCTAAAGAAACAAGAAAAATCTCAAGTAAACAATCTAACCTTACACCTAAAGAAACTAGAGAAAGAAGAACAAACAAAACCCAAAGTTAGCAGAAGGAAAGAAATCATAAAGATCAGAGCGGAAATAAATGAAATAGAAACAAAGAAAACAATAACAAAGATCAATAAAAGTAAAACCTGGTTCTTTGAGAAGATAAGCAAAATTGATAAACCTTTAGCCAGACTCATCAAGAAAAAGAGGGAGAGGACTCAAATCAATAAAATCAGAAATGAAAAAGGAGAAGTTACAACAGACACCGCAGAAATACAAAGCATCATAAGAGTATACTACAAGCAACTCTATGCCAATAAAATGGACAACCTGGAAGAAATGGACAAATTCTTAGAAAGGTATAACCTTCCAAGACTGAGCCAGGAAGAAATAGAAAATATGAACACACCAATCACAAGCACTGGAATTGAAACTGTGATTAAAAATCTTCCAACAAACAAAAGTCCAGGACCAGATGGCTTCACAGGTGAATTCTATCAAACATTTAGAGAAGAGCTAACACCCATCCTTCTCAAACTCTTCCAAAAAATTGCAGAGGAAGGAACACCCCCAAACTCATTCTATGAGGCCACCATCACCCTGATACCAAAACCAGACAAAGATACTACAAAAAAAGAAAATTACAGACCAATATCACTGATGAATATAGATGCAAAAATCCTCAACAAAATACTAGCAAACAGAATCCAACAACACGTTAAAAGGATCATACACCATGATCAAGTGTATGGTTTATCACAGGGATGCAAGGTTCTACAATATATGCAAATCAATCAATGTGACACACCATATTAACAAACTGAAGAATAAAAACCATATGATCATCTCAATAGATGCAGAAAGAGCTTGTGACAAAATTCAACACCCATTTATAATAAAAACTCTCCAGAAAGTGGGCATAGAGGGAACCTTTCCTCTGGATAAGGAAGAAGACAAGGATGTCCACTCTCGCCACTATTATTCAACATAATTTTGGAAGTCCTAGCCACGACAATCAGAGAAGAAATAAAAGGAATACAAATTGGAAAAGAAGAAGTAAAACTGTCACTGTTTGCAGATGACATGATACTATACATAGAGAATCCTAAAAATGCCACCAGAAAACTACTAGAGCTAATCATTGTATTTGGTAAAGTTGCAGGATACAAAATTAATGCACAGAAATCTCTTGCATTCCTATACACTAACAGCAAAAGATCAGAAAGAGAAATTAAGGAAACAACCCCATTCACCACTGCAACAAAAAGAATAAAATACCTTGGAATAAACCTACCTAAGGATGTTAAAGACCTGTACTCAGAAAATTATAAGACACATGAAAGAAATCAAAGATGACACAAACAGATGGAGAGGATATAGCATGTTCTTGGATTGGAAGAATCAATATTGTAAAAATGACTATTCTACCCAAGCAATCTACAGATTCAATGCAATCCCTATCAAATTACCAGTGGCATTTTTGTACAGAATTAGAACAAAAAATCTTAAAATTTGTATGGCAAAAAAAAGACACTGAATAGCCAAAGCAGTCTTGAGGGAAAAAAATGGAGCTGGAGGAATCAGACTCCCTGACTTCAGACTATACTACAAAGCTGTAGTAATCAAGACAATATGGTACTAGCACCAAAACAGACATATAGATCAATGGAACAGGATAGAAAGCCCAGAGATAAACCCACGCACCTATGGTCACCTTATCTATTTGACAAAGGAGGCAAGGATATACAATGGAGAAAAGACAGTCTCTTTAGTAAGTGGTGTTGGGAAAACTGGACAGCTACATGTAAAAGAATGAAATTAGAACACTCCCTAACACCATACACAAAAATAAACTCAAAATGGATTCAAGACCTAAATGTAAGACCAGACACTGTAAGACTCTTAGAGGAAAACATAGGAAGAATACTCTTTGACATAAATCACAGCAAGATCTTTTTTGATCCACCTCCTAGAGTAATGGAAATAAAAACATAAATAAACAAATGGGACCTAATGAAACTTAAAACTTTTGCAAAGCAAAGGAAACTACAATCAAGACAAAAAGACAACCCTCAGAATGGGAGAAAATATTTGCAAACGAATCAATGGACAAAGGATTAATCTCCAAAATATATAAACAGCTCATGCAGCTCAATATTAAAAAAAACAAACAACCCAATCCAAAAATGGGCAGAAGACCTAAATAGATATTTCTCCAAAGAAGACATACAGATGGCCAAGAAGCACATGAAAAGCTGCTCAACATCACTAATTATTAGAGAAATGCAAATCAAAACTACAATGGGGTATCACCTCACACCAGTTAGAACAGCCATCATCAGAAAATCTACAAACAACAAATGCTGGAGAGGGTGTGGAGAAAGGGGAACCTTCTTACACTGTTGGTGGGAATGTAAATTGATACAGCCACTATGGAGAACAGTATGGAGGTTCCTTAAAAAATTAAAAATAGAATTACCATATGACCCAGCAATCCCTCTACTGGGCATATATCCAGAGAAAACCATCATTCAAAAAGACACCTGCACCCCAATGTTCACTGCAGCACTATTTACAATATCCAGGTCTCGGAAGCAACCTAAATGCCCGTCGACAGATGAAAGGATAAAGAAGATGTGGTACATATATAGAATGAAATATTACTCAGCCATAAAAAGGAACAAAATTGGGTCATTTGTTGAGATGTGGATGGATCTAGAGACTGTCATACAGAGTGAAGTAAGTCAGAAAGAGAAAAACAAATATCGTATATTAATGCATATATGTGGAACCTAGAAAAATGGTAGAGATGAACCGGTTTGCAGGGCAGAAATAGAGACACAGATGTAGAGAACAAACGTATGGACACCAACGGGGGGAAAGTGGTAGGGGGGTTGTTGGTGGGATGAATTGGGAGATTGGGATTGACATGTATACACTAATATGTATAAAATAGATAACTAATAAGAACTTGCTGTATAAAAAATAAATAAAATAAAATTTGAAAAAAAGGGAGACAGGCTTTAATGTATCAATAATTACATTAAGTGAAAATGGTCTAAATACATATTTTTAAAAAGAGAGATGGGAAGAGTGGATGAAAAAGCATGACCAATTTATACGTTGTCTATGCTTCAAATATACAAATATAAGCAGGTTGAAAATAAAAGGATAGAAAAATACACTGTTATGGGCTGAATTGTATTGCCCCAAGTTAATGCTGATGTTCTAATCTGCAGTAGCTCATCATGTCACAGTACTTGGAGATAGGGGCTTTAAAAAGAAAACTAAGTCAAGAGGATCATTAGGATTGGCCGTAATCCAATATGGCTGCTGTACCTAAAGAAGAGTGAATTAGAACACAAAAATACACAGATGGATGACCAAGTGAAGACACAGTGAGACTTTGCAGCCATCTATAATCAAAAGAGAGAGGCCTCAGAAATAAACAAACATGCTACTACCAGGTCCCAGACTTCTAGCCTCCAGGATTGTGAGAAAATAAAGTTCTATTTTTTTAGCTACCCAGTCTATGATATTTTGTTATAGCAGCGCTAGCCAATGAATATAGATACCAAGCAAATACCAATCTAAACATTAATCAAAGAAAGCATGAGTTGTTTTAATACCATCACATAAAGTAGACTTCAGACCAAAGAATATTACCAGACACAAAAAAGGACATTATATAAAGATAAAAGGGCCAGCCCTGAAAGACATAGTAATCCTAAATGCATATGCATCAAACAGCAGAGCTGCAAAATATGTGAAGCAAAAACTGACTGAACATAAAGAAGTAGAATATTTCACAATTATTGTTGGAGACTTCAACACCACCTCTCAATAACTGAAAGAATAACTAGACATAAACTCATCAAGGATACAGAAGAATTCAACAACACTATCAGCCAACAGGATATAATCAACATTTATAAAACCCATAAATAGCAGAATACACATTCTCATCAAGTTACCACAAAACACATTTCAAGACAGACTATATCCTAAGCCATAAAACAAACTTCAACACATTTAAAATAATGGAAATCATATAGAGTATGTTCTCTACTCACAGTGGAATCAAACCAGAAATCAATAATAAAAAGATAACGGGAAAATCTTCAACCACTTAGAAACTAAACAACAGACTTCTAAATAAACCATGGATCAAAGAAGAAGTCTCAAAGAAATTAAAAAATATATTGAGCTGAATAAAAATTATGTCAGAATTTGTGGGACACAGCTAAAGCAACATGAAAAGGGAAATGTATAGAAATTCTATGCATATGTTAGAAAACAGGAAAAAACTCAAATTAGTAATCTAAGCTCTAAACTCAAGAACGTAGAAAAAGATGAGAAAAGGAAACCCAAAGGAAGCAAAAGAAACCCAAGCCAAAAGAAGGAAGACAATAATAAAGATAGGAATTGAAATCAATGAAACTTAAAACAGAAAAACAATAGAGGAGATCAAGGAAACAAAGAGCTGGTTTTCTGAAAGGTCAACAAAATTGAAAAACCTCTAGCAAGACCGACCAAAAAAATAACAGAAAAGAAACAAATTACCAATAACATTAGTGAAACAAGGGCTATCACTACAGGCCCTGTAGCCATGAAAATGATAATAAGAACAAACTAAGAATAACTTTACACAGATAAACTTGACATAAGATGAAATGGACAAATTCCTGAAAAAACACAAACTATCACAACTCACACACTTTGGAATAGACAATTTGAATAACTCTACAACTATTATGGAAATTGAATTCATAATTTAAAAATGCCTCCAAGGGACTTCCCTGGTGGCTCAGTGGTTAAGAATCTGCCTGCCAATGCAGAGGACATGGGTTCGATCCCTGGTCTGGGAAGATCCCACATGCCGCAGAGCAACAAAGCCCGAGCGCCACAACTACTGAGCCCATGTGCGACAACTACTGAAGCCCATGCCCCTACAGCCTGTGCTCTGCAACAAGAGAAGCCACCACAATGAGAAGCCTGCGTACTGCTATGAAGAGTAGCCCCTGCTCGCCGCAACTAGAGAAAGCCTGCATGCAGCAACGAAGACCCAACGCAGACAAAAATAAATAAATAAATATTTATTTACTTATTTTAAAAAATGCCTACAAAAGATTTCCAGGCACAGATGATTTCATTGGAGAATTCTACCAAACACTTAGAAGAGAATTAACATCAATTCTACACGATCTCTTCCAAAAAATGAAAGAGGAGGGAACATTCCCAATTCATTTCATGAAACTGGTATTACCCTGATACCAAAACCATGTAATGACTACAAAAAGAAAACCACACTCAAGAGTACAGATACACAAATCCTTCATAAAATATTAGAAAATACAATTCAGCAACATATAAAAGGAATTATACATTATCACCAAATGGGGTTAATTTCAAGGGTGCAAGCCTGATTCAACATTAAAAAATCAATGAATGTAACCTACCATATCAATAGGCTAAAGAAGAAAACTCATAAAATCACATCAATTGATCCAGAAAAAGCACTGGAAAAAATTCAACACCCATGTGTGAATAAAGCTCTCAGACATGTAGGAACAGAGGAGAAATTTCTCAACTAATAAAAAGCATGTACAAAAGAAAAAAAAATCCCTACAAATAGAATCATATTAAAGGGAGAAGGCTGAATTGTCCCCACTAAGATTGGGAAGGAGGGAAGAATGCCTACTCTCTCCATACTTATGCTACATAGACCTGAAGTTCTATCCAGGTCAATAAGGCAAGACAAGGAAACAAATGATATACAGATCAGAAAGGAAGAATTAAAACTGTCCCTGAGATACAGCCACTATAGAGAACAGTATGGAGGTTCCTTAAAAAACTAAAAATAGAACTACCATACAACCCAGCAATCCCACTACTGGGCATATACCCTGAGAAAACCATAATTCAAAAAGAGTCACGTACCACAATGTTCATTGCAGCTCTATTTACAATAGCCAGGACATGCAAGGAACCTAAGTGTCCATCAACAGATGAATGGATGAAGAAGATGTGGCACATACATACAATGGAATATTACTCAGCCATAAAAAGAAACGAAATTGAGTTATTTGTAGTGAGGTGGATGGACCTAGAGTCTGTCATACAGAGTGAAGTAAGTCAGAAAGAGAAAAACAAATACTGTATGCTAACACATATATATGGAATCAAAAAAAAAAAAAGGTCATGAAGAACCTAGGCACAGGATGGGAATAAAGACGCAGACCTACTAGAGAATGGACTTGAGGACACAGGGAGGGAGAAGGGTAAGTTGAGACAAAGTGAGAGAGTGGCATGTACATATATACACTACCAAATGTAAAACCAATAGCTAGTGGGAAGCAGTTGCATAGCACAGGGCTATCAGCTCGGTGCTTTGTGACCACCTAGAGGGGTGGGATAGGGAGGATGGGAGGGAGGGAGACACAAGAGGGAAGAGATATGGGGATATATGTATATGTATAGCTGATTCACTCTGTTATAAAGCAGAAACTAACATACCATTGTAAAGCATTTATAGTCCAATAAAGATGTTAAAAAAAAAAAAAAACACTGTCCCTGATGCAAGGATAAAGAAGATGTGGCACATATATACAATGGAATATTACTCAGCCATAAAAAAAAACGAAATTGAGTGATTTGTAGTGAGGTGGATGGACAAAGAGTCTGTCATACAGAGTGAAGTAAGTCAGAAAGAGAAAAACAAAACTGTATGCTAACACATAAGTATGGAATCTAAAAAAAAAAAAGTTCTGAAGAACCTAGGGGCAGGACAGGAATAAAGACACAGATGTAGAGAATGGACTTGAGGACACGGGGAGGGGGAAGGGTAAGCTGGGATGAAGTGAGAGAGTGGCATGGACATATATACACTACCAAATGTAAAACAGATAGCTAGTGGGAAGCAGCCACATAGCACAGGGAGATCAGCTCGGTGCTTTGTGACCACTTAGAGGGGTGGGATAGGGAGGGTGGGAGGCAGACGCAAGAGGGAGGGGAGGTGGGGATATATCTATACATATAGCTGATTCATTTTGTTATACTGTAGAAACCAACACAACAGTGTAAAGCAATTATACTCCAATAAAGATGTTAAAAAAACAAACAGAAAAAACCTGTCCCTATTTGTAGATAACATGATTGATTATCTATGTAGAAAATCCCAAGGACTCTTAAAAAAAAAAAAAAAAACCTCCTAGAACTCCTAGAACTCATAAGTGAGTTCAGCAACGATGCAAAATACAAGATAAATATACAAAAATTGTTTCTATTTCTATACACTATTTTATTTCTATTTACTAGCAAGGAACACAGAGACACCAAAATTTAAAATATACCATTTAATATCGCTCAAAAAAGAGAAATAGGTGCAAATCTAACTAATATATATATGTGTGTATATGTATATGTATATGACTTGTATGTTGAAAACTACAAAATCCTGAGGAAAGTGATCAAAGGAGATTTTAATATATTGAGAGACATACTGTGTTAATGAGTTGGACAACATAGTAAAGATGTCAATTCTCCTTCCCCAAATTGCTATACAGGTTTAATGCAATTCTTATCAAAATCTCAGTAATATTTTTGTAAAAATGAAGATTATTCTAAAATTTACATGGAAAGGAACTAGAATAGTTGAAAAAATTTTGGAAAAGTAGAATAAAGTGGGAGGAATTAGCCTACCCAATCTCAAGATTAATTTCATACCTACAAGATTAATTACATAGCAAGATTGTGCAGTGTTGACAGAGGGATACAAACACAGACCACTGGGACCAAATAGAGAACTCAGATATCTGATTAGGGGTTAATATCCAAAATATATAAAGAACATATAATAACTCAATAGCAAAAAGAACAAATTTTTAAATGGGCAGAGGATCTGAATAGACATTTTTCCAAAGACATCCAAATGGCCAACAACTACAGCAAAAGAAGATTAACATTACTAATCATCAGGATAATGCAAATCAAAACCACAATGTGATATCACCTCACACCTGTGAGAATGGCTGTTACCAAAAAGATAAGAAATAACAAGTGTTGGAGAGGATGTGGAGAAAAGGAAAACCTCGAGCACTGTTGGTGGGAATATAAATTGGTGTGGCCACTATGGGAAGAAGTATGGAGGTTCCTCAAAAAAATTAAAAATAATAAAACTAACATACGATCTAGCAATTCTACTCTGGAAATTTATTTGAAGAAAAATGAAAACACCAATTTGAAAAGATATATGCACCCCCATGTTCACTGCAGCATTATTTTCAATAGCCAAATATGGAAAAACCTGAGTCCATCGATGGAGGAATGTATAAGAAAACGTGATATATATCTACATATACCTGTGATATATACTATACATACACACACACAGACATGCACACACACACACACACACACACACACACACTGGAATACTATTCAGCCACAAAAAAGAATGAAATCTTGCCATTTGCAACAATACGGATGGACTTTGAAGGCATTATGCTAAGTGAAATATGTCAGAGAATGACAATGTATGATCTCACTTCTATGTGGAATTAAACAACAACAAAAACAACAAGCCAAGCTCACAGATACAGAGAACAGATTGGTGGTTGCCAGAGGTGGAGGATGGGGGACAGGAGAAATGGGTGAAAGTACAAAAGCTACAAACTTCCAGTTATAAAATAATTAAGTCATGGGGATGTAATGTATAGCATGGTGACTATAGTTAATAATACTGTACAGTATATTTGAAAATTGCTAAGAGAATAGATCCTAAAAGTCCTCATCACAAGAAGAAAATAATTTTCTAACTGTATATGCTGATGCATGTTAACTGGACTTATTGTGCTGATCATTTTGCAATATATACAAATACTGAGTCATTATGTTGCACTCCTGAAATTAATAAAATGTTATATGTCGAGTATACCTCAATAAAAAAAAATAGAGGACCTAGAAATAGACCCACACAAATATGCTCAGTAGAGTTTTTAACAATGGTGCAAGTGCAATTCAATGGAGGAAAGATAGGCTTTTCAACAAATGGTGCTGGAGCAATTGGATATCCATAGGCAAAAAAATGAACTTCACCCTAACCTCACATCTTATACAAAAATTAATCCTGGGGATGCAGCTGTGGGAATGGAAAGGAGGTGATGGATTACAGAGACAACGAGGGGATATAATCCACAGGCTGGACTAATTGTTTGTAGGGGATGGATTAAGAGCTTTAGGCAGGAGTGAAGCAAGAGGGAAGAATCCAGAATGAACTTGGTTGTTGGACTAGAAACTATTTGGGAGAGTGGGGCTAAAAGACGCTATGTCCAGATCTGGACATAGAAAGCTACAGCTGCTTATAAGATATCCTGGTGGAAAAGTCCAGTCAACAGTTCACAACTGGGTCTCAAGCTCAGGAAAGACATATGACTGTAATAGAGATTTGGAGGTCGCCAGTAAATAGGGAGAGGATAACAAGAAAAAGGCAAGCAGTGGACTGAGTCCTGGGAACATTAACACTTAGGGAGGTAGAGAAAGAGGATCCAGCCACAGGTAGTAAGAACAAATGCAGAAGGATAGGAAGAAAATCAGGATAAATGGCACCACTTCCTGAGAGCAAAAGGGAAGAGAGAGTTGTAAGAAGCATGGCTTGGTCAGTGGGGTCAAATGCTACAAAGAAGTCAAATATGATAAGGATTGAGAAATAGCCACTGCACTAACATTGAACTTTTGCTTGATGGCTTCAGTGGAGGAGTAGAGCCAGAAGCCAGTTGCATTGATTTAAGGAATAAATGGGAGGCAGGGAAGTGGACATTTGGGACAGAAAAGTTTGGCTCAGATATAAAGGAAAGAGGAAGGGGAGCAGCTAGAGATTGTGAAAGAATTAAAGGGTCAAGGGAAAGTTGTTAGGGGGCATCGTTTGTTGTGCTCACAGGCAGAGGGGACAATTCCAATAGAAAGCAGAAGGCTGGAGATATAGATGAGACTGGAATGCGCATATATCAAGATATCTCATAAAATTCTCATAGTCATGGCTTTTGTTCAAAGCCTGAACTAGGTGCTTTTCCACTAAGATCAGAAACAAGGTAAGGATATCCCCTCTTCTTTTCAACATCATACTGGACATTCAAGCTAATGCAAAAGGACAAGAAAAGGAAATAAAAGGTATACAGATTCAGAAGAAAAGCAAAACTCTTTGTTCACATATGACATGATAGCCCATATAGAAAATTCCAAAGAAGTGACCAAAAAATTCATGAAACTAATAAGCGATTAAATCAAAATTGCAGGATACAAGGTTAATATCCAAAGTCTATTGTTTTCCCAAGTAAAAGCAATGAAAAATTAGAACTTGAAATTAAAAACATAATACCATCTACATTAGCACACATGAAAAAATACTTAGGCTTAAACCTAACAAAATATGTTAAGATCAATATGAGGAAGTCTACAATATTCTGATGAAAGAAATCAAAATTAAATAAATGGAGAGCTAGTCCATGTTCATGGACCAGGAAGCTCAATATTATTAAGATGTCAGTTCCTCCCAACTTCATCTGTAGACTCAATGCAATTTTAATAAAAATCCCAGAAAGTTATTTTATGGATAATAACAAACTGATTCCAAAGTATATATGGAAATGCAAAAGACTCAGAATAAGTCAACACACTACTGAAGAACAAAGTCAGAAGATTGATACTATCCAACTTCAAGATTTATTATAAAGCTACAGCAATCAAGACAGTATGTTACTGGCCAGAGAATAGAAAAATAAATTAATGGGACAGAATAGAGAGCCAAGAACAAGAACCACACAAATAAAGTCAAATTATCTTTGACAAAGGAGGGAAGATAATTCAATGGAGAAATGATTGTTTTTTCGATAAATGGTGCTGGACTAACTGGATATCTACATCAAAAAAATGAACCTATATGCAGACCTTATAACCTCCACAAAAATTAACTCAAAATGGGTCATACTCCCAAATGTAAAACACCAAACTATAAAACTCCTAGATTATAACATAGGAGAAAATCTAGACGACCTTGGATAGGGCAATGGCTTTTTAGGTACAACACAAAAGACATGACCCATGAAAGAAAGAAATGAGAAGTTGCACTTCATTAAAATAAAAAAATCCTACTCTGTGAAAGACACTGTCAAGAGGATGAGAAGACAAGCCACAGATTGGGAGAAAATACTTGCGAAAAAACATATCTGATAAAGGACTGTTACGTAAAATATACAAAGAACTGTTAGTACTCAACAATAAGAAAATGAACAACCTGATTTAAAAAATGGTCAAAAGACCTAAATAGACACCTCACCAAAGAAGATATACAGATGGCAAATAAACATATGAAAACATGCTCAACATCATATGTTATTGGGGAATGCTAATTAAAACGAGACGCCACAACATACCTATTAGAATGGTTATAATCCAACACCAATTGCTGGTAAGGATGTGAAACAACAGGAACTCTCATTCATTGCTGACGGGAATAAAAAATGGTATAGCTATTTTGGAAGACAGTTTAGTAATTTCTTACAAAACTAAACAAACTGTTACCATACAATCCATCAATCATGCTCATGAATGTTTATAGCAGTTTTACTCACAGTTGCCAAAACTTGGAAGCCACCAGAATATCTTTCAATAGGTCAATGAACAAACAAAGTGAGGTACATTTAAACTATAAAATATTATTCCATAATAAAAAGAAATGAGCTATGAAGCCAGAAAAAGAAACAGAGGAACCTTGAATGCATATTGGTAAGTGAAAGAAGTCGATCTGAAAAGCCTACGTATTGTGTAATTCCAGCCACATGAAATCTCGGAAAAGGTAAAACTATGGAGTCAAAGGTCAGTGGTTGTCGCAGGTTTGGGGGGAGGAAGGAATGAATAGGTGGAGCATAGAGCAGTAAATAGGGCAATAAAACTATTCTGCATGATACTGTAATGGTGGATACATGTAATGATACATTTGTGAAAACCTGTAGCATGCACCTCACAAAGTGTGAACCCCAATGTAAACTATGGACTCCAGTTGATAATGATGTGGCAATGCTGGTTCATCAATTGTACCAAATGTACCATGCTTGCGAGAGATGTGGACGGTGGGGGAGGCTGTGTATTGTGAGGAGAGGAAGGCGGCCATATGGGAACTCTCTGTACTTTCCGCTCAATTTTGCTGTGACCCTGACACTGCTCTAAAAAATAAAGTCTATTGAGAAATATGCGAAACATTCATCATCCAAGTATTTTGTTTAGGCTCCAGCAGGTGCAGGAACCGCCAGACAGAGCATACCGCATGTCAGCAGTTGACAGCACAAAACAGAGAAGGTTACCTTAGAGCACTTCCTCAGAGGCCAAAGGGGACTTTCTTCTTTGCTTATTTTTACAACTGGTGGAAGAAAACATTTAGTTTCTCGGAGGCCCAGGGACAGTCAAACAAGGCAGCTGTGGGCCAGCTTCCTGAGAAGCCTTACAAAAGCATGGCAGCATCCAGACTTCTTGTTCCCAGGGCTGCCATCAACATCATGCCACTGCCAAGGAAGCCAGATGGAGGACAGATCAGCTGGCACCCGGCGTCGTGCCCTTTCCCTACTTCGTTGTTCACCTGCCCCAGCCCACTGTTGATGTGTTCCTGTTTTTGTTGTATCTTTTATGCTTTTCCAGAGCACTTGTCACACACAACAAGAAAACATGTTGTCACCTTCCCTCTCCAACTCTCTCTAGGTCAGTGGTTCTCAACCTAGGCTACACATTGAAATCATCTGGGGAGGCTGAAAAGGCTAACACTACCTGGGCCCCACCTGCTGAGATTCTAATTTGATTGGTGTGGAAATGGGTTCCCACGTGATTCTAATGTGCAGTCAAGGTTGTAAATTACTAGTCTCAGCGAGTCCGTGGGGTTCACACAGACTCCTACACTCCACCCAGTCATAGGAAGGGGGTTGTTTCTGGTTTCAGAGACACTCTTCCATGCCCCATCCCATCCCCAGCACACACAAGAAGGCTCTAGGAAACATTCTTTCAGTTGATGTATTCACTAATCGTCATGGATATGTATTGAGCACCTACTATGTGTAAGCTAGATGCTGGGAAACTACATACACTTCCCTCAAAGAGCTCAGTATAAAAACATCATCAACCCAAAGACCACTTATACAAAGGACTAAGTTCTAGGGTCACTATTTAAGGTGACAGTTCGTAGAGGTTCAATTTGACAAGTCTCTGCCCTGGCTCAGGGCTCTGTCAGCCAGAAGGAGGAGGAGGCCTCTTTGTAATTCACCCAAGGTACCACACATGCTAGTTGGGGTGCTGGCCTCATGCAGAAGGACCTGAGCCAGGCACTAGCACCATGCCTGGCGCATGGGAGGTACTCTGTATTATTCATTGAGCAACTACAATGGGCTGCACAGAAGTGTTCATAAGAGGGATTAATTCTGTCTACAGGGATGAGGTTGAGAAAGTATGAAGAGGTAACAGTTGAGCTGAACCTTGAGGAACGTAATGCCTGGTGGGGAGACAGGAGACAAGCATCCCCCCAAGATGGGTTGACCTACGGAGTGGAGAGTGGGTATCTGAGGCATTTATATGTGCCGGAGCACCGCATGGAGGGGCTGCATGAAGCAAGCAGACAAGGGAGAAGTTGTGAAGGGCTTATGATGGAGTAGGGACTTGTACCCTCTGGGGAACAGTGGGAGGATTTTCATCTCACATGTAGCACAATCAGACCTTGGTTTCTTCGATTACACTGGCAGCCATGTGGAAAAAAAACGTAGGGGACGTTGGGGCCACCAAAGACTCCAACTCAGAGTTGCAAAGGCCCTTAGGGATCTTGAGAATTCCCAAGGGAAATTTAAAGTTAGATCCCCAGGAATTCTCAGGATTTGACTCTTCCTCCCTCAGCCCCCATACACCCTGCTCACATTCTACACCAAGGCTACTAAAGGCTCCATCTGGGTTTTTGTTGGCTACTAGTACCTTTGCAGTGGGTGCAGCAATGGCTTTGTCTATACTTCTTCAGATGATCTGATGTGATCAAGAGTCAAAGAAGAAACAAAGTCTTGAGAGGATTTGTATCCTGAGACTTCCCCCATCAAAGCTGTCCACAACCAACTGACAGAAGACCTTGATCAGAGGGAGAACAAATGATAAATTTTTACAGGTATTCCATTCCTCCTAGAGAGCGCTATGAACCTAGAAGAAACACTTCTGCAAAACCAGAGAGAAAATATGCTACCCTACATTTCTTAGGGTGTTCCTATATTTTAGGGACTCAAGAGTGAGCAATTTCTTTTACCCTCAAAAGCCCATCAGATACCCACACAGTCTAAATATAAAGTTGTCATGTTCATTTCACGAAATTTACCGCTCAGATAAGTAGAAATGGAGGATTATTGCATGCTCTTCTTTCTACATATTCTTTCATGAATTCTGAATGTTTTTGTTGAAATGTAAAATAATTTGTAGTAGCTTATCTTCTGTAACTTAAACAAACAAAAAATAAACTCCTAGGGCTCACCTCTCTTACTGAATCAGAATCTCTAGGAGTAGAGCCCAGGAATCTGTATTCTAAGGAGCTCCCAGTTGATCTAACTCATTGCCTCCCTGACTTCAGGCATCTACATAACCTTTGCCATATTCACAGTGCCCTTTTTTCTATTGTTCACTCAAGTTGTTTTAGGTCAACTTTAAAATTGTAGTCATCCTAAATAATATCCATTAAATCACGGTTTTGATGCATCGTGTTCTAAAAATGTACATTAAAACACCTAACTATTTAAAAAATCCACTGTGGACTAGCTGAAGGCAGCCCCTGCTCCACCCCACTAATTCAAAGCTGTAAGTTTAGAACGAGTGGGTTCAGCTGCGTCCGGGCCCATGTGATTCAAACTTTGGAGTCCCTTCTTCCAGGACCCCTCTTCCTAGGCATGGGTGCCCTCACACAGCCCTGTGGAAAGCCCCTCACTGCCAGGACGCACCCCTGTCCTTCCCCCAGGTACCCTCTCCTGTCACCCCAACCAAACTGGCTTTTTATATCCGAACTTCGAAAAGTATCACTACAGCACGTTAATAAATGTTAAAATAAAATCTGCAGGTTTAGCCCCTAGTAGCAAAAGTGCTCTGTTTTCCAAGAATGGGATTTTTCTCAAACGGATATGTTCATACAGCCCTTTGCATCAGCACCTAAAAACGGCACCTGTTTCTCCAGCTTAGTTTCTTTTCAATCTTCCTCACTCACTCTGCCTCAGCCATACTGGCTTTTTTAGTCCTTGGAACACACCTTACTTTCTCCCTCTTAACATACAAGCTTATTCCTACCTCAGGGCCTCTGCATTTGCTGGATTTCTTCACGTCACTGCCACCTACACATACTTTCGGTTTCAGCTCAAACGTCACTGCTTTCCCAGAGGCAGCTCCTGACCAACTCAGCAAAAGCTACACCAATTCCCCACACGCGCTCCCCTCCAGGCATCCTGTATCACAGCAGTTTTCAACCAAGGGTGATATTGCCTCTCAGGAGACATTGGTAATGTCTACAGACATTTGCAGTTGTCACTACCTGGGGGGGCACAAGTGTCCTCTAGTGGGTAGAGGCCAGGGATGCTGATAAACAATCCTATAATGCACAGCACAGCCCCCTACCACAAAGGGTTTTCTGGCCCCAAGTGCCATGTTTGAGAAGTTCAGCTCTACCGGTGTGTATCTTTTTTTCCTTATCATTATCAGCACCAGAATTGATGGTGTGGGGTTTTCTTTCCTACTGAATTGGAGCTCCTTGGGAACTGGAGTTCAGTGTTGTTCTCTGTTCCACCCCTGGCACCTAGAGGAATGTCAGGCACACCTGACTCTCAAATCTTGCCCCATTTGCCCTTGTCCTGAGAGTCCACAGCAAGTTGAAGATAGCTGGCCTTGACTAAATGATGAGAATAAGAAAGCAAGTCAGTTTCCAAAATGAAAACAAAACTGTGTTTTATTAATGAGTGTACGTACAAATGACTCGTGATGAGGAGTCCCTCACACTTTCATGTACTCACAAAATTATCTTCAAAGCCATCAGTGAAAGATTGGTTCCTCTACTTTTCAAGATGTGCAAAATTTCCTAAGTTCAAATATATAGTTTTAATTATACCAGTGTCCTAAAGCCCCTAGATCAATTGTAGAAAATGAAATCTCGATGGTCTCAAAAGATCAAAAACAAAGGTAAATTCGTTATATAAAATTGGTACTTTTACAGAAAAGAATTTAATATTAACTAAGTACCTCGCCTTCCTTCCCTCTAATCCATTCTCCCTCTCAGTTATTGACAAATTTTTGTACGGTATAAAACGATAGCCAAAGTACCCAATATCAACTTTTCAAAAACAGAAACATCATTCAGAAAAATAATAAAAGGTACCATATAGCAAGGGGCTTATGAACGCAGCACCGTTGAAAATATTTACTGAGCACTGATGCTAGATCTCCTATCACTACCAACTCCACACACACACAAAAGAAAACTTTGCATTTCTGTAGTGTTTTTCACTTTTATTTTTCTCACAAAGAATATGTCATCGGAATTACCACTATACACCAATGTATGTTTGGAAATAATCCTAATAGGTGTAAAAAAAATTTAGCACAACATTGTAAATCATCTCTACTTCATTAAAAAATATATTAAAAATTTAGGCATAAAGAATGATTTATCCTAATGTCATCCAATGTTACTGGTAAGAGTTAGGATTAGAACTCAGGTCCTATCTCTAACTCTGTGTACCATCTGCTTTCTCCCAGGCTCCACATCTTGTTTCACAGAATGCTACTGGGTATGCCAGTAGTCATGGTGCTCAGGGGTTTTAAACAAATTTTGGAAATGCTGGATTAAATAAAGTTGATCAAATTCCCACAACTTGTAATGTGCCATCACAAAACTCCAGGAAGGATATGGAGAATAGAGCACGCATCAAAAATTCAAAGCCCCACAAGCCACAAAGCAGGTTACAAACATGAGCCTGCAGGCAAGGCAAGGGCTGGGGGGGCTGAGGGATGTGGTGCCATCTAGTGGGGCCCTGGCTGCAGAGGGATGCAGTCCGATGTTGTTAGCTCTTTCCAGAGAAGTTATACATCTTGACATTAATTTGAAATCTCTATGGTTATGCATGTTGTCTTGAATTAAAAAAAAAAATCCCTGTAGTTGGAACATAATTTTTTAAACTAGATCAGACTGGCCCCACTTGCAAAAACTAGTATACAATGTTTAGCAATCTTCTTTGCCCGTATAACCTTTATTCAGAGGTCCTGTTATTTTCCCAGAACTCCGCAGAAGTGTCAAAAACGTTGCCTTCAAAAACAAGCATCCAGCCCTCATGGACCACTTTGGTGTGAGTAGCTCTGAACACCTCCCAAATAACTCAAGCATGAGTTGTTTCAGGGTTTACTCAAATTGAAATTAATTTCCAGTCTTGTTAACTGTTCATGTAGAAATGCTCCTACTGACTAAAAATATCCTTACCGTTAGCCTTTGTCTAACTCTTCTGGAAAAACCAAAAATTTAATTGAGCTGTGAAAAAGATATAACACAGGAATTGATTCAATATGAAAAAGACCCTTTATCCTTCCAAAACAATTTAAAAAATCAAAGTGGTTTGAGGACAATTTAGCATTTCGGTTGAAACTGGTAACACTCTCAAACAACACTATTATATTTGCAAACTAGCTTTTCTAAGGCAGAAAGCCTCTTTTACTACTCCGTCCCCCTCTTTTTTCCTTTTACTTCCGCCCTGCCTCATTCTAAAAATTACATCAGAGAGTCTGCCAGTTGTCTACATAAGTGCCTAGAACTGTGGCACCGATGTAGCAGAAACGGCATAAACCATATGGCAATTGATTTTCTTCCCCTGGTGTCTCCATGGTCCACTCACTACGCTAGCTTCTTCTAACTGCTAAAATACCCATCCTGGCCCCAGGGAAAGCACTTCTATTTCCAGAGCTCTGAGAAACCAGATCTACCTATAATGGCAAAATCACACTCACTTCTATTTTCCCATTGCGTAAATAAAAACCTGTACACTCCCATGATTTGAAACCCTTGGGGGCCCTAAGGAATATAACATTTGAAGTTGCTTGATTAAAAAAAAATACAATCATGAAACGCTTCCAAGTTAAGTCCTTTAAGTCCCAAATTGGATTTGCTGATTTTAAGTGGTATTCAGCTCTTCTTGACAGCTTTGGTAACTGAGGTAGTAGTGTTTATTCAGTCTCCCCAAGGAGAATTCTTGATAGAAAACAGGATTCATAGGGTCTAAAGAGAATGTACAATTCTAAGGAATAAATTTCATGTTTTGGAGAGAGCTCTGCAATGACCAGAAAGATTGAGCCAGTTTTAGTATAAAAAATTAGGACAATATTACAGAGGTTGACTGTACACAGATGAGCTAGACTCACTCTACCCAATGTCACTGACTGGTTGGAATGCCATGGGAAACTGACCGAAAAATTGTCCTGCTTCATGAAAGGACTCTGGCACAGTGATATCTGGTCACTGTCTTCCACAGTCAAGGACATAACGCCTTAGAAGGCCACTGGATCCATGACTTAATGAAGGTCATCAATAATGTAGATATTGTCTTCTGCTCGGACAGGCTTCAGAGCTGCATTTTTCAAAGCTCCAATGTGAGAGTCCCTCAATGGAATCACACTACAGAAAGAATAACATGAGTAAGAGAAAAGCAGACCACTTCTCAAGTATGAGCAGTGCATTTGTTTATGTTCAAGCAAGATTGGGTATTTGCATTTCCCAGAACCCCATTCACACAGCCTATGAAGTAAATAGAAGCTTTCAGAGTTGTGAATATGAAGTTTCAGGAAAGTCTGTTTAATAAGCAGGTAGAAAACCTCAGCAGTAGTTTCAAAAACCTCAGACTGGTCTCCTTCTAGAGTCTCATGTAATAGAATACAAAAATTGAAAATCTAGGGACTTCCCTGATGGTCCAGTGGTAAAGAATCTGCCTTCCAATGCAGGGGACACAGGTTTGATCCCTGGTCGGGGAACTAGGATTGCACATGCCGTGGGGCAACTAAGCCCATGTGCCAGAACTACTGAGCTTGCAGGCCTCAATGAGAGAGCCCTCATGCTGCAAACTACAAAGCCCACACACTCTGGAGCCCACGTGCCACAACTAGAGAGAGAAAACCTGTACACCACAACTAGAGAGAAGCCCATACACTGCAACAAAAGATCCCACATGCCTCAAAGAAGATCCCATGTGCCACAACTAAGACCTGATGCAGCCAAATAAATAAATAAATATTTTTAAAAAAACAAAGAAAGAAAATCTAAGAAGACAAATATCAGATATCAAATTGAAGTACTAAACCAGGATACATATTCTCAAAGATGGCTAGGAAATGGTTTGGCTGGTGTTTTTCCAACTGTGGACTGTGACCCTTTAGAGAGGGTTATTAAATCTATTTAGTGGTCTATATCCTGTTTTTAAGATAAATATATATAAGTATACAAAATATCAGAGCGTACTGGTATAGTAAAATAGTATTGTTTCATCTAAGTGTATACTAGATCATGGAGTCAAAAATCTTACCATGCCTTAATGGTTAAAATTAGAAAGCCATGGGTTAAATGACTTTTATAACACATATGCTCACACATCAAGTGTATGAATAGGTCATTTGTGGAGTTTTGATATTGCTACTCTTTTATAATTTGTAGTGTATATAGTTACTACTTTTTATTAGCTAAGCCTGCCCAGAAATGATATGAAATGTACTGCATCTTCATTCAGCTCTGATCTTTAAATGGATTAGTCACACATGTGTGGAAACCGTTTAGGTGTCAGTAGCTCAAAATGAGTCAATGTGATATAGGTGCCCCAAAAATAACTTCATGGGGAAATGCTCATTTTTGTTTTTGTTTTGTTTTGCTTTTCCATATTATACAGTATTTCCTACAATAAATATTTTCTTTTCTAATTAGGTGACAAAAAGTGAAACTTGAAAAAAAAGTTAACAGCAAAAGGACAAAAATAAACTAAAAGGATGCTATCTTTCATGCTTTTCTGCCTGTAGGGAGTATTTTTTTTCTTCCATTCTTGGAAGCAGATAGTCAAAAATTTCTATAAGTATGGGATTTGGACTCTAAGATACATAAGATTGAGTCTTTTACCTGCTGTGGGGTGTGACCTTGGATGTCACTTAACATCTCTCAACCTGTTCTCCAATCTGTAGACTAAGAATAATAATAGTGCCTGTGAAGGGTTTACAGGTTCACTGCTGTGAAGGGCATGACTGCAATAATAAAAGCCAATGTTTATGGAACACTTGCAATATGTTTGGCATAGTTCAAGGCATGTTCTGTGGATTGGCTCATATGATTAACTCAGACATAGGAAAGACTATGTAATAACATCCAATGAAAGAGAACTAGGAATAACAGCTGGCAGCTTAAGAGAGATGGATTTGGAATCAAAGAAAGACCTGCTTAAAGCCCAAGCTGGACAATCACAGAAAGATAGACAAAATGAAAAGGCAGAGGACTATGTCCCAGATGAAGGAACAAAATAAAACCCTGGAAAAACAACTAAATGAAGTGGAGATAGGCAACCTTCCAGAAAAACAATTCACAATAATGATAGTGAAGATGATCCAGGACCTCAGAAAAAGAATGGAGGCAAAGGTCAAGAAGATGCAAGAAATGTTTAACAAAGGCCTAGAAGAATTAAAGAACAAACAAACGGAGATGAACAATACAACAATTGAAATGAAAAATACACTAGAAGGAATCAATAGCAGAATAACTGATGCAGAAGAACGGATAAGTGACCTGGAAGACAGAATGGTGGAAATCACTGCAGTGGAACAGAATAAAGAAAAAAGAATGAAAAGAAATAAAGATAGCCTAAGAGACCTCTGCGAAAATATAAAATGCACCGTTTGCATTATAGGGGTTCCAGAAGGAGAAGAGAGAGAGAAAGGACCCAAGAAAATATTTGAAGAGATTATAGTCGAAAACTTCCCTAACATGGGAAAGGAAGTAGCCACCCAAGTCCAGGAAGCACAGAGAGTCCCAGAAAGGATAAACCCAAGGAGAAACATGCCGAGACACATAGTAATCAAACTGACAAAAATTAAAGACAAAGAAAAATTATTAAAAGCCACAAGGGAAAAACGGCAAATAACATACAAGGGAACTCCCATGAGGTTAACAGCTGATTTCTCAACAGAAACACTGCAAGCCAGAAGGGAGTGGCATGATATATTTAAAGTGATAAAAGGGAAGACCTACAACCAAGAATACTCTACCCGGCAAGGATCTCATTCAGATTTGATGGAGAAATCAAAAGCTTTACAGACAAGCAAAAGCTAAGAGAATTCAGCACCACCAAACCAGCTCTACAACAAATGCTAAAGGAGCTTCTCTAAGTGGGAAACACAAGAGAATGAAAGGACCTACAAAAACAAACCCAAAACAATTAAGAAAATGGTCACAGGAACATACATATCGATAATCATCTTAAATGTGAATGGATTAAATGCTCCAACCAAAAGACACAGGCTCGCTGAATGGATACAAAAACAAGACCCGTATATATGTTGTCTACAAGAGACCCACTTCAGACCTAGGGACACATACAGACTGAAAGTGAGGGGATAGAAAAAGATATTCCATGCAAATGGAAATCAAAAGAAAGCTGGAGTAGCAATACTCGTATCAGATAAAATAGACTTTAAAATAAAGAATGTTACAAGAGACAAGGAAGGACACTACCTAATGATCAAGGGATCAATCCAAGAAGAAGATATAACAATTATAAATATATATGCACCCAACATAGGAGCACCTCAATATATAAGGCAAATGCTAACAGCTATAAAAGAGGAAATGGACAGTAACACAATAATAGTGGGGGACTTTAACACCTCACTTACACCAATGGACAGAGCATCCAGAAAGAAAATTAATAAGGTAACACAAGCTTTAAATGACACAACAGACCAGATAGATTTAATTGATATTTATAGGACATTCCATCCAAAAACACCATATTACACTTTCTCCTCAAGTGCACACGGAACATTCTCCAGGATAGATCACATCTTGGGTCACAAATCAAGCCTTGGTAAATTTAAAGAAATTGAAATTGTATCAAGCATCTTTTCCAACCACAACACTATGAGATTACAAATAAATTACAGGAAACAAAAATGTAAAAAACACAAACACATGGAGGCTAAACAATATGCTACTAAATAACCAAGAGATCACTGAAGAAATCAAAGAGGAAATCAAAAAATACCTAGAGACAAATGACAACAAAAACATGATGACTCAAAATCTATGGGATGCAGCAAAAGCGGTTCTAAGAGGGAAGTTTATAGCAATACAACCCTACCTCAAGAAACAAGAAAAATCTCAAATAAAAAATCTAAACTTATGCCTAAAGGAACTAGAAAAAGAAGAACAAACAAAACCCAAAGTTAGTAGAAGGAAAGAAATCATAAACATTAGAGCCAAAATAAATGAAATAGAAACAAAGGAAACAATACCAAAGATCAATAAAACTAAAAGGTGGTTCTTTGAGAAGATAAACAAACCTTTAGACAAACTCATCAAGAAAGAGGGAAAGGACTGAAATCAATAAAATTAGAAATGAAAAAGGAGAAGTTACAACAGACACCGCAGAAATACAAAGCATCATAAGAAACTACTACAACAAACTCTATGCCAATAAAATGGACAACCTGGAAGAAATGGACAAATTCTTAGAAAGGTATAACCTTCCAAGACTGAACCAGGAAAAAATAGAAAATATGAACAGACCAATCACAAGCACTGGAATTGAAACTGTGATTAAAAATCTTCCAACAAACAGAAGTCCAGGACCACATGGCTTCACAGATGAATTCCATCAAACATTTAGAGAAGAGCTAACACCCATCCTTCTCAAACTCTTCCAAAAAATTGCAGAGGAAGGAACACTCACAAACTCATTCTACGAGGCCACCAACACCCTGATACCAAAACCAGACAAAGATACTACAAAAAAAGAAAATTACAGACCAATATCACTGATGAATATAGATGCAAAAATCCTCAATAAAATACTAGCAAACAGAATCCAACAGCACATTAAAAGGATCATACACCATGATCACGTGGGATTTATCCTAAGGATGCAAGGATTCTTCAATATATGCAAATCAATCAATGTGATACACCATATGAACAAATTGAAGAATAAAACCCGTGTGATCATCTCAATAGACACAGAAAAAGCTTTTGACAAAATTCAACACCCGTTTATGATAAAAACTCTCTAGAAAGTGGGCATAGAGGGAAGGTACCTCAACATAATAAAGGCCATATACCACAAACCCACAGCAACATAATTCTCAATGGTGAAAAACTGAAAGCATTTCCTCTAAGATCAGGAATAAGACAAGGATGTCCAGTCTTGCCACTCTTATTCAACATAGTTTTGGAAGTCCTAGCCATGGCAATCAGAGAAGAAAAAGAAATAAGAGGAATACGAATTGGAAAAGAAGAAGTAAAACTGTCACTGTTTGCAGATGACATGATACTATACATAGAAAATCCTAAAGATGCTATGCAATCCATATCAAATTACCAACGGCATTTTTTAAAGAACCAGAAAACCACTAGAGCTAATCAATGAATTTGGTAAAGCTGCAGGATACAAAATTAATGCACAGAAATCTCTTGCATTCCTATACACTAACAATGAAAGATCAGAAAGAGAAATTAAGGAAACAATCCCATTCACCATTGCAACAAAAAGAATAAAATACCTAGGAATAAACCTGTGTAAGGAGGTAAAAGACCTGTACTCAGAAAACTATAAGACACTGATGAAAGAAATCAAAGATGACACAAACAGATGGAGAGATATACCATGTTCTTGGATTGGAAGAATCAATATTGTGAAAATGACTATACTACCCAAAGCAATCTACAGATTCAATGCAATCCTTATCAAATTACCAATGGTATTTTGCACAGAACTAGAACAAAAAATCTTAAAATTTGTATGGAGACACAAAAGACCCCAAATAGCCAAAGCAACCTTGAGAAAAAAAAAAAAAAAAAAACAGATCTGGAATCAGACTCCCTGACTTCAGACTATACTACAAAGCTGCAGTAATCAAGACAATATGGTACTGGCACAAAAACATAAATTTAGATCAATGGAACAGGATAGAAAGCCCAGAGATAATAAACCCATGTACCTATGGTCAACTAATCTATGACAAAGGAGACAAGGATATACAATGGAGAAAAGACTGTCTCTTCAATAAGTGGTGCTGGGAAAACTGGACAGCTGCATGTAAAAGAATGAAATTAGAACACTCCCTAACACCATACACAAAAATAAACTCAAAATGGATTCAAGACCTAAATGTAAGACTGGACACTATAAAACTCTTAGAGGAAAACATAGGAAGAACATTCTTTGACATAAATCACAGCAAGATCTTTTCTCACCCACGTCTTAGGGTAATGGAAATAAAAACAAAAATAAACAAATGGGACCTAATGAAACTTAAAAGCTTCTGCACAGCAAAGGAAAGTATAAACAATACAAAAAGACAACCCTCAGAATGGGAGAAAATATTTGCAAACGAATCAATGGACAAAGAATTAATCTCCAAAATATATAAATAGCTCATGCACCTCAATATCAAAAAAACAAACAACCCAATCCAAAAATGGGCAGAAGACCTAAATAGACATTTCTCCAAAGAAAACATACAGATGGCCAAGAGGCACATGAAAAGCTGCTCAACATCACTAATTATTAGAGAAATGCAAATCAAAACTACAATGGGGTATCACCTCACACCAGTTAGAACAGCCATCATCAGAAAATCTACAAACAATAAATGCTGGAGAGGGTGTGGAGAAAAGGGAACCCTCTTGCACTGTTGGTGGGAATGTAAATTGATACAGCCACTATGGAGAACAGTATGGAGGTTCCTTAAAAAATTAAAAATAGAATTACCATATGACCCAGCAATCCCTCTACTGGGCATATATCCAGAGAAAACCATCATTCAAAAAGACACATGCACCCCAATATTCATTGCAGCACTATTTACAATAGCCAGGTCATGGAAGCAACCTAAATGCCCCATCGACAGACGAATGGATAAAGAAGATGTGGTATATATATATAGAATGGAATATTACTCAGCCATAAAAAGGAACGAAATTGGGTCATTTGTAGAGACGTGGATGGACCTAGAGACTGTCATACAGAGTGAAGTAAGTCAGAAAGAGAAAAACAAATATCGTATATGAATGCATATATGTGGAATCTAGAAAAATGGAATAGATGAACCAGTTTGCAACGCAGAAATAGAGACACAGATGTAGAGAACAAACATATGCACACCAAGCGGGGAAAGCAGGGGCGGCAGGTATGAATTGGGAGATTGGGATTAACATATATTCACCAATATGTATAAAATAGATAACTAATAAGAACCTGCTGTATAGCACAGGGAACTCCACTTCGCTGTACAGTAGAAACTAACAAAACATTGCAAAACAACTATACCTCAAAAAAAAAAAAAAAAAAAAAAAGCCTAAGCTGGACCAAATGAAGCAGGCTATTTGGATGTGGAAGTAGGCAGAGGTTTCCTACCATTACAGACAGGTGTTTGGGGACATGACTACATGAATGCATATAAAGAGGTTTTCACTTTTCACTGGGCAATGGGGTAGATTTGCAAAAAATTCAAATGCTATGAGGCCCAACAACTAATGTAAAGGAACAGAGCAGGCTGGGCACGTAACAGTGGGGATGGTGGGAAGGGTGGGGAGCTGGAAGCACGTGTCTTAGCCTATGCCTTTGTATGTCTTCAGCCTGGAGTCATCCTCCTCCAGATCATTGCAGAACTGCCTTCTGCTCCTTTGGGGCTCACTCACATAGCCTATTGCCCTGCTCTGTATTCCCCACGGCATTTCTCTGCAAGTCCTAAAAGTACCCTGTTTATTCATTTATACGTTTCTGTCTGTTTTGTCCATCTCTTTGGAATTTAGTAGGCATTCAATAAACACTCAATAAACAAAGCACTGAATGAAATCAAATAACAAACCAAACAACCCATTCAAATGTCCCATCAAACAAAATCTGCAATTTAGTTCTCTTGCTCTAAGCGGTCAGGTTTGAGGTACTGTTTCTGGAGCAGTTCTGGCGCAATTCCAGGGAAATACAGAGACACTAAAAATATCACGGGAAGGTTGGACAGCAATGGAGGTGCCCTATATACTAGATTTTTCAGGATCCAGAGTATAAAATGGAGAGTTCAGAAGGAAAAGAGAGGGAGAGAGAAATTATCCTTATTTTTACCAGAGTAAGAATATCAAAAGGCGTTGACACAAACTCTTTCAACCTTACCGTAGTAGCTCCACCTTGTTACCCAGGCAAAAATATCCTAAATCGGGGAAGAAATGAGAGAAAATTAAACATGTAAGACAAAGAGTTCATGAGATTTTTTTTCCAAACAAGTATATTATTACTGTTATTACTTTGATATGAACAAAATCTGTACAGACCTCAGAAGCTGAAAAAATTAATTTACAAGAAAATATTTTTAAAAAGAAGGGGAAAAAAACCAATCTGGACCCTTGCCTGATAACTGCAGGTAACTTTTTTTGAATCTGTAGGAGCCAAATAAGCCCCTTAGTGTAAAGTATCTCATGTTTACTAATAGTTTAGTGTATTCACCCACATGTCCCAACTTACTTTAATGCAATTATATTTCACTGTAAAAAAAATGGGGGATTGTGTTTGTTCCATAGGTGACAGGTTTTACACACACGCACAACTGGTGGAAGGAGACCAGGAGGCCCTGGATGGCTGTCTTGTGAACCTCTTTGTTCTACTCTTAGCCCTGAAATCAGGTATCCCTCTCAATGTCCCATTTGTTTCTTCTGTTAAGTGGGTGTTGTAACACCCTCAAGAATTTCAGCCCTTATAGGGACAAAACTTGGTTCTTGAGGGAAGGGGGAAAGGAGGAGTGAATACATCTTATATATTACAATGGTTTGCTGCCTTCCAAACCCCAACTCTACCCAACCAACGCTTATTTCTCCATATTTAATTTCTCCTATGGAGAATTTAAATATCATGTTTCTATCTATGGGACAATAATTTTAAGATAAAGAAAAAATTAAAAAAAGAACAAGGTAAAAACCAAGGAAGTTATGTGAAATTCAAATCATGTGGTGTGTAGGGCTACAGGCAGTTTGGCTCAAGAAAACTCCCGCAGGCACAGTCCTGAGGTGACTTACTTTTGCTAATCGTGAAAACCAAAAACGTGAGCAATAATACCAAGGCAGTAACACAGATTCCAATGTAGACTCCCTTATTGGTGCTCATCCATGGATCTTGTGCCAGCGTCACAGGCTAAGAAAACATCAGCAGATCAAAAAAAAAAAAAAAATCTTCTTAGAATTATGGGTAGAAAACATTTCTGAAAATAATGTACACAGACACATTTATCTTTATTGGCCTTTGGCTAGTTCCGGATCATGAGGGGGTAAGACCAAATGATTTAAAGTTATAACCATGTGGTGAAATTCTAAGACAATTTAGAATTCAAAATGTATTTGGGGATGGTGGAAATGTTTTATCTCTTGCTTGCGGTGGTATTTACAGAGGTGTATATACATTTGTCAAAACTCCAACTGTACACTTCAAATGAGTGTGCGTTATTATATGTAAATTATACCTATTTTAAAAAATTAATAAGCTATTTTCATAAATAATCCTCTTATGATATTAAAAAAGAAAACAACAATTTTTGTTCCTATATAAGTTGACGTGGTGGTGTTATCTCAAGCTATGTGAATGTGTTCAATTATTAAAATTGGCCCTTGATTACAAAACTATTTTTTTTTTAACTAGAATTCAAGATTCCATCTATGTCTTTATAAATGGACTTGAAAGTACATGCTCATATACATGGCCCTGCTTAACAATTAAAATGCTGCACAGTTGGAAAGAAATACAACTTTATTTAAATCTCCTAGTATGGTTCATAAGGGATCATCACTTCCCGGAATAAAACCGAAACACGCCATGCATCATGTTCAGCCCTTTTACATAACTTAACTCTAATCCTAAAGAGGCCCCATGGGGTAGGTATTTTAACAGAAAGGAAGTGAAGATCAGAGAAAAAGATTAAGTCTCAAGTCTCTTCCTGCATAAGAGTTTAATCTCTGGAGTCAGAATTCCAGCTCTTTTACTTAGTTGCTGTGTGATCCTAGACATGTTATTTATCCTCTCTGAACCGCTGTTTCTCTGCCTGTCAAATGCAGATTAAATAGGGTTCTTGGGAAAGATAATTTAGGTACTTCCTGATCAACACGATGAGGAACACAAAGGATGGTGACTTAGCATGTGAGCTGTCCTTGCTTAAAGGGGGAACAGCCAGTGTCTTGGGAGGGAAGAGCTGTGTAATTATCTTACTTGTGGAGGATAAAGTGGTTACATGGAACATGGAGTTACAGGAAGCAGGCTTTGCTTCCTTTTTAAAAATATTATGTTACATGAAAACTGCAGTTTCGTTTTAGAATGTGCAGCTAAGCATAAAGAAAGGAAAACAAAAATCAACCATAATCCCAACATCCAGATACAGCCACTATTACCATTTTTCATTACGTACTCTTCTAGAATTTTATCCTAGTGTTTTTCTTAACAGAGCAGTTACTATATTCAATATATACTACAGTATATACACTATACACACACACATACATACACACAGTTTTTGGTCGTGCTGCACGGCATTTGGGATCTTAGCTCCCCAACCAGGGATCGAACCAGCACCCGCTTCATTGGAAGCGCAGAGTCTTATTAACCACTGGACCTCCAGGGAAGTCCCTACACTATTTTAAAAGTTAGTCTTTTCATTTAACAATCAACACTGTCTTCTCATGTCAGTAAATGCACTGCAGTGACAACATGCTTAATGGCAATAAGCGGGCATGCTTAATTGACTAAGTAATTAATCCCTTATTATTGAACATTTAGGTTGTTTATACCATTTTCATGAGTATAAATAGCAGCAATGAACATCTTTTCTTATACATCTTCACGTATTGGTTCAATTTTCTCCCTAATATGGAGTTCAGGAAGTTGATTTACTGGGTCGAAATATATGCTGCTTGGTTTCAGGATAGCTGGGAGACACCTTGACATCTTCAGAGTCAAGACACAAAAAGCCCACGATTTTGCCTGTTGTGCACTTGCCTCTGTATTGCTTCCACTTGCTGCTAAACATACCTGCCCTGCCGGTAACTGAGGTAAAGGACAATCTCATCATTCAGAATGTTTGTTTCTTTTTTCTTAATCCAGCTATAACAATATAACAGTCATTTACATTGTGGCAGTTCTGCTATTTAACAGGCATATACAGATTCAGCACATATCCATCGGATCAATCAGTGCCCATACCATAAGAGTTGTTAAAATCTTCAGTATCATTCCTATGCAGTGGTGCTCTCATTGTCACTAAGGTATGCAACATAAGGCCATTTGACCTCACACTAAATAACTCCACTTTGCCTGAGCTTGAATTTCTCTTACAATGGCCGTGCTTCAACTTCTCACCAATTGTGATCAGGGTGACTCTCATACCTGAAGCTCTTTAGGTTTGTTGCTTCTAAGAATTATTTGCACATAGTAAAAGGAAAGCTGGTTCACCCAAGGGAGCCAAAAGTAAAGGACCTATTGATAAATTCTTCTAACTTAGAAAGATGAGGTTTTGATGAACATCATAAGAATAAAGCCCCTTAGATTTTTCTCAAGCTAACTGTGGAAAAAGTATGACAACATCCTACAGAATCACAAAGTTTTTCAAGACGTTAGGACCTTAATAAGTCATCATATGGGGAGGTTTATGTATAGAAAGACTCAGAAGTGGCCTCAAAATTTCTACATAGGAGGACAATTGGGTTGGAAAAGGATATTAGGGGGCCTAGGTTTAAGCAAGCACACTTTCATCAATGTAATACTTTCAGTGGGGATGGCCCCCATTCCACCACATCAATTCAAAGCACGTTATTGCTCTAATGATCATTGAAGTCATCCTGGGTATGTAACGTTAACACGAGATCCTTGAATTAATTCACTCTTTTTTTCTAATTTTCTGGGCAGGAGAAAGTCTGTAGTGTTTGTGTGTGTGTGTGTGTGTGTGTGTGTGTGTGTAGAGAGAGTAAAATATCACTCTTCAGGTATTTCTGACAACTAGTGCATCTATATAAACTTTTTAAGTTAATTAAAGCATCCCTATTTAAGAGTCAAATTCTTTTCTTCCTTTATTTGAAATGTGTGGACTAGTCTTACAATAATAATCTCTAAATGTAACTTGCTTCCAGGGAGACATACAAGTGAATCTGGCTAATAAAGTAGGAAGGAATATGCTTACAGTTTGATTGTTATGCCAAAGGGCATCTGGAGACTGGGTCACAGTGCCGTACGCATCTGCTCAACAAGAAGGAAAATGAATTAGAAAGACAAAAAGTATTGAATTTTCACCGCAAACACCAAATATATTCACATTGCCTTCTGGTAATGAATGAAAAGTTGAATAATCATATGGCTAAATGCTGTAGGCTTGCAAGAGTTATACCAAGTTACTAACATTTATTAATTTAACCTGTAAGGTTGTGCTTCTTAAACCATTTTGTCATGGACCCTTCCAAAATGAACCCTTTTTTTTCTCTCTATGGAAAAAAATGTATGTACACAGAAAGTTTACCTACAATTTTAGAGGAGTCATAGTGGCCCATTATCAGAACTAGGTTAAAAATTGCCACTTAAAGTTATGTAATCAATATTTTCATGACAGCTAAGAAGCTGCCAATGAGTGCTCAGAGGCCACTGCACATCCAAAGAGCAGAACCACCCTGTTCAAAATAGTTGTTACATTGGTTTTACATTTAAAATGTGTGTGAAATGTACTAAGATATCTGAAATAGGTGGCATCCAACTCCTACATTATATGCCACAGTGCCTAGACATTGTTGCAGAAGTGCTTTAGAAAATACGTTACATCAGCCCCAAGGCCAAAGTATCTTATACTACCTAAAACCCCAATATAAAAGGATATCATGCCTTAAAGTTTTGAATATACAAATTTTAATAGTGTTTGAAATATCTCTTTTGTCATACAGAACATATACTATTGGCCCTCCTAAGCAACTATAGGTCAAATATGGGTTTCTCTTTTTACTGAGCACTTTACATCCTTATACCAATTTTTTAAACCCCATTTTATAGTTGAGGAAACAGATCTGAAATGGTTAAAGTTTCCAACTCTAGTAAAGGACAACAGCCTCAGCTCATAACCACCACACACATTGCATTCCCATCCAGTGAAAATACTGCAGGTCTTACGGATTCCCTAACTACTGACAAAGCTATAAAAATGTCACTGTCCAGTGGCAATGAAACTGGACTAACTATAGCCCCCCAAATTTTTACACTTTACATTACTGTGTCTACATTTTATTCATTCCGACACTACTTCTTAGAGAGCCAAAGACAATATCTACAGTCTAGGCTCTGTGTATGACTTGTGTTATAACCTTAAGTAAGTCCTTCAGGTACAGAATGGGTGATGTTGCAAAAACAGCATGAAAAAAAATAAATAAATAAAAACAGCCTGGACTTGAGTCAGATAAAACTTGACTTCAATGCTGACAATGTCCCTTGGCAATGTGACCTTGATCAGGTCCTCTGCATATACATTTGTGTATGTATGTATGTATATGTATATATTTATATTTCTAGCTGGGGTAACCTTGAACTACAAGCTGTTGATAGCACCTGTCTGTCTCATAATGTTGTCACATTAGAAGATGCACTAAACACCATATTAGACAAATATCAGCTATTACTATTATGTTGTAATGAAAGGAGCAATAGGGGAAGGAACACAGTGCAATGGACTTTCCAAACATCACGGCCTTCCTTCCTCACAAACATGCAATCAGGAATGCAACAACTTGCCCATGGGCATGCAGCTAGTAACTGGCAGTTGAATTGGAAGCTGTCAATCCCCAAAGCAGAACTAAGGAGCCTCCCCAGTCTGGCAATGGCAGTAAGTAAGGTCTGCCCTGAAAGAATTAAATGAGGTAATATATGACAGTTTGCTGGCACATCCATCTGTCAAAAGGTGGGTAGCAGGCCATATGATGCCCAAACTTCCTTCCAGATTAACATTCTCTGCTTTGTGAGGCTTTAACCCACGGAATTCTGACTGGGGCACTGTGAGGATTTGGCTGGAGAGCCTCACAGACACTGACAAGATGGCAGCAGTCACAGAAGTCATGGGGACACAGCTGCTCCAACGTCTGTTCCATTCTGGAAAGCTCTACCTTGATCAGGTTTTAGTGACATATTTTAGAGAACGGTTCTCCACTCCTACTTTCTTCTTCCTCATCGCATAGAAGTGTGGATTGCAGCTGCTCCTACTGCTGTTACTTTGTATTTTAATCTACTTTCACTTTGTTTCTGTGCCGGGAAACAGTTCACACTAAGGAGTCCACTTTCCAAACCAAATGTCACCATTAGCTAATCCCAAGTGAACTGGTCCCTCTCTGCGTTTCACTTTGGGTCCATTTTAAACTAACCAGCTTCCAGGAATGACTGGCAAAAGGTAGGCCATACTGGGGGTCCACTACAGATTGGCAACTCCTGAGCACGATGAGTCATATGCACGGGGAGTCTTGCAAAGCTTGACCTTGTTCGGATGCATCCCAGGCACAAGGACACATAAGCTAGCTCTGCACTACAAAGGGGTTCCGCATGTGGCACTCCCCAAATTTACCACCATCGGTAACAGAGGTAGCTGGGAAAGACGACAGGACTCAGCATCACCTTTCTCCATCACAGGAAAGACAGGTCAATCTTACATCTCAAAAGAATACGGACCTACCCGAATTGGGGAGAGTGGGGAAGACTTTTGGGGGGTGGCATAGCAGAATCTCAGTGGGGCATCCCTCTTTGGTGCCAGTGTCATGTGTCCTCAACCCATCTCAAAGTGTCCATGTGAAATGAAAACTTGACAAGGCAGAAGGGGAGCCTTCTGGCTCTATATAGCCTCTGGGGCTTAGAGGAAGCGTAAACACAGGTGACCAGTTTGGTCCGGACCAGCTTAGTTTGGATTTAATTGTTTTAAGGCTCTGGCCCAAGGGAGTAAGCCCAATACTAAGTTTAAAGTCAAAGCTGGTTCATTTAATTTAGAAAAATACTGATATGCATGTGGATGTTCCCAAATCATATAAGCTGTCTATGCCGCTCAGTTGTATGTATTTCTGGACATTCTAAGTAATAGTCATAATTGCCACTAAATCTATCACTTACCTTTTAACTGTGTCCCAAGATCTTTATCTCATTTAATCCTTGCAAGAATTCTACAAAATCAGTAACATTCTATCCATTTTACAAAGGATAAAAACTGATTCAAAGAGGGTAAGACGTTTGTTCAAGTCGCATAGCTGACTGGAGTAGCCAGTGTTGGCACTCAAGGCAGATCTGTCTTATTCCAGAATATGTGTTCTTAACAATGTGCCAATGTTCATCAAAATTTGAAAGCTCCCAGGTGTTCAGGAAAGAAACGGAAGTTACCTGTTGAGCAAGAGTGTGATGGTGAGCCGGTTATATTTGTTTCTTGCGGTGTGGTAGGCTGGGTTTCTGCTGTCTGCGTTGGAGAAGATAAAGAAGCTACTGGAATGACAAGAATGGAAGAATGGTGTTCAATTTGTGGAGGAAAATTTCCACCCCCAAGAAAAATAAAAAACAAAACTAAAATCAGGAATTACCCTTTGACTCTTTCTTAGAAAATATTCAAGAATGGCCTTCAGGCATTATACTGCCATACAGGTATTTCATTATCATGAATAAATCTGATCTAGAGAATGATCTGGAGAGCTTATCAATAGACAGAATTATTTCACTTTTTATACTCCTAGGATCCCCCTAAAGCCTACAACAGTGCATCTTATGTAGGACACCCAATTAAACTTTTATTCATACCAATGACGTTTCACTTTTGTGGAGCAGGGCCTTGAGGTGGGCACTAATCCACTCTCCCCGCTTCACAAGAACCCCAATCTGGATTTCCTCACCTTATTCAAGTTCCTAATTATCCATCCACACATCTTTCCAGGGAGATGCACACACTGACCAGCAGGGAAAACATACTGAGAATATTTAATTCCTTGAGGTCCCTTTAAGGTGACAGTACTGTCCGATGTCTGAGTCTTGGTAATAAGCCTCAAAGCAATGTTCCTGGTACCTTGGCTCCTTCTGCAGTTGTGTTTTGGTCACTCTTTTTATAAGACTGATTTCCTGTGTTATCTGATTCATCTTCCATTTCTCACCAAAAAGCTTCACCAAGAGTTCTCAGGGTTATGTTTCCTTTTCCTTTCTTGAAATCTCTTCTTTATTTTCTATCAGACATTTCACTTTACCTGCAGAGTTGACCACTTGCCTCTTAATAAGGTCTTTACATCCCTTCCTCTTAGAGCACCACAGAAAATTAGAGCAAGTTAGTGGTGCTGGCTGGACAAGAGTTCCCAAACCTGGGCTTTCCTTATTGCCTCTCACTGGTCTTTCTCTTTCCACTCCCCCACCATGGTCTTCACATTTCAACATCATCTCTTCTCTTGTTTTGAGCTATCTTTTGTTTTTGGTGGGGTTCGTTTGTTTGTTTGTTTTTGCTTTCCTCTAATGCTCAAATCTGTAACAGGATGTGGCTCTCTTTAGGAACTATAGGAACTAAGAACAGGATGATTCAGAAAGTCAGATGATCAGCATCTTCGGTCAACTTAAATCCATGCAAAAGACCTCTTGAGCTTAACTTCATCCCCTAGTTCGGGTCTTTGTGGTCATCTTTCTTTTCTCCTCTGCTCCTACAACTTTACATCCAACCAGTGCATGAATATTTTAGGCAACTAGCATGGACGGGGCACAGAGCGCAGACAGGGAATGGATGTAAAGATAAATTCCCCTGCCCTGGATCTGCTCCAGTGTTCACCTCCTTTCTATACTGTAAAGTTCAACTCTAAACTCAAACTCTTTAGGAAACTATCAGGATGCCTATAAGACTCAACTAATACTATCCCCCAGGAGGTCACATAAACCAACACTTTCCTTCTGAAACTCTGCTTTTTAAACAAAGGCCATAACTTACACATGCTCGCCAAACAAGGAGCACTAAGCCATCCACCTCTGCAGGCACAAACTATTTAGAAGCTAAATCAATATTGAGAAAGTCAACAGATGCTCTAGTATGTTCGCTGCCTGGAACAAAACTATTTTTCTTACAAAGTTCTATGGCTCTAAAATCCCAGTTTTAACCTAAAGACGTCTCTTTAAAACTCAGTTCAAAGTCCAATCCTTCAGATCCCTCCTGGTTGAATATAGACATGGTTCAACGGGAGTGAAGGGAAATCAATATGTTCCATCAGACTTTTTCGGCTAAAAGGTTGTGACATTTGTGTTATTCCTCAGGATCCAGAGCCATTTTAAATTGCCAAAGGGTTGTGGAGGCTTTGAGAATCTCCACTAAAAAGTTACATTTTTAATCCGAAAAATAGAAAGTTTGAACCTAAAGATGTCCTCAGAATGGCAAGCTATTTCCCCAGCTTTAAGTCAAATTATTCTCCACTTGTATTAACCTAAACTTTAATCTAACATAAAGTTGAACTATGAACTATGTGGCCAGAATTGAAAAAACAAACGTGTGCACTCTAAATCCCATAAGTCCTTAAATCTGATGTTTACTTTGTCATCAGTATAAATAGCATTACTCTGCTACATAAATAAATTAAATGATGCTAGAAGCAAAACTGTGTAAGTCACTGACACCCTGAAAAGACAGGGTAATTGTATGAAGGCCTTTCCAGTGAGAATGTCAGATCAGAACAAATTCATCCAAACATAAGCTCTATGTTCATAATAGAAGGCAGCAAAGGCCCAACATTCAAATTAAAGAGGACAATCTTGACTCAACCATTTTCTATTCGTATGACTGTCAACACTGAACTTAGACTCTGTGCCTCAGTCCTCACAAATGTAAAATAGGATTGAATCACACCTACAAGGCATAGGATTGTCATAAGAATGAAGTGGCTTAATACTTGTAAAGCAGTTAGCATGGTTCTAGACACAGGAAACAGAGTAAACATTAACTTCACTGAAATCTTATCCTCAAGTGTTGGATGAGACTTCAGAATGGATTAAATGATCTCTATTCAGAGCTCCTTGTAAGGACAGAATCTCATTCACCTGACCCTGTTCTGGTATTCCCTATTTTTCCTCATAAGTCTGTGTTCAACTGGGCCAAATCCCCACCATCCTCCTTAGATGTCCAAGATCAGTGGTCTGGCTTTTTTATTTCTTTTCTTTTTTGCTATTAATGAATTCCTTTGAGAATCTGATAAAAAGCTATAGGGTCCCCTCACTCTGAAGATGCTTATACATACAAAAGGTGAATATAACATGGGACGGATGTTCACAGATTCTGTGAAGCCAGATTTGGAAGCCTGTTCAAATCCTTACCCCAGACTGCACTTCTGCCTTAACACAACACCCTGGATGGTCTGTATCCTCTCCTTTAAAGCCTTCTGGGCTCAGAAGCACATCTGTTTACCTGGCTGGAGGTTCTTTGTGGGTGCTGGCACTGGAAGAGCAGAGGAAGAGGCCCTCGTTGTCGTTGGAGCAGTGGTGACCGTCATTGTTGTTGGTAGAGCAGTAGTGGTCGTCATTGGTGGTGGAGTAGTAGTAGTGGTAGTTGTTGGTGGAGTAGTAGTAGTGGTAGTTGGTAGAGTAGTAGTAGTGGTGATCGTTGTTGGTGGAGTAGTAGTAGTGGTGGTAGTTGGTGGTGGAGCAGTAGTGGTCATCGTTGGTGGTGGGACAGTAGTGGTCGTCATTGGTGGTGGAGTAGTAGTGGTGGTAGTTGGTGCTGGAGTAGTAGTGGTCATCGTTGGTGGTGGGACAGTAGTGGTCGTCATCGGTGGTAGAGTAGTAGTGGTGGTACTTGGTGGAGTGGTAGTAGTAGTACTGGTGGTAGTTGGAGGAGGAGTAGTAGTGGTGGTCATTGTTGGAGTAGTAGTCGTCATTATTGTTGTCGTAGGTGGAGCTAGAAATCAACATGAAAGCAAGGATTCATCAAGCAGCAGGAAACAAGAGTCGTGTGCTGGGCCTGTGCACCAACACAACCACTGGGACTGTCCCCAGGCAGAAGTGAGCACTTATCTCCCATGAACTCGGAGTTCTCCTCATTGGTCAGCTAGAGTCTGTGACTGAGGAGGGAGTGAAAACATGTTCACAACAAGGAAACAGCTGCATTGAAAGGAGTATATATGGGGAGGTTTGGAGATTAAAAAAATGACACCTGGGATTTGTATCGAAGCCCTTTGAAAAGACTAGTCCCGCATATCAGATTTATGTATCTTCATAAACGTCTGTGAGGTAGGGAAAAAAGTCTAGAGCCCGAAACCGTGTTTGTCCTCTCAGTGGCGTGTGACTAGGACCTAAATAGTAGTTCCCAAGAACCAGAATATTTACCAAATAAATAGCATTCCGTTCAGTCAGTCCTAAGGGTACCCTCCGAACAAACCTGCATCCTAAATGTGGATTAATTCACACCGTTAACATACGCTAGATAACACGGATGCCTTGTGCATTTGGTTTGAAGGTGGACTAGACCTTTTAAGGTTCCTTCCTTCCTAAGGGATAATAACAAAAAGTAATGACTTTGTCTCTTTCCAGAGTCAGAAATGGTATAGGACTCCAAACCACTTACTGAAGTCCTCAGAGCTACCCAGAGAAAGAACTGCAACTAGGATTAACCCAAAACACAGTACCTGGCACAAAAGCAGAAATTGTAGGATTGAGTCAAGAATGTGTACTTTTTTCTCACCAGGCATCTTTTTTGCCCACAAGAAGTATTCTTAAATTTCAACTCTACTAACTATAAATTAGAACCTCAAATCTCTTGAACAGGAGACAATTGGTGTGAAAACTCTTGTGAGGGATTGAAGTCAATTTAGTTTGGAAACTAACTGATTTTTGCCTTAAAGAAGAAAAACATTTTTTTCAACAAGTATTTATGAGTGTCTATTATGTACAAGGCATTAGTAAATGTTTTAGGCTTTGGGGGTTCTGTGATCTCAGTGGTAATTGCTCAACTCTGTCAGTGTGAACACAACCATAGACAGTATATAAACTAATGGGTGTGGCTGTGTTCCAATAAAACTTTATTTATAAAACTGTTGGTGAGCCTGTTTTATAATCTGATCTGGTCCTAGGGCTACAGTTTGCTGACCCTGCTCTAACAGTGTAGTCAGAGGTTTTTAAGAAGAGTGCAATCCAATCCCCTCCCTTCAGTTTGAAATCAAATCTAGAGAAAAAAGGAAGCAAGCAAAAAAGTCTGATCAAAGGCTATAACAAGGAAGAAACCTAATTGACTTGTTTAACTAATGTGTCTTCCTCAGTGGTAAGTATTTCCTGAGGAAGAATCTAGGAAACTAAGGGTAGAGGAGCTGCTGAGGAAGAGCCCTAACAGAAGGTTGAAAAGTAAGCTGATTCTGTGAAACGTGCAAGAAAACTTAAGCAAATAATTGGATTGGAGGCAGAGAGTCACTTTGGCTCAGTTATGGACCCGTTTCCCACTGGACAGAGCAGTGGCTTTGTAAATATTCATCTATTAAAGAATTTCTAAGCACTCTAAAATTCCCCTACTGGGACTTCCCTGGTGGTGCAGTGGTTAAGAATCTGCCTGCCAATGCAGGGGACAAGGGTTCGAGCCCTGGTCTGGGAAGATCCCACATGCCGCGGAGCAACTAAGCCGGTGAGCCACAACTACTGAGCCTGTGCTCTAGAGCCTGCAAGCCACAACTACTGAGCCCGCGAGCCACAACTACTGAAGCCTGCGTGCCTAGAGCCCGTGCTCCACAACAAGAGAAGCCACCACAATGAGAAGCCCACGCACTGCAATGAAGAGCAGCCCCCGCCCTCTGCAACTAGAGAAAGCCCGTGTGAAGCAACGAAGACCCAACACAGCCAAAAATAAATAAATTAAAACAAAACAAAAACAAGCAAAAACAAAGTCCCCTACTAATTTCTTTCTCTATCCTTTTTAAAAAATATTCAGCCAGACCAATCAGATAATTTCACAACTCCAAAAATAATCTCTTCTCCACACGCTGCCTCGTCACGTGTCTACAGCGCCAGCCTCTTTTGGCTTCCTTAAATTGCCTCCTACATATAGGTTCCCCAGAGTCAGCTATTTGCTGCATCAGAACTGACCTTATTTTACCTGCCTTTATAAAGGACACAAGCCAAGTACAAAAGTTGGGAGATTGCAATATCAAGTTCATTTAAATTAAAAAAGAGACATAGCTTATGAAGGCCACAGGTATTGGATTCTGTTGTCAATAGAAGACTTTAGTGGGAGAAGATTCATTAGGAAAGAGCACCAGAAACCAGGAATTCCTGAAGAACCTGCTCCTTTCATCAAATGGCAAGAAAAATTAGGATGTCTACATCAAGATGGAAAAATGTAAACTTCCCAGATTTTTGGATTTTATGAAATTCTTAAAAGCAACAGGTGAACGTTACTGAGATGCAAATGTTTTCATACTACAATAAGGCCATTTTATTTTTTCAACAGTTAATTTAGTGATATGGTGTGAAATATGCTTCAAAAAATCCAAGACAGGACAGAGGAAGGGGGTGAAACTATATAGGCTTATACAACGTATATGCAACAAGACTGAATTGATGATTCTTAAAGCCAAATGATACATCTACCTGACAGGACCTTATATTACCTATTTTATATGTATGAATTCTCTATAAGTCTTAAAATGTTAAGAAAGGACACATAAGAATTCTTCTAAGACATAACCTCAGAGAAAAGGGCAGTTCTTCAAGTGGAATAAATTTACCTCCATAAAAATGTTCACTATATTCCACTGTGGAACAGTGAATGCTTTTTCATGAACCAACTAGCATTTTTGAAGCACTGCTTTAGGAGATAGTTTGCTGACTGGGAAGATCTCTAGACTATGGTCTTAGTCTTTTTTTTTTTTTTAATTTATTTATTTTTTATTTTATTTATTTTTGACTGTGTTGGGTCTTAACACTTCATTCTACACAAATAGAAGTTATTCTATCCCAAAAGTTATTAGAAAACAAGATTATAGGAACCTCCTCTTTCCCTATTAAAGGAAGAGAAAGTTAATATCAAACAGAAAACTCTTATCTCTGGGAACCCACAGGAAGTGATCAAAGGAAGGAGGAAGACAAGCTCACCTGGCTTTATACTCAAGTCTAGGGTGATTTTTATATCATTGAACCACCCTCTCTTCTCAACACGGCAACAATACAAGCCACTGTCAGCCTGGGCTGCATTCTCTATGGTCAAAGACACATCCCCTCCACCAATGTTTCCGTTTAGCTTATAACGTTTGTCCTTCTGAAAGGTGACACTGTATCCATTAGTCCAGATAACGTCACTTCCGCAGCGAGTTAAAGGACATGCCCCTCGGCCCCAGCACATGCTTGTGACTTCTCCACCATAGGTGCAGGGTAGTCTGACAGACTGACCCACCACTCCAGTCACTCGTGGGTAAGACGTTACACCATCTGTAAATAAAGAGAAACCTGAGCATGAGGTCTCAATATTTTAACTTTAATTTCATTCTCATTTTTTTTCTTTATATAGCTTATTTGGTTTGTAATCATCTGACTATATCTTGAGTTTTAAAATTTAGTATAAGCATTTTTCTATGTTAACATATTCTTTAGCAGCATCACTATTTACTAGATATATTTGTAGATAAAACATCATATAAACGTTTTTCTGTATTCAGGATTATTTCCTAATAGGAAAAGATTTCCATGAAAGAAAGTATCGGGATCAAGGGCAGAAATATATTCAGTCTCTTGGTGAATATGACCAAATTTCTTTCCAAAAGGTTTGAAACAAATGACACTCCAGTAATGCATGAGTGTGTGTGTACTTCATCCTGTGTTTGACAGGTATCTGCTTATTTAATAGGTAATACATACATGTGGCTTTTCCTCTCCCCTAGATTCAATCACTGTCTCAGTTGAAATCTGTTTTAAAAAGTCTATTGCATTTAAAGTTTTGATTTTCAATTTTTATTGCAATTTTTAAAATTGCTATTGCAAATAAAGTCACCTCACAACCCCTCTCTTATTAAAAAAAAAAAAAAAGCAGACCTAATGTTTTACTTAAAGCATCATTGACTAGAAGGCAGAAGCCTAGTAAACTCTTTAGAAATCAGTTCTTAGAAAAAAGGGTTTATAATAGTTTCAGGAGGAACTGAGGCTTATCATGCTTTACGATCAATCCAAAAAATTTAAGCAGGGATCCTTTCTCGTGAGTTGAGGACAGCCCTGCAATGCAGGTGGTAAGGTCCACTTACCCAGATGAAACCAAAAAATTGGAGAATATTCGATCAAATACTAAATTTTGCCTCTTAAAAACAAATAGGCAGGAAAACCCTCTCCTGTGGCAGTGGCTTAAAAAACCCTGCATTGCCAAATGCAGTCTGGGTGGTCCTTGAAAGAAATCTGAGATTCAACAGTTAATCATAGTTAGGACTGAGCTGTGAGTTTGGGAAATGCTCTGGGAATAAAACACTCATTGTTACATAAACTAAGAGTCTATATTTTTCACTGGAATTCTGATAATATTTAATTTTGCTTAATGTCATTTTTGGACTACAAAGGTAATACATGCTAATTATAAAAATTTAAGTTTTAGAAGTATAATTTAAAAATGTACTTTCCTCACATTCCCACCTCTAGAGATTGTTTTTAAAACTTAGGATATGTCTATTTCTAAAGTTTTCCCCTATCTCGCAGAATGTTTTGAATTAACATATTTTTCTTTTTAAAATTTTTTTTGGCCACACCGGGAGGCATGTGAGATCTTAGTTCCCCAACCAGGGATCAAACTCTCGGCCCCTGCTTTGCGATCATGGAATCTTAATCACTGGACCGCCAGGAAAGTTAAAATATTTTCTTTTTAAAAGAAATAGTTGCACATGGTTAAAAAAATCAAAAGGCACAAAATGGTACAATAAAGCACTCGTCTCCTTCCCACCCTATCCCCTTTTCTTCTTCCCGTCCCCTTCCACACCGTGATAACAACTGCAACTCTTTCCTACATACACTTGAGTAGTTCATGCATACACAACCATCTACCTACTCCTTTTTTTGGTTTCAACACAAATGGCAGCATATGTCATCCTGTACTGCATTGTGCCTTGTTCACCTACCCAAAGATTTTGTAATTCTTAGCATTTATGCAATTTCTTTGGTTTAAGATGTCAGCCTGGTTCTTTGCTCACTAGTTGACCCCATTACCTTCCAACAAAGCCCAAGAACATCTACCCTCCCCCCCCACACACACACTCCCCCTTCCTCGGCGCTTCCAAAGAACAGCCCACCTATTCACTTACCTGTCAGAAGGAGTATGAGGCCCAGGACTACCCACAGATGCATGATGGTATCGCCCTGAAGGAAAGACAGAGCACGCTGGTTGGTGCGCCCCCAAACCAGATGGTATCAGAACGAGTCTTAATTCTCAGATTGCAACTTCTCCTTTCACCCTGATGGGGGGAATCACATAAGACTACCTGCTGGAAACAAGACCATGCAAAGGCTTCAGATCTATTAGCTCCAGGTGACTGAGGGCTCTGCCCCTTCCAACAGAAAGGCAAAGGTGTCCTCTGAAGCAGTCCCGTCTTCCCCAGCTCCTTTCCTATACTTAGAGTCCAAACTGACTCCAGGTGCTGACAGAGGAGATAAGGGAGCAAACAGGAAGGAAACCAGAGGCCGGCTTAGCCAAGGACACCAGAGCAAAGACCAGACTTCCCATGGCAGGTGCACTTACCCTTTGCCTCGAAGATGAGAGTCAACTGGCCTTCCGGTGAGGGCAGGGGACTTCCTTCTTGCTCTGTGGCCACAATGGCTAGTCCCCAGCCTCAGTCAAATTGTCAAGGGCCCACTGATATAAAAACGCACAACACGAGAGTTGTGAGTTTCAGTTTTCTTTGGGGACTTACTGAGGACTATCTTTGGCCCAGGAGACTGCCTTTCAGAGAGTTCTGAGGAACCTCTCCCAAGAGACAGAAGTGGAGAGATAAGCATATATATGATTTTGGAGAAGTACAATCAGGCACACATCTCGGTAGAAGGTCGCCGCTGGTCACAAGGAACAGATACCTCAGTTAATGACTAGTGCTTTTCTAAGTACGGGAAGATGAAAGAAATTTGGATTCATAAAATTTTCTCCTGAAAATATCTAACTAGCTGACGGCCTGTTCAACCAGTTTTCCCAGAGCACAGAGTGCCATTCCTGATCTCTTCCCTGAACTCCTTTCAGGGTATTTTGAACATCAGTGACTACAGTGGCTAGTGACTTAACACTTATAGAACCAGATGGAGAGTGACACTGTTTAGCTGGCAGTGTCCCCTCATGGTTATAAATTCAATCATTATTTGGGAGGCAATTCAGGACCATTTTATCCCACGGTGCTAAGAATACTCTTTCTTCAGTCAGGCCAGGATTCTGTTGATCCTCAATTTGCTATTATTGAACTAGGCACTGCTAATAGTAGCTAAAAGTCTCTGGACCACCTGTCTTACTAGTCTGTTATGGTCCAGGCAAAGATTCCCTCTTGTTGCTTCTTCCCATATCGAGAGTTACTCTATTACAATCTTGAGCTCATAAAGAAATATATATATATATATGTGTGTCAATCATTTCAAGTTGCCTAGTCATCATTTTTATCAGAGGCTCAGTCACACGTTTGGTAATGCAAGAAACAACAATCTTGTAAAATAAGCAGAATACAAATAATATAGCTAGTAGCATTTATAGGGTCATAAGTAAATATTTAAGCCAAGAGCTTCCATTAGGTGTGGTCCAGTATATCCCCAGCTCATCTGACTCAGTCTCTCCTGTACCAATCGCTATCTTAAAAGTAATGAAATATTGGTATTGTTCATAAGGCACCCAGCCTAATTTCCTAGTATTATTAGGCTGATTATCCTTAGTTTAACTGTTCCCAATATAAGGGAGCTTTTAAACTTAAATGACTTAAATAGTCAAATATCATATGATATGGTAGTCATATAAATCCACCCCATAACTGAAGGAGGGTCCCTCCTAATAAATCGGAAGTTATATTCTTTGACTGAAATTTAGCTTGCTCTTATTGAGCTTGAGTAACTTTAAAAGAAAATTCATATGTATAGCCATGGTCAGAGCAAGTACCATTGATCGGCCAAGTGAGAGGGTCCCATCTAGTAATATCAATAGTAGCTCAAACAGAACTATAACTTCTTTCTTCTAAAATAAATTTCCTAAGGGTCATCCAATTAGAGCCTTGGAGAGGAGAAATTCACCAAGGTAACCCAGAAGTACTGGATGTAGGTAATTGACCATAAACCCAACAATTGGATTAATTTCTAAACTCTGTGTAGGATTTATGCCCATGATAGAAAAACATGGATTTATGCAAAAGTCCAAGAAGTTATTATACAGAATTATATTATATAATTATATTCATGTTTCTATAATTTTAATTGTATGATATTATTATCTAATGTAATTATTATATTGAAAACATGATAAATAATCATAAGGGTCAGGTCTGGCATCTAGGAATAGCCATCTACTTCTGATGTTGTCTTCTTCTTGTCTTGGTGTGAGTGCAGTTTCTCCTCTGTTTGAGCATTGTTTTAAGGTGAGTTTGAGGTCAGCAGTTCTCTCTATAGGCCAGTCCAGTGCAGGGGCCCTTTCTAAGTGGAAAATATGAATCCAAAAGTCAATTTCCTTCAGTCTTTCTGTGCGTGAGCTAGTTAAGAGTACCTGATAAGGGTCCTTCCATCTAGCTTGGCGATAAGCCTTTAAATGATGCCTTGTCCAATATGCATAATCTTCCGGTTATAGTTCATGGGGCATCTGATCTTCATCCAAAGATAGATTACTGTGATAAGCTTCAGAAACAAACTTAAGAGTGTCCTTTTAATAATTCAGTTAAACTTTACAATAATGTAACGTAACAACAGGGGGCTAGCTGGTAAGTGAGTCTTAGGCAGTAAATACAGACCTCAATTAACAGCACTAGAATTTAATATCCACTGAAACATAATTTTTCTCTCTAAAATTACCCTGATTTCTATCAAATATAGCCAAATTAAGAGTAATTTCTTGGCAAAAATAAGTCTGGTTTCAATAAACTTGGCCTGATTATTTACATAAGTGTAACTGATCATACGGGCTCTTTTTTAAAATTGGCTTTGCTGGAACTTTTTATAAAGAATCTCAGATTGAATTTTTAAAAGGCTTCTCAAGGCCAGAAAAGCTATCCCAAGGGCTTGCCATCAGATCCCACCTACAGTATCTACAGATTTGGGTGAATTCCTCTCTTCTCAAGGTCCCAAAATATCTTCAGATTCCTGCATCTGTCAGGAGGTGGCCTCCCTTATTCACTTGATTAGGTTGCTAGTAACATAGGGTTTACAGTTTTGGAGGGATCAGGTAGAAAGAAAAGATAAATGTTTCAGTTCTGCTTACGAAGGTATCATTTACCAAATTACTGTAAGTCATAATTAGCTTAAAGGGAAAGGTTTCCTTATATCTGGAAAACAGATTAAAAGGCACTAATATTTCAGAAAAAAAATTATAAAAATTATAACCACATTGATCAGTTCACTCAGTCCTATGTAACTAATTTTTGATCTTTTGTTAACAGTTTTATGAAGAGTTTTACAAGCTGTGCTTGTCAAAAGTTCTTTCTATGAATTTTCTTTAAGATGAAGCATTTTTGCAAAGGCATCAGGATCAAACAATAACTGTCTATGAATGACAAAGATTTTAAAAGGCATGGTTAAAGATCTGATTGCAAAAACTACAATGAGATATCACCTCACACCAGTCACAATGGCTATCATCAAAAAATCCACAAACAATAAATGCTGGAGAGGGTGTGGAGAGCCGGGAACCCTCCTACACTGTTGGTGGGAATGTAAATTGGTACAGCCACCATGCAGAACAGTATGGAGGTTCCTTAAAAAACTAAAAATAGAACTACCATATGACCCTACAATCCCACTCCTGGGCATATATCTGGAGAAAAACATGGTCCGAAAGGATACATGCACCCCCAATGTTCATTGCAGCACTGTTTACAATAGTCAAGATATGGAAGCAACCTAAACGTCCATTGACAGAGGAATGGATAAAGAAGATGTGGTACATATATACAATGGAATATTGCTCAGCCATTAAAAAGAATGAAATAGTGCCATTTGCAGCAACATGGATGGACCTAGAGATTGTCATACTGAGTGAGGTAAGTCAGACAAAGAGAAATATCATATGATATCGCTTATATGCAAATCTAAAAAGAAAAGATACAAATGAAAGTATTTACAAAACAGAAACAAACTCAGACTTAGAGAACAAACTTATGGTTACCCGGGAGAAGGGTGGAGGGAAGGGATAGTTAGGGAGTTTGGGATTGACATGTACACACTGCTATATTTAAAAAGGATAACCAACAAGGACCTACTGTATAGCACAAGGAACTCTGTTATGTGGCAGCCTGGAGGGGAGTTTGGGGGAGAATGGATACATGTATATGTATGGTTGAGTTGCTTTGCTGTGCCCCTGAAACTACCACAACATTGTTAATTGGCTATACTCTGATATAAAATAAAAAGTTAAAAAAAGAAAGATCTGATTGTGATGTAATTGGGAAAGAAACTTGTTTCATAACATTTTAAGATGATAATCAGAGTTATGACTGATAACATTTTACTAAGACATACCAGGTTTTTAGGAATTCCAATAATTTCTGGAATATCTACATTAATAACATTTTCCCCCTAAAGTATAGCCTAAGAATGTTTATCACAATTCGTTTGAAATGCTTCCCATGTAATTTAACATACCAAATAAGCCTAATTAGTTTAATATTTCTCTCTTTGTTAAGAAGAGAAAACAATTCCCTTGAGGTATTCCAGGGCCTTTTGGAAAACCTCAAAGTTAGCTAGAGGTCAAATAAACTTCAATTAGAATGTGATCTTTGGGAAGTTTGCCAAAAATATCAAAAGACTTTAAAACACTTGGCATCATAGGTCACTGTGAAACAATACTTACTCACTTAACCAAGAGACAATAAAAGATTTCAGAGGCAAATACAGAAAGTTATAACAAATTACTTAAAACATAAAGAAAATTTACAATCTGTTATAAAAAGCAGATCAATATTCTAAGAAAACACTCCCCTCTTCATACAGAAAAATACAAATTCAGGTTTTGTACCATTTTACCTTTAATACTGAAATTCATTTGCTCAATTAAATTTATTCTAATCTTAGTTCTGACCACACAAAAAATTTCCTTCTAAAGTTTCTATTTTTTCTCTCAAACCTTCTAAAATTTTCTATACCCATATTAATTTGTCTCTTCTTTCCCATTTAGAAATAACTAGCATTAGGACAAAATTATTTTCTTTTTCCTTAACAAAATGCATTTCTATTTCTTATACCTTCTTTTTTCTTGCATACAAAGATGTTTTCCATGTTAACTTAGTAGTCTAATTACATATATTAATTAGAATTCTCAACTTTTAAAAACCTTAATTTCTAGTGAAAACTAAGAAGCAAGCAATTATGAACTGTCTTTTACATTAGCATTCTATAGATTGGCAAACTTTAAATACTACTTATAATTTCTAAAAAACATGTGATTTCTTAAAGAAAATGTCTCCAAATATATGTGGCGCCAAATGTGTTTATTAATAGTCCTAAATATCTTTAATTTCTCTGCAAAATGATGCCTATATCCAGTAATTAATGTTCCAGTTACCTTATTTTATTTGGGAAGGACATCGATATTTAATAAATTTCCATCACTTAACTTAATTTAGCAAAATTCTAAAGTTTCAAGTTACCAAATATCTAGAGAGACTGTTTTCAAGTAGACATTCCTAAAACATAATTATTTCTAAAGAGTTTACCTAAAAGTTCTTATCTCATTTACATTTAATAGACTTATAAAAATTTACATCATACCAAGTTATTTTTCTTGCTGACAGATATAAGAACTTATTCTAGTAAATCTAGGTACAATAAAAGTATTATATTTATGTTGATGGCTCTAAAGACATGTCTATATTAATTAAACCAACAAGCTCTAAATTTTATACCAAATATTAATTTAATACTGAATATTTCCCAGTTCACATGAACCTAAAATTCATCTGGGCTAGTTTATTTTATATTTCTGAGAATTTATATAAGCACTTAATTTCCTTTAAGTCAATTAAATAGAGCTCATTTACAAATTAACTTTGGTAATACTCTCCAGAGGTAGAGACCTATCATATCTATAAGGCACACACAGACGTGTAGCTTCATCTTAAAAACTTAGTCACAGGGGCTTCCCTGGTGGCGCAGTGGTTGGGAATCTGCCTGCCAGTGCAGGGGACGCGGGTTCAAGCCCTGGTCTGGGAGGATCCCACATGCCGTGGAGCGGCTAGGCCCGTGAGCCACAAATACTGAGCCTGCGTGTCTGGAGCCCGTGCTCCTCAAAGGGAGAGGCCGCGATAACGAGAGGCCTGCGCACCGCCATGAAGAGTGGCCCCCCCTTGCCACAACTAGAGAAAGCCCTCGCACAGAAACGAAGACCCAACACAGCCCTAAATAAATAAATAAATAAATAAACCCAAAGTTTAAAAAAAAAAAAAAAATGATCTTCAGTTTAAAAAAAAAAAAAAAAAAACTTAGTCACAAATCAGTTATTACAATATAAAACTCACTAGTTTTAAAATAACAGTTGGAATAAGTTGTTTACTTGCTGGAATTTAAAAAAAGGCTTTCCCCCTTCTTTCTCAGTTTCAGGAATTGGAGATGGTCTAGATAAGATAATAGATCCTGAGAGCCCTGGTAGAACATTTACATCTCAAGGCACAGGGAGAGAAATGCAAGCTTCTGCTAGAAGGACTTGTTCCCTTAGAGTCAGAATTCCTTAAAGATGTAGGCTGACATTCTGAAGCCCCTACTTTAGGAAAGACCTTAGGCCAGCTTCCCACCTAATCACCCAGTACAGACTGCTCCAGTCTCTTTCAACCAAAGTCCTCCAATATCTTTCAACTGGGTGGGGGTGGGGACAGTTAGGGGCAGGTACTTATTATACACCACCAAATAAAACTCAGGATCATCAACCGATTATCAGGAGGTCTGAGAACCAGAAAGACCTACTCAAATTCGTCTGGAGACGCTGGGGAGGCAGACAGACACAGGGCAATGGGGCCTGCTGGTACCAAGGGCTCCGGATCCTAAGTTCAGGCAAAGGAGAGAAGTCTGCTCTGCGTCCCTTCATGGTCCTCAAAACTGTCAACTGAAATAAAAATGCACAATGTGCCTGTCTGAGTTTCTGTTTTATTTGGTGACTTAATGAGGACCAGGAGACAAGCCTCTCAGAGAGCTCTGAGGAACTGCTCCAAAGAGGTGGCGTTGGGGGGGAGGGGAGGTCGGCATGTTTGTGATTTTGGAGCCGTGCAGTCAAGCACACGTCTCGGTAGAAGGTTGCTAGTCACAAGGAATAGCTATCTCAGTTAATGATTTTAGTGCTTTTCTAAGGTCGGAAGGATGAAAAAAAATTTGGATTCATAAAATTTTCTCTTAAAGATACCTATCTGAAGGCCTGTTCTGCCAGTCTCCACAGAGCACAGAGTGCCTCATTCCTGATCTCTGCCCCGAACTCCTTTCAGGGTGTGTTGAAGGTCAGCGACTGTAGTGGCTACTGACAATTATTGTAGAGCCAGGTGGGGAGCGACATTCTTTAGATGACACAAGAATTAACCAAAAATGCAAGTCATTATACCTCACCATTCATGCTACAGGATGCAATGTCGCAGACCACATCATACTGAGTGATATCAGGAGATTGTTTCAGGAAGCAGTCTGGACTAGACTTGGGTTCAGATCCCAGCTCTGCCACTTACAAAGCTGGGTATCCCTGTGAGTTATGGAGTTCCTCCAAGCCTTGATTTCTTCCTTTGGAAAATAGCACTAAAAATACTTGCTCTATCTCCCTCAGAGACTTTTCATTATGAGCAAAAGGGCTGTGGGAGAACTTAAAAAACTAAACTTAAATATGCATTGATACTAGCTAAGGTTTTTGGAGAATTTACTGTGTAGCAGCCTCTGTGTCAAGTGCTCACATGAATTTAATCCTCACAGAACCCCTTAGGCAGGTGCTGTTATTAACCCCATTCATGGACGAGAAAGCTGAGGCTTCTAGAGGTTAAATGAGCCTAGATTCCAGATGAGGTCTTCTGACTGTTGCTCTTAATCATTAAACCATACAAACAAGTATAAGCCTGGCTAGTGTTTCATTAACTCTCCTTCTGGTCTAAAGATTCATTAATTTCCTCTCAGGGAGGCACTGGTGCTCCGTTTCTAGGCTTCTTGCAGCTCGTGACAGGCTTCCTGGAGAAGCTGATGATGGCCTTGGCATCCTGTGGTCATGGGTCCTGTACTGCCCAGAAATGTAAACCCTGCTCTCTAGCAGCCTCTGAACTCGGAAGAGGCCTAAAGACTGATGCTGTAAACTGGAGGCCCAAAGACTATATCTGGCCTGCAGAAGTACTTCGTACACAGTGTTTAAAATTTTATTTCTTAATTAATAGCCAAAATTTAAAAATCCAGAGAGCTCACGTGGGAACTCAGCTTTTTGTTTTTTGTGAAATAAAATGAGATGGCAACACGTGGCCTGTACCACACTTTCATCTTAGAGTGTGCCCTCTCCAGCTTGCCCCTGCACCAGCCCTGCCTGGGGGTGCTTCAGTCTCTGAAGAAGGCCTTGGTTGGAGGAGGCCCCTGCCTTAGACCTTCCTCCACCTACTTGAACACAAGCCCCCTCCTGTCGCTGGGCCTTCACACAGGCTGTCCCCTGAACTATTTGCTGAAAATCACCTCTTCCATAAAACCAAGAGGTATGACCATATGTCTTTAATAGCCTTCCTAGCTTTACGATGCCATGCACTTGAATTCAACTAGGTAACAAGAGGCGTTCTCCCAAGGAATAAGCATATTTCTGGATACCTGCTTTCATCTTGTTCTCTGCCTTTATACACTTGGAGGGGACACTACTGACCCCACTTCAATCACCACCAAAGGGCAGGGGAAAAATTCTGAAATGCCTCATGCACAAATAGGCCATGCCTTATTTATCTGGGAGACAAAACATTTTATGGCTGCTTTTGTTACACTCTCAGACTTGGCCAAAGCCCAGTAGATCAGTGATAAAAATTTTCTAATTTAATTCAATTCTACCACACTTATTATTAATATACTGAGGCTAACAGGGCATGATTCAACACACCAAAGATGAAAAAAATCCAGAATTGTGCAATCAGGCAGAGACACAGGTAAGTAAGCAACTAACAAAATTGAGAAGAATGATGTAAACGATAAATATATCATCAGACTGTGTCACTCCTCAGCTTACAACCCTCCTATGTTTCTTTCAGGAAAAAAAAAAAATCTAACTCCTTACCCAGATTTACAAAGCCCCAGTGATCTGGCCCCTGCCAACCTCTCAGATTTCTTCTACCACTCCCTCCCTGCCCACAGGGCTCCAGCCATATGGGTTTCCTTCAAATGTATCCTTACTTTAGGACCTTTTCCCTACCAGTGCTTCTGCCTAGATCCCCATTCCTTCACCCCATCATTTTCAGATTTCTTCCCTTCATTCTGATCCCTGCTTAAGTGTCACTTTCTCAGACATCCCCCTGGTCCCTCTATCTAAAGTAGCCAACCAGTCACTGTCTGTCTCAGTTCTCTACATTTATTACCTTGTTTCCTGTGATATATATTGTGTACATGTGTGTATGTATGTATGTGTGTGTGTGTGCGTGTGAGATCCATCTCTCTTTCCTCTTGTACAGTGATATCCAATAGAACTGTCTGTGATGCTGGAGTTATTCTATATGGATGTCGTGCAAGCACTTGTAATGTGGCCAGTACAACTAAGGAATTAAATTTTTTTCCATTTAACTTGATTTACCTTTAAGTTTAAATAGCCAAACATGGCTACTGTGTTGGACAGCACTCAACACTAGACCATAAACCCCTTCAAGGCAGGCCTCCACCTTTCATTCTCTGCTCTATCCCTGAAAACTTTTTAGGGACCCAATAGGTATCGACTGAATAAATTATGGAAGCACAAAGGCACGGGGAGAGACCGTTCATTGACTGAGGGGGTGAGAGGGAGGAATGGGAGGAAATCTCTTTAAAAAGTGACATGTGAGCTTCACAGCTGGAGAATGGGGAAGGGGCAGAGGGTGTTTTAAGTGGAGGAAATGATGAGCAAGAGCCAAGATAGGGACACAGAACCAAGGCTCTGAGATGTGAAATAACTGTACAATTCCATAGGATTGGATTTTCTGACAAGCCCATCTCCCACGAGAGCCCCCACTATGTCCTAAAGGCTCCCAAACAGCACAATGGATTTTTTTGTTTTTTAATTTGAGCTGTTCAACCTCCATCAATCGCTACTCTCTAGAGTCAATTTTGTGACCCTTCGAAGGATACATCCCAGTTGAGGCATAGGCTCAGGCAGCAAACATGAATTTCCAGCTGCTTACTCCACAGGAAAAGGAGCCCCAGTGCAGGCACAGAGAATTGATGGGGTCAGGCTCACCTTTGAGAAGGAATGCTGGGGCTGCTAGGCTGAGAATCATGAGAACCTGTCAGGAGGCTATTGTAGTATTTCAGGAGAAAGGAGGGGAGAGCAGCTCAGGCTCTGGATGTTTCAAAACAGCAGGATTTCCTGCAGGGTGTGGAGTAGCAGCCTAAAGATGACTGCAAGCGATTTTGGCCTGAGCAACTGGAAAGACTGGAGGTGCCACCAGCTGAGACAAGGGAAGCTGTGTGTAACACAGTTTGGAAGGAAACATTGTGGATTTTGGACATGTTCAGTTTGAGCTTCCTTAGACATCCAAGTGGAGACTGTTAGAGTTCAGGAGAGGGGTCTGGGCTCAAGGTACATATCTGAGAGTCATCGGCACAGAAATGGGATTTTAAAGCCATGAACCAGAGTTGATGCTCAGGGAATGCCCTCGGCTTAGGGACTAGGTCCTGGGGCCTTCTGCAAAAGGTGGAGGTGGAAGAGGCACCAACACACACACAGAAGCAAACCAAGGAAGCTGGAGGAAAGGTAAAAAGTAAATGGGATCCTTGTGCAGTCAAGTACAGCAAATGCATTAACAAAGAGGCAATGATCATGAATCAAATGCTGCAAAGGCAAGGGATGAGATTTGCCTATAGGACAGAGCAACATGGAAATCATTAATGACCTTGATAAAAGCAGTTTCGGTGAAGAGTAGTTGAATGATTGTTCACCTTTCCTATGTATGTTACATCTCAGGAAAAAGGTTTAATGGAATGTGAAAGTCAAAAGAGAATTAAAAATTGAAGACAGGGAACTCTTTCAAGGAGTTTTGCATCCAGAAAATAATAATAATAATAATAAGGAAGGGGAAGTTTGGAAGTAGGGTCAAGAGAAAGTTTTCTTAAGATGATAAAACTAACAGCATGTTTGTATTATCTGGAGATGACTCAGTGGAAGACGTATTGATTTGGGAGAGGTAAAATGTGTGGAGCAATAGAGGGACAGAATTCATAGTCCAATTAGGGAATTCTGCTTTCACATGACCAGGGATAGCACATCGGACTAGGGACTCAAGCATGACCACTTGGAAGCACTGAGCTGCCACTGGATGTAGGGGTCATAAAAGCAAGACCAGCCCAAGAAGCCCATGCTCTCCAGCTACCTGCAGCTGCCGGCTATGGGGGAGGACCCACATCTGAGGATAGCTATTTTTTAAACCTTCTCCAGTGTCTAAATAATCCAATCAATTATCTTCCCCACCTTAAAGCATTCAGTGGTTTCCCAAGGCCAAATTCCAAACTCTAAAAGCTGCCCACCTCCCCAAACTGGCCACACCCTTCTATGCCAAGCCTCACAAAACTCCAACCAAGTCAAACTTTTGTACTTGCTAATCTTTGAAAGATCAAGTTTCTAACACATACGAGAATACTACCAAATCTGCAAAAGTCAGAAGCCAATACTAGGCTCCTCCTTCACACTTTACACATATTTTAAATGTACAAATCACAGACGTCGATGAACAAAACTTCTAATATAGCTATGCTCTAGACACACATACTCCCATTTCCACGATATTGTATAACACCCATCTAACAGATGAGAGGCTCAGCAAATGGATGCATTGACTCTTAAGTCACACAGCTTTCTTTTTTTTTTTTTTTTTTGGCCCTGCCACGTGGCATGCAGGATCTTAGTTCCCTGACAAGGTATCGACTCCATGCCCCCTGCAGTGGAAGCTCGGAGTCCTAACCACTAGACCGCCAGGGAATTCCCCACACAGCTTTCAAGAGAGCCTCAATAAGTATGCCTTCCTCCAAAGGTACCAATTCATTCTGCTGAGGTTTCTTTTTCCCCTCTGCTCCCCTCAATGATGTTGCCCAGGAAAAGCTTAAACAATTCCGATGTGTAAGTCCATGATTCCATTTAAATGAGAACCTATCACCCAAGAAACCCAAATCTATTTTATATGAATTACCCCAATTTCTATTGGCTCAGTCATCATTGTCCTAAGACCCCATATAATACTGAGAAAGTTCAAGCAGCAAAGTTCCAGTTTTCTCTTCAGCATAAGTTTCCAGAGGATTTACTTACCAGTGAGTTAAGAGGTAGTTTTCCAGCTCCTCTGGTGGTCTGTCACTGATTCCTTCTCTTTTCTCTTTGTGGATAAGATGGAATTCTATTCCTTATCTCTTTGCCACACCTTTACATAAGAATGTTGGGAAGTATCTTTAAAAGTCAAGCTTCTCCAGTCTGTCAGTCTTTTTGCTGGATTTGATCCACTTACTAAATAGATTACCGGGAGATCTTAGTGAGCTGGAACAGTATTTGTTCTCTGCTAGGCTGCTTTTATTTTTTATTGAAGTATATTTGATGTACAATATTGTATAAGTTACAGGTGTACAATGCAGTGATTCACAATTTTTAAAGGTTATAATCCATTTAGAGTCCTTATAAAATATTGGCTACATTCCCTGTGTTGTACAATATATCCATGTAGCTTATTTTATACCTAATAGTTTATACCTCTTAATCTCCTGCCCCTCTCCCTTTCCCTCTCTCCACTGGTAACTACTAGTTTGTTCTCTATATTTGTGAGTCTGTTTCCTTTTTGGTTATATTGACTAGTCTGTTTTATTTTTTAGATTCCATATATAAGTGATATCATACAGTATTTGTCTTTCTCTGTCTGGCCTATTTCACTTAGGATAATACCCTCCAAGTCCATCCATGTTGTTGCAAATGGCAAAATTTTATTATTTTTTATGTCTGAGTAGTATTCCATTGTGTGTGTGTGTGTGTGTGTATATATATATATATATACACACACACATATACACACACACCCCGTATCTTCTTTATCCATTCATCTGCTGATGGACACTTAGGTTGCTTCCATATCTTGGCAACTGTAAATAATGTTGCTATGAATATGGCGGTGCATGTATCTTTTTGAATTATTGTTTTTGTTTTTTTTTTCAGATTTATACTAAGGAGTGGAATTGCTGGGTCATATGGTAGTTCTATTTTTAGTTTTTTAGAAACCTCCATACTGTTTTCCACAGAGGCTGCACCAATTTACATTCCCACCAACAGTGTAGGAGGGTTCTCTTTTCTCCACATCCTCACCAACATTTTTTGTTGTTGTTGTTCTTTTTGATGATAGCCATTCTGACAGGTGTGAGGTGATACCTCATTGTGGTTTTGACTTGCATTTCCCTGATGATAAGCAATGTTGAACATCTTTTCATGTGCCTATTGGCCAACTGCATGTCCTCTTTGGAAAAATGTCTATTCAGGTCTTCTGCCCATTTTTTAATATGGTTGTTTGTTTTTTTGATGTTGAGTTGTATGAGTTTATATATTTTGGATATTAACCCCTTATTGGTCATATCATTTGCAAATATTTTCTCCCATTCACTATGTTGTCTTTTAGTTTTGTAATGGTTTCCTTTGCCGTGCAAAAGCTTTTAAGTTTAATTAGTTCCCATTTGTTTATTTTTGCTTTTATTTCTGTTGCCTTAGGAGCAGACGCAAGAAAATATTGCTACGTTTTATGTCAAATAGTGTTCTGCCCATGTGTTCCTCTGGGAGTTTTATGGTTTCTGGTCTTACATTGAGGTCTTTAACCCATTTTGAGTTTATTTTTGTATGTGGTGTTAAAGAATGTTCTAATTTCATTCTTTGACATGTAGCTGTCCAGTTTTCCCAGCACCACTTATTGAAGACTGTCTTTTCACCATTGTATATTCTTACCTCCTTTGTCATAGATTAATTGACCATAAGTGTGTGGATTTATTTCTGGGCTCTCTATTCTCTTCCATTGATCTATGTGTCTATTTTTGAGCCAGTACCATAGTGTTTTGACTACTGTAGCTTTGTAGCATAGTCTGAAGTCAGGGAGTGTGATTCCTCCACCTCTATTCTTCTTTCTCAAGACTGTTTTGGCAATTTGGGGTCTTTCATATTTCCATATAAATTTTAAAATTGTTCCTAGTTCTTTGAAAGATGCCATTGGTATTTTGGTAGGGATTGTATTGAATCTGTAGATTGCATTGGGTAGTATGATCATTTTAACAATATTAATTCTTCCAGTCCAAGAACACAGTATAACTTTCCATCTGTGTCATCTTCAGTAGTTTTCCAAGTACAGGTCTTTCACCTCCTTAGGCAGTTTTATTCCTAGGTATTTTTATTATTTTTGATGTAGGATGTTTTCAAAAGATTCAATACAGGTCTTAATTTGAGGTTGGACTCTAGGCCTGAAAAGTCATATGGACTTTGAGACTGTTTATACATGAAGGGACCTTTAACTACCTGGAGCCAAACCCCTTGATTTATATGTGAATAAACTGAGGACCAAAGAGAGGAATAGAGAAGAGGACCCTCAGAAGTCACTCGGGGCAGATGCAGAAGTGAAAGTCAGGTTCTTCTCCCTCAACAAACATTATTTCACCAAATATTTATCGAGCACACCATACTAAGCAGTGGAACATTCTAAGTAGACAAAGCAAACCTAGAGTCTCTACCCTTGAAAGTTTAGGAAAACAAGTCACCACCTTCAGTAAGAATGAAGTCATCATAGAAAACAAATTTAGGGTTACCAAAGGGGAAAGTGAAGGGATAAATTAGGAGTATTGGATTAACAGATACACACTACTATATATAAAATAGATAAACAACAAGGATTTACTGTACAGCACAGGAAACTAGATTCATTATCTTGTAATAACCTATAATGGAAAATAATCTGAAATACACACACACACATACATAATATATATATACTGAATCACTTTGCTGTACACCTGAAACTAACACAATATTGTAAATCAACTATACTTCAATTTAAAAAAAAGAATGGAGTCGAGCTACACTGTGCCCCAATACAATTTATATAACATGATATAAATTGTATATCAGATATTAATACCATGTCCATTGATGCTTCGGGTTTTGAAGTTGTGAGTGATGAGGATGTCAGAAAATGGAATGTGAGCTGAGCTCCTGCTCACACAGCTAGAGGGCACTGCCTTGTGTAAAGCAGAACGTCTCCCCAAGAACTTATGAGATGATAGGTCCTTTTTCTTCCTTCCCAAAACCAAAACAATGCTTTCTACTTAAAAACGTTGACAACAGATCTGTTTTGGGATGAAAACTTTCAGTTTTAGCCAGTGTGCCTTGCTGCAATAACACATGATTGTGAGCCATTTCCTCTACATCCATTTTAGGGAAGATGGGTGGATCAAAAAAACATAATAGCATTGGGCTTTTATCAGATAGGGTTAGGGGAATTTTCTAAAGGACTCAGCAGTCTCCCAAACCAAGACCACTGCATGACTTGGGCACCAGTTGAACTCCTGTGCTAGTAGCAATTATTCAAAATGTATGCTGAGCTCTGTCAAAACCTTTGTCAAAGCACCCTGTTGGTGGTGAGCATTGGGACTTAACACAGTGTTGACAGAACCCTCTGCTTGTTAACTATCTATGTTGATAAAGAATGTCGACATTTTATTGGGACACTCCCATGGAACTATTTCCAAGAAATAGTAAGTGAAAAAAACAATTCTATCTCATGGGAACCCATTTTTGTGAAACACTGCGACACAATGACAATGTATGTATATGCATATGTACCTGTATGGAAATGTCACAGGAAAGATGTATGTGGATACGGATCAGACTATTCAGAGTGTCCTCTCTGGTAGGGAAGCATGCTGAGGCAAGGGGGACTTTCAGTTGAAGGCTATACATTTATGTATCATTTGAGCATTTTACAACAAGAATGTACCAATGCACTGCTTATATAATACACGTAAAGGGTTTTAACTAAAGAAAACAAAAAACACGTCCCAAAACTGCAGGTTCTTACAAAAGTGGAAGTCTTTTACATTTGTGTAACGTGTTTTTCATAGCCTAATTACAACCATCCTTTTACTTATCCCAGATAGACAGAAAAGAAAGCAATTTAAGTTGCCTAAGGCAACATTCAGACATCACCAAGCCTCCAGAAAGATGAACGATTATAAAATAATGCTTTAATAAATATACAAGGGCTTACACTGCAAAACACATGTTTTTCTACAAAGTAGAAAATACATCGGGTCACTATATGTTTTTTGGAGGTCCGCTGTTGGAATCCATGTCACCTGTATCACTTAATTCATTCACCCAATTAATATTTATTGAGCATCTGCTATGTGCCAGGCTATCCTTATTCAATGAGAGTCAGCTGGAATTTTATAGAGCTAAATTAAAGAAGTGGTAAAGACAAGGATTAGTATTTTCAGGAAAAAGAAAAAAAAATCACCAAAAACTGCTTTTCTGCATCACTCAGAATCTAGTATGCAGGTCTGCCAATGCTTATTGCCTTTTATTATAATCATTTGCTTGGTCATCATGCTGTCCTGATGGGCTCTGACTTCCTTGAAGGAAAAACAAATCTTTGTAGTATCTGTGGTGCCTGTACTGTGGCTTGAGTCTGCAGTACAGCAGGCATACATTCATTCATTCAATCCATCTACAAATATTTATTTGGCACCCACTACAGGTCAGGCTTTGCACTAGGTCCTTAAGATATAAGATAAGTGACAGTTACTTTCCAGTTGAGGGTTGGGGGAGACAAATCACAAAAATGTAAACAATTAGAATTTCAGATTCAAACAAACTATGTAGGGAATAAACTGGAATAGAGGTGGGCAGGTTGGCACTTTTGATAGGGTGTTCAGGGAAAGCTCTGAGATGATATTTAAGCTGGAAACTCAAAGATGAGAAAGAGGCAGCTCTGCAAACAGTCTGAAAGAAGCATTCTAAACAGAGGGACACAAGTTCACTGAAAAAGGTGCTGGAACCAGAAAGGACATGGTCTGTTCTAGAAGCAGAAAGGAAACCAGTGTGGATGAAACAAAAAAAAAAGGAGGCGTTGGTGAGGTCAGAAGAAATCCAGGCCCTGGTGAAGCTGTTGAAAGGTTTTAAATAACAGAGTAATTGAACCTGGTTGATGAGTTTTAAAAAAGAAAAAGAAAATACTTAGGCTGCTGTGTGAGGAGAACAAACTATTAGGAAAGCAAAAGTGGAACTGGATGGATGGAATGGAGGGAGGGGAGTAGGGAGGGAGGAAATAAATGAGTGAATAAATATTAACTGTGACTACAAAGGAGTAAGGCCTACGAGAGTCACTAGGCCTAGTTATTTTAGCTTAAACTGATTCTTAAGTCAAATTTCAAAAACCAAAAACAAATTACTTTGAGTGAAAGGAACACTGTTGAAATAAGTTGCTTTCTAAAATGACTGCCTTGAGAAAGATAATATGCATTTAGTAATACACTGACTGGTATATTTGTTCAAAAATATACTACTGTTCTATTGTCATGATACTTCAAATACAATCACATCCTTTGACACAGCATTTCCATATTCAGAATCATATACGTTGGAAGTACACAAATGCACATAGGTTTCCGAATAAAGTATGTTCCTTGCAGCCTTATTTGAAATGGGGAAAAAAAAAAACCAACTAAACATCTATGCATGCGGAAGTGATTTAATAGGTTATGCACATTTGTTCTACTTAATACTACATAGCTATCTAAGTAAAGGCTGTTGTCCCATTCTGACATGGAGCGATGGTCTTCTATAAGCAGTGGAAAAAATTAGGTTACCGTGTGTGCGTGCGTGTGTGTGTGTGTGTGTGTGTGTGTGTGTGTGTGTGTATATGAGAGAGAAAATAGAGAATGGCCCGGAACTTTGCTAATTCTAGAGCCAATAGCCACATGCGGCTATTGAGCACTTAAAATGTGACTAGTCAGAATGGAGATGTGCTTTAAATGGAAAATACTCACTGGATTGTGAAGACTTAAAATGAAAAACAACAACAACAACACTGTATTTCTACTGGACAGCGCTGGCCTAGAAGGATTGTTCCTGTGGAGTAGGACTGGGGAGAAATTTTGATAGAGAGGACAGGGAATAGGGACTTTCACCTTTAATTTAAACTCTACTCTATTTTTCAAAAAGCACTTAATTTAAAATTTTAAAAGCCAGTAGTAGGAATCCAAGCAAAATTTGTAGTTAATAGTCATGTGCCAATGTTAAGATCTTAGTTTTGACAAATGGTACCATGGTTATATAAGCTGTTAACTGAAAAAACTGCTGAATACAGGAACCCTTTGTACTATCATTGCAATTTTTTGGCAAATCTCAAATTATTTCAAAATAAAAACCTAAAAAAAAAAAGGGAAACAAGCACTCCAACAAGATGTATTTTCTGCTTAGAGATTCTTACTCAGAGTCTCAACGTACTGTAAAGCAATTGGCTCCAAGTTAGCTTGCCCACCCAGAGTTCCTTGTAAACACATTTGCTTGAAATAAGGCAGCTAGGATAACTAAATGTCATATTCCTTAGTTCTCACCTGAAATTCCATCTATTCAGAAAACTCCTTTCTTCCCTGGTGGTTAGAAGCTGTCTGGCTGCTGCTTAGCTACCAGGAATTTTTGTTGGAGTAGGAGGCTTGCTGGAGAGAACAGGAAAGGCGCCACCCCTCTGAGGACTTCACTGAGGCCTGGGCAGCTGGCAGCTTTCAAAGCCCCTCACCACTGGCTCCTTGCTTCAGCCCTCAGATTAAGGTCAAGAGATTTTTGCTAAGATCTTGTGGTGAACTTTGGGATAAAGAAATGAATCAAAAATCTACATTGTAACAACCTTCACCTATATTTTTACAGTTGTTACTTTTTACTTAAGGGTTTCCAGAACAAGAACTAAATTCTGCATGCAAGTGAAGAGGAATGGCAAGTAAAACTGGGTAATAAAATTTAAAACAGATTCGATATAGATATATGGATATTTCAGAACTGACCAAAAGAAGATAACACTGCATTGGAGCGTGAAATATTTCTATTTTACACGAACTAGGTGTAAAATGCATGAAAAAGTACAACTTCAAAATGTAGAAATTACAAAGGACATGTCAACTTATCATGAAGCAGGTTGTTAAGTATAGACTATAAAGCTATAATAAAATATTTTCCAAAGGTGACCCACCCACAAAACAATTATATTAAAATAACGTGGGTATTTAAACAGATGTCCCGGTGCCACCACCACACCTGAATAGCTTAAGTAACTTTTTTTTTTTTAAACATCACTGCTTTCTCTGGAAAAAGAGTCACACCATAAGCAGAAGGAGTTTGACCAAGAATTTACAAAAGAAAACTACTAATAATAAAAGAGTGAGTTGGAATGACCTTTATAATTACAGTCAATACAACTGAAAACAAAGATATTAGAGGATCTAGAATCCTGAAACTCACATTTCTGACTCATATTGCTCCATTGCGTAGGTTTTCCACTGAAAATAGGCCAAAATCTGAGCCCTCCTGAAGCTTGAAAACCCTCCAGCCAAGTGTTCCAGCTGCCCCTCTCCTTTTTCCCATTTCCCACCTGAGCCCCAGAAAAGGATGACAAAAATCTTAAAAATTACAGCACTAAGGGCATCTCTACTTACCTCGAGAAAGACCTTCTCAGTAGAAATCTGGACACAAAATTAATTTGTATTCAGTTTTTTTTTTAATTCAAACTTAAATGAGAATTAAATTTATATGGGACTAGGCATGAGGGGATGCCCCCAAATAAATTAATGACAGGTTAAACCACTTAGAATTTCTGCCTGGGGAATTCTAACACTAGAAGTGATAGGCAGTTAAAACATGGTAAGACAGTTTTTCAGTCTGAAGACATCAGGGAGCCTCTTCCTGTACTGTGGGTCTCTATGGCAGAGCTCTGGAAGAAAAATCCTAAGCACTTCTAAGAGCAAACCACACATTCAATCTTTTTACATTGTTTTCAATTCAGTGACCACTTGTCATCGCCCAGACCCTTTGGGGTAGCTTGATAGTTTACCTTTTCTGCCATCTTCCGTATTACAAATAATTGATGTAGAGTGGATCCTACCCTGAAAACCAGGGTTCCAATCTCTGCTGGAACACTCTAGACATATCTACAGTGCTGGCACACTCTACTGCCCACCTTGACCTTGAACTTAACTTATCCAAGTCTTCATTTCTTTCTGTGAGGAGGAGGGTGGACAGGAAAACATTGCTACAGTATTTAAATCTATTTTTTTTATTACAAAAAATGGATAAAATAATTCAAATTATAGAAGCACATAAAAGCAAAAAGTGAAACTCTATCTTTTGACTATTTGCCCTTGTGGAATAACCATATTATTTTGGGAATATTCTTCCAGATTATTTAAAGGCAAAAAAAAAAAAAATTAGCATTAACTATATATACTATTCTAGAACGTTTTTTTTTCTTTTGACTTAGCAATATAGATTTCTCCTTTGACAAGTAACACAAGGTCTGTGAGAGTCGGGATCTTGCCTGTTTCCTTCACTGCTATATTTCTAGGAACTAAAACAGTGTCTGGCACAAAGTCGGTGACAAAAAACGTTCACTGAAAGAATGAATGAATGAATGAATGAATGAAATCATCCTTCCTGTCAGATCAATCAGAAGTTCTATGGCGTCAGGGATGTGTCTATTTGCTCTTTCTCTATGATCCCAGCACCAGAGAACTTGGCACAGAGTAAGCACTTAATATTTGTTGAATTAGCAAAACAGCTCAATGATGAAACCACCTAATTTTTTTTACTTGTGCCAGTGTGTTGACATACCACAATAACCAATTATTCCCCAACTGATGGAAAACATCTCTCACAAACACCATTGCAATGATCGTCCTTGTATACATATCCTTGTGTAAAGATTTTTGCAGAATAAGAATCCCTTTTGTGGGGGAATCATTGATCTGGTCCATATGTTTTCTGTGGTCCCTTCCCTCTAGAATTTCATAAATTTAAAACACTTAATTTTTCACCTTGTTTAAAAGCTACTGCCTGGAACTTTGCAAAATGATCTCCCTTACAAATCTCCCTGTAGGAAGCCGGTGCTTCCCAATACCGCCCAGATGCAGCCCAAACACTGTAACAGACAGGCTGCCCGCATCCTTGGTGACCAACTTCTCCTGCATGCAATGCAGTAGCAGCTCAGTCATCACCTGGGGAAGGCAGTTTTCAGGCAGAGACAGGTCCCTATTGTTGATTCATTCAGCAGAAAGGGGAAAAAAGACAATAACACACTTCCAAGGGCCTGAGCTGGGAGAGGATGCTGAGAAGAGCAGATGCTGGACAAGAGCAGAAACGGGAGCTCAGGAGTATTTTCGAGTTCCCCAACAAGTGAAGCTCTATCTGAGCTCTCCAATGGAAAAGTCTTCCCAGAAATCTACCTTTCTGCTTCTTTAATTTTTTCACTCCAAAGATATTTAGTAAATTTCTATCAGTATTATGTGTCAGAGCTGTGCCAAGACTGGGGAGGAAGCAAATAGGCAAGATAGACCTCTCTACCATCTTGGAACTGAAGCTTAAGGACCATTGTCTTTCCATCAGGGGATCTGACATGGATAAATACAGATGGCTGGAGCCCTTTACCTACTTTCCACCAGGAAACAGAATTTGTGTCCCAGTCACTGCTTCTTCTTTTGTGAAAAACACAGCTCCACTTCTCTCCATGAATGGAGAAGTTGGTCAGAGATCTTTCCCTCTGAGTGCACCCTAAGCAAAACCTGTCAAACACACTGAGCGTACTTCCTTTTTCTCCAGAAGCACCTGCCACACCGCAGGCCTTGCTGGGCAGTCTTCTTAACTTAGGCCAAGGAGAGCTGTGCACTGGCACATACTGTCACAGAGTCAACATTCAAAGAAGCATAAACCTTGAGACTCAAAGGGAACCTTCAAGACCATCTACTCCTACTCCAATAGTTTCCTAACCTGCTACAGTGCACAGAGCTCTTTGCGCATCGGCGGTCCCTTTAGACTTCCTGTACCGACAAAGACACGCACGTATCTCAGCACATAATTTCCCCTGTATTTTCAGGAGCTTCATGGACACACCATACAACTGAATATCTGGAATTCCAGAGACCCCATATTAAGAATTCCTACTCTCTATAAAAGCCCATTTGAGCTCTAATGCCCTGATTAGCAGTCTCCGAGTTGGGTGGCGGGAACACAGAGGCAATGTTGTGCCTGTCTAAGTACAATGCTGGTCCCAGTTCAATCCTCGGGTGAGCTACTTATCTTTAGAACATGGAAAAACTCTGCTCGGTGGCCAAGGACAGAACCTCTAAAACCAGTCAGGTGAGCCATCTCATAGTTTTCAACGAAGATAACACCAACCCCCAAAAGGAAGTGGTGAATCCGGTGGCGTTGGAAGACAACAGCCCAGGGGTTGTCAGGACTGCTGCCCACTGCTGACGGAGCAGTAATACTCGTACGGATCCTCCATTTCATATACATTCTCCTCAATGATATAGATGTTTTCCTCTGCATGCGTCCCCTCTCCTGCTGTGTTCACTAACCCCGAGGGAGGGAGGCTGGCCAAAGTGATGAGGCTGTGGAAATAAAGTGATGCAGTTGAGTTAAGCATTTCCCAGGCAACATGAAATAGAGTTAAGAGAATGGGCTTTGCTGAAGAGATAGCCACCAAGGCAGTACATGATCCTTGATCAGGTCCTGACTAGGCGGGGGAACCATAAAAGAGTAATGAAAATAGTCTGGGGAATAACTGCACAAACTCAAATTAATCTGAATTTCCTTAGGTATAAAAATGGCCTTGTGTTATCTAAGAGAATATCCTTATTCTGAGGAAGTGCAGACTGAAGTGTTTAGGTGAAGTGTCAAGATGTCTGAAACACCTTTACAAATGGTTCAGAAAAAAAAAAATGTGTATGTGAATAGAGAAACAGATAAAGCAAATGTGACAAGATATTAAATGACACGCTTAGGTGAAGGGTTCTACTGTTCCTTGCACTATTATTTCAATTATTATGTCGGCTTGAACAATTTCAAAAAGTAAAAGAAACGAATGTGTTATGGATCCAATGAGACTTGAGTTCGAATCCTGCCTCTGTTGCTTACCATCCATATGATCTTGGGTAAGTTGGATTTGCTTTTTTCATTTATTCATTCAAGAACTATTTAACGTGTTATATACTGTTCTATGCATCAAGAGATGCAACAGTGAACAAAACACAAAAATCCCCTAGAGGATGTATATTAGTAAACTTAGTGTCTCAGGGTCCTCAGCTATAAAATGGGAATAAGTACTCTATCTCACAGGGCTTCTGTAAGGAATGTTTATTCATTCAATCCTCAAATATTAAATGCATACTAAGAGTCAGGTGTGTGCTAGGGGATACAGTTGTTAATGTGGCAGACAAGTTCCTAATTTTCTATGGAGTTTACATTTATAGGTGGAGATGAACATTAACCAAATAATTTCATAAAGAATGAATTATTGCATGTAAATATTACCTATTGATATTACCACATTTCAAGTTTCAGCTCTAATAAAGAATACTGACACAGATAATATAAAGCCATTGATAATTAAATATTTTATTTGGTCTTATTTGACTTTTTTACTGCAGACTATTTTGTCTTCATAACTATACTATCTAGATTTAGTCTAAAATTATTAGTGGTTTAGAGAGTATGCAGTGGACAGAATCACTTTTTTCTTGAAAGTTTTTAGAACAATACCTATGGTTAGGCCTCATCCCCAAAGATTCTGATTTATTTGCTCTGGGGTTGACAATAGTATGTTTAAGTGCCCTGGATGATTCTAATAGGCAATCAGAGTTAAGAAGAGCTGGGCTGGGTTGTAAAAGCCCTGAGAGTAGATTCTGAGTTTCTTGTTCACATCTGTAAACCAGTGGCCACCCAAAACCTGGATGTAGTAAGTACTCAATCAGCTGAAGGGTCAGTTCACTGAAAAAAGCCCATTAATCAGAAATATATAAGCATTTCCTATCAATGGGAGACAAATTCTGTACCTTAACTTTAGGACTAAAGAAACTAGAGGGATTAGGGATCAAGAATAAAACCAAGCAACATGTTAAATTTGCATTCCATAAATCTAGGCCTAAAGCAAAAAGGAAGTAGTAAAAATTTAGATCCCAAAGTCTCAGGGCAGGACTTCTAAGAGCAAAGATCAAAGCCCAGATTAGAGTAGGAATATCCAAGATTCCCACCTTCCACTACTGCACGCATTATTCTTACCTTAAATTGTGTATCTTCTCTTTGCTATCAGAATACCCTAGGTAAAAAGGTGAAGAAAAGTCAATTTAAAATGCTTTCATAAAATAAATGAGATAAATAAAATGAGCTAACTGGAAGCAAAGATTGTTTAGGGAAATCTGGTCTTCCTATCATATTGAATTAAATCAAACCACTGATATGCTTCTTGATTTATTACATAAACTATGCTAAAAGTAATAAAGATGCATTTTTCATATTTAACAAATATAGGGAGTGCCCACTACGTGTCTGGTAGTATGCTAAGCACCAGGGACACAAAGGTGAACTATGAGCCCTGACATCATGAAACTTGTCTTCTAGTGAGAGAGGCATTTAAGAAAAAAAAAGTAAATGGGAAAAATAAAATAATTTCAAATTGTGATGTAATAGAAAGAAAAGTATTGCAGCAAAATGGATGGACCTAGAGATTATCATACTGAGTGAAGTAAATCAGACAAAGACAAATATTATATGATATCACACATGTGGAATCTAAAAAATAATACAAATGGATTTATTTACAAAACAGGAACAGACTCACAGACACAGAAAACAAACTTATGGTTACCAAAGGGGAAAGGGGGGGGGGTAGGGATAAATTAGGAGTTTGCGATTAACAGATACACACCACTATATACAAAACAGATAAACAACAAGGATTTACTATATAGCAAGGGAACTATATTCAATATCTTATAATAACCTATAATGGAAAAGAATCTGAAAAAATATATATATTTTATATATATATGTATATAACTGAAATCACTTTGCTGTACACCTGAAACTAACACAATATTGTAAATCAACTGTATTTCAATTTTTTAAAAAAACAATAATGCACTGGAATAGGTAATCAAGAAGGTAACCAGGAAAGAATTCTCAGAAGAAATGATCTTTAAGCTCAGTTCTGAAAGAAGAGAATGAGTCAGCCAAATGAAAAGCCGGGGTGAGCATTCTGGATCGAGCAAAGCCCTTGTAAAGATAGTGGTGAGTGGCTGAAACTGAAAGCATGGCTGGAATAAGAGTGTGGCACAAGGTAAGGTCTGAGAGGGAGGCTGGGCTAGATACTACAGGACCTTGTAAGTCATAATCAGGAGTTTGGATTTTATTCTAAGACATAGGAAATAATTGAAGGCCAGAAATATGATCTGACTGGGTTTTAAGAAAATCACTCTGGCTGCTATGTGGAGAAAGAATTAAAAGGAGGTATGAAAAAATGAGGAGGTGAGTAGAGAACTGCCTCAGAGTAAGGTGGTGAAAGAGAGATGCAGAATTACGAATGGATTTTAGATATGATTTGGAGAAAGTGCAGGAAAGTGAAGTTGGATTGTGTATTAGGAGTGATGAAAGAGGGGATTCAAGGATGGCTTCTGGCTCTCTGGCTTAAGCAACCAGATGTATGATAATGAAACACTATGATGAAGAAGATCAGGGAGGGGGAGGTTGGCTTCTAAAAAGGTAGAATATAGACTCTAGAGCTCCTTTCTTGACACAATGTGGGACACATCTAAGTGGAGATAACAACTGGACAGCTGGCCAATCAGTACCAACACCCTTGAGTGCTGGAGAGAGAAATTAAGGATGATATTTAAGTCTATGGGAATATAGGTCATCATCATCCAGAGGGCATGGAGAGAATAAAAGGGCCAGCCCTGGGGAATCACAACATCTAAAGATCATGCTTAAGAAGAGAAAGTAACAAAAATGACTGAAAGGAGTGGCTAGTGAAGAGAGTGGTGTTTCAGAAGCCAAGAGAAGGAAGACTTTTTAGAATGAGTGAGAGTCAACTTAGTTATTGCTGAAAGATGTTCTACAATGAAGACAGAGGTATCTATGGGATTTAGCAAAATGGAGGTCACTGGCGAGTGTGACTGAAACTATTTCCATGGCACCTCAGGCGTAGAAGCTAAATTGGGAGGGGGGGCGGTTAAAAGAGTGCGGAGGGGTGAGATGTAGGGACAACTCATCTGAGAAATACGGCTGTAAAGGAGAGCAGAGAAATGGGAGCAGCTGGAGAGAAATGTGTGAATTAGGCCATATTTTTATGCTAATAAAAATAGCATAAACAGGAATGGAGAGAGAGATGATTCTGGAGAAAGTGATCAAAGGAAGAACGAAGTCTTGGCTAAGGCAAAGTGGTTGAAACAGGCTTTTAATACTTCATCAGTGCAGTGAGAGGCGAGGGAGATTTGAGCAGCAGTGAAGTATGTGATGCTCATCTCAGACAGTGCACTGGAAAGATACAGGATTGCTGGGCATTACTGAGTACCAATTTATGGCTTTGATGTCATGACTTAAAAACCTATCACCTTGGGCTTCCCTGGTGGCGCAGTGGTTGGGAGTCCGCCTGCCAGTGCAGGGGACACGGGTTCGTGCCCCGGTCCGGGAGGATGCCACATGCCGCGGAGCAACTGGGCCCGTGAGCCACAACTACTGAGCCTGCGCGTCTGGAGCCTGTGCTCCACAACGGGAGAGGCCGTGACAGCGAGAGGCCCGCGCACCGTGATGAAGAGTGGCCCCCGCTCGCCGCAACTGGAGAAAGCCCTCGCACAGAAACCCAACTCGAACAGAAGACCCAACACACCCAAAAATAAATAAATAAATAAATAAATATTAAAAAAAAAAAAAGAATCTGCCTGCCAATGCAGGGCACATGGGTTTGAGCCCTGGTCCGGGAAGATCCCACATGCCACGGAGCAACCAAGCCTGTGCACCACAACTACTGAGCCTGCGTGCCACAACTACTGAAGCCTGCGCGCCTAGAGCCCGTGCTCCACAACAAGAGAAGCCACCGCAATGAAAGCCCACGCACCGCAATGAAGAGTAGCCCCCGCTCACCACAACTAGAGAAAGCCCGTGAGCAGCAATGAAGACCCAACGCAGCCAAAAATAAAAAAATAAATAAATTTAAAAAAAAAGAATCTGCATTTTAACAAGATGCCCAGTGCTTGAAAAGCACTGATTTATATCACCCAGTCTGAAATGAGAGTTTTAAATGCTTTTACATCTTCAAATATATTTATATATATTTATACATTTCTCAGGGATTTTAAAAAACAATGAACATGGGCTTCCCTGGTGGTGCAGTGGTTGACAATCTGCCTGCCAATGCAGGGGACACGGGTTCGAGCCCTGGTCTGGGAAGATCCCACATGCCGCGGAGCGACTGGGCCTGTGAGCCACAACTACTGAGCCTGCGCGTCTGGAGCCTGTGCTCCACAACGGGAGAGGCCGTGACAGCGAGAGGCCCGCGCACCGTGATGAAGAGTAGCCCCCGCTCGCCACAACTGGAGAAAGCCCTCGCACAGAAACGAAGACCCAACACAGCCAAAAATAAATAAATAAATTAATTAATTTTTTAAAAAACAAAAAAAAAACGTATCACCTTGGTTGTATGATTTTCTCCAGCAACTTCTAGGGAAAAGACTGCAAATCGAATACAACTTTCCCATCTATTCTTCTAAGTAGTCATGTTTTGGGAGTAATCATATGTGTGTACAAAACATGACTTCTCCCACTCCTCATCACCCTCCTTCCATACCCTTCTACACAAACCAGAACAGTTCCTAATATCCAGGCTTTGGCAAAACTCAAAAAGTGGGTGTTGTCATTGCTCCTTATCAACCTGTAGACTCCATATTCATGTGGTCAATTCCCAAACTCCACTGCTATCTCTCCATAAACCCAGGTAAGTGGGGGTGAGTAGCTTCTTCCTCTGAACAATCCATTTACCATTAATGGCAGAGTAACAAAATGGTGAGCAAGACAGCCCCAGTTTCAAATCCTCTATCAATTAACTGTGTAGCTTTGGGCAAGTTACTTAACCTTTCAGCACACTGGTTCTCCAACTGGTAAATGAGAATAATATTAGTACCTTCCGCAACAGGGTAGTTATGAGGATTTAATGCACATAAAGCACTTGGCAGCTTCAAGCCACAGAGGATGAGCAACTCATCCCAGTTTTCCCTGGACTGTCCCAGTTTTAGCACTGAAAACCCACACATTAGGAACCTCCTTCAATCCTGGGAAAATTTGGAATGGTTTGTAACCCTACACAGGGTTGATGTTTATGTATTAGTAAGAAAGGCTGATAAAATAACAGTGGTATAAGGCCTTGGCCTCTGCACCAAAGAGAAGAGAATATATCACAGTTGTAAAAGTATGTGAGGCTTTCGGGGTGATGGAAGTGTTTGGGCATTGATTGTGGTGATGGTTTCCTGGGTGAAACCATCTACTGAAATTCATCAAGTTGAACACACTTTAAATATACAGTTTACTGCATATAAATCATCCTTAATTTTTTTTTAATAAAGATAAGTAACTTAGAAATAAAATATGTGTGCTGAGTGCCACAATGGAGGAAAATACAAACGCTGCAACTCTGGGCATGACCCAGTGTTAAAGGAACCTGCTATCCCTCTTTAAAGAACCATGTCTGAGAAACAAATAAGATAGAAAAATGCACAGAAGAAAGTGATTGTCGTTGTTGTGCTTCCTAATAAACCTGGACATATTCATGAATTAAAAAGGTTTATTTTCTTAACAAAAGATTAAAAAACAGGTACTAGAATCAACCTGCTTGAATTTGAATTCCAGCTTTGCCACTTACTGATTGTGAAACCTTGAGAAAACCTTGAAAGTTTACTGTCTCTAAACGTTACTCTCCTCTGCTATAAGAATAGGGATAACAGTGCTATCTACGTTATATAAGATGGTGACAAAGATAAACATAAAACATGCCTGTTACATGGTAAGCACTGAATAAAAATGAGCTATTATTATTGTTGAGGTTTGGAAGGACTAAAGAGTATTTATTCTAATCACTTGTAGGTATAAATATAAACTAATAGTTCTATCTTAGGTTTGTGTTTGTTCCTATATTAACAGTTCCTTATCAGATGGAGAGAGAAGCACCATCAAATGACTTACATTTGAGAATTAAAGCACCAGAGATAAGAACGAGAGCCAGCCCAGCAGAAACCCCTGCTCCGATGTAGAGGCCTATTCTGGTGGTGGCGCCCAGGTCTTGTAACTCATTAGCCAGTGTGGATATTTCCTATGGAAACACAAACAGAATTCCAGCAAATGACCAGAAATCCATTGTCTGACCAGCCAGTCTCATGACTTATGCATGGGACCATCCCTTTCACAGTATCTCAGGAATGCAGGGACCTTGAAATGACTCATGATCTGTCCCCTTCCAGACAAGCCTCAAACCACCCAAAGAAAGGGATTAGCTGAATCTTTGGAGTTAGCAAGGGAATAAGAGGTGCCTGTCTGTGCTGTGAGTGGAGAAGCAGCCTTAGTAAATGGACTCCCCTTTCCTAAAATAAAAAGTGGGGCCCTGTTCATTGACAATTCCCTGGTGTTCCCAGGCAGTTTCAGAGTGGTCTAAATTTGGTGTCTTGCCATCTAACCCCAATTTTCAAAGAAACACAGTGATTTAAAAGCTAGGAATTTGCAGCCAGACTGTCTTGGGTTCAAATCCCAGTTCTGTCACCAAAGAGCTGTGTCATCTTGTAGAATTATCAGGAAAATTAAGTGACGAAAACCAGAAAATGCTTGGCACAGAGCCTGGTACAGGATAAATCTCAATCAGTGGTAGCTATTATTGCTATTGCTCTAATTAATTAGATATTTTGTTAACTCAGTCACAGCGAACATACTGCTTCTAAAATTTCACTTCATGTTCCTCCTTTAAAAAGAGTAATGGTAAACACTTTTAAAACAACGTCAAGGAATTAAGTCTTCCGTTTATTCAACAGACATTTACTGCAGGAGGGCACCGTGCAAGGTTACTTGCACTAAGCACTGTGGGCACACAGAGGTACTGAAAAGGCAGACCTGGATTGCAAAGAGGACAGGACAAACACAAAATGCTTGACACGGAGTCAGAGATTGAGTTAAATGAATGCAGACCCCTGGATACGTCCTCAAAGAATTTTCCAGGCACTGCTATCAGCTTGTTTTCTAATGCAGTGGTCCCCAACATTTTTGGCGTTTCGTGGAAGACAATTTTTCCACAGACCGGGGTTGGGGGGGATGGAGGGGGAATGGTTCAGGCGGTAACGCGAGCGATGGGGAGCATTGGGGAGCAGCAGAGGAAGCTTCGCTTGCTCGCCTGCTGCTCACCTCCTGCTGTGCAGCCTGGTTCCTAACAGGCCGCAGACCGGTACCGGTCCATGGCCCGGGGATTGGGGACCCCTGTTCTAGTGGTTTTCCCTTTTACTCTGAGAAGGTGGGAGACACTAAAATGGTGGTTGATTAAAATACTGCTTTATTTTTAGTTAGATACCTAAGTTCTTGGCTTAGAATATTCTTGCCTGGTGTCTTATCATAAATAAATAAATTTAAACAAACAATCCTTCTCATTAGGGTTGCAATGGAAGCAAGGAGAAACATATTCTGGGGTGATGGAGGGTGTCCGAACCCTCCACAGTGGTATACAGCTGTGAAATTTGAGAATAAGGACAAAATGCTAATGCTTCTTCCTTTTGGTTTTCCAGCACCTACTATGTGACAGGCACTTTACATGCATCACCCCACTCCATCCTTACAACAGGACTCGCAGTTACAACAGTCATCAGCAACATGTTACAGCCAAGGAACCTGAAGCCAAGGGAGATTAAGGCATTTTTCCCTAAGGAATGAGTGGGCAGGAAGGAAGTCTAAAGCCATACTTTTTTTCCTCTGAGTTGAGCATAAGGTCAGCTCACACACACAGTTACTCACTGTTTGATTTTTATCATGGAGGGTCTCCAGTGTCTGTGTCTCTGCCACAAAGAAGAAAAATAGCCAGTAAAACAGTTAAGAATGCTTTCTTTTATATGAGTTTTTTTAAATCTTAAAAGCTGCCTATAATCCTATTTGAAATTAATTCTACTCCATACTCTTCACAATAATTAACTGAGAGACAAACAAAACTTACTGAACACTTACAAATCAACTTCAGGATGACCACATTTTTTTCATCCAGATGATGTACCCAACTACTTAGGTTCTATGAAATGGAGACTTCTTCCAGGAAAACCTGTTTTGAATATGTGGTTTGTTGTGTCCACAGGGCCCTAAAGGGGTCTGCAAAATTCCAACAACACTGATGACACAGAAGCAGGCATTATAATTAGCCTTTTTTAGATCAAATAACTGTTCTTTAATATTTATTTTGTTCTTTTTTTTAATTGAAGTATAGTTGATTTACAATGTTGTGTTAGTTTCAGGTGTACAGCAAAGTGATTCAGAATATATATATATTCTTTTTCAGATTCTTTTCCCTTATAGGTTATTACAAAATATTGAGTACAGTTCCCTGTGCTATACAGTAGGTCCTTGTTGATTATCTATTTTACATATAGTAGTGTGTATATGTTAATCCCCAACTCTTAATTTATCCCTCCCTTCTCCCTTTCCCCTTTGGTAACCATACGTTTGTTTTCTACGTCTGTAGGTCTATTTCTGTTTTGTAAATAAGTTCGTATGTATCATTTTTTTTAGATTCCACATATAAGTGATATCATATGATATTTGCCTTTCTCTGTCTGGCTTACTTCACTTAGTATGATAATCTCAAAGTCCATCCATGTTGCTGCAAATGGCATTATTTCATCCTTTTTTATGACTGAGTAATATTCCATTGTACAAATGTCCATCAACAGATGAATGGATAAAGAAGATGTGGCATGGTTAGACTCTGAAAGGTAACGAAAGTTAATTTTCTTTAAAAAAAATTTAACATTTACTCATTAAGAGTAAGACAGGGTATTTTGTTCCCTAAAAAATTGAAAATAATAATAACTGTAACTATAATTTACCATGAACAGGCATTGTGCTAAATTATTCAAGGGAAGCATCTCATTTAGCATTCAAAACAACTATCTTAAAGTAGGGACTATTAGTCCCATTACACAGATGAAGAAGCTGAGAATTAGGAAGCTAAGTGACTTACCCAAAGTCACACAGCTTAGTGAATAACAGAAATGGCCTTCCAATTTAGGTCCACGTGGCTTTAAGCACACACTCTTAACTGTGCTGCCTCCAACAAGGCTCATCTCGGCACTGTGATTACGAAGCCTCCACACTGCCCAGCTGCCAGCTCACTTTCTTTCCTTTTTATTCATTTAGTTAGTCATCTGCCTATCCATTCGATGAACATGTACTACACCCCCACTCTATGCCAGTCACGGGGGACAGAACAGTGAACAAGATGCGCACAGGCCCTGACCTCATAAACACTGCATTCTAAAAACCAATAAGTTGTCAGCTTTGGGAAGATTGAGCATGCCAACGTATTTTTCTGTGTGAGTCAGAGGCTCTGAAACTTCCTAAATGTCAAGGTCACTTTCTGGAAGCTTAGAAGTCTAAACCTTTTAATGTAGAACTGGTTTACAGACTCTGATTTTAATATTATAAAAGCATATTCTCAGCCTAAAGTTTAAAAAAAAAAAAAAAGGAAAGGAAAGAGATTATCTTCCACTTACCTTAGCTCCTATTTCCCAAAAGGAATTTAAAAACCACACTGGTAGAACTTCTAGGTAAACATGCATCTTAACCACACACAACATTTTCTAGTGTAAATCCAGTTTCTGCTTCCCTATAATTACTTTTCTTGGCTTAAATGGTAAGACAGTCTAACTTTTTTTTCTAATTTCATTTTACAGTGGAAATGATCAATAAAACAGAGCACTGTTGGGTTATCACAGCTTATTTTCACATAGGTAGACATCACCCATCAAGATGGGTGGGACAGTTGGAGGAAGTTACAATATTTTTCCTAGAGGACCCAAGACTGGGGGGTGGGGGGAGATGACAATGGGGGAGGCACATGATGATTTTAAAAGTATATAAATTTAATAGTTACAACCTAGCATGTATTATGTGCCAAACATGGTGCTTCATACTTTATGTGCACAATATCTTTTAATCTTCACCACAATAGGTAGGTACTATTATTTTCTCAATTTTCAAATGAAGAAACTGAGTCTCAGAGAAGTACTTTGTCCAAGATCACACAGCTATTAACTGGCAAATCTGAGATTCAAACCAAGTCTACCTCCGAAGCTAAGGATCCATCCATTATCCAGTCCTGCCTTCTTCAGGTGGAAGAAAGATTGCATTTATTCTGTGTTCAAAGTGGGTTTAGGAGCTTCAAAGACCCTTGGGACTCCTACTTGTTAAGGCTCCCCTCCACTTTATAGCAAGCATATTAAATGTACCCACATTACTCAGCCATAAAAAGAAACGAAATTGAGTTATTTGTAGTGAGGTGGATGGACCTAGAGTCTGTCATACAGACTGAAGTAAGTCAGAAAGAAAAACAAGGAACAAGACAAGGTTCTCCACTCTCACCACTATTATTCAACACAGTTTTGGAAGTTTTAGCCACAGCAATCAGAGAAGAAAAAGAAATATAATGAATCCAAATCGGAAAAGAAGCAGTAAAGCTGTCACTGTTTGCAGATCACATGATAACACAGAGAATCCTAAAGATGCTACCAGAAAACTATGAGAGCTAATCAATGAATTTGGTAAAGTAGCAGGATACGAAATTAATGCACAGAAATCTCTTGCATTCCTATACAGTAATGATGAAAAATCTGAAAGAGAAATCAAGGAAACACTCTCATTTACTACTGCAACAAAAAGAATAAAATACCTAGGAATAAACCTACCTAAGGAGACAAAAGACCTATATGCAGAAAACTATAAGACACTGATGAAAGCAATTAAAGATGATACAAACAGATGGAGAGATATACCATGTTCTTGGATTGGAAGAATCGACATTGTGAAAATGACTATACTACCCAAAGCAATCTACAGATTCAATGCAATCCCTATCAAACTACCAAGGGCATTTTTCACAGAACTAGAACAAAAAATTTCACAATTTGTATGGAAACACAAAAGACCCCAAATAGCCAAAGCAATCTTGAGAAAGAAAAACGGAGCTGGAGGAATCAGACTCCCTGACTGCAGACTACACTACAAAGCTACAGTAATCAAGACAGTACGGTACTGGCACAAAAACAGAAATATAGATCAATGGAACAGGATAGAAAGCCCAGAGATAAACCCACGCACATATGGTCACCTTATTTTTGATAAAGGAGACAAAAATATACGATGGAGAAAAGACAGCCTTTTCAATAAGTGGTGCTGGGAAAACTGGACAGCTACATGTAAAAGAATGAAATTAGAACACTCCCTAACACCATACACAAAAATAAACTCAAAATGGATTAAAGACCTAAATGTAAATGGCCTAAATGTAAGACCAGACACTATAAAACTCTTAGAGGAAAACAGAGGCAGAACACTCTATGACATAAATCACAGCAAGATCCTTTTTGACCCACCTCCTAGAGAAATGGAAATAAAAACAAAAATAAACAAATGGGAGCTAATAAAACTTAGAAGTTTTTGCACAGCAAAGGAAACCATAAACAAGACAAAAAGACAACCCTCAGAATGTGATAAAATATTTGCAAATGAAGCAACTGACAAAGGATTAATCTCCAAAATTTACAAGTAGCTCATGTAGCTCAATATCAAAAAAACAAACAACCCAATCCAAAAATGGGCAGAAGACCTAAATAGACATTTCTCCAAAGAAGATATACAGATTGCCAACAAACACATAAAAGAATGTTCAACATCACTAATCATTAGAGAAATGCAAATCAAACCTACAGTGAGGTATCACCTCACACCAGTCAGAATGACCATTGTCAAAAAATCTACAAACAATAAATGCTGAAGAGGGTGTGGAGGAAAGGGAACCCTCTTGCACTGTTGGTGGGAATGTAAACTGATACAGCCACTATGGAGAACAGTATGGAGGTTCCTTAAAAAACTAAAAATAGAACTACCATACAACCCAGCAATCCCACTACTGGGCATATACCCTGAGAAAACCATAATTCAAAAAGAGTCATGTACCACAATGTTCTTTGCAGCTCTATTTACAATAGCCAGGACATGGAAGCAACCTAAGTGTCCATCGACAGATGAATGGATAAAGAAGATGTGGCACATATATACAATGGAATATTACTCAGCCATAAAAAGAAACGAAATTGAGTTATTTGTAGTGAGGTGGATGGACCTAGAGTCTGTCATACTGAGTGAAGTAAGTCAGAAAGAGAAAAACAAATACCGTATGCTAACACATATATAGAATCTAAAGGAAAAAAAATGGTTCTGAAGAACCTAGGGGCAGGACAGGAATAAAGACACAGACGTAGAGAATGGACTTGAGGACACGGGGAGGGGGAAGGGTAAACGGACGAAGTGAGAGAGTGGCATGGACATATATACACTACCAAATGTAAAACAGATAGCTAGTGGGAAGCAGCTGCATAGCACAGGGAGATCAGCTTGGTGCTTTGTGTCCTCCTAGAGGAGTGGGATAGGGAGGGTGGGAGGGAGACACAAGAGGGAGGGAATATGGGGATATATGTATACATATAGCTGATTCACTTTGTTATACAGCAGAAACTACCACAACATTGTAAAGCAATTATACTCCAATAAAGATGTTAAAAAAAATTTTTTTTAAAAAGAATTGCAAAACTGAAAAAAAAAATAAGTACCCACATTACACACTAAAGAAAAGGTGTAACTACACACAAGTTGACTTGCAGGTAACTAACTGAAATAATATTACAAATTATAGTCATGTCATTAAATACTAATTAATTTAAATTTTCCATTTTATTTTCATAGTTTGGAGCCATTGCCTTTCTTCGTTTAAGTATTTTCTCAGGCCTTTGAAAAGCTCAGAGATTGTAGGTACTCTGCCTATATTCCCAGATGCAAAAGATGGCTCCATTTCTGTTGCCCTAAAGGGAAGGAACAAACAAGTAAAAACTGAAGGGAAGGACACTTCTGGTGATGGTACAGACACTTCTAAAAACAATGCACTGTGTTGTGAGGAAGCTACCTCTCCATCTCAGAAGGTGTGTAAGCATACAGCGAATGCCAACTTGGGAGTGATGTTGTAAAGAACCTTGAAACACGAGATGGGAAAGTGGGATCCTTCAAGTCCCTTCTAGGTCTATAGTTGTAGGATTCTTTAAAATATAACAATGGCATACGATGAACACCTGTATGATTTGGTTAGCCCACTACGTGGGCGATCATCTGTTTCCACCACATTTAATTTCCTCACTAATTTCATAAGAGATGTTGGCTACCAGTGACTAAAGAACCACCAAAGATTCAACCTCTAGAGAGCTGATGTTAATATCTATAATAATAATTAATATTTGAGTGCTTTCTCTGGGCCAGGCACTATGCTGAGTGCTTTACATACATGATCACATCAATCTTTACAACAATCTTAAGACAAAGGCACTGGAATTACCCTCATTGTAGAGGTAAGGAAATTGAGCCTCACAGTGTTTGAGCAACATAACTGAGTTCATGAAACTAATACAAAAAGCTGACATTAGAACCCATCCTGCCTGTCACTGACGTACTTAACCACAATCTCACTCTGCCTCTGGATCTTACCGATAATGACAATAACTAACAGGTACTGAGTATGTACCATGATCAGACACTGGGCTAAGCACTTTAGACACACTTCCTTACTTAAATCTGAGATTTACGAGATTAGGATTTGGAATTTACCTATTATTAACCTCATTTTACAGAATGAAAGACTGAGCTCCGGAGAGTTTGGGGAGACCAGGACTCTGACAGGAAATATTTAAGATTAACCTCCCTGATCAACGTGACCTGAGGTCTGCTCTTTCAACCCTATCTTCTCTTCCAAAGTGGCAGGGAAAAGTCCTTGTTGAATTACTTGAAGAATTTAGCTGCTCCTTCTGAGGTCAGAATCTGAGGAAGATGATGGACTTTATTCCAGTTAGAAGGGATTCTTGAAATCACCTAATCCAGATTACACCAAACATGGACTGGGGTCAGTTCATGAAAACATCACCAGTCCAGGAGTAAATCAGAAAATAATAAGGACAGTGTAATGAGGTTTTCATTAGATTAAACTTATTTAATTTAAAAGTGTCTTTTTTTTTTTTTTTTTTTTAATGCAGGGGTGGCAATAGTAGAAATTTTTCTTTCCTTGTTTGGCAAAATACATAGCTCATCGAAATTCTTTTTGGAGGGTTGGGAATTATGCTGGGTGGTGAAATCCAAAAGTCTCTGAACCCATACCTCAGACAGAAGAGGAAGCTGCTCTCCAGAGAAGCGAAAGGCTTTGGCCCAGGTCTGAGGGCTACTCCTGACTAATTCAGAACCCTAGCCCAGGGCTCCTTTTTCCCAGCACAAATTTACTTCCACCACCTCCCTCACCTCAAACACTATCTTGGGTGCACAGTTTGAGAAAACTCAAACTGTTTTCTCATGTTTTCCCCATATTCAAAATCCTCTTAACTCAGAAACCAACTAAAGGCTTCCTCCTAGACCCCATATGTGATTACCTGAGCCCAGTCCCTCGGTGGGGAGCGTCCTTGGAAAGGCTGTAGTGATGTCCCTCCACAGAGTCCGAGCAGGGGTGACCTTGGCTGAAGACAGAAACCAACGTAAGGATGAGGCTTCTCTGAGAGCAGAGAGCTTGTTGCAGGGAATCAAAGGGGCAGCAGAAACAACTGTAAACACAACAAAAGAAGAGCAACACATGCTCAACTTCCAAACCTACCTGAACACCTTTGCTGAGAGTGTATGACACTCCAAATGTCTGACAGAGGTGTGTTACAGTCTTCATTATCACAGTCTAATTGTTAATAATGGAACTTACAGCCACAGTAAATGTTTTTCATCAAACATCTCATAAAATCCTTCCAGTGGCCTATAGGGTAGGTAGTATCATATTTTATAGAGGAGGAGGTCACAGAGTTTAAATAACTTGCCCAAGATTACACAGCTGGTAAGAAGCAGTGTCAGATTTGAACTTAGCTCCATCAGCCACTAAGTACATGCTCTATAAATGTTAAAACATGCAAGCACACGTGCCCCCTCCCCCCCACACATGCAGAGTCCAGCGGTTCTCAATCCTGGCTGCACATGGGGGAGAATCATCGGGGGTAGACTTTGTAAAACCCCGTGCTCAGGCTCTACCTCCAGAGACAGTGATTTTTCTGGTTGTGGGGTGGAGCCCAAGCATCTGTGGGAGTTAAAAGGCTCCCCAGGTGATTTTAATGACCACTCAGGTACTCAGACCTCTGATCTAGGCCTTTCCTCCATTCTATAGATCCTAGCCATGAGGTTCAAAATAGATGGAGGGAATTAAACATGGCTGGGCACTGCTGGTGGGGCCTGTTAAACTTTAGGTCTTAGAGGCCCAACCTGAAGGCTTTAATTGGGAAGACCAGAGGTGAGACCAATCAGTGTATTTAATATGATCCACAGGTGAATCTCATTCAGAAAGAAGGTATGCAAAGGTCCACTCACCTGGTTTGATGACCAACTCCAGGTTTGATTTTTGATCATTCATTGGGCCCGGGAATTGGATCCGGCAGCAATAGGTCCCACTGTCAGCTAAAGTTACATTCTTTATGGTCAAGGTCACGTCTCCTTTGAGGAAATTCCTCTTTAGTAGGTATCTGCTGGATGTCCGATAGCTCAAGTTCCTTCCATCAGTGCTGAGTACCAAACTGTGACATTCAAATACAGGGCAGGATCCCTTGCCCCAGCACACAGGCACGAGATTCTCAGGGGTGGTTGGAGAGTAGGTGCAGGGCAGATCAGCATTCTGACCCACCTCAGACACGTATACTCCTTCCAAAGACCCTGCATAAAGAGGGAAGGAGAGCAATGAGGGAGGCTGGTCCATTTCAAGAAAACTGCAAGCAATGCCTTGCAGAATAAAGAGGAAACCACTACTGCTATCCTGTTTGGAGGACAGTTCACTACAGCAATGATTCTCAGACTTGAGGGGCACTGGAATCTCCAGGAAGCCTTGTTCAAACACAGACGGCTGGGCTCAACCGTCAGAGTTTAGAGTTAATTAATCTGATTAACTATTAATAAGAGCTCCTGATTTAACAGTTCTGGAGGGTGGGGGGGCCCAAAATTTGTATTTCTAACAAGTTCCCAGGACATGCTGATATGGCTGGTCTCAAAACCTCACTTTGAGAACCAGTGCCCCAGGAGAGAACTGTGGCTGGTCCTGTGAACACCGAAGGGCAGTGCTGATGGAAATAGACAATCAGACAACGGGTAATTGTCAGCCAGGAAAAGAGCTCACCCATCTGGGCTAGTTGTCTGTTCACCAACACAGGGCAGTTATCCTAACACAAATCTCTTTTGTTTTTCAAGCACCAGGCACATAATAAATAAAAACCCTTGGCTGAATAATAAGTTAGTGTATGGCTGTTCTGAGGTTTAAAATTAATTTATATATATATATATATATATATATATATATATATATATATATATATATGTATATATATGTACACACACATATTCGAACAGTACAAAAACGATATGAAAACTCTACTCCCTCTCCCTGCTCTTTTCCATTTCCCAGCTCCCTTTCCCAGAGTCTATTCATTAAGAAGCATTCATGTATTCCCACTCCCCTGCAACACACACACACACACACAGAAGTCCAATACACCCATTATTCTGCTCCTTGCTTTCTTCAATTAACATTATGACTTGCAGACATCTCATACCATTATGTTTCATCAGTGTCGCTGTTTGTATCATGGATATATCATAATTTCTTTACCCACTACCCTACTGGTGGACATTTAGGTTGCTTCCAACCTTTTTCTCTTGCTAGCATTACGATGACCATCCTTGCATCTTTATCTTGCACTATCCAATTGCAAAAATCCAGACTTACTTGTAAGTAGTAGCAGCAAAAGCAGGACACAGTCAAAGGAAAAATGCGAAAACATGGGTTCTGAAGAAGAAAAGGCAAAGAATGGCTCTGTTTAGGTGCTGTTTTAATTCTCCAACTGAACTGGGTACTTCCTGGAATGGTCTCTCCTCCCCAGTCACAGGACTAGTGGCCACTCTCCCAACTGCAGGCCCAGCACGCCAGATGTCTGACGACCAATCACTCCTCTATTAACACTGTCAAGTCTATGATGACATCAAAGGAAACCCCGCTTCTCTCTTATGCTAGACCACACACATCCTGTGAGGACTCTGACATTTATTCTGTCCGCATCAACAAAGAGGAAGCAATACTCAGAGGAAGAAAAGGGTTACTTCGTCAAGTGTCTCTTGGCAAGTAGAGTGAGCCCTCTACTGTCTCCAGTGAAATAATACATAGTCCTCTGTTTGAAATGGACCGTATTTATTGGAAACACAGGTAGAAATGTATCACTCATGCATTCATTCAGTCAAGTCAGTCAACTGGTGAGTCCTGTGGCCAATGTTTATGAAGCACCTACTATGTGTCAGGCACTGGACTAGGAGGTGGGAAATACCACCATGAATGGCCTGTTCCTTATACTCATGTTTAGGTGCCCTTTCCACTCCAGTCATGAGCCTAATTCTTAGCCTTTGCTCTAACACAAATTGCGCTATGTCATATAACCTTGTTAGGTCTGCCTCCTCATTTATAAAATTTATAAAATGAGGAAATTGTGCTAGGTGATATATGCACAGCTCCCTGCTCTAATATTCTGACTTTGACCTGAACTTTCAAACTCTTCCACTTCTTTCCCCCTCCTGTGGGGGGAACTGAGGGGACCTCAACGTTCTATTTCCTCTCATATACACAAGATGTCCCCTCTCCTCCCACCCCACAGGCTTCGGGCATTAACTGTCAGAAAGTATTGAGTTCCAGCCACACTCTCCATCACTGAGGTAACATCTCAGACCCAAACAATCTCAGCCCTGGGAGGGTAACTTTTGTCTGGAAACCTTAAAAGCCAATGGTTATTTACAAAAGGGAAGTGAGCTCACGATGAAATAGTTTCTGAAAACCCTGTGGCCCTTCTCTGTCTTCTCTGCCTGAACTTCCTTGTCATTCACTTTATTTTATTTTTTTACTTTCTTTTTTTCTAGTTGTGGTGAGCGGGGGCTACTCTTCGTTGCGGTGCGTGGGCTTCTCATTGCGGTGGCTTCTCTTGTTGCAGAGCACAGGCTCTAGGTGCGCGGGCTTCAGTAGTTGTAGCACGTGGGCTCAGTAGTTGTGGCTCGCAGGCTCTAGAGCGCAGGCTCAGTAGTTGTGGCGCACGGGCTTAGTTGCTCTGTGGCATGTGGGATCTTCCCAGACCAGGGTTCGAACCCGTGTCACCTGCATTGGCAGGCGGATTCTTAACCACTGTGCCACCAGGGAAGTCCTTGTCATTCACCTTAAACCTTATTAAATGCATTTAATATAAATATCCAGCTTGTTCTATGTGTGTACTTCCATAGTGCCGCAGAGCTAGCAGTTAAGAGATCATGTTCAATTTCTTCATTGTATAGATAAGGGAAACTGAGACCTGAAAAGACTGATTTGCCCAAAGGTACATGATTGGTCATTTCAAATAAGAACATGAGTCCCCTAAGCTCCAGATTATTTCCATTATAAACCATGTTTCATGAATTTCATATTTGCCCTTAATATGTCTGCCCACATATCTAAAAACAACCAGCAGATGCTCATATTCAAGTGTAAGGCAGACTTGATTAAACACAGGGTCAGAGGTTAGATTTACTAACAGCATGACTTCAAGCAACACTCTTAAAAGTTTTAGCCGTCAGATTTTGTGTTCTGATTTTTGTTTTTTATTATTATTACTCTGTTTTCTGTTCATCTCTAGAATTGCTACTGGGTCCAACTTTATAAAACATTAACAATGTATTAATTCATTGAAGTCTAGACATGAAGGAGCCTAGAAATCTACTCTGACCCCTTTCTTTTATTCTGTGTATAAAGGACTGTTTCTGAACATTGTATGTTCATTTAACTTTTATTTCTTGTTTTTTTTAACTGTTTAGGTAATACATCCAAATGGCTGAAGTTTAAAGCAATATAAAAAGCTTACATTAAGAAGCCTCATTCCCACCCCTCCAAGTCCACTAATTTCCCCCACCCAACCTATAGGTTTCTATTGTCATGTCTTTTGTGTATCCTCCCAATGCAAACACAAGAAAATAAAATATATATTCTTATTCCTTCCTTTCTTAAACAAAAGAGCATACCATATATACATTTTGCACCTTGCACTTTCTATTTACTATTTTATATAAAAATTTTCTGACATATCAAAAGCAGAGAATAGTACATACCCCCAATACACAAATTCAAAATTACCAAACTTTCATTTTAAAACAAATCCCAGATGTCATGTTATTTCACCCTTACAGACTTCAGTGTGCATCTTGTTTTCAAAAAATTGACACTCTATATATAACCATAATACCATTATTACACAAGACATAATTAATAATGATGTTTTAGCAGCACCTGACTCTTCAGTCCATAATCGAATTCCCCTGATTATCTCAAAAATGTCCTTTTATTATAGGTTTAAGTCCAGACCTAAACAGCTCCCTACATTGCATTTGGTTGTTATGACACTTAAGTCTCTTTTAATTGAGGACAGTCTTCCCTCCTTTCCCCTGCCATTGACTAGTTGTACAAACCAACTGTCCTGTGCACTGTTCCATATTCTGGGTTTGTCTGTTTCCTTATGGCATCATTTAAAGTATTCCTCTTTTCTTTGTATTTCCTATAAATGAAACTTAGCTCCAGAGGTTTGGTTAGATTCAGGCTCCACTTTTTAGCAAGAGTACACAGCTAGTGCTATTCCATCACAATTGTCTGGTTGCTCCACATCTAGAGATGCTAAGATTGATCAGCTTGCACCTTTCTTTTTCAACTTCACATTCTATTCTGAGCACCTCTCCATTTCAGCTCATATAGAATGTCCTCGTTCTTTATTATGGCTACATAGATCCCATTGGGTGAAAACACTGGGTGAAAATAACAAAGTGATCATTCCCTTGAAAAGAATACTTCATGTCTCACTTTATTTGTAAAGATGATCATAAAAGACCCATCAAGGTCTATGATTCTTTAATTATGTGCAACAGAAGTTTGCTTTTTAAAAGGAGCCCTTGAATGTATTTTTGGTAAAGAAGTCTTTTGTATTGCAATTAATTAGTTTCTAAATTCTGTTTAGAAAGTCATATCATGCATTTTCTTAAGGGACAGTTGAGTGTTGGCTATAATTATGTGGAGGGATAACTACAAACAAACTACTCCATATGATACTACTATAGAAATTGTTTTGCTTTTCTCCCTTTGTCAGCAGGAAAAGGGAGAGAAAATCTCAGACTCCTTAAAGATAGCCTCCAAACACCAAATGGAAACACTGGAATTATGCGTAATTAGAATTACACATTTATAGATAACTAAGGGGCTACTTGACAAAATTCATAAAATGGAAGTGAGAGAATTTTACTCAGGAGACAGGAAAGCATGGGCGATACAGATGGGATCACCTGGAAAAACTCAGTCCAATTAGAATCTACCCTGTACAATGGGGGAGCCACAGTGGAATGGATATGGGGGAGACAATAACGCCCACTAAAGCTGGAATCCTATATGTACTTAATTTGAATAAAAAATCCTCTCATTTAAATCACAGCATCTCAGTTAGGTTCCATGTATCATTAGTCCCAAAATTTTGCAAAGGTAGACACTGAGGTTGGATATAAAGGGTAAGAAGTTAAGCAACTTTGAGCTCGATCTTGACCTACAGATTACAGCTAGCCACGTGACTTTCGTTAAGAGTGCTTGTAACCTTGTGTGCCTGTACAGTACTTGAAAACTTTTTTTATTATTATACAAGTCATAGTCACTGTAGAAAATTCTGAAAAATAAAATAAGAATAAAAATAAATCAATAAAATAAAGGCCAGATCCCATTACCATGAAATACTATCACTAAAACAGGTCTCCTTTCAGATATTTTTCTATAAATCTCTCTCTATATACAATGTGTTAATGCCAGTACCTCTGGTGGGTATATCGCCAGTAAGAAAGTCTTACTCATGGATGATTGTGAACATCATGAACTCAGTGGGATCCAGGAGAAGGTACAACACATTTCTTTACACTCCCCAAGTCTTTTTATTTTTACTTTTATTTGTGTGGTCTCAGTGCTCTCATTTGCATCAAGCTGCTTTCAACATTGCCCTCTGCACCGGGTCCCAGCACTGAGAAGGCTACTTCATCCCTGTGTAAAACTCCAGGTTCTCAGGGTCATTTACAAGATGAATAAATTTCTCCCTTGCTACTGCCCACCTCTCACAGCATGATCTTGGTGTACTTATGCCTACAAAGACTTCTTCTCTAACCAAGAACCCTATACTTTACTTATGTTGCAGATGACAGAAAACCCAACTCAAACTAGCTTAAACTACAGATTTATTGACTGACATTATTGAAAAATCTAGCTTCAGGCAAGACTTGGTTCAGTGGCCCCAGTGAGGACAGCAGGGACCTGGTTTCTGGCTGTCCTGGCGTTGGTGCCTTCTGCAGATTCCACACGGTGTCCTTCTCCTGTCCCTGCAGAGCACATATCTGCACACCAAGAACATCTCTTGGCCACTCCCACACAAGCCCACAGATGCACACCCCCTCAAACACCCAAACTGGGTTACAGACTTATTCCTGAACAATCTGTGTCCATAGGTTCAAAAAGGACTTATTGGGTGAGCCCTGGGTCACATCCCCAAATCTCATGCTCTGAAAGTGAGAGAAAGGTGGTTTCCCCAAAGAAAAAGTATGGTGCATTTTAGAAGGGGAAATGGATGCTGGGCAGCAGAAGCAAATATCCAGTACAGACCCCCTCCCAGAAAGGGATGGGGTGGGGAGATGGGGAAAGAAAACTTGCCCCTCCGAATATGGATGGTTCTTTTTCTTATAAAAACGACATTTTACTAATACGGTGCTTTTTAACTTACAAGGACGCGCGCTCTTCAGAACCCTGGGGAGATGCTAAGGAGCTCTCGTGTCTTTAGAGAGTTCTTATGTTGAGTAACTATGGATGAGTGCCAGAGAGATTAGGCTTGAGGTCACACTCAAACCAATGCCAGAGCCAGCTCAGCGCTGCTCCTGCTCATGTGATCACACCTTTCAGAGTGGAGGAAATGGGAGGGGCGTGAAATAATTTACCCTTGATAACTCATCGAGGCTCCCAGTGTCGAAACTGAAAAGTCTGTTGAGCTATGTGTGAGTCACTGTGGGAACTCCTATCGGCGGTCTCACCTTGAAAATGGCAGTCCCACTGTCTCCTCCAGGGCGATGCTGGTGGGGGAGCTGTGAGTGGTCACTCATCCCAAGCATGTTCTCCAGTATGGCAATGCTTTGTGTTTATTAGTTTTTTGCTCCAGGTTCAGATACTGAAGCTAATCATCCTCAGTTTAATGGACGTACTCCTCATCAATCCCGGTGAGGTCCCTCTCTTATTTTATTTCATTTTACTATTTCCCCCGTTTGTCCTTGACGCACATTCTCATTTCTCTCGTCTCACGGGCATCTGCTTTACCTGCGAATGTTGAGCAGTTTTCCAAAGTGTTTATTCCAGCTTACATTCTGACAGTGAGAAGAACTCTTACGATGCCCCCCACATCTTTGCCGGTATCAGGACTGTCACACTTTTTAATTTTTTCCTATATGAGTGTATGATGATGTCACAATATGGTTTTAAGGTTAAACTACTGTTTAACGGAAAATGGCACAGATGTACAGAACATTGCATACTTAAATTTATAGTTTACCAATACTTGGAAAGCAAACACTCAAGTAACCAGGACCCAAAACAAAAAATAAAACATGGCCTATCTCAAGTCCCTCTGACCCCCACTCCAAGCCCACATGTCCCTTCCTGTTCACAAAGCCTTCCCCCTGTCCTACAGGCAATCACTATTCTAAATTTTGCAATAATTGCTTCTTTTTTTTTTTAACAGTTTTACCATCTAGGTAATGCATCCTAAAGTTACATATGTAATTTTGCTTGTTTTTGAACATCATATAGTGAAATCAAATTGTCTACAGGCTTTTGTGTTTTGTTTCTTTTACTTAACAGTGTATTTGTGAGATCCATTCATGCTTCTTTGTATCCCTGTGGGTTGTTTTTATTACTGAATAGTTTTCCTGGGACTGGATATGCCTCAAATTGTTTATTTCCAGGTGAACATTTCATCTTCTGTTTCAGTTTTCATGAACAATGCCATCCTGGACATTCTCATACATGGATTCAGGTGGACACGTATAGGAGTTTCTCTGGAGCATATTTCTCACAGTGCAATTACTGGGTCAGAGGGTATACATATTTTGAGCCTTATTAGATAATGCCTGTTTCCAAGACATCCACCAGCAGAGTATAAGTTTCTCTTATTCCACAACCTCCTTAACACTTAGTATTGCCAGACTTTTTTTTTTGTTTTTTTACCCAAACTGGTAAAGGATATGATGGCCTCTCACTACAGCTTTACTTTGCATTTTCCTCATTGCTAACAAGGTTAATGAGCACCTTTTCTTTTATGAACCATTTGGATTTGGGGAGGGGGAGGAGCACAAATGTTTGAGTCTTTTGCCCATTTTTCTGTTGGGTTTCTCAGTTTTTCTTATTGCTGTATATGAATAATTTATATACTCGGGATACCAGTCCTCTGCTGGTTTAATCTGTTATATTTTCTCCCACTTCGTTGCTTTTCACTTATTTATGGTATGTTTTCTTGAACACAGTTTAATTCAAATGTAGTAAAATGTACTAGCCTTTTCTTTGGTGGGTTATACTTTTTGTATTTTGTTTAAGAAGACTTCTCTTACCCAGAGATTATGAAGATATTCACCTACATTAGCTTTAAGGCTTTATAGTTTTTTCTTTCACTGTTATGCCTTTAATTTTCCCATAATTGATTTTTGTATATTTTGTCCTAGCCCCATTTATTGAAAATTCCAGCGTTTTCCCATTACTTTGTAATGCCATCTCTGTTATATTTCAAAAATCATACAGGCATGGATCTGTTTTTTGGCTTTCTAGTCTGTTCCAATAGTATATTTTCCTATCTTTCTGTCAGTATAATACATTGTTTTAATTATTGCAGCTTTACGGGAAATGGTGATGTCACGCAGGGCAAATCCTCCCCTTAGTTCTTTTATCAAGGGTATCTTGGGACTTCCCTGGTGGTCCAGTGGTTAAGACTCTGCACTTCTACTGCAGGGGTCGTGGGTTCGATCCCTGGTCGGGAAACTAGGATCCCATATGCTGAGTGGCATGGCCAAAAAAAGGGTATCTTGGCTCTCTGGGTCCTTTGTACTTCCCAAAGGGAAGGGTATAGGCTGAGTCCATATTTGTGTCTCTCTGTCTCTCCATACTCAAATTGGAAAAATATATTAAAAACTATTTTATGGATGAGGAAATTGAGACTCAAAAATGTAACTTGCTGAACAAGTTACATTTGTTGAACAAGTGAGGGAACTCACCATCCCAGTCCCATAAAAAGAGCTGGGGAATGTTCCCTCTTTTTCTATTCCCTGAGTCTGTATAAGATTTTTTTTTTCCTAACAGTGTTTGATAGAACTTGTCAGCAAAGCTATTTGAACTTGAAGTTTTCTTTCTGAGAAGATTTTGACAACTTTTTCTTTTTTTAATCATCAGAAAGCTATTCAAGTTTCCTACTCTTAAACCTTGGTAATTTTGTAAGAATTTGTCCAATTTATCTAAATTTTCAAATTTGTTGGTATAAAGTTATTCATAATATTTTATTATTATTTCTTACTGTCTATAAAATCTATAGTAATATCCCTTTTTCATTTCTGCTATTGATTATTTGTGGCTTCCTTTTTTTTTTAACCACTCTCCCCTTTAAGTAGTAGTGAGTCAGAACCCCTCAGGCTTATGAACCACTTAAGCCTTTCAGATACCCCCTCTGCCCTTCCACATCAGATGTTTCTGCACAGATGATTCTGAGTATGTTGCCTGGGGACAAACAAGTTTCAGAAAGAATCAGCATGGGCCTTCTCCTTCATTCCCAACGTTAAATGGTACCTACCCTATACCCATAATTATCATAGTTAAGCAAATTGAGGGTCATGGAGGTTAATAGGTCAAACCAAGGCGACACTACTAGTAAACACAGGAGCCCAAACTCTGCCACGCATTACTCTTTTTCTGTTTCTTTTCTTTTAAATCTGAGTTTTAAAGCCATTTACTAGCCCAAGTGTCCTCGGTGTGTAGCAAGTTACATATTTGAGTCTCAATTTCCTCATCCATAAAATAGTTTTTAATATATTTTTCCAATTTGAGTATGGAGAGACAGAGAGACACAAATATGGACTCAGCCTATACCCAGCAACTTCTGTTATATATAGAATGTATTTCCACATCAGTACTCTCATTCTTAATGGCTGTTAACGATTGCATGGTATTCATAGATCTTCAGGTTTGTTGAATGACTGAATAATTGTGAAAATCGATAAAGACCCCAAAGGCATCTTTCCTTGTAGTTATGATACAATGCATTCCTAGCCAGCCATATCACCCCACCTGACACCCATCCTTTCAATGTCTTCCCTTACCCCAAACCTAGAGCAGGGGCAAGGAACCAGCAGCTTCACAGAAGTTGGTGCTAAGCAGATGTGAGAAGCATCTTACTGTCCTCATCTACTCAGAACTAACCAACAGTGCCTGAGGTCTTCCTCAGGTCTTGTCCAGGCAGCCCTGGGAGAAAAGCTCTAATCAAAAACCTCTTATTTGCAACATAGTACTGGTTATTTTGACAAATTTACACCCTATTCTCTCCATCAGAAAAGAGTTTGTAGGCCACAGTCAGACACAAGCAGCAAGTCTCACTTGTTGAATAAAAAGCTCAGTATTATTACAAGCAGCACCTGTGAGTTTCTCCACCTTAATCCCCTCCTCTGCCACCTGGCTGCAGCTTCTAAACTTGAGGTAAGAGTGCCACTTACTGTTAGACTCATCACATTACAGTTTGAAACCAGTTCCTAAATGTTTTTTTTTTTTTTCAGTTCCTAAATCTTTGATTCTAAATGCCAAATGCAAAAGACTTAGCAGGAAAGGTACCAGTTAACCTTTGAAAGCTTACTAACTACCAGAAATTATGCTTAGTGCTTTGTAGCCACAATCTCACTTAGGCCCTAGAACAAACCTATAATTTTTATTTTGTGGTTATTAAGTGGTTTTGTGAAAACACTCCAGGGTTTAGAATCCAATCACCTAGATTAGAACCTCTGGCCAAATTCATTTGGCTGCCTGTTTTTTGTACAGTCCACAGGCTAAGAATTATTTTAACATGTTTAAATGATTGGGGAAAAAATCAAAATAATATTTCATAACATGAAAATTATTTAAATTCAGGTTTCAATGTCCATATCTAAAGCTGGAACACAGCCGCGCTCACTTGTTTACGTATTTTCTATGGCTGCCTTTGTACCATAAAAGAGAGTACTTATAATGCCTAAAATATTTACTAACGGGCTCTTTACAGAAAAAGTTTGTTGACTCCTGACCTAGATTCTAATCTGGAAACACCACCTGAGCAAACTACAAAACTGACCCCCACTTTCATAAAGTGGGGGTGATATCTACTAAGAGGGAGTTTTAAGAAGGTTAGTGCTATACGCACAGCATCTCCTTAAGATAGCAGCAGAATTCTGACAAAAATGCTTTAAAATGTTCAAAGGGAGCTCATAATCTGTGTCTACAAATCTCCTTCCTCAGTCCAGTAGCATGTAGTGTATAAGAGTATGGATTTTAGGGTCAAAATATCAGATTCCACTCGACTCCATTATTTATTACCTATGATTTATTAACTATATGATGCAGTAGAGAGGTGATAGAGTATGAAGGTTGAGTGCTTAGGCTTTGAAACTAGAATGTTTCAATCCTGGCTTTGCCACTCACTAGCTTGGTGACCTTGGGTAAATGACACCTCTCTGAGCCTCTGCTTCCTCATCTGTAACATAGGTGTAAGAATCATAATGATTTCAATGGGTTGTTTTGAGGATAAAAATGGCTTTTTGTACATAAAGTGATTAGAACAGTGCCAACAAAGTGCTAGCAGGCTGCCCCAAAATATGCTACGACGGCATACTGAACTAAGAAATGGCCAGTGCAAGAGGGACACTCTGACCCCCACTTTGTTTCCCCCAAAGCAAAAAATAAACCTCTCCCATGAAAGGTGCACTCCCTGCAGTAAAGGTAAAAGGACACCCTTATTGCCCAAGAGAAGGAATTTGAGCCAAGAAGCCTATACAAACCTTGTTACTTCTTTACTACCCCAAGCCCAAATTGTTTAGATTCTTCACTAATTGAGCACCCAAAACCTAAGTTTCTTTGTCCTGTCAATTCCTCAGAAATTCAGTGTTTGCCTAAAGAATATAAATGCTTTGGCTACTTCTTAGGTCCCATTTCTATGAGACCTCCCTGTACAGGAATTAAAATGTCTCTTCTCCTGTTAATTTGTCTTGCGTCAATTTTATTATTAGTCCAACCACAAGAACTCGAGAGGGGTGAAGGGGGAAACTTCCCTCTCTCCAACACTTCCCATCAGATTTAGGATATAACAAACTCCTTCCCTTGGCCTTCTAAGTCCTGTAACCTGACCTCCATCTGCTCCTCTAGCTCCAACCTCCTCGCTCCCTATGCTGCAGCCATAATAGCCTTTTCCCCCAAATCATGCCAACTTTTAATTGTCTCATGAGACACTTGAACTTGCTGTTTCCTGTGACCTCAGGACCCAGGACACGTCTTTTCTCTCAAATACAACACAGCACAGTTGAAATGGCCTTCCAACACCCTTAACAACTGTGAACATAGAAACATAACTTGAAAAGAGAAGATAATGTGGACAAGGCATTTTGAGCAGGAAATAGGAATATAATTGGAAGCAAGATTCTTCTGTTATAATGGCTGAATGGTTAAAGCAAGAACTTACACCTTCAAAAATTAACCTATTTGTTTTCCTGTTTCTCTTTCTTCCATTTTCCTTCCCACTCCTCATACTCCCAGTAACTAAACCAGTATCAGGAATAGAGAGGACCACAATATCCACTAAATGAATGCAATGAATAAATGAACTTAAAGGGGGGGGTGGACTACCTCCCCCCACACACTGACATGCTGGGGTCCGTCAGATTCTTACAGAATCTGCCCCCAGCTGAATGGCCCAGTTGGAATCAAGTGTGCCGCTCCTAACTCCTCCCTCCAAACTGGTTCATTAGCCTTTCACCTTTTTTTTCCTTTTCATTTTCGAGAGACAACTCCCAGAGAGTGGTGTAGAAAGACTTAACGCTTGGGAACCGTTGGCAGCCATGTTCTCCACCTGTACCATCAAAGAATTTAGTTTGTAGAGAATGAAGCTAACAGAAAAGCCAGAAAGGAGAGACAGAGCGTTCTGGATCAGGTTTGAGTCCCAGTTGCCCTAGAGACCCTCCCAGTCCTTCATGATTTGGATGTTTAACTTATGTAACACAGTATCCTTTCAACAAATTCATCTTTTGCTTAAACTAGTTCACTAGAGAGTACTGACTAATGTAATCCTCCTTTATCCTACTGCACAGTAGAGTCATCTACAGATTTCTTAAAACTAATACCAGGGCCCCAGTCCAGAACAATGAAACCAGAATCCTGGTGGTCTGGGGCCCAGGCATTGGTAATCTCAGGAGTTGCCCAGGTTATTCTTCCAGATATTTCACTTTGAGGAATCAATCTATCAGGAATATTCATTATGACTGGGTGTGTAGAGATGTATTTTAATCCTCATAGACTGAATCTCTATATAAACTTTGAAATTTGTAACAACTATCAGACCACTAGTGCTCCTTCAACCCATTATAATAGCAGGAGTTCACGTCAGAATTCTTTAGAGTTGATGCCAGGTCCCACCCACAGACCTACAAGATCGGGTCCTCCCAAGATCAGAATTTAAGATTCCACGTGAAATTTTAATCTCTTAATCCTTCTCTCCAACAAACACACATTATATACAAATGATGTCGTGACTCTCTTAAGGATGTGATAATGTGATTCAGTTAGTTTTTTCCATGCAAGGATTTGTAAGGCAGCCAAAAATTGGTTTTGTACCTCTTAGCCCAGCACCCTCCTCAAGGTTGTAAAAAGGCTGAGGTCTCCTTTACAAAGGAGATTCCTTTGGAGAGTCACTCAAGTGTTGAGCAATGTCCACCTTGCCCCGCCACTGGGAGATGAGGGGGTTCCCCTCCCCCTTTAATTTAAGCTTAAGAGAGTCTTGACTGTGTCTCCTGAAGTCTCTGGAGTCCAAAAATCTATACCAAACACATATCAGGAAAAAACAAATGAGACTTGCCAACTAAGTGCCTAACAGAGGGGTTGTCTACTTGGAAACAGCTTACACTCCCCAGATTTTTAAAGAAAAGGATGCATGAATGTTTCACATATAGAACTGGTCTGTGGCCACTTTAAACTGGACTTTGCCAGCTTATCTGGGAAAAGGACTTACCATTATCAGTGATTCTTAATCTTGAGCCTGCATGGGAATCACCTGAGGGCTCTTTAAACCACAGCTTGTGGAGCCCCACCCCCTAGAGTTCGATTTAGTATGTCTGGGGTGCACCTGAGAATGTGCATTTCTAACCAGTCCCCAAGTGATACCAATGCTGCTGGTCCAGGACTACGTTTTGAGAACCATTGGCCTTTATTAAGAGAAAGGCTGGCAGCCACCCTCAGATACAAGGCAGACTCTCCATCAAGATTTTGCCGGAAGAGAGGCTGGAGAACAGAAAAGAGAAGGTGCAGAAATGAAATCTCAGTGCTCAAAACAGGTTGACTTCTTATTCACGTGGTGAAGTCACATCAGTGGGGGTGGGGATGGGGACTGGGAGAGGGTAGAGTTAATGAAAGGAGGGCCTAGTCTTCAGGCTTTCAAGGACCTGAAATGATTGAACTTTTGCCATCTTCAAGTGGCTTCCAAAGTTTTCCTGGGTGTGACCATCAAACCAGCAGATAAGAAGAGAAATTTTTATGGGGCAGGCCTGGATTTTTACACCACATTCCACTGCTAAGAACTGTCACATGGCCTCACAGAGATGCAAGAGGAATGGGGGGAACATAGTCCCTAGCAGGGCAGCATATCTCAGGCGAGCAATAATCTCTGGTGGACATCCAGCAGTCTCTGCCACCAAACCCCCTTCCCAGGGCAGGCTTCCAGCCTTAAGCAAGTCTGAGTTTAGGAAATGTATAGGTAATTACACAGACATTTTAATTATTAAAATGAATGTGACTAAAAGTGATCAAAGGACTTCTTAGTGACTGGAAAGAAGTTCTGGGACCCATCCAGGATAAGGACAAGAGGCTGAGACAGAGTGTTTGCAGGAGCAGCCAAGAGGAAAAAAAAAAACTGCTGTTTTATAACTCTCCAGGGTTCCTCTCTTTTAACATGTTACACTATTCTTTTTTAGAGATTAACCAAATTTTTAAGTGAAATAAATCTAAGGATTTCATAATTTCATATTTATAAAGTTTGATATCCTTTATTATCTATCATTCTTAAAGCAAATGACAAATCTACTTTTCAGGGATGAAAACCTACTATTACTGAGGATATCTTCAAAGTTTACTGTAACTCCGAAAACAGGGATATTCCACACACTAGCGGCAAACACTGCTTTTGAAGGTGATTGCTCAATGTAGGCACACTCATTTACCTAGGCTTGCCATAAAGTGAAATGCCATAAACTGCCTGTGACGTCTAACAACTGAGAAAGTTGGAGAGTCAAGCTGCTTGCAAGACTTCTAGTGCTATCTCTTTTGAGACTCTCTAAAAGGGAATTAACTAATATATATGCTATTTACTGAAACGAAAAAAAAAAAAGAAAAAAAAGGAACATCCTTCACGGTCTTTCATTCATTTCGTCAATTAGGACACACAAAGCAGCATCTTTCTCTATAATCTGATCTCTCCTATGACCTGAACTTGCTCTTTGTTGTTCATCCTGTCCAGCACAATTGTTGCTATCATCAGCATCCATTGGTTCAGTTTTTACTCTCAGCCCTGTTTCCGAATGGGGCAAATCATCAGGCAAAGAAGCCAAGCAATTCTGAATCATCTCAATGACTCGTTCCAGATGCTTTTGAAATCTCTCAGCTGTCTCAAGGCGTTGACGTTTCTGCACCTCCATCATGACTCTCAAGGTCTCTCTTGCTTGGTGGGGTCGGTATTCATTTATGAGATGATGCACATGTACAAAAAGCAGCTTAAGATCTTCTAGCTTCTCTTCTCGTTTTATACTCCCAGGGCTCCTTATCAAGATATCTAAGAGATCTAAGAAATTAATAAGGATAGACATATTGAGTTTTCTCAGTTCTTTCTTGTGATCAAACTGCATAGGATGAAGCCGTTCGATACCCTGACTTTCTAAAGGGCGGATGATAAGATCATCACACTGGAACTGGTTGCCGAACATCATATAACTGTCCTTTATTGGAGGTGGAGGCTTGGGAGCGAGGCCTTCCTGAATATTTTCATCTGTATACTCCTTGATGTACTGCATCGGAGGGGGTGGGAGGGCGCTTACTTGCTGTGGCTCACCCATTGTGGAAGATCAAGAACCTACAGAAATGGACCATCAGACAAAAAATAAGAAAAAAAAAATCACACACACACACACACACAGAAATAGACGAAAGATTGAGAGTGGAGCTACAACACAAACCTGTCACATTCAGCGACTAATGACAGAACATTTTCCCTTTTCTCCCCTGGCAGTTTGGCGTCCAGGACAAAATGATCTCCCTAGTCTCTAAAACTAACACTTACAACAGGGAAAGGCTGCATCCTTTTCTAATTAGCAATATATACTCAATCATCGTATTTTTCCTGCTCTACTTAATACTTTCATTGGCACAAAAAAAGTACTGTAGTATACAGTTGACCCCTGAGCAACACAGATTTGAACTTGCACGGGTCCACTTACATGTGGATTTTTTTCAATAGTAAATACTAGAGTACTACAAGATCCATGGTTGGTTGAATCCTCAGATGCAGAACCGCAAATATGAAGGAACTGCAGATACGAAAGGCCAACTCTAAGTTATACTCAGATTTTCAACTGCACAGAGGGTGGGCGCCCCTAACCTCCCAGTTGTTCAAGGATCAATTGTATTTTCATCTATAAATTAAATCATCTGGATTCCACACCCCTCACCAGTTCTGCCTCCCTTCTCTACCCTCCCTACAGCCAAACTACACATGCTGTCTTCCCATCTCACGTTACAATCACTCGTTTTATATTATAGATTGATCTCCAAAAGCAAACACTTATAACTCTAAGGAACACTCTGACAAAATTAAAATTACTATATTCCAGACAAACTCACATCATCTGAGCTTCTGTGATCCAATTCCATTCCCTTTTTTCCTACAATATACTCTACAATTTTTTATAGACACATTAACTTTTCTACATCTACTACAGAAATTTCAAATTCAACTATACCTTCAATAGCCACAATAACCTCCATCTACTCCATCTGAAGCTTAGGTATATCATAAAATGAGAATATCCCGAGCGCTCACTTTGATGGATCTTACCAGATTTTCAAGATATAACATAACACCATCCAACATGAGAGATAGCAAGTAATATACTGGAGGCAATTTTATACTTGGAATTTGTGAGGTAATGAGGGCAGCTGTGGGGCAGCCCTGAGTTTCCACCAACCCACAGCAGTGAACTGGCTGCTGCTGAGAATCAATCTGTCAGTGGCCATGGGCATGATGAGTTACTCTAACTGTATCAACCCACACTTCACTGTTTCACTAGCCTTCTGCATATTCATTTTTGTCACTATCCGATCTGGCGTCAACCTCCTACCTCCACAAAAACTGCTCATCACGGGCACCAACAACCACCACATGACCAAATCCAATGGACATTTTTCTAAGCTGATCTTAATCTCTCAGCAGCGTTTTCTTCCTTTTCAACACACTCCCCTTCTCCCTCAGCTTCTGTGATGCTACATTTACGTCTTCCTCCTACCACACTGGCCGCTGCCTCTCAGTCTCCTTTACTGCCCCTCCTTCTCTAGCCAAATTTTAATGTTGGCATGCCTCAGAGGCTCACAAACTCAAAAGCCAAAGGGAAAAGGCAGGCAACATAAAGTGTGAAGGAGAACTGAGCATCTCCAAGCCAGACCTCAAAGCCTCCAGCCACTAGCATTCATGTGCGAATGAAGATTCATTGTTCCTTGGTCTTGAGTTTTCAAGTAAGGGCAAAAAAATCCAGATTTTTATGTGAAATTTCTCAACTTTTAAAAATACTGGCAATTAATTCCAGAAATTATCAAATACTGTGAGGTCAAAAAGGATTTATCTCCAACAATCTTTGTGATCTGCTGGCCACTAGTTTCAGGCCTTTGTTTTATGTTCTCCCTGGGATGATCTCAGTCAATTCCATAGCTTTTAATACCATTTCTATCGGTGGTTCTCAACCAGGTGTCATTTTGCCAACCAGAAGATATATGCAAGGTCTGGAGACACCTTTAGTTGCCACAACCAGGGAGGGGGTGCTACTGGCTTCTAATGGGTAGAGGCTGGGGATGCTATAAACATACAATGCACAGCAACAAAGAATTATCCAGCCCAAAATGTCAATATATTGTGCCAAAGTGGAGAAAGCCTGGTCTATATTTGTGACTCTTGACTTTTTAAGTTAAGTATACTTCATTTACAATATTGTGTTAGTTTCAGGTGTACAGCAAAGTGATTCAGTTATTTTTTTCAGATTATATTCCATTATAGGTTATTACAAGATATTGAATATAATTCCCTGTGCTATACAGTAAATCCTTGTTGCTTATCTATTTTATGTATAGTAGTTTGTCCGTTAATCCCATACTCCTAATTTGCCCCTCTCTCTCTCCCTCTCCCCTTTGGCAACCATAAGTTTGTTTTCTGTCTGTGAGTCTGTTTTGTACATAGATTCATTTGTATTATTTTTAGATTCCATATATAAGTGATATTTGTCTTTCTTTTCTTGACTCTTGACTTTTTACCTCCAGTCCAGACTGCGTCTGGGCTGCTCCTGGATGTCTCACAGGGCATTCAAACTTTAAAAAAAAGTTCTTTTGAGTCCATCTACCATAAATACACACACCCTAAACCTGTTCCTCTCATAGCTTCTACTCTTTCCTGTTTCAGTAAAATGTCCCCATTATCCACCTAGTATTTCAAGCCAGAAACCTAAAGGTTATCTTAATCCTCCTTTTTTTTTAAATTAATTAATTAATTTATTTTTATGGCTGTGTTGGGTCTTCGTTTCTATGCGAGGGCTTTCTCTAGTTGTGGCAAGCAGGGGGCACTCTTCATCGCGGTGCGCGGGCCTCTCACTATCGCGGCCTCTCTTGTTGCGGAGCACAGGCTCCAGATGCACAGGCTCAGTAATTGTGGCTCACGGGCCTAGTTGCTCCGCGGCATGTGGGATCTTCCCAGACCAGGGCTCGAACCTGTGTCCCCTGCATTGGCAGGCAGACTCTCAACCACTGCGCCACCAGGGAAGCCCAATCCTCCTTTTTTACCAATCTCCTCTCCTCACCATCACTGCCAAATTTATCAAGTCCCAAAACTTCACTATATCGCTATCTCAAATTCATCAGTTCTGATCAAGACACCATTCCCTCTTACCTGGAATACAATGGCTTCCCAGGGATCTTTCTGATTTCACTACAGTTCTTCTATATAATAGCCAGCCTAATTCTCATACCACATTCCTTCCCCCTTATATCCTAGCATGTTGTCTTCTAGTATTTGTTGGTAGCTCCATTCATTTCAAGAAGGCTTCAAATCAATGGGAATTTGGAAGTAGGTACAAACATCTTTAATGTTTATTTACTCTTTCAAATATTTACTGTTTGTCTAATATATGACAATGATGATTACGACAGATAACACTTGCGTGCATAGTATGTGCCAGACACTGTGCTAAATACTTTTCTCATGGTTGCGAGAAATCTGAGAAAAGAAAGGTGCCCTTTCCATTTCAGAGATGAGATCACCGTGGCTCACAAAAGTTGACCCACTTGCGTAAAGTCACAGAGTAAAGGAAGGAGCCAGAGCCTAAAGATCTCAAACACTACATCACACTGTCTTTCAAGGATAAACATGGCCTCCATCCTTGTGTTGCTTACAATCTATAAAGGAAAACAGACAAATAGCTAACTACACGTTTTAAGGTTACTACAAAAGACCAACAGATCTGACTACCAAAGATAAATCTAAAAATTCCATATAGGAAAATATATCATAAGCAAAATTAAAAGACAATCCCATTTTTCTGGGAGAAGAATGTCTGCAAGCTAACAAGGACAAATATTAGAAATTTAATTTTGATTTTTTAAAAACATATTTTCTGATTCCATCCCCGCAAGAAAAGCACTATGACTTCAGCAGTTGCCTGTCTTATTCACAACTCTACCTCCAGCACCTTAAACAATGCCTAGAAGGTGCTAAATCCTCAATAAAGATCCACTGAGTTTTTTTTTTAAACCTATATATTTTTTAAAAATAATAGAAAAATAGGCAAAAGATGATGAGAAAAATGCAAACGCTGAATAAAGGCAGGAAAATATTCAGACAGACACACTATTAAAAGCAAATTTTAAAAAGGATTCTTTTCATCTAACAGACTATCAAGATTTCACATACTCTGTCATCTGACAAATGTTAGAACACCTTCTACGTGGCAGGCCCTGGATTCCAGCACAGGTCACACTCTCCCTCCTCTCAGTTTCTTCAGAGTGGCCATCCCAATTTTAGAGGCAGGCTCTTAGCTCCTCTGGCCCTGCAGGGAAGCCTACTGCGGGGGAAAGCGTCCATTCCCCTCGGCTCTCACAGAAGCCACCATGACGGCCACCACATGACACTCTCAGGTGGCAGGCCAGTACTGCCAAGAGAATATGGGGAATCCTCAGACACAACTAATAGCAAAGGAGACAAATATATTTATTTGGAATTTGACGTGACAGTATCAAACATTTTAATGCTGATATTCTTTGACCCAACAATTCTTTTTTTTTAATTTTTATTTTATACTGGAGTATAGTTGATTAACAAAGTTGTGTGACCCAACAATTCTATTTCTAGAAATTTATCCTACAGAAATATTGGTACAAGTACACAAAAGTGTGTTTAAGAATGTTTAACGCAGCACTGTTTGAAAAGAGCAGGAAAAGCTGGAAACAGCCCATAACTTCATCAATATGAGAGCTGGATAAAATGTCTCTATATACACACAACACAGCCATTAAGAAAAAACGGGTGAAAGCGCATGGGATGGAGGGTTATCAATACTGTGTACCATTTCATTTATTTACAACACACTTATGAGTTGCAAATAGTTATAATCAACTTTTTAAAACTTCCAAAAACATCAATTCGGACTTATAGAAAAGCTGTATGAATAGTATAGAGAATATCCCATATTCTTCACTCAGATTCCCCAAATGTTAACATTTTCCCTCATTTGCCTTATTGGTCTCTCATCTCTGTACCCGCAAATACTTCAGTGGGTATCCCCCAAATAAGAATGTTCTCTTATAACCACATAATTACCAAAATCAGAGAATTAGCAGTGATCTGGTACTTCAAAATAAATTTCAGACAGCCCAGGTTTCACCCCACTCAAGCTTTTTTAGATTGGAAGCCCAGTTTTGGGCCTCCCAGCACCATGTGTAATCCCCTACTTTAGCTGCCAATCCCCAAAGAGCAAGTAAGTGACAGGTACCATTGTTTCACATTCTCTCTAACTTAATCTTCAAACCAATTCTATGAGTTAAGTACTATTTTCAATTTCATTTTAGAGATGAGGATCCCAAGTCTGTCTCACCAACGGGAAGTGTCCGCAACCAGATCAAAAGTCTAGTAAATGTCACAGCAGGAATTCTTAACCTTGGTTCTTGTACACAGTACACGTTCCCTTAAATCAGTAAACTATGAAGCATCTAACAGTACAAAAGGAAACTGACGTATTACAGAAATCCTGTTTATCCCCCTATCACTTCTCTAGACTAAACTTGTCAAAGGCGATGGAGGTTTTTAGTAATACAAGCGCCAGGCATCGTAGCTGGTTATCAGACTCAAGATCCACCTTCTAGTGTTTGTTCCGTTCTGCGGTATTTCACCAAAAAAAAGAAAGGTATTCTAGGGTCCCATCCCCAGACTTTGACTCGTTTTGTCTACTGTGAATGGGGCCGCTGGAATGTTGTTTTTAAAACCTCTCCAGATGATCTAATGATTAGGCTTGGCATCTACCTCCTTCCCCGCCTCCCATTAATTCTTCTGATTTCAGGACTGCTCCCTGAGGAGGAAGAGCAAGGCTGGTTATCCCGTAAGGCTGGAGAGGCCAGGAGACTCGCCGAGCCCACCCACCTTAACAAACCAGCCGCGAGGGACTAGAACTGAGGTCTGCCAACCTCCGGGCGGGCTCGGCCTCCCCACTCGAAGGAAGCTCAGAGCCCGCCGCAAGGAAGGCACCTTCCGCCGAGCGGTTCACCCCGGGGCTCCGCGAGCGGCGGGGAGGCCGCTCTCCCCGAGGGACGCGGGAAAGGAAAGCGGGCGAGCGTACCCTGCACCACGCCTCCCCCCATTCCCAGCCCGCCCGGAGGAAGTCGCGGGGTCCGGAAGAAGAAATGCACACTGAACGGAGCACCAAACCGTCGCCGCCCACTCACCTCAGCCCCGGGTTTACACTGGTAGCTGCCTTCGCCACCACCGCCGAGACCCAACTTCCTACCTCCTCTTCCAGGAAGAAGCCTCTGACGCTGTCCCTTGATTGGCTGAAAGACCTGTCCTTTAACCGAGGCTCTAGTCCCGCCTCTGACCGCTGGCTTGCTATTGCGCCTGCGCACAGCCCCCCACCCCCACCGACCTCGCGCCGCCTGCCGCCTTCCGGCAGTTTGGCTGCGGCTGCGGGGGGGCGGTTTGCAGTCGCCGAGGCTTTGTGTACTTTGTATCAATAAAAGCAGCAGCTGGTAGCTCGTTCCTTTCTGTTTCTTTTTTTTTTTTTCAACGCTTAAGATTGAGGCATCCATACGTCTTACGTAAACGTTAGACAATACAGTAAGCAGATATTTTTAGAAATGATATCGACTGTAGCCCCACTGTCAAAAATAACATTTAAAAATATGAGGTTGGACTCTATATGCTGTTTAAGTATTTTGTAATCTGGAAATACTTGTGAACATGATTGAGAATCAATAATATATTCTTAATTTGCATTTTTTCACCATCTGTTCACTTTTATTTTCATTTACGAATTCAGATTCTATTTCCAGGCAGCAAATTAACAAATGTTAAAAAAAAAGTACACAAGTCTTTTGGAGGTTATTTTCGTAAGAAATGTTACGCATTTCTAAATTTGTGGGAATCTTCCAAGAGCGTGTTGCGCTTACAAAAATAAGGTTGTTATTCTGATAAACATTCTCAACTTTAACTCTTTAAGATTATTTGATTTTATTTTTTTAAACTAATTACGGAGAGTTCCCAAACATACACAAAAGTAGAGAGAATAGTGTATTCATCACCCAACTTCAACAATTATCTACCGATAGACATTATTTCAATTCAGCAAGCATTTCTAAAAAGTAAGGACTCATTTTGTTTGTTCGTGGAACCAGAGAACCATTGTCTCATTTTAAAATAAATTAATAACTATTTAATATCATCAAAATCAAGTCAATATTTGTATACCAATTATCTGAGGATCCGATAACGTCCACCCCTTTGTAACTGGATGATGTATCATTTAATTATCTTTTAATCTATAGTTTTCTTCCTCCACCTCAATCCCCACTCCCCCACCCCCCATCAGTTTATTTGTTGAAGAACTCTGTTCACTCTTGAGCATACCCCAATCAGGCTTTTCTCTGTTCACTGAGACCAACGTGACGTACACTGTGACCTCCAATGGGCATTCTTAGTACTCATCTTATTCTACTCTCAGCAGCATTTGACACATTTGATCTTTTGAATTGCCCCAGGGCTCAGTTATCAGTTCTTAGTGGGATGTCATCCAGGTGATAATACCCAGATGATATCCAGGCCCTGGCAACACCCTCTCCTTTCACTCAGACCCTCTTATCCCACATCTTTATTCAATTGCAAAGGCTCAAATCTAAAGGTTCACCTTTACTCCTCTTTCTCCCGTACTCCATTCAAAACTACCATACCGGCCTTTTGTATTACTTCTATTTGGAAATAAGTAAAAGTCCTAAATATAATTAATTTTCACCATCCCCACTGCCTCAGTCCTAGTGCATGCCACCATAATCTCCCCTGGACTTCTGAAATAGCCTAAATAGTTTCCTTGCTTCCACTTTTGTCCTTCCTTAGCCTATTTACCACACTGTCTTAAAATATAAGACAGATCTGAACAACCCAATCAAAAAATGGGTGGAAGACCTAAATAGACATTTCTCCAAAGAAGACATACAGATGGCCAAGAAGCACTTGAAAAGATTCTCAACATCACTAATTATTAGAGAAATGAAAATCAAAACTACAGTGCGGTATAACCTCACACTGGTCAGAATGGCCATCATCAAAAAAATCTACAAACAGTATATGCTGGAGAGGGTGTGGAGAAAAGGGAACCCTCTTACACTGTTGGTGGGAAGGCAAATTGATTAAGCCACTATGGAGAACACTATGGAGGTTCCTTAAAAAACTAAAAATTGAACTACCATATGACCCAGCAATCCCACTCCTGGGCATATACCCTGAGAAAACCATAATTCAAAAAGAGACATGCACCCCAATGTTCATTGCAGCACTATTTACAATAGCCAGGACATGGAAGCAACCTAAATGTCCACTGACAGATGAATAGATAAAGAAGATGTGGTACATATATAGAATGCAGTATTACTCAGGGTAATTTGTAGAGACATGGATGGACCTAGAGACTGTCATACAGAGTGAAGTAAGTCAGAAAGAGAAGAACAAATATCGTATAATAACGCATATATGTGGAATCTAGAAAAATGGTACAGATGAACCTATTCGCAAAGCAGAAGTAGAGACACAGACGTAGAGAACAAAAGTATGGACACCATGGAGGGAAAGGTGGGGTGGGACGAATTGGGAGATTGGGATCAACATATATACACTGCTATGTGTAAAATAGATAACTAATGAGAACCTACTGTATAGCACAGGGAACTCTACTCAATGCTCTGTGGTGACCTAAATGGGAAGGAAATCCAAAAAAAAGGTGATACATGTATACATATAGCTGATTCACTTCGCTGTACAGCAGAAACTTACACAACACTGTAAAGCAACTATACCCCAATTAAAAAAAAAAATCTAACCACTCTATTCAAAGCTCTCCAAGGTTTTCCATCACATTTATAATAAAACCTAATGTCCTCACCATGGCCTATATAAGGCACTACAAAATCTAGTCCTTGGCTACTTCTCCAATAATATTTCCTACCATTTTTTTCCATGCTCAGTCTTCTCTGGCTACAGGATTTATTTCTTTCCCTCGAAATTTTCAAGCCTACTTCTGCCTTAGACCCATTGCATTTGCCTGGAACTCTCTTTCCACAGATATTCACATGCCTCACCTCCTCACTTCATACAGGTCTCTGGTCAAATGTGACCTTGTCAGAGAGGTCTTCTGTGGTCACTCTATATAAAGTGGCATGCCCCAGTCATTCTCTTGGGGAATGTCCCCAATCCCCTTACTATGCATTATCCTTCCTTCATAGAACGTGTTATCATCTGATATCATATTATGTAGTTGATTTATTTTCATTGTATTTCTTCCCCATTAAAATACAAGATTCATGAGCAGAGGGCCTTTGTTTCATTCACTGCTACATCCTCAGCACCTAGAACAGTACCTGAAATTGGCAAGTACTCCATGCACATCTATTGAATAAGTAACAAAATGAATACTGAATAATCAGCATTTTCAAATGAATTCACAGTGTGACACTGATGGATAAACCAGGGTATATTTAGCCAAAACCGTTGAGTGAAATTATCTTCCTCCCAACTTTGCTATTGTGAATACATTGGATGAGCATCCTGGTTCCTGGTGCACGTGTATATGTTTGTAATTTTCTCCTTGATATAAATTTCTAGAAATGGAATTTTGGACCCAAATTTTCAGTGTTTTAGTTAGTGGCAGGATCAAGGCTAGAATCTGGGACTCTTGACTCTCAGTCCAGTGTTCTTTACAATAAACTACAAATGAATAATGGTATGAAATTCACATCATGGGAGGGACTAGTGAAAATATGGTGTGTAATAAACATTTGTTTAGGTGGCTCTACTTCCAGAATCTGAATAGGAAGTTTATTCCTTAAAGATGCCTTCTCTAGGGACTTCTCTGGCAGTCCAGTGGTTAAGACTCCACGCTTCCACGGCAGCGGGCACAGGTTCGATCCCTGGTTGAGGAACTAAGATCCTACATCCCATCTGCTGCATGGCGTGGCCAAAAAAAAAAAAAAAAATGTCTTCTCTAGTTTAACAAGGACTACATCCATTCAACAAATCTTTATTGCATCTGCTGTGCCAAAGACTGCTCTAGATGGTAAAAATGACAGACAAAAGCCTTGCCTTCTAATGGAGAGACACAGACAACAACATGCAAGCAAATAAGAATTTCAAATAGTGATAAGAGCTGTGGGGAGAAAAATAATACAAAATAATGCGGTAGCTGGGTGGGTTGGCAGGTAGCTTATTTCTAGAAGGTGATCAAGGTAGCCTCTTCTAGGAGCTGTCTTTGGAGCTAAGACATGAGTGATGAGAAGGAGTCAACTGTGCAAATATCTTGGAGACAGCTAGTGCAGAGTCTGAGGCTGCCATGATCCTCCTGAGTTAGAGAGACAGGAAGGGAGCCTGTGTGCTCCACAACTAACGAGCAAAGGGAGAGTGGGAGGATATGAGGGGGCAGTAACAGGCAGGAGTACATGACAACTAGCATCTTGCCTGTTTTAGGAGCTTGGCACATTATAGAGAACATCATTTTTATCACTTGATCCTAAGTGGCAAGCAGAAATAGTCACACTTTTTCTCCACCCTGTCGATTTTTTTAAGGTTAGGTTTACTGAGGTATAGTTTACATAGAGTAAAATTAACTTCAAGTGAACAGTTCAATGAGTTTTGATTAATATATACTGTCATCTAACCACCACCACCAGAATTAAGATATAGAATATTTGCCTCACCCCAAGCAATTCCTTTTGTGCCCCCTTAGGATTCAATCCCTGCCCTCACCCCTACCCCTTGGTCACCACTGATCTGATTTCTGTTTACGTAGTTTTGCCTTTTCCAGAATGTCCTATAAATGGAATCATGCAGTATGTAGACTTTTGTGTCTGGCTTCTTTCACTTAGCATAAAAGTTTTGAGGTCCATCAGCATTGTTGTATGTATTGATAGTTTGTTCCTTTTTACACTGAAGGAGTATTCCATTGTATGGATGCACCATAATTCATTTATTTATTCACCAGTTGATGGACATTTCGGCTATTTCCAGTCCTATAAACACTCACATACATGTCTTTTATGGACATAAGATTTTCTTTTTTTTTTTTTCGAGTTACTACAAAGGGATTGCAAGTCCTTATAATAGGTATATGTTTCACTACATAAGAAAGTGTCAAGCAGTTTTCTAAAGAGGCTATATCATTTTTCATTTCTACCAGCAAACTGTAAGAGTTGCAGTTGCTCTGTACCCTCTTCTGCAATTTTCCTTTTTGCGAGTCTAATGGCTATGTAGTGGTTTTAATTTGCATTTCTCTAGTGTTGAGTATCTTTTTTGTACTTATTTGCCGTACATATCTTTTCTTGGTGAACTCTCTGTTCAAAGTTTTTGCCCATTTTTTAATTGGCTTGTTTTTTTTTTTTACTATTGAGTTGTAAGAGCACACACACACACACACACACACACACAGGACAAAAGTCCCTTATCAGATATGTGTTTTGTTATTTATATTTATTTTCTTGCAAGCTGTGGCTAATCTTTTCATTTTCTTAACAGTGTCTTTCAAAGAGCAGAGGTTTTCAGTTTTGATGAAGTCCTAGTTATAAATTGTTTTCTTTTATGGGTCATGCTTTCTGTGTCCTATCCCAGGTCACAAAGATTTTTTCCCCTGTGTTTTCTTCTAGAAGATTTTTTTTAGCTTGCAAAAGTCCAAATGTTCCAGCACATTTACCCTATTGATTTTATTGGTCTTACTATGTTTGTCATTGGTAGACAGCTTCATAAATAATAATCTCTGAACTCTTATTAGTAAATTACATTGTGTCTCTGCTTGTTAATAAGCCCAGACAGAAAAAAAATGGGAGCTAGCAAATTAAATTGTTCATCTCCAGCCTCTGCTTATTCCTGTCAAAAGACTTATCAGCTCATCTATATTGTTTGAACAATGCACTTTGAGTGAGAATCATCGCTAATGCACTGTTCTCTGCAGTCTGCTGTGTAGTTTTAATTCCTAACCACTGTTTTCACTGTTGCTGTTGTCTCATGGGTACTAATGACCTTATCACTAATAATAATCTCAACAACCCAGACCTGTGTGCAGCAGATGGGCCAGGAGGATGTCCGTAGTTTGCTTTGCCTGCTACACCTTTCTGTAGCAGCAGGCGGCAGCAGTAACCCTGGCATTGGGGAACTAACCCCAGTTTACACTTTGTTTTATAACAGAAAGATGCGTGCCCCACATATGAGGTCCCACTGAGAAACAATGTCAGTTATCTCTTGCAGGCTGAAGAACTTTAAAAGGATGTAGAATCTGCAAAAAAAGGCAGGTAAGGCCTTTTAATTTATTTGTTGTACCTCCCGATGAAATAAAATGTATTTTTAAGGCAGGACAAAAAAAAAATTCAACATAAAATTTTCTCTCTGTGTTTGTTTAGGGCTTCTCCCTCCCTAATGTGCAGTATGCATCTGCATTACACACTGACCAGAGCTCCTCAAAGATGCGGGTGCCTGCTCAGCCATAAACATCAATTTTTTTCTTTCTTGTGACGCTAGCAATGTAACTTCTTAAACGAATAGTGTTCTTTCCCAGCTCTGTTCTTTCCCAGGGGGTCATGGTGACTTGCTGTTCACTTTGTATGTGTTTACCTGAACCATGTATCCTTGATGAATTTTATGTAAAATATCAGTATGTCATTTTGATGTATGATCCTTTGTCTCAAAAATGTATATGGCTGCCTTCGACCTCTAACAGGTGGAACGGTTCTCAGAACTTTCTGAGAAACTGCTTCCCCGGGTTATAATCCTCAGTTTGGCTCAAATAAAATTCCCTTTTTTTCTTCTTAACTTCATAGTTAATTGAATTTTCGTCGACACTATTACTGTCATTAAAGTCTACATTTACATTATATAGCTGTGCCACTATCATACATGTTTTTGAATCATCACAAAATCTATCCATTTTATCGACTGCTTGATTTATTTTCTAAACACTCCCCAAAAGATCTGGGCTGTATCCAACCCTTTTAAAGTCCATCTCAAAAGTGACCTTCTTCAAAAGGTTTCTCCAAGTTCACCCAAATAAAAATTACCTCCATACCCACTCGTAGCCTCTTTTCTATACTTCCAGCACTTCTCTGCCTTAAGTTGTAATTATACACCTGCTTTATTTCTGTGGCTATAGCTAGCTTCCTAACTTATCTGTGCATCAGCTCTGACAATTCCTAGCATTGCCTCACACATAGCCAGTGCTGAATATATTTTTGCTGAAAGATGGGTATTGATGGGGAGTTCTCTGGTGGCCTAGTGGTTGGAATTCCAGGCTTTCACTGCCGTGGCCCGGGTTCAACTCCTTGGTCAGGGAACTGACATCCCCGCAAGCTGTGCAGTGTGGCCAAAAAAAAAAAAAAAACATGTGGAAAGATGGGTATTGAACAAAATCAAAAGAAATGAGAAAAATTTCAAGTTTCCTGAATGGCAGTTGTGTACAAATATGAGCTGCTTGCTTTCAGAATCACTTCAGGGCTGGGACCAAGGTAAGGTGTGTGAGGCACTTGCCTCAGATGCAAAATTAAGGAGGGGGAGAAAACCTCAGTAAGCAAGATAAATAAATGCAATATTTAAAAAACAACAATTAAGGCAAAAAGTCCATGATGGACAAAATATTACAATTTTAAATAAAGACAGGATCAGCAGTTCACATACCACCATTTAAAAAGGAGGGGTCCTTCCATGGAACTCTGTCATTCAAAGATTGGAATGATTTTCCTGAAGACATGGGTGACAATACACACTTAGACAGGTTTTTAGAGCTTAATGATGCATACATTTTCTAATAAATGCGATGACTCATCACTTTTATTGCTCATCTACTAAATGCCAGCTACCGTCCTAGGGGCTGTAGATACAGTGGTCCAACCCATTGCAAACCCACATGCTGCTTCTCTGCAGTTATCTGAGAAAGTCTTTACCCACTTGGTTCCACCTGCTTCGGGTCCAAAATGAACTTCTCTTAGAACATGGGGCCTCCAAAGGACAGAAACAGATTTCATGTGTTCAAGTTCCTATGGGCTTCTTTACCCCATGCAGACGCCAGTCTTTGTGACTTGCACAGAACTTGGCTATCTTCCTTCTGAATCTGCTTTTCTTTGTCTCTTTATTATCCTCCTCCAACTGACACCCGAGTCAGAGGAGGTGACACCAGCACATTACACTATCATGGTATCACAGATTGTGTTCTCCAATAAGCAGATTTTGAGATAGAGTTTTGGGAGGAGGGTTTTTATTAAGGAGTACCCCTAGGAGCGCCTCTGCAAGGGAAGGGGCAGAAGCAGGAGTGCACAGAGGGAGAAGCTGAGCTCTTGAATTGGAGTGACCCTTCAGAGAGGCTCTGTGTTGGGCTACGATGGCCTGACCTTCACACTCCACATCAATCAGTTCTTGCTGTGCACCTCGGGTGAGGAACCCAGGCAATTTTCAAACTCACTGCCAGCTGAAGGCTTTCTGTGGGAAGCACCCCCAGCAGCTGGGGCCACAAGTCCTTCGTTGAAGAAATGTCCGCCCCACGTGGATATTTCAAATGGAACGGTGTCTTTCAAAACATGCCCTCCAATCTCCTCATTACATAGATCCTGTGGCCAAAGATAGGAAGTAACATAAAGTCACATATTAACAACCCCCTAGCCAAATACTTCTTTTCACAGAAACCACAGTACCCTCCACAAAGTGCACATTTGATCAGGCCACTCCCCTATTTAAAACACATCGTGGCTTTGCATCACTCCAAGGTCAGAAATCAAAATCCTTTAAATGGACCTCAAAGCCTTGCATGGCCTGGCCCCTGCCGTGTTCCCCGCATCACATCACGCTCGCTCTGCCAGCCATGACATTGCCTTCAATATTTTGAGGCAACTTGCTTCTTCCCACCATAGCACATCTTTCTTCTGTCTGAAAGACTCCAGTCGATCACAACAATCCTGTGAATGACCTTATTTTGCTGTAGGGAAAAAACCCCTTTCTAGTATGTGTGTGTGTTGCCAGACTTGAAGTTTGGGACATTGGTTAGTTTGTAATCAACCATCCATTGTCTAATTGCACTCGCAGCTGCAGAATTGCTACCATGGTGATGAATATTGCTGTCAAAAATATTGGCCTTTATCTGATAGGGTGTGCTGACTTGATACCCAAACTGATGTCTCTCTCCGGAGGAAGATGCCTGTCGCTTTGAAATACATAGGTATCTGTGTATGCGTCTCTTGATGAACTGTCAAGATAGAAAAGGAAATCCAGAGAAAGTGCCAGGCAGGGCACGTTTCGGTGGGCAAGTCCCCACCTCCACTTTACTTCAGTGGGGGTAAATTGTGTAAACTGTGGGTCTGCTCAGCTAACGCCCTGCATAGTGGACTAACTAGGTTCACATTAAAGAAGTCCTTTGGGGTGAGGGAGTGAGAATGCATAATACAGGATAAGAAAGACAAAAGGTAAAGCCAAGGGTACAGAGTCGTGAGATTAAGCTGTTTTAACTAGACTGATTCAGCCTCTGGCATAGTGAAAATTTGGGGCTCTGAGTCAAAGGCTTTGGAAAGAGTTCCCCTTTTTCTCTCTCCTCTACCCCATAACTCCTCACATTTCCAGAAGGCTTCCCCAAAATCCCTCTCAGGTCTTAGAGAACATGGCTCTTTCTCTCCTCTTACTGAGACCCACTGCTTCAAGAGTTAACTCCAAGGACACATTGATCTCCACAATCTATTGGTCTTTGTGTATCGGAAATCACAAGATGGGATTTTCCAGCCACCCACCAGAGCAACTGAGAAGGGCTTCCTCTCATCCTCCCAAGCTACCACTCCTCCCAGAATCCGTATCTTATTTCTCACCTCCTCCACCTCTACCACTTACATTTGCTCTGCAGAGAAAGTCCCTAAGTTTTACTGGAAACCCAACTTCCGTCCTAGTAGACCCTGTTGTCACAGAAGAGAATGAGCAAAGAATTGCAAGGTTAGCAGATGACTCCCCGGCTCATACAAACACACATGGTTCTCAGAGTCATTCTTCTCAAATCCAACTGTTGTTAACTGTTATCAACAGTTACTCTAATCCAACTGTTATCATCTGTTGTTAACAATTTAATGATTTTCATGGACTCATGAAATTTATTTACAACTTTTTTTAAATTGGAAAGACTTTTTTATAATGGACATTTAAAAATGCATAATCTCATTATGAAAAGAGATTTCATAATCTCATTTATGACTTTTTAATTTTTAGAATCGCTTTCCACATGCCTACATAATTTATATAGTTCATTAGTACAGAGCATTTTGGATTATTCTATTATTTCTTAACAATATATCTAAACCTTTCTTGTGTTCCTGGATAGTGAGTATTTATGTCACTTAGTGACATTTATTAGTTTCTTTATCTTATATTTGTTGAAAGATATCTTTCAGACTTTGTCATCCATCTCTTGTGCATATATTGAAAGGAAAACATAAGTGAAATAAATTGGTTATTTCTAAGGCAGTGACTGCCACTTGGCTGACAGCAATATAAAAATCGTCCTGATGTCAGAGATGTTAAAATAAAATGGAAACAATAATACATTCACATGGACACACCCCTTTGCGTAATAGAAAAATCCCCACTCTGTTGAAGCTTTTCCTCCCAGACCATCCCTCCCTTCTTTTTACCCTACAGAAATCCACTATTGTGAATTTTGTGTTTATCACGTCCTTGTTTTTTTCTACACTTTTAGCAAACGTGTGCCCCTACACATATTGTTTGATCTTGTTTTTGAACTTTTCTACAAATGGAACTATATCGTATGTATTTTTCTGACTTGCTTTTCTTATTCAACATTACGGGAGACTCCCCCATGCTAACCTGTACAGCTGCTATTCATCTTCACTGCTGTATCATATGCACTGTAGGCATATGCCACAATTGATCATTTCTCCTATTTGGTGAACATGTGGACTGTTTCCAGGGTTTGGCTATTACAGTTTTACTACAAACATTCTCCTAGTTGTCTCCTGGCAAGCGTTTGTGAGAGTTTATCCAGAGTGTATACCCAGGAGGAAGAAGAATTTTAAGATTAGAATCAGGTGGGCAAAACATTTCTGCCAAGTGCCAGAAAATAAATACTTTGCAGGCCATGTGGTTTCTGCTACAGCTACTCAAATCTGTCATTTTAATGTGAAAGCAGCCTTAGACAATATTTAAATAAATGACTGTAGCTATGCCCAATAAAATTTATTCATAAAACAAGGCAGTGGGCAAGATTTGACCCTCAGGCTGTCAGTCCTGATCAAGATGATAAACTTCGCTATTCTGATTGCCTACAAATGCTGAGGCACCCCTTCTTTTCTTCCCTGATTATCCCTAGAGGAGACATGAGTCCTGCCTTCACTTAGTCTATGGACTGGACTGAATGACCATGTTCAGGGACCTTCAGGGAGAAAAGGAAGGGCATGCGGACATGCTGGTGGTGACGCTCCCCAGCCCGTAGTCTGTGACTTGCAGCCATAGTCTTGGGGAAACCAAAGGCAGAAAGGGGTTGAGGCAAGGCAGGGCACTAATGCTGGCTCTGCTGCGCGTGGGTGGGAGGCAGGGGTCCTGCTTGACTGGAGGCTGGGGTCTCAGGCCAAAGCACAATTCACATCACAGAAGTCACTGTGAAGTCACTACCAGGCGAGGGGACATAGAAAACAGAAGATAACATTTCTTTTGGAGTTGTATGGTTTTCCTTTATTAAAGAAAGCAGGAATTGCCTCTCTAGGGATCCTTCCCTGAAGCTGGGTCTCCATGGAAAGCTTCCTGCCCTGGCTTCTATTTAAATGGATTTGGTTTCAATAATGATGGTCTCCATCGTCTCTGATGTCATAGTTCCACAGATCTCCAGATCCTGGCCAACCGGGGCTTTCTCCACCTTGGCCTCTATGTTGTGCTTCTCTACCATCTTAGCCACGACGTCTACCTCTCTGTCATGTGTGACCATTGTTTTTGAACCAGGAATGACTCTGAAGCTCCTGAAGAAAGAGCGGATCTTACTGGATTTCTTACTTAGAGTCCCTGAACTGGTGGCGGACCGGCTCTTCCCCAGTTTGCGAGCTGTCCTCCCCGCCTTGGCAGAAGAGCTGTGGCCGCCACTCCTGTGAGAGCTGTGTCCTCTGCCCCTGGTGCCACTGTGCCCTTTTTCTTTTTTGTCATCTTTTGAGTGTCCATGGCCGGATAAGGACCAGTGGGAGGATGATTTCCGGGTCTTGTCCCCTCCTGTCCTGTGGTGACTTTCACCTGTCCTGCGGTGATGGGAACTTTTCCTAGATGAAGACTTGTCCTTCTTTTCCCTTCTTTCCTTTTTTTCCTTCCAGGCTTCATCCCTGGGGCGGGAGACCTTCTGGCTTCCATCCCGTTCAGACATGTAGCCTTCGCTCTGCAAGGTGGAGACCAGGGGGGCTGCGACCTGCCCTTCAGCTCTTCCAGCAGCAGGCTTGCTGGTCGTTGCTGCACCTGCAAACTCTACGCTCACGCTGCTCTCTGGACTATCTGCCCCCGTCGAGGATGTTCTGGCAGCACCCGCCAAGACCAGGTTCGTGTCCTCCAAGGATATGGTGGCAGCACCTGCAATGGCCTTGCCGGATCCGCTTTCTCCTGGATCCTTGATGGTGGCTCCCGCCAGGGCCATGTGCACCTGGCTGGGGCCTGTGCTCTTGGTTGCCGCCAAGCTCGCAGCACCTCCTGCAGGGCCTGCTCCCACCCCTGCGACTGCCACTCCTCCGCCAGGGCCTGATGCTGTCCCTGCTACGGCCAGGCCATTGGTCATCCCTGCCGCCGATCCTCTGGCACTTTTCACGGCTGCAGTTGAGCCATGGGGGGCATGATGGATTTCCTCTCCCCCAACATAAGCCCAAGACGTGGCTCCAGACACGTCACGAAGCTTGTGAAGCCCAGCCTCATCCTGATCCCTTTCTCTGTGGAGCTCTGTGGTCTGCGCCAAGGGGAGGAGAAACAGGTAAGATAGAGATGACAGAAAGTGAGATCAGAACTGGCCGCTCCCCTCTCATCCTGGAGCTGAGCAACTCAAGGGCTTATACTTAGAATAACCTTTGAAATCACCGAGTCTAAGCTCCCAATGGATGCAAGATCCCATCTACTGCACCCCTGTCAAACGGCCACTCCATTTTGCTTGAACAATCCCAGGGCCAGGGAAAGCACTGATACAATTCTCCATGATATACACTTTAATTTTATACCCTTGTGCTTCTATCTCTGCAGGACAGATTCCTAGAAGTGGGGTTCCTGGGTCAAGGGATGCACACCTTCTACATTTTGGTGACTACACGGGTTGGGCTGATTTTAATCAGCATGTCGGAGTCACGGGGAGACAGAATGAAGGAAGGACTTCCTAACTGTGAATGATGTTCCACAACTGATGAGACTACCGGGGCTGGGGTAAGTGCTCAAGAAGAGACCGGACAATCAGGATGCTATAGAAGGGATTACAGCCCTGGGGATGAGACCAGTGCAGCTGATATGATACCTAAGGTCTCTCTGAAATTCGGCCTTGTGGGACAATGTGGAGAAGCACTCGGAACCTCTCCAGTGTGGTGAATCCCATAGTGATGGCTCATTCGTCCCTGACCCTTTTCAACAATGGAAGGTATTTCCCAGGTGAGTCTCAGAGAGCACCAAAGGCTATGAAGGACCAGCTTTGCCCTGCTCTCCCAAAGCACCCTGCCCCGTGTTCTTGAGTCTCTGTAGGTGCTTACCACTAGGATTTTGGTATCCTCTATAGTCACTGCATCTCCAGTTTGGACCGTCGGGGTACTGCTGCAACTCTCCACCGGTGGTCTCAGGAGATAGACAAGCTTTTCCCAATAGAAAAAGAGGTCTTCTCGTGCATCGGAAGAGGGGCACAGCTGCAGATAAAAAGTACGGCCGGTGGCAAGCTTCAGGCGCAAATGCTGTTTCTCACGGTCGTGGATGGAGATCTTGACAAACTTCAAGGGAAGCAGCCTGGTGAGCTCTAGGGTCTTCGCGGGCTTGCGACCTCTCCCCTTGGTGATCCGGGCGTATCTGACATGCTCTTCACAGACTTTCGTTGGTCGGGCCAGCAGCATGACGTCAGGTAGTGGGAGGAGGGGGCTGGTGGATGCGATGCCCACAGTCACCATCCGGACGCGGTTGTGTACGTCAATCACCTCTCCTTTCTTGCTGATCTGGATAAAGTCGCTCTCAAACATGGGTGCGTACCTGAAAATGTCATACTCTCCTCCCTTGTACAGTTGTCGTTGCAGGTCCCCCATGGAGGTACTGAACACGCCCACTGAACGGGAGCTGTTGGCCGTGTAATGAGGTAACAAACGCTCACTGCTCATGGCTCTCTTCGTTCAAGACAGCGCCACCAGCCACAAATCGAGTCTCGGAGAGAGAGGGAACGAAGGCAACTGGCCACCTCCCTGCAGGGCTCTGCCTAAGTCTCTTGGCCCGACCACATTTATCCTGCACAGTCCTTTGTGACCCATCACCATCACAGACTCCTTTGTTGAGCCTCCAAGCCCCCACCCCCTCGGGGGAGGCTCACCAGCCTCCCCCTAAACCAACCACCACGTCCACAGGGAACAGGCTGACCCTGCCAGGGTATAGGTGTGGGTAGGCTGGATAGTCTTTCTAAATCAAAATGTTGAGAAAACCATCCTGCTTTTGTAAATATCTGGGTGGTTTCCAGTCTTGTTGTTGTTACAAATCTCCCTGCAGGGATCATCTTCGTGCTTCTGCTGAATGATGTCCTGGGGATAAAATCCCGGAAGTGGACTGTGTACTTGCTAAGGGCAGGCATCCTATTGGGATCGTTGTTCTCTGTGCCCCCCAGCGTATATAGCACAGTGCTGGCAGGAACTTAGAAAGAGCGCTACCTGTCAGAGTCCCATTGGTACTGTCGTTTCCAGGGTATGGAGAATTTTCTCACCCATTTTCTCATTTCAAGGAGGCTGACTTTTATTTATATTTATATTTTATGTATATATTTTTTACAGTTTTAGAAACTGTTTTTATTGTGAAATATAACACACATTCAAACCATAAATATATAGCTTAATGAGTAACAAGAAAGTGAACACCCTTGTAGCTGCCACCCAGAGCAAGAAATAGAACCCTGCCAGCCTCTCTTCTGCATGCTCCCTCCCCACAAAGGTAACCCAACCTTGGCTTCTATTTTTTTTTCTTTTCCTTCTTCTTTTTTATTGAAGTATAGTTGATTTACAATGTTGTGTTAATTTCTGTTGTGTTAATTTCTGCTGTTAATTTCTGATTCCGTTTTATGTATATATATATATTCTTTTTCATATTCTTTTCCATTATGGTTTATCACAGGATATTGAATATAGTTCCCTGTGTTATATGGTAGGACTTTGTGGTTTATCCATCCTATATATAATAATTTGCATCTGCTAACCCCAAACTCCCAATCCATCCTTCCCCTACCACCCCCTTGGCAACCACAAGTCTGTTCTCTATGTCTGTGAGTCTCTTTCTGTTTCGTAGATAAGTTCACTTGTGTCATATTTTAGATTCCACAAATGTGATATCGTACGGTATTTGTCTTTCTCTTTCTGATGTACTTCACTTAGTATGACAATCTCTAGGTCCATCCATGTTGCTGCAAATGGCATTATTCCATTCTTTTTATGGCTGAGTAGTATTCCATTTTATATATGTACCACATCTTCTATCTATATCCATTCATCTGTTGATGGACACTTAGGTTGTTTCCATGTCTTAGCTATTGTGAATAGTGCTGCTATAACATAGGGGTGCATGTATCTTTTTGAATTATAGTTTTGGTCAGATGTATGCCCAGGAGTGGGATTGCTGGATCATATGGTAATTCTATTTTGAGTTTTTTGAGGAACCTCCACACTGTTTTCCACAGTGGCTGTACCGATTTAATTTCCAACAGTGTAGGAGGGTTCCCTTTTCTCCATACCCTCTCCAGCATTTGTTATTTGTAAACTTTTTAATGATGGCCATTCTGACTGGTGTGAGGTGGTACCTCATTGTAGTTTTGATTTATATTTCTCTAATAATTAGCGATGTTGAGCATCTTTTCACGTGCCTATTGGCCATCTGTATGTCTTCTTTGGAGTAATGTCTATTTAGTTCTTATGTCCATCTTTTGATTGGGTTGTTTTCTATTGTTGAGTTGTATGAGCCATTTGTATATTTTGGAAATTAAGCTCTTGTCAGTTGTATCATTTGAAAATATGTTCTCTTATTCCACAGGTTGTCTTTTTGTTTTGTTTATGGTTTTCTTTGCCATGCAAAAGCTTATAAGTTTGATCAGGTCCCATTCGTTTATTTTTGCTTTTATTTCTATTGCCTTGGGAGACTGACCTAAGAAAACATTGGTATGATTTATGTCAGAGAATGTTTTGCCTATGTTCTCTTCTAGGAGTTTTATGGCGTCATGTCTTATATTTAAGTCTTTCAGCCATTTTGAGTTCATTTTTGTGTATGGTGAGAGGGTGTGTTCTAACTTCACTGATTTACATGCGGCTGTCCAACTTTCCCAACACCACTTGCTGAAGAGACTGTCTTTTTCCCATTGTATATTCTTGTAAAGGAGGCTAGTTTTTAAAACCATAATTTTATGGTGAGGAACTGAGGCTCAGGATTATCTTGCTCAGGGGCAGAACGTAGAGCTGGATGGATTCTATCCCCAGTCTTGCACTTCAGGTCAGGCTTTTTCTCTGTCTCAAGCTGCATGGCTCACCATCGTACTCTCATTCTGCACCAAATATAGAATCATTCATGGTTAGCAATATACGTGGGGACCCCAGGAAATCACTAAAGTCTTGAATCACCATAGGATTTCCCATATTGGTCTGCCTGCTTCTTCACTCTTGATGTCTACCTGATAAACCATTGATGTTCTGTTTCTCTGAAAAGCTCTTCAGAGAAATTATGGCAAAGATGCCTTTCTGGAGTTTTTGTACTTTGCACAAGGTGATGAATCCAAATTCCCCCTCCCCCAGTTAGAAGACTACTTTTGAGGTAAAAATACATCCCCCAAACTCAATGATTACTATGTGAAGGTATTGAAATAAACTTTATCCCCCAAATGTTCTTTTTTATATCCCTAGTGCCTACTGCAGTACCTGGCAAATTGCAGCTTTTCAGTAAATATGAACTTGCTTATGCCCACTGAGATTCATTCTTCCATTTGTTTAGTCAACAAAATTTATTGAGCAGGCACTATTTTCAGGACCAGCTAGAAAACGGAAAATGCAGAGATAAAGGTCCCTACTTCTGAAGAGCTAAAATTTTTTTTCTGAAGATGTTAAATGATTTCTCCAAAAAAAGAACAAAGTGGCTTATATTCTATTGTAAGGAGGTAATCACTAAAAGTTAACACTATTGGGTTTTAAAACAAGAAGTTCTTATATTCTCAATCATCTCTTCTTCTCGTAAGTCCATTTCTGATGAATGATTAATGAGAGAAATCATAATTATATTATGAAGACCTTACTATAAGTCAGGCATAGTGCTAAACACTTCACATTCTTTTAAAAATGTAATTCCCAAACAGCGCTATAAAACGTAGGTACAACCATTATTCCTATTTTATAGGGGAGAAAATCAAGGCTCAGGGAAGTTAGGCAACTTTATCAAGGTCAAAAGGTACCAAAAGCATATATAAGTCCCCAAATATGGCAATGGTTAAACTATACTACACTGGGTCACACAAGTAGAACACAAATATATAAGTACTATGCAGCATAAATTCATCATTTCTTTTAATTAATATTATTAGGTACCTACTTTGTGCCAGGCCCTGTTCTAGGTGCTAGGAATGCAGCAGTGGACAAAATAAATATCCTCACTTTCATGGAGCTTATATGTAGATAATAAATGAGTAAAATATATGGTATGTCCAATGCTGTGGAGAAAGATAAAGTAGGCAAATGGGATGGGAGTGTGTGCATGGGAGAAGGAGCTGTAGGTGGTGGTCAAGGAAGGCGCAGTGAGAAGCGACTTTTAAGCAAAAACGTCAAGGAGGTCAGGGAGGAAGCCATGCGGATGTCTGGCGAGTAGCCTCTTGTCAGAGGGAATAGCAAGGGCCAAGATCCTGAGGTGGGAGTGTGCCTGGTATGTTAGAGGAACACCAAGGGGGCCACAGTGACAAGAGTGGAGTGAGGGAGAGAGGTTGGAGATGAGGTCAAGAAGCAACTGTGGTAACGGTAGGGAAGCAGATCATGTGTGAAGGACCTTGTAGGACATTGTGAGGTGTTTAGCTCTGCTCTAAATGGGAGATGATCTGACCTACATATATGGAGAATCATTCTGGCCACCATGTTGCAAAGAGATCACAGAGGTGTAATAGGGACGGAAACGGAGACTGGGGTAGCTCCTGCAAGAGATGAAGATGTGTGTGGAAGCAGTGGAAGTAGTGAAAAGTGATCAGCCACCAGACATGTTTTATGTATACTGATGTTGAACAATTTTCAGTAAATATCAGTAAGTAAAAAAAGCAAGTTGCAAAGAGCATATATGGCATGCCATATATTTTTTAATAAAAAATTAAAAAATGTGTGTGTGTGTTTGTGTGTGTAAGTGAAAAGATGCACAGGAAACCAGTACCAGGAGCAAACTTACTGGCCAAAGGAAATGGTGGGATGGAGACTTAGCTTCCCAGGGCATTCTCTTTTATACATTTCAGATTTTATTCTATTGCAAATACTACTTGCACAAAAGTAAATAATACTTTAAATTTTAGAATTTGAGAACCCAAATACAAAATATCGTTCAAAATTCATTTTCTGACTTTTCTTAAAGACCTTCTGAAAATCTATTCTCTCTTTCCAAAGTTTAAAAGTCTGATGCATCCCCTATCAAAAAAATGGAGATCAATAAGTCAAGACATATTTATTGATTGCCAGCTATGTGCCCACCGTTGAGCTAAGAGCATTCAGGTTGTCAAATATAAGTTCCAAAAACTTTAAAACATGACTCTCACACAAATATACAATGAAAACATGTCAGAGATTTCATTAACTCATCAATGAGGGAATCAGGATGATGGTAAAGCTGGTTCAAAGGAGAATTAGAGGTATAGGCATTGGCATTGGAGAAAGAATATTGGACTAACACTGCCAGGTTAGATACAAAACTGGTTAAATGTCTACAGGGCAATAAAATCATAAGCTTTGGGGCTATCTTTTTTACTAAACAGAAATCATTTGCATCTCTTCTGAATGAAAATCTATAAGTTATTAGAGAACTTCACAGAGTCTGAGACTTTAATCAACAACAGATAGTCTTCTTGGGGTGCTGAAAATGTTCCAAAGTTACATTGTGATAGTTTCACAACTGTGAATATATGAAAAAGCACTGAACTGTACACTTCCAATGGATGAATGTTTTGATATGTAAAATGTATCTCAATAAAGCTATTAAAAATAATAGACAGTAATACTTCAGTCTTGATTTATTAATCCAATTCCATTGTCTTACTTCCTTCTCTTAGATAATCACATAATCCTTGGGCAGGTATTTAAATAATGCTTTAATATGACATTGAAAGTACATGTTGGACTTCCCTGGTGGCACAATGGTTAAGAATCTACCTGCCAATGCAGGGGACACAGGTTTGAGCCCTGGTCCGGGAAGATCCCACATGCCACAGAGCAGCTAAGCCCGTGCGCCACAACTACTGAGCCTGTGCTCTAGGGCCCGTGAGCTCTAACTACTGAGCCTGCGTGCCACAACTACTGAAGCCCACGTGCCTAGACCCTATGCTCCGCAGCAAGAGAAGCCACCGCAATGAGAAGCCCGCGCACTGCTACGAAGAGTAGCCCCAGCTCGCCGCAACTAGAGAAAGCCCGCGCACAGCAACGAAGACTCAACACAGCCAAAAATAAATAAATAAATTTATTAAAAAAAAAAAAAAAAAAGAAAATACATGTTACCTGCCTTGTAATTTTTTCTATTTACAAGTTTTTGGTAATTCTTCTTAACAAGGACTATAGTGAAGCCTGTATAAACCACCACCCTAATTTCGGAAAATTTACAATTCAGGAGAACACACTGAAGAGACAGAGAACAATACAGGAGGACAATTAAGTACATGATAGAGTAATAGTGAATGAGTTGAATGAATGGACCTGATAACACTTATCTCAATATTTAAAACCAACAGTGTTTTGTGAGAAGAGAAACTGCCAGAACCACAATTCTAAGGAGAGTTTCCTGTACATTTTTAATTGGCCTAAGATTAAAGAGATGTGAAGCGTGAAAACACAAAATACTGTGTATGATGTACTGAGTATAGGTAGACATGCAAGATTATAGATGGCTGAAGTCCACCTGTTTATCATGGGAAGAGGTTTCAAGTCAATAACTTTTGTTCCCCACCTATCACTTTGTAAAGCAAGGCAAGCAGACAGCTATATATAGCCTTTTCAAAGAGCATGCTACCCGAGAGGGCCTAGTGAGCTAGGCAGGATGCGAGGGTGGGGAGATTTCCATACTGTACACAGCATATATCTGCTGGGTAAATCCCCTGGCCTAAAATACAATCCACAGTCCTTATACGTCAACACTGTTAAACCGAGGTGGCGTGGGATGAGCTATAGTGAGCCTTGGACACCTAGGACTTCAGGAAGCCAACCTGATTTCTGCCTTACCTTCTGGTTGTCAGAAAAAGACCACAGTCACCTAGACTCTTTCCCTAAGGGCCATTATGCAAATCAGTTTGCCTCTGCCTTAGGTTTCAAAAGAAAATGAGCTGGTATAGATGAAAGAAGCCAGACAGGAGATCTGAAGAATTTTATTTCTCAACATTATGGTCCAACAAGTGTCACCTCTCTTCCCCACCTACTTGCTTTCTGCTCTCTTCTTGTTTCTGTCCTCAGACATGTTTAGCCCCACTCAGAGCCAAAATTCTGCGCTCTTTTTCACGGTCTTATGACAATTTCCCTCTCTTGGCTTCCAATTTTGCTACGTTTATAAGCCATGAGACTTCCCATCTCGGTCTAAATATTTATTTCTTTGATGTTATATTGAAGAAGCTTACAATTAAATACACATAAAATAATAAAATAGTTAACATTTAAGATAAAAATAAAGATTAGAAACTGTAGAGATGGGAGATGGTAAATGATCCAGGAGCTGGGATAAGATGATTATTGCAATTATATTGCAAAGAATAAATATTAAATTTAACTCTGAAAAAATATTGGAAGAAAGTAAAATAAATGTTAACATTGATTATCTCTGAGGGGTGAGACTAAAAGTGATTATTATTTTTGTCTATTTGATGGTTGGCTCTTTCCAGCAAGAATATATTTCACTTCTGTAACCAGAAATACATATATATGTATGTTTGTGTGTGTATATATATATATATATATATATATATATATATATATATATATATGTATATATATATATATATATATTTCAAAAATTAGGTCTAAGCTCTAAGGTCTAACTGGCCACCTCAGTTATCACTATCTTCTACTAATCAAACCAATTATTTCTGACAAAGGACATACTTTTATTTTAAATTGGAAAGTAAAAAATTCCCCCACAATATGGTCTTCTTTAATTACATAAATTAAAAAGCAAAACATCTCTCTACCTTTCCAGTTCCTTGCTGGAAGTTTGATATAGAAACTTTCTGACATTGCCCTGCACATATACCTACATATTAATACAAACACAAAATACTTTGATGTAAAAATGGGATTATGCCATACATATTTGTCTGCACCTTTTCTATCTTAACAATAGATCTTGTACTTTTTTAGAGTGATACATTATAGAAATTCTTCATTCATTTTCATTATCTCAGTATTCCACTGAATGGATGCAGCATAGATTAATCAGCTTCTCACTGATGCACATATAAGTTGTTTCCATTACAAACACTGCAATGAACATTTAGTACAAATCCCTCTATGTGCTCATTTTTTTTTTTTCTCTAGGATTAATAGTTCTAGAAGGAATAAGGTTTATTTTTAAATTTTTTCAGAAGATAGAAGCTATATAATTACCAAAATATTCTGGGTATCACTCTTAAACAGATCCATATAAACCTGATCAAGTTTGGATGAGAACCACAAGGATAATGAAAGCCTTGGAAGCCATATCCTAAGGGTGCAGTTGAAGGATCTCTTCGTCCTGGACACAGGAGTGCTCTGGAGTTATGTAAGAAGCATCTCCACTTATCTAAATGGCTATTCCCTGGACCAGAGAAGAGGATTGGACTTGCAGGGCCTCAAATGCTAGAACAACGAAGATGGGCTTCAGGGCAGAGTAAAGGTGAGATGATTTATTGATGAGCTGACATCCATTCCACTTTCTCTAGTGGCAACACTCTTGGTGTTCGTTTAGAGGAAAACCTCTCTCTACTCTCAGCCCACGTGGCTGGATAGGGCCAACTGTATCCCATCCCCAAATCCAGGAAAGGGTGCAGACCTAGAAATAGACAACAGAATATTCTATCGCCTTGGCTGTAATGACTGAGCTACCTATTAGCAACTCACCCAAGCCAGGGCAATGATTCACAGTTCTGAGACTTTTGCTGGAACTATAAGCAAAAAGAATCCAGTTCCACTGGCAAAATGTCAGCCTTTTGCTGCCACAGAGGAAAGCCTTCCTAAGCGTGAAGCTGACACAAAACTAAGAAATGAAAATCAGAATTTCTGACGTCATTGATTAAGTAGCTGGATCCAGTAGTGCCAGGCTGAATTGGTTTTTTCTTTGTTAGAGGATGTTAAACAAACTTTTCCAACTCAGTTTCAGTTGAGGCCTCAAAGACCTAAAATAATACAATTAAAGGAATCAAGTGACTTTCTATCCTAAAGTAGAATACCTTGTCATCCGTGCTTGACACAATAGGAAGCAAAACAAGTTCTGCCAGTAATAGTCTTTGCCCACCTCCAGCTTTTAGAAAACAAAAGCTTGAAAAACCAAGAGAGAGTTTTTGGTGCACTGTGCATTTCCTCTCACAACCCACTCAGGGGGAAAGGGGGCAGGTGTTTGCATCCACCAGAAGCCAAGTGACAGGAACTTTAAAGGACTAGCTTGACCTAAGTCTCATAGGGTTTATGAGGACTGTTGTCCTCATAAATGCCATTTGGAGAAAGGCAAAGGTTAAATCTTGTGGAAGAGTTCCTTGTTTGGTGTCAGAGGGAGAAGAGTTTGCACTTGGGGCAAATGGTACGTACATCCATCAGTGGATACCTGAGTCTTCTCTAGAGCCATGGGAGGGAATAAGTGGCATGCAGCTCATTTTCAAGGGACATTTACCCAAGAAGATAACAAAGATGGGCAAAGGGATTCCAACAGAGTTGCAGGGGAGGCACCCTGGAGGAGGACCAGCAGAAGCCCAAGAGCTGAAGGTTGGGCTCACTGGGAGTCAGACTGGCATCTCCAATATCAAGAGAACTGCTGTCAGAGCCCTCTGAAAATAATGGCAACAACACACATGACAAAAACTTTCCCATGAAAGAAAAAGCAACAACTGTGTATCCACCACATTCAGAGGGCATCAACCCAAGATTACAACTGTGACCTCATTGAATTCAGTGCCTGTTTCCCTTCTTGCCCCAAGCCTGAGCCTGAAGGAGTGGGTCAGAAGCAAGGCTAGTGTATGGGGAAGGAGGAGGAGTTAGGATCTAGTAGAAAAGGCAACATGCTTCAAATCCTGTACCAGACCTCTGCTTAGGTTGAGGAAAAGCATTAAATTGAATATGTGTTTGGAGTTTTTGTTATTAGACTGAATTGGACAGGCCTTTTTCTTAACTTTTATTATGAAAAATTTCAAACATATAGCAATGTAAGGAGAGTAAAGAACCACCAACCCATCCACCACCCAGCTTCAATTGTCAACTCAGCCAAACATCTGTCATCTCTTGCCCTACCTATTTCTCCCCCTCCACTGCATTATAACAAAGCAAATCTCATATATTTTGTTATTTTATCAATAATTATTTCTGTATGTTTCTGTGCACAATAAAGACTCTTTTACAATAACAACAGTGCCATTACCATGCCTTAAAAATTAAAAATAATTTAGTCATCAAATACGCAGTGTTCTGATTTCCCAACTGTCTCATAATGTCTTTATATAATTGATTTGTTTGAATTTAAATCCAAACAAAATCAGCACATGCTTGATATGGCTCTCAAAGTCTCTTTTAATCTTATGGGTTCTCCCTCTGACTTACTTGTTACAGACATGGGGTAGTTGTCTTTAGCGATTTGGTTACAGACCCGAGGTGTCCATGGTGGATTGGTTCCAGGACCCCCCAAATACAAAATGCTCTAGTCCCTTATAGAAAATGGCATATAAAATCATAATAAGGCCACAGACACCCCAAAACACACCACCAGATGTGGATGTGCCCACCAGAAAGACAAGATCCAGCCTCATCCACCAGAACACAGGCACTAGTCCCCTCCACCAGGAAGCCTACACAACCCACTGAACCAACCTTAGCCACTGGGGACAGACACCAAAAACAAGGGGAACTACGAACCTGCAGCCTGCGAAAAGGAGACCCCAAACACAGTAAGTTAAGCAAAATGAGAAGACAGAAAAACACACAGCAGATGAAGGAGCAAGGTAAAAACCCACCAGACCTAATAAATGAATAGGAAATAGGCAGTCTACCTGAAAAAGAATTCAGAATAATGATAGTAAAGATGATCCAAAATCTTGGAAATAGAATAGAAAATGGCATAGTATTTGTATATAACCTACACATATCATCCTGTAAACTTTAAATCATCTCTAGATTTCTTATAATACCTAATACAATATAAAAGCTATATAAATAGTCGTAAATATACTGTAAATGCTATGTAAATAGTTTCTGGTGCACAGTAAATTCAAGTTTTGCTTTTTGGAACTTTCTGGAATTTTTTTTTTTTTTTGCACAGTTGGTTGAATCCGCAGATGCAGAACCCGCAGATACAGAGGGTCCACTGTATTCTGAACTTATCTCCATGCATCTCCATGCTATCATTTGTCATGTTCCTTTATCTCTTGTATTTCCTGCAAACTTGAAGTTAGATCTAGAGGTTGGATGAGATTGTTTGATTTTTTTCTTTTTTTTCCTTTGGCAAGGCTTCTGTGTACTTCCTATTGCATCACTTCAGGAAATACAGAATGTCTGATTGTCTCTCTTTTCCTGCTGTTAAGATTGATCAATGTGTTACAATGTTATCAGTCTAATAAATAAATTATAGATTTTCCTATTGGCTCTTCACATAATGATTTTAGCAGCCATTGATGAGCATTGTCTAGATCCATTATGCATTATTAGGATTGCAAAATGGAGATATTCTATCACTCCTTAATTTATTCATTGGAATTCTTCTATAAAGAAGGACTCTCCTTCATTAAATATTTGATTACTAAACTGAGATATGGCTCTTCAGGAAAAATGGGAAATATATTTTATTCTTTCCCTTTGTTTTGCAGTTTACAGAATAATAAATTGGTTTTTCAGCATCCTCCAAAAGTGATCAATAGGGTTTTTTTTGGTTTTCTTTGGTTTTTTTTTAGAATTTATTTTTCAATGTTTTATTGATTATTTTTGGCTGCACTGGGTCTTCATTGCTGCGCATGGGCTTTCTCTAGTTGCAGTGAGTGGGGGCTACTTTTCGTTGTGGTGCGCAGGCTTCTCGTTGCGGTGGCTTCTCTTGTTGCGGAGCACAGGCTCTAGGTGCGCGGGCTCAGTAGTTGCGGCATGCGGGCCCTAGAGCACATGGGCTTCAGTAGTTGCGGCGTGTGGGCTCAGTAGTTGCGGCGTGTGGGCTCTAGGGTGCACGGGCTTCAATAGCTGTGGCACGCAGGCTCAGTAGCTGTGGCTCGCGGGCTTAGTTGCTCCGCGGCATGTGGGATCTTCCTGGACCAGGGATCGAATCTGTGTCCCCTGCATTGGCAGGCGGATTCTTAACGACTGTGCCACCAGGGAATTCCCAATAGGACTTTAAAACAAAACAAAGGGATTATTTTTACACATGTTTTCCTAAGAGTGATGGGGAAAATATTGGGTCTCTTAAGGTTATGTTTAGGTGAGGACAAAAACCAATCCCGGCGAGTGGGTTTGAAGGTGCTATGATGAGAGAGAATAAAATTACTTATAATTACACTCCATGGAGACTTGGCCAAGGAAAGGCTCCTATTACAACAGCTACTGATGACATTTTGCTTTCCCACATGAGAATACTTTGTGAAGTCTGTAAATCTTTCAACCTGAACAAACCAGGTATAAATCTACCCTTCTCAAAGGACTTTACAGTCTAGTTTGAAAATGCACTGTATTAGTTAAAATTAGGTTTACTGTGTGTGACAGAACCTCAAAATAACAGGGGCTTAGAAAATAAAATTTTATTTCTTTTTACATTAAAGAAAAAGTGCTCCCAGGCTGCAAGGAGGATCCAAGGTCATCAGGACCCCAGAATCTTTCTATTTTATGCTCCATTGACCTCCACATGCAATTTCTACTTCAAGGTATAAGATAGCTGCTCTAGCTCCAACCTTCACATTCACATTCTAGTTAGCAGGAAGGAGGAAAAAGAGAATGAAAAGGGTATGATGATTGCCATTAAGGACATTTCCTTGAAGTTGTGCTCATAACTTCTGCCCTGTTCAATTAGCTAGAATACAGTTAACATGACTGAAAAATGTAATCTTTATTCTGGCTGGCCAGATGCCCAGATAACCTTCAGGGAGTCAGTTACCTGGGAAGAAGGGGAGAATAGATACTTGGAGAAAATAGCAATCCCTGTCTCAAGTCCATATTCACGAGAGAAAAGAAATACTACCTCTTTTGGGCATGTATTTCCACACATATATCTTACAATCTCAGAATGGAGGTGGGGAAATCATTTAAAGTATTCCCTCCCCAACAATCTTGAGTGTCTTGATTATGCTGGGGCATCCAATATATGAGACAAAATTAAGCTGTAGTCTGGTAATTCACATGAAAAAAAATAAATTCTAGATCATTGCACTCCTATACAGCAATAATGATTGTTCTGTTTCATTATTTATCCCTGTCTGGCATATGCCATCCCTCCTTACACTGAGATTTCTTGGTTATTTACTTCATGCTAGAAGTAGGACTCATGATACTTTATACCTTAATTCTAAGGCCAGATACGTGACTAGCATCCACCACTCACAGAGCTTATGGGATTGTCTTCAAAAGGACCCGCACAGAGACCAAGGATCAGCGAGGGTAAGTAGCTCACTCAAAGAAACAGCTTAGTAAGTGACAGAGCTGGGATTCCAACGTAATTTTGTCTGTCCTCAGAGCTCATGTATACTTTGTGTATTATGCCATTCTGAAGGATTTACTTATTTTCTGCTCTTCCACTACGTTTTGCGATGGAAAAGCAATCATTTCTCTGTAGCACAGACAAACTACTATGGGCTTTTACTTAAATTTAACAAAATAATACACTTTAATATATTTCTCTTAAGTGTTTTATGCCCATTGTCTCTTATAATTGCCCAACCCAGTCTGGTGATTACTTATTCAACACATTTTTCTAAACAGCCTTTTAATGTGCCAGGCACCGTGATGGTTGCTGAGTATGTAATGGTGAGCAAAACCACACATAGTCCTCCTTACCATTAGGGAGCTTCCAGACTAGTGGGAGAGACAAACATTAATCCAAAAATCACCGTCCAAAAAGTACAATGACAACTGTCATAAGGGGTATGTCATAAGGTGCCCTCTACATATATAATTGGCGGATTTGACTTAGTAAAGCCAGGAAGGCTTCCCTGAGGAAGTGACATGGCTGAGACTAGCAGTATAATTTAGAGTTAAAGCAGGCAAAGCAGGGGAGAGAAGATGTTTTCAGAAAGGGAGCAGATGTTCAAAGCAGCATGAGAAGCACACATGAGGGCTAAAGTGAAAATGTGTGAGCAGAGAGGTATGAGATGAGACTGGCAAGGAAGCCGGAGACTAGCCCCACATGTAGGGGCACCATTATTCCCCTTCACAGGTAAAAAAGCTGAGGCTCAGAGTTCTTGAGTAATTTGCCTATAGTCTCACAGTTAGTTAGCTGGTGGAGCCAGAAGCCAACCTGTGGTAGGTAAAGATGTCCTTGTCCTAATCCCTAGAACCTGTGCATGTGTTAGCTTACATGACAAAGGGGAATTAAGGTAGAATATGGAATTAAGGTTGCTAATAAACAGATCTTAAAATAGGGAGATTATTTTAGATTATCCAGGCAAGCCCAGTGTAATCTTAAGGAATCTTAAATATGGAAGAGGGAGGCAGAAGAAGAGGTTACAGTTGTATGAGATGAGAGAATTTGACCTGCTGTTGTAGGCTTTGAAGATGGAGGAAGAGGGCTGAGAGTCAAGGCATGCGGGTGGTCCTAGAAGCTGGAAAGGGCAAGGAAACAGATTCTACACTAGAGGTCCTCCAGAAAGGATCACAACCCTGCTGACATCTTGATTTTAGCCCAGTGAGACCCATTTTGCATTTCTGAACTACAGAACTGTAAGACAATAAATTCGTGAGGCACTAAACTTGTGATAATTTGTTACAGCAGCCAATAGAAAACTAACACACAAGCTATTGTCCGTCAACCCCAAAGTCCACGTTCCTACCCCTTGTGCTGCATGCCTTAACTGTTACATGGGCTAAAGCAGGAACTATGAAGATTCAACTCTAATCCGTCATATCATTTTGAGTCTGAGGTTCGTCAGATATCATTTCTAAACCGTACAGCAAAGGGTATGTATAATTTTTACTTATGCTTCATAGTTTTCTGAATTTTGAAAGGATGTGGTTATGGGCTTTGACCTCAGAAGAGAAGCTCTGCAATGTTGACTGAATGTTGGTAGAGAGATAACATTGGAGGCAAGTTGCCTTTGAACAACTCTCTGAAGATCAACTGCCTCTCCAGCTCATTCCTTGCCCTGAAGCTGTTTCCTCTGGTTGTGCTGAGGGGTGATGCCCAAGGTGCATCACTTTTCAAGGACTGGATCATGAACAACTTCATCCTCCTGGAAGAACAGCTTATCAAGAAATCCCAACAAAAGAGAAGAACTTCTCCTTCGAACTTTAAAGTTCGATTCTTTGTTTTAACCAAAACCAGCCTGGCATACTTTGAGGACCGTCATGGGGTATGTGAGCACTTTGTTTTGTCCTTTCTAAAAGAGTATTTTATAGTTAGACTGAGCTGACTCATGAAGATATACATAGACTAAAATAAGAACACAGAAAACACAGATGTACTTGTTATAACAACCTAAAAAGTACAGTAAGAGTAATTGGAAGAGAGCATGGAGAAAAGTCAAGAGATGGGTTAACTGTATTAGGTGATTTCAGTTCTAAAAACTGTAAAAGAGTAAGTTTATTATTCATTAGCTTATCTTTCCCCTGCAAGGTTAAGTTTGACTTTTAAATTATAATATTTTATGTGAAATGGAATGGTTAAGTGATGGGTCCCGTGTCAACATTTTTATGGATTCAGTTTTAATTGTCTCAATGGCCATCACTCACCTGACATGGGGAATAATGGTCTTCGGGCATTTAATTGTCTAGAATTTGCAAAGCCCAGTGGTAAACCTCTTCATCCCTTGGAGAACTTCCCAGGAGACTATCACGCACAAAATGTTATACAGTATAGAACAGCAGTTCTTATCTAGAAGATTACAGCTGCTTAGCTAAGTCAGTATTTATATATCTAAAGATAGTCTTATATTCCATAACATCAATAATAATAAGTGCAACACGAATAATCATAACAATGTAGTTTGGTACAAAAGGCACTGGAAGAGGGGTCAGGAGACCAAACTCCACTTCTCTCTAGGTATGTTAGCCTGGGCAAATGTCTCTACCTTCTGTATCAGGTTCTTTCTTTATAAAATGAAAGGACTGGAAATACCACCTACAACATTCCTTTCTTCTTTCCTTTGTTTCTATGAAGTAGCACTTGTATAGCCCTTCTCAGCAATTTTTCAAAGCATGTTTGCCTCCTTACTATATCATTATATTATTTTTCCATCATCAAGGAGGTAGGGAAAATAACGTTGGTGCTTGATGGTCACTTAGAGACAAAGGCATGCTGATTCTTGGCTGGGATCTGACTTAGTAGGTGTAGGCATGAATTTGGGGTCTTTTGAGATCCAGGCTTTGAAGTGTTCAATGAGATGGAGACTTGAAAGAGGCCAGGCCAGGTATGGAGCCTATGGATTCCTAGACTTCTAAGTTGCAGGTGAAATAATACTGCCTCTCTTTTAGAGGTGAAAAGACATGCTCATCTTAAGCAGATGCTTACTGATAATAATCAGCAAATCAATTGGGAATAATATGGAATTACTTATGCGCAAGGCCTCTGTGGTAGATATTTAATAAATATTTGTTGACTAAATTAATGGAGGGCCAATAGCCAAGTTTTCAACTTGGAGAATTCATCATTTAGAGCTGATTAATCACATGGCATCAGTCAATTTTTTTTCTATTGTGAATGGGACATTAGAAGTTCTGGTTTCATATTTGAAGAGTAGTCATTTATGTTTAAATATTTTTTTCAAAGCCCATTTTACAGTTTTCACTAATTTTTTTTTCCTGACTCAACACTTGACATAGCATCATCTCATGTACTTAGTACTGATCATTTCTGAGCGTAACTGCTTTTTTGAACTGTTTGGTTGTGAATTCTGTACAATATTATTTGCAGATAGTCATACAACCAAATGGTCTTGATTCAGAATTTTGTTGGTTATAATCTGCATGTAGACAATGTTGTAAAATAACTCAGCTTCTTCATTCAAGCATTATGAAAATTCTAGGACAATTAATTCATTCTGGGGAGCCCTGAGCTATAGTTTCTAACATTTCCATGCGGGATACAGCAGATATATAATGTACAAACATCAAATTTCTTATTTTCTAACGTCTATGCTTTATATTCATAAATAACATTTCAAAAAGCATTTCTTTAAATATTACAGAAATTTATTGATTAGAAAAATTTCCAAGGTCACTGAGAAAGGCAAGATATGTCAGGTATTATTGTTTATGCTCTATGTACATTCCATTGCTTAGGGCCATCGATTTGCACACAAGGGTACATTGTTCATTGCCTATAAATAAGAATAACACTTGTGGGAAGAAAGCTTTTTTAAATTTATTTTTTAATTAAAGCCTCAGTCTTGCCATCTGTAAAAGGGGTGTGATAATAGTATTCACTTCATGGAAAAATGGTGAATATTTAGAGGGAATATATTTAGATAGACCTATTAGAAATTACCATTTGGTAGATCAAAAAAAATCAAATATTGGCAATTTCATGTACGTAGTTCAACTTAATATATAAAGCACTTAACATAAGTCCTGTCACCTAGTAAGCACCTAGTAAAAATTAGCTATTATTTGTATCATCATTATATCTGTGAAGGAGCTGGCAGGGTGGCATAACATAATCATTTTCAAATGAAGGGAAACATTCAAGGATTCTTCAAAGTCTGGCTAACATCAGGGTCCTGGATTCCCTCTATTCTGTGACTAAATATAACGGTGTGGGTAGAGACATACATGCATCATGAGATGCGTGATGTTGGGCCAACATTTCCCCTCTCAGGGTCTCAGCTTCTTTTTCTCTTTTCTCATCTGTAAAATTATGTTCATTGCAGCTCTAAAATTCTGTGGATTTATGACATCATATAAAAATAATCCTTTACATATTCAGGAACAAATACTGTAGTTCTGCAAAATAAGTCTGTTTTTTTCTAATTTCAAATTTCCACGCCCATTATTGTCATTATAATACATACTGACTGAGCCTTTTATTTTAACATGAATTTAGATCTGATGTCAGATGCCTGTTCAAGGTACTGAGATGTGCAAGTGTTTTCCGTGGGGCCGGGAAGCTCCTTTGTCATGCTGGAGCAGTGGGCCAGAAAGAAGCATGGAGTCGTCAGGTGGTGACTGGCCACCAGGCGGGATTTCAGACACTCCCCTGTGCCTGCCAATTTCTCAGCAAAGTGATCCCTGTTGCCAGACATTCTTTAACAGAGGACAAGGAAAGATGAGGGTCCAGTGGTATGCTGGTAAATGTCTAACAATCATTGTAGTGGTAATGGCAGTAGAGAATATGGGAGAGCCTTTGTTTGTGGTGTTTGCCAATTTCTGTAGAGTAAATACTCCCATCATGACCAATGTCAAACTACCAATGTAAAGTCTACTGGCTCACAGAACTCCTGAAAATTTATCAATCAGCTCTTATGTGGGCCAACATAAGCAGGCTCCAGCACACCACTGGCAGGGGCAGGCTTAAATAAAGATAAACTCTGGAGAGGTAGTCACCTACTGAACAACGTGCTTAGTTGTACACGACTGATATCAGATCCTTTTTAGGGGTAAAAGAGAGAAATGGGGGGGCGGGGGCCTCAGGCACTTTGAGTAAGCATGAGATGGGAGGGGCAGTACAGATGGGAGACAAGTGTCACAGAATGGTGAGGCCAGAATAGTCTGCTACAGCTGGATTCAAATGCTGCTTCTATCACTTTCTAGATGTGGGATCTCAGGCAAGACTTTTAACCTCTTTAAGCCTCTGTTTCCTATTTGTAAAGTAAGGACACCAACACTACTCAATGCTGAGTATTTCATGAGAAAAGTATGCTATAAGCTTGGTACTAATAGGACCATCTTAATCTTCTGAAAGGCCCTCAGGAGAAATGGAAAGGTTTCCCTATTTTAATGACTCTTTGCACCTTAGGAAACAAGTTTTCCATGGTCACCATAGCATGGGAGCCATTACCACTTACACAGGACAGGAAAAACAGTCGAGATCACCATTCTAGTCATTGTCTGGATAGGGCCACCTCTCCTCATGGACACTTCCCTTTAGCCAAAGTCTGATCTAGCAGCAGAAACATCTCTTATAATATGCATCCTTCCTAAATTAAAGATGGCAGGTGGGGAGAGGGTCCCCTTTCCTTGCTTTTGGCAACATTATTGCATAGTGGTCAAAAACACAGCTTCTGGTGTCAGACAGATTTGGGTCAAAGAGCAGCTCTACCACTTAAGAGCTGTGTGGCTTTGCAAAGGTTGCTGAAGGCTGTGTGACCCTCTATAAAGCTACTTACATGTCTTAAAATGATCAAACATTCCTTCTTGATTTTTTTTTAATGAAATGAATGTCACCATTATTCTAATAATTATAGTAACTAATATTTACTAAGTACTTACGATGTGTCCGTCACTGTGCTAAATGAATTATTTCATCTAATCCTTACACCTACCCTCTAAGTTAGGAACTATCATTACCCCAATTTACAGAGCATGTAACTGAGGCAAAGAGAATTAAAATAACTCCCTTATGTCTCCAGAGCCAACACAGCCTCCCTGTTGAACAGTTCTTATTACTATTAACAGTTGCTGCTCATAGCCAATTGGCGATTCCACTGGGTTATTACAAAGTATGTAATGCCTTCTGGCTCTAGAGCCCTCCATGTAAAGGGCAGTCCTGAAAATCAGCAACCATGCCACATAGGTCTTCTGCAATGAAAGGTGTTATGAGTTCTATCATTTCCACATATACTCCAGGACAAATCTTTGTCTTCATTCACTTCTGGGAGCCTCCACCATGTGTCCAAATTTTGGCACTGAAAGTTCCTCTAGCATCTGTCCATTTCTCTCCATTTCCTAGAGTCACTTTCCTCGTGGAAGCTGCCAGCATCTCTCACCTGGGATTGCTACCACTTCCTAATGGTCTCCCTGCACCCACTCCACCGGCCCCCCACCACTCCATTCCCCACACAGTAGCCAGTGTGAGCTTTTCACATGGTGACTGTGATCATGTCCTGATGACCCTCATCAGAAGCTGGCATGTCCCTTCAGTGGTCCTCCCTTTAGCCTGAGAGTGGACGCCAAAATCTATCTCACGGTCTCCTCCATTTCAGTTCATACTCCTTTTCCTCCCATCTCACTGAGCTCCAAACACATAAGATTTTCTTCAACTTTAAGACCCCCCATTTTGAAGGTCACTTGCTTGGGGAAGCTTTCCTTCATTTCCCTAGCCTAGGTCATCTCCTCTTGTTACACTCTGACACAGTGGCACATACCCTTCTTCAAAGTGCATGCCAAATTTGTAATTACCTACTTATTAATGTGATTATTGTACTGATGTCATTCCCCTCCATTAGACTGTACGCTTTACAAGGGCTGGTGCCCAATTTGCTAAAGATGGCATCATCAGGGTCTACCACAGTGCCTGGTACATATTATTCACTCATTATTTGCGAAAGAAAGAAAAGAAGGGAAGGAGGAATGTATAGATACTGTTGGAGAGGTTAGAGTTACACAAGGGGACCCCTAACAGAACAAGGCTCAACACCAAAAGAGTTAAGAACAAAGCAAGTGGGGGCTTCCCTGGTGGCGCAGTGGTTGAGAGTCTGCCTGCTAATGCAGGGAACACGGGTTCGAGCCCTGGTCTGGGAGGATCCCACGTGCAGCGGAGCAACTGGGCCCGTGAGCCACAACTGCTGAACCTGCGCGTCTGGAGCCTGTGCCCTGCAACGGGAGGGGCCGCGATAGTGAAAGGCCCGCGCACCGCGATGAGGAGTGGCCCCCGCTTGCCACAACTAGAGAAAGCCCTCGCACAGAAACGAAGACCCAACACAGCCATAAATAAATTAATTAATTAAATAAATAAAGTAGCTATTAATGAAAAAAAAAGAACAAAGCAAGTGATAAAGGACTTCAAACAGGAGATTCCTGGGTGCAGGAGTAAGTAATTAGGACTCCCTGGAGGCAGCAGATCATGGCCTAGCCGTGAGAATTTAGGAGTTTGGAGTCTTAAGATTTGGGTCAGAGACACACATAGAAACCAGCAGGTAGGCCAGTCCCCCCTCCCAACTCTTTTTAAAAGAACCAAGCAACTCTGTTCTCTTTTACCCTCCACCCTGTCTTACCCTTCCTTCCTTCTCTTTTACAGCTAAACCCTTGGTAGATAATATTCTCAGAGCTACCCGAGCATTTTTGCTTGAGACTTTCACCACTCGTGATCTCTCTCCACTTCATTCCTACATGACTGAGTTGCCTTCCAGCTCAGCTCCCACTGACACTCAAGGCTTCCTACAATCTACTATCCATGCAACACCTAGAATAGACTTTTTTTTTTTTTAATTTATGGCTGTGTTGGGTCTTCGTTTCTGTGCGAGGGCTTTCTCTAGTTGCGGCAAGTGGGGGCCACTCTTCATCGTGGTGCGCGGGCCTCTCACTATCGCGGCCTCTCTTGTTGCGGAGCACAGGCTCCAGACGCACGGGCTCAGCAACTGTGGCTCACGGGCCTAGTCGCTCTGCAGCATGTGGGATCATCCCAGACCAGGGCTTGAACCTGTGCCCCCTGCATTAGCAGGCAGATTCTCAACCACTGCGCCACCAGGGAAGCCCTAGAATAGACTTTTAAAATGAGAAATCAGATATTATGCCCTACTTTAAAGCCCTCCGTGACTGTTTAGAGTATTTAAGTTAATCTTCAACTATGGCCTACAAGACCCTTCATCCAGGGTCCCTACCTGCCTTTCAGTTTCATTTATTCCGATCCCTTCATCCATCATATCTGACTTTTTTCTGAACCTTGAACACTCCAAGCCATGCCCCCCGCTAGGGCCTCTGTACAGGAGTAGGACAAGGGTGAGATACACTTAAGGGGGCGCTCACTTTTAGATCCTGCAAGGGCAGGGTCTTTGTATTAGCTGTTCCACTGTCTGGAACAACCCAGATTTTCGTAGGGTTGGTTCTTTATTGTTTCCCATCTCTTCAAGTATTTTCCCAGAATCCTGTTTCTTTTTCTTTTCTTTTAAAGTCCATAGACACTTCAGTAATCAGTATCTGCACTTATTTATTGGGTTTATTGATGTGCTTCCTTGTTCATTTTTTGTCTCTACATCCACTGGAAGGTCACTTCCATGAGCGACTGACTGCCTTGCTCATCCCTGTAACCTCTAGTACAGTGCTGGGCACGTAGTAGGTGGTCAGTAAATATCCAGGGAATGAATGAAGGTCACATAACTCAAATTGAATTCAGAAGATATCTGGGAGCTAAAAATGAGGGCCTTGCCTAACCAGGCAAAGAAAAGTAAGAATCCAAAGCAAAGTACTTTGCAGTTCAGGCCACTCAAAGCCAAGAATGTGCGGTTTTGATGTCTGCATTAATGGCATTTCTTTGTGAATTGATTTTTGCTTGTCTGATGTGATGTTGATGTTTTATGGAGATAGCCATTGGATAGAGAATTCTTGTTTTAGAGGCAAATACTCCCAAGTTAAAATTAGATTCAATTCCTACTGCTCAGGGTCTGGTACATCCATTAATCAGTTTCTGCAGTAAAAATAGGCCACAGGGTAAGACCATGAATGTGAGGGCTTAGTTCCTGACTCAGTCTGGAAGAAAGGTTTCACTGGAAAGCACAAGAGCTCAGTTTCTTAAACCATGAGGTTCATGTAATATATGATATCTTTATCTCAAAGTCAGAAACGGACCCTATGGAAAATGAGTTTAAAGCTCTTCTCACATTTTCAAAGCCCAAATAGTAGTCCACATCCCCCCATTTCCTTAACTGACTAGTAGTAAATTCCTCCACTCATCAATGAGTTTTTAGGCCTACAGAAAATAGTATATCTTCCAGGACCTAACTTTCATTGAGAGGTTCGTCTGGGTTTGCCTTCACAAGACCCAGGAGCCTCACTTAAAGTGATCCAGAGGAGGGAATGGAAGCTCTGACATGGTTTCCCATGCACAGAAAATTCAGTTCCTTGAAATTCAGTGAAAGTTGTCAGTATTTTAATGGAATAAGAACCTGATCCAAACTCTTATGTTGCCATATAATTCCCACCAACCTAGAGTTATTTATAAGTAGACTTCTCATTATATTTTCCTTTTTTTGATATTCAAAAGTCACAGAATTATATCTGCATATTATAAAAAATTCAAATACAGGACTTTTCTCTCTAAAATGACATATATTTGTGCCAAAGCTTTATTACTATTATTATTATTAATAATAATAATATTATTATTATTAACCTTGATTACTATTATTATTATTATTACTAATATTATTATTATCAAGGAACTGTTCTATTCTGATATATATAGATTTACTCATTTGTTCAGCAAAATTTCCTGAGCACCTACTATGTGCAGGGTGCCATGTTAGAGACTAGGAATACAGTGGTAAGTAACAGAGACAAGCTGTCTGACCTCATGCTTACATACTAGTGGGGGAAACAGACAACAAGCAAGTATATAAATATATAGAGCAGATACAGACTGCGGTAGGTTCTATGGAAAAACTAAGCAGTTGCTGGGGCTGAGTGGGAAGAGTGGTCAGAGAAGAAATTTCCATCCAGGGTAAATCTTGAAGGATGAGAAAGAGCCAGTCAAGTTAAGAAATGGAGGAGAGCATTCCAGGCAAAAGGAACTGCCAATACGAAGCCTCAAGGTAGAAGAAGCCTTGGCCTGTGTTAGGGACAGACAATTGAACACACAGAGTTCAAGAGCCCCTTTCTTATATCTTACAGCATCCCTCTTCCAGGGATACTTGGTCTAGACTCATCCTACTCCACGTTTTGGTGGAAAGGCACCTGGTGTACCAACACTGAGGACCTCAGACTCACACTGAGCTCGGGTGGCCTTTAACAGCAAAGACTGAAAACAAGTTAGAATCCAGTTAAATCCACAATTAATCTCCAGAGACAGAGCAGCAAACCTTCACACCTCCATACTGTTAAAAAAAATTAATGAAACAATTACACCCAATTGTTCTCCAAAACCCTTTTGTCTAAAAACATCAATTTACTGCCTCTGTGAGAATGATCTTTACTCTCACGCAGACATAAATTTTGTGTAGTTATAATCATAATGCACGACAATTTTATATTCTTCCATTTATTCTCTTTCCATTATTCTTTTGTAGATACATTTCCATTCATGGACTCCAAAGTAATCATTTTCTCAAATATATGATTTTTTAAAATAATCGAGTGGTTCATGTCAGAGATGTACTTATCTATTTTCTGTACTGAACACATTGACGAACTTATCTATCATCTATTGTTTGACATTCAGGTTGTTTTCAGGTGTAGTGAAAATGCTGAAAAATAATAGTATACCTAATATAGAACTTTCTGCTTTTTAAAATCGGCTCTTTAGGATAGGTTATGCGGGATAACTGTGTCACGGGATAGCATTTTCTGATCTCTACCGTACGTTGCTACATAATCTTCCAAAGAGACTGAAGCAATGCATGGGGCCTCCAATAGTTACCAGAATCATTGGAGAAGATTATGTTTCTAAGAAGAAACTAATAAGAAAACAAAAGAATCCCATTGTTGTGGTGATCTTCAAATATCTAATACTATTTTTACAGGTTTTAAATGTTATAGTGAGAGAAAGGGCAAAAATATAATATTTTATACATGGGCAAGATAATTTGATTTAAAATCAGTCTTATGTATATGTAGATGAACCCACTCTACATAGTAGGATGGAAGGGGTGCCAAAAAGCCTCCTACTCTGCAAAATATTCATCTCCCTAGATGATCATCTTAGGGGGTCTCAAAGGTTCACGTGAATAAGGTCTTTGGGTTAGACCATCAAGCCTCTTTATCAAGAAGCAAATGAAATACAGAAAGGTATAACATAAGCCATTTTTGACTGCTCTGTAGAGTTTAGCTCTAACTTTAGATAGAGCCTCAGGGACTGAAAGTCTCAAGCAGACTGTAATTCTGTAATTCTAGAAAAGTGAGATAAGGTGAGAAAGCAACAACACAGCAGCTTTAGAGAATGGGGACCTGGTACTGAATAATCTGGGTGACCTTGGTCAAGTCCTTCTTCTATCTGGGATTTGGTTATCTTGTCCACAGTGTCAAGGGATTGGACTAGATCAAAGTTTTCCAACTTTTTAAAGACTGGAGCCCCCTTTTAGTACAAAATTACACGTGTTACTCCCATTCCCATATGTGAAGCAGAAGAGGAAGTGTTCTAGTTGAAGCGAGAACAAGGAGGCTGCCCAGAACCCCACCCTCTTGGCCTTACCCTTGACCTGCAATAATCACCAAGGTGCTTCCAATTCTATGACCTCGGTCTCCCCAGGCTGTAAATTGAAGAGTAGAAATGAAAAGATAACAGCTAGTTTAGAAAGTCATTTCACCTTGAAGCCTCATCTCTAACATAAAAAGTTGGATTGAATGATCTCTAAAGACCCCACCAGCTCAAAAGAAGTGGAAACTATGTGATTGTATCTCACTACCAATGATATCAGGAATTCACAAATAGACATGGAGATTAGTTAAATATGGAAATCTTTCCAGGAAGTAATACAGCTAAGAGAAGGTTAATAACTGTATGGCTGATAAAAAAACCATGTTATTAAAATCCAGGCATGAACCCAAGAATGCACCCTAAAAAAGAAGGCAGTCATTTCAAATGTAACCAACATAAAATTTAGAATAATATGAGCCATTACCTAATGAGTCCTTGCTGTGTTTCAGGGCACCAGATTAACAGCTTTACATGTATCATATCAAAAGTATTCACAATAACCACATGCGGTAGGTCCTAATGTTATCCCCATTGTATTGATGAGAAAAACAGAGGCTTGGAAAGGCTAAGTATCTTTTCTTAGGTCAGACATCTGGGACAGATATTAAAGTTGGATTAAGTGTTCTACAATGGATATTTTCAGATCTAGGCTTGTTTGGGTCTGAGAAGTCTTGTAATAGAAGCCATGGTGACTGAGAAGGGAGAGTTGGGGCAAGGACTCATTGGTGAGTTTCCAACACTGTCTAATGAAGTCCTGAGTGGGGACCAGTAGGAATGCTCCTGTTAGCTCAGCGGGCCTCCCTGAATGGCAACACAACAATAGCATCAACAACAGCAGCCTGCAACAACAACCACAAGGAGAGGACTGAGCACGTTCCTATTTTTTTTTTCTCGTTTATCCTCACGATTCTTTGAAGAAGATAAAAGTCAAATTCTGTTTTAGAGAGGAAGCAATCGAGACACAGGGAAGTTAAGCAATTTGCCCAAGGTCACAACAGCAGCTTTAAGTACAAAAGCAACAACTTACCTTAGGATTAGGCATTCCTTGTAGTTTGATCCCACACTGCTTCCTTGCCTGAAAGTAACCAACATAATCAACTTATCAGCTCTTCCAATGATTCTTTATGCATGTATATATAAATACAAATAAACTTTCTTCTTTCCCTCCTTTTTATACAATGGTAGCATATGCTACATACACTTCCTAACTTTTCTTTTGGTTGATTAGCATTACTTCTTGAAGATCAATCCATACTGATATGCAAGGGGCTTATTTATTCTTTTTTTTTGGGGGGGGGTGGTTGCATAATATTTTGTTGTATGGGTAAAAAAACTATCTTGATGGACACTTAGTCTGTTTCCAATTTTTTTTGTCATTACAAACAATGAGGAACGAATAACCTTATAGGTATCTCACTTTCTATATGTATGAATATGTCTTAACCAGGGGCAATTTTGCCCACCATTGGCAATGTCTGGAAATTTTTAGTTGTCATAACTGGGGAAGGGGGTGCTATTGGCTTTGGTGGGTAGAGCCAGGGATGTTAAGTATCCTACAATGCACAGGACAAACTCACAACAAAGAATTATTCAGCCCAAAATGTTAATAGTGCCAAGGCTGGGAAGCTGTGGTCTATAGAAAACATTTCTAGAAGTGGGATTGCTGTGTCAAAGGATATTTGCATCTGTTATTTTGCTGAACATGACCTAATTATTCTCCACGGAAGTTGTACCAATCAACATTCTCCAGGGCCACGTGTAAAATTCTTGTTTTCTCAAAACCTCACCAATAGTATTATCATATGTTTTGATCTTTGCAAGTCTGATAGACTTAAAAAATGGTATATCAGTAAAATTTATTTACACGTCTATTATTGTAGTCAGTGAGCATCTTTTCATATGTTTAAGAGCAGTTTAGATCCCTTTTGCCCATCTTTCTATAATGTTGTTAGTATCTACCTTAATAATTTGTAGGAGCTCTTTATCTATTAGCTAAAACCTTTGGGCAGGCTAGTTTTAACTTACCTCTACGTTGTCAAGAAATTGTTATCCACTCGCCAATCATTCTAGATGTCTTTTTCAAATCATTTCTATTAAGAGTTTTGTCATGGAGTCCACAAATATTACTTTTTGCTGCACGCTTGGTCCTACCTGCTGTTCCCTCAATCAACCAAGTAACAAATAATCACTTGAACATCATCTCTGTGCAAGGAGTTATTTCCTGAAATCGAATGAAGTTGTTATCCATTTATATACTTTGGCTACTGAATCGCCAGCGCTCGAAAGGTAGATTCAAAAATACATTCTTTCAAACTCATTCGAAATCTAATATGCCCTATATTGGAAAGAAGGAGGGCTTTGAAAGAGCATTCAAAGACCAGAGATGCTGAGAGAGAAAATGTGCAGGACACCTTCAGGGTCTACTCTGTACCACTTAGGTCTTGCTCTTAATTTCCACATTAAGTCCTTTTCCCTCTATCCACTTTCGTAAGCAAATTTAAACGAACAATGCTTTTTTAAGGCTAAGATCACTAAGATCATTGCTAAGAAGAATGAGGCTGGGATTATTCCTGAATTGTTCCTTCACCTCTAAGACAAATACACCACATAAAAGCACACAGAGCTGTTTATTAATCTACAAAGAAAATGACTAGCGCTCAAGGGGAGCATGAGAGGAAATGTCGTGAACTTGAACCTCCATGGATACAGAAGAGCAGGTGGCAGGTGCCGCCTTGCTGCCACTGACTGCTAAAGGGGTCATGAGGTTATAAAGGCAAAGAGCTGCGTCATTTCGCACACCCAGCACTTGATGTGTACCACTTGGCCTTCTCCCATAGTCATCTGCCAAACCCGTATGACAGTGTGGTGGTTTTAAAATTTGTGACTGCTTTAAAACAGTATTTTTATTTTTCTGCTTAGTAAACTTACATGCTCATGGCAGAAACTTCAAATATTATAGTCACGTGTAACTTACCCTGCAAAAGTCTTCCATAGTGTCAGCCACAAGGGAGAACCAGTGTAGCAGTGTTACTTCTTGTATTATTTCTTTGATTATTGAACATATTAATATATATTTTATTATTTCTTTTCCCAAAAATGAGATCATGCTCCAGCTATTGTTCTAAACCTACTTTTTACACTTTTTATATATAATCTATTTCCCCTCCGTATAGACCAGCTTTACCCTTTGTCGATGGCTACAGAGTGGTCACAAGATAGATGAACCATAACTAATCTGACCGTTTGTCTATTGGTGGATATTTAGGTTCCTCTAGACTTTTCAGTGTAATAGAGAACGCCACACGGACTTTCCTACGTCCTTATATTTTGAACAAATGTTTCCATAGGATAAATCCTATGAGGGAAACGTATTTATTTATTTTCGCTAACTGCTTTTAGATACAATAAAAGAAATACACGTTCATGGTAAAACAGTGAAACAGTATAGAAGGATAAGAGGTGAAAAGAAAGTCTCTCTACTTCCTACTCCCAAACCCCAGAACTACTCCCAGGAGTATCTGCTCTTAATAGCTTCTTGTGAGAAAACGCATCCATAGTTTTAATAGAGGATCCCAAATTGAGTCTGGAAACCGTGTGAGAGTATAGTCCTGTTTCTTTTCTTTTCTTTCTTCCTTTCTTCTTGTTTTTTTTGTTTTCGTGGGGAGGTGGGGAGAGGGTGAGTAAAATCCTTTCATTTTCAGGTAGTCAGGCTGCTACTACTAATGAGATGGCGACTTTAAGGGAAGCTTGAGTGTTTCCCCCACAGCACAACCAGCCTCCTCGTAAACCATGGTGTGAAAAGCTGAGGTGAGGAAAGCCGGTTTACTCTGGTTCGGCCGTGACTAAAAGGTCTTGTGGAAAGAAAAGAAGGCAGGTGTGGGATGGATCATAGTTTCCTGGCTTTAAGTCAGTCTAGGTGCCTCGAAACCTGCTACCTTAGCTCCACATCTTCCCAGAACTTGAAAGTTTAGTGGGGGTAGGTCCAGGTGATCATGGACTGGGAGAGGGAAGAACCAGCAACAGCTAATTACAAATTACACTGGTGTTCCAGAAGACGCTGCTTTTTCCGTTGAGATCACATCTTTATCAGGTTCCAAGTAGCTCAGGTCATTATAACCCTGAGTTGCAGCTGTCAGCAGCATCCCTACTCCCCAAGAACTAAATGATTCGGAAGACCTAAGAGAACTAAGCCCAGAGAACTGAGACAACTTGCCCAGTATTACTTGTTCTCATAGGGATTCCAACCGTGACTTTTCCAAGTTCCGAATTTCTGCTTGTCTCCCCTTCAGCATGAGGGTTCCCTTTGCCATAAAAGACAGCTGCGTTGGGCTTCCCTGGTGGCGCAGTGGTTGAGAATCTGCCTGCCGGTGCAGGGGAGACGGGTTCGAGCCCTGGTCTGGGAGGATCCCACGTGCCGCAGAGCACCTAGGCCCGTGAGCCACAACTGCTGAACCTGCGCGTCTGGAGCCTGTGCTCCGCAGCGAGAGAGGCCGCGATAGTGAGAGGCCCCCGCTTGCTGCAACTAGAGAAAGCCCTTGCACAGAAACGAAGACCCAACACAGCCAAAAATAAAAATAATTAATTAATCAATTAATTTAAAAAAAAAAGAATGAGGTTCTCATTTAAAAAAAAAAATAGTAACACCCTTATAAAAAAAAAAAAAAGACAGCAGCATTGGGAGACTGGGAGGGAACTCGTGGGTTACCTCCAGCATGTTTTGCAGGGGATGGGACTGGAATCCAGGAAAGCTCCTAAAACCAATCTTAGAACTGAATAGTCGGAATTCTGGTAGGGGTGGGCGAAAGCAACCCCCCAAGTCAGTCACTGAAGTTTCACCTCACATGACATCAGTTTTCATTTCTACTGCATCATTGTGCCATTTCAGATTGGTACAATGGCTGGCTGTACCACAGGCCAGAAGAAGCAATGAACAAAATATTCAAAACGCCTGGTTAAAATCATCAAAAATATTTCCTAATCTTAAAGAAACTCTGATAAAAGCAGCATGTGGCTCCTTTTACAGTGCGATCCGAGAAAGCCTTTTTTTTTTTTTTTTTTTTAAATTATTTTTGGCTGTGTTGGGTCTCTGTTGCTGCGCGCGGCTTTCTCTAGTTGCGGTGAGCGGGGGCTACTCTTTGTTGCGGTGCGTGGGCTTCTCATTGCGGTGGCTTCTCTTGTTGTGGAGCACGGGCTCTAGGCACGCGGGCTTCAGTAGTTGTGGCTCTCGGGCTCTAGAGTGCAGGCTCAGTAGTTGTGGCGCACAGGCTTAGTTGCTCCGCGGCATGTGGGATCTTACCAGACCAGGGCTCGGACCCATGTTCCCTGCATTGGCAGGTGGATTCTTAACCACTGCGTCACCAGGGAAGTTCCCGAGAAAGTCTTAAAGGCATCGCTCCCCTTTGAAAAATACTGGTTCCCTTTGAAAAACACTCTCCCAGTTGATGCTTGAAATCTGATTATCAAATCTCCCTCTAGGTTTAAGTCTCTAATACCTGTCCTAATCCAAACTCCTGTGAAACAAATCAAGCCTTAAGCTCTCAGGAAGTTAAATCTTAGGTGAATGACTATTTGGGCGAGGTTTTGACGGGCGAGGGGGAAGGGAAGCAGAGAGCTAAAGTCCTCACATTTGCTAAAATGAGAGCAAATGTGACACAGCTGGGAAGACCAGGCAACAGGCCCCTTTCAAGGTTTTGCCCTGGTTTTACAAATAATTGGCAAAGTAAACAAATAACTCCGGAATGTCAAAATCACCAGGATCACCAGTTAAATATTAATGTTGTCCTCCCAAATGGTGGTTCTCAGTTACATATTTGCCTGAAAGAAAACCCCAAAGAAAATGTGGACACATAAAGACAAGAGAGTGAGGTCTTGTTCTATGGGCAGCATTTGGAGAAGGAAAGGAAAGGAAGTAACACTTGGGTGGTTGGTTTATCATTTGAATGATTTTCTTTTGCTAGTAGGTTTATGTAGATCTTTTAAATCCTCTAAGTTAACCCATTGATTCAGGGACAGTTATTATTTCCACTTAAAAAAAACAAGGCAACAGAGAAGTTGAGACACTTGCCTGAGGTTGCACAGCTGGTCAGGCAGACATGGGTTTGCCTGATGTGAAAGTTCCGTTTCTCTCTCACTCAGCCTCACTGGAGGAGAAGGCTGAAGTTCTACTGTTTTTCAGAAGGGTGGAGATGTCCTCTTTCATGGGTAACTGACACACAGCTTCTTACTGATGTATCTGCTGGACTAGCTGAGCAGCCAAGGCACCAAAGTTATAGGAGCGAAGAGGGAGCTCTGTGCTACCGCTTTGAAATCCAACATACACAACCAAACATTTCACAACCAAATGAGGCAGAAACAAATCTCCACTGGGTCACGGCTTACAGAAATTGGTCATGCAATGGATTGTTCAGCGTTGGGTTTGGGGAATGAAAGTCTCCTACCTTAAGTCAGGGCAGGTGCAAAGCCATGAAGCAGTCATTAAGCACTCAGGCTCTGGAGTCACAGAGTTGAGCTTGTATGCTCACTTATAAAGAGACTTGGCCCCTCTGAACCCCAATGTCCTCACCTGCAAAATGGGGGAATAATACTCTGTAGGACTGTGATTAAATGAGATGTCCTGTTGAGTGCCTGAAGTATAGGAAATGCTCCCAGATGTTATGGTCTTTTGTTTTTCCCTGCCTTCTTTAAAAGTCACAATCCAAAATTCTATTTCATAGGATACATTAACATAAAAAGAAAGGCGATATAAAAGCCACTTGCACAAACTTACCTTGTACAAATACGTGGGCATCAGCATCTTTTTAGATTGTGTTTGACATACATCAAATGTCCGGGGTGAAGCTTTGCAATATGAGGACAGCTTTGTATGTGGCCAAGAAAAGAGACAAAACCAAGTGAAGTTCTGTGATTTTCACCTCAAGGGGTGCAGATGGAATAATGAGGAAGAAAGAGGACCTGCTTTACTTGGTGTCTCTCTTTCTCTGGTGGCTTTCATGTGGCTTCCTTGGAAGGTTTTACGCTGGCATTTTTCATAAATAGCGCAGCTGTTTGGGATGATTACAGGCAGTCACCATTTCCCAGAGACAAAGCTGTGTTTAGCTCACTGACCAACTGTCCCCACTGCCCAGCTCGGGGAAGGCACAGCTGACCCTGCTATTTACCACGTAGCAGATCTTTGGAGATCTGAGGACAACTGGCCTCAGGATGCCAGAGAGGCTGACCAAGCAGGACGCATTGTGAGGGGGGAACCTGATCACTCCTCTGGGGCTGAGAGTGAACTTTGATGATAGAATGTGAAATCCATTTCAACCGAAGGCTCACCTGACAGTCGCTTAAAATCCATGTTGGAACTCAACGAATAATAAGAAGTCAAAGAAGATCATCTGAGTTTAGAGAAATCATCCCTGGAAGTCTTGAAGCCACACTGTCGAATCAGGTCATGTGTGGCTACTGATCACTTGCAATGTGGAGAATCCAAATTGAGATATCTTGTAAAATACACAAAGTCTTAGTCCTTAAACATAATAGCTCTCAATTTTTTATGTTGATAACATGTGGAAATGATAATATTTAGAAATACTGGGTTAAACAAAATACTGTGTTCTTAAAATTAATTGTACTTGCTTCTTTTTGCTATTTTTAGTGTGGCTACTAGAAAATTTTAAATTCCATATATGGCTCACATTATGTTTCTGTGGGTTAGCACTGCTTTAGAACTTCACATAGAATTTGTATCCCTAGTCACAATTCCAGTTACTATTTACGTCCACCTGATGCCCTGATTATGATGATCCCAGGCTATTAACAACTGATACTTATCCAGAATATTTCTACCCCAGGGCTTTTGCTCTTGTTGTTTATTCTACCTCAGTGCTCACTCTCCCAGGCCTTCTCCTATCTGGCTCCTTTTTTGACTTTCTGATCTCTTCTCAAATGCCCTGTCTCCAGTGAGGGCTGCCCTGACCACCAGCTGACCACATCAACCTGTCCTATTCTCCTTAGAGCACTTGTATATATTGTCTGCCTTCCCAACTAGACTAGAGCTCTGTGAGAATGTCTACCATGTTCATCTCTCTATTTCCCGCACTCAGAACAGCACCTGGCTCAGAGCCGGCCCTCAATAAATATTCCTGAATGGCTAAACGCATTAGCCTTAAGTCTGATTGAGACTATCTAAGCTGCGTTCCAACTCGGCACCCTTCGTTTATATCATCCTAACTGGGTACCCATGGTGGTCCAGCTGCTGTGATAGGCTTGGGGGATATGGTAACAGATGTCCTGGTCTCTACCCTCAGGAATGCAGGAGTTCCAGTGACAAAAATGTCTGCAAACAGAGTGGTCCTGTTACTGCCATGAGCCTTCTGTTGCATTTTACCATGTACACTACTAAGGAAATAACCCAACAGAGGTTGAAAACCAAGATAACCTCAAGGCTCAGACTCCCTGTTTATCACCTGTAGCTGCAGGTGGTTTTTGAGAAAACAGCTCTCTTGTGCTCTTCTGCTTTTGAAAACAGATTACCCATTGCAAAGACTATGATTATGGGCAGTATCAGGACATGTATTTCTAGCTCTGAAAGACTCTAAATGAGAAGAGAGTTTGGGTCCAAAGGGCACATGTTTTCAGAGGTTTTTAAGGGAAGACTGACCTCTTAATACATCCTGAGATTACAAAAGCACACTGGAGACCACTATGTGGAAGAGATGCTCATTTTTGTTTTATATATTCTATAAGTATGTGTGGGAAAGATAAATACATTCCAAATGGTTAACCTTGGCTAGCTCAGAGTTGTGGAGAAGGATAGGATACTAAAATACTAGAAATATTTTCTCGACATACCTCCATATTGTTTTATTTGTTACCATGAACATGGATAGATTTTGTACTTTCAAAAATGAATAAATTTGTTTTCAGAAAGAAAATTTAAAAAAAAAGAAATACCACAAAACTTCCCTGTATTCAATAGAGAGTACTTCTCACATCTTGACTTTTTTTCATCTCAATTCTATGCCTCAGCTACTAAAGCAAAGGCTATCCGTTAGGCTGAGTATCAAAAAGTGGTAAGTAGAGCCTGAGCTCATTTCTGGAGAATTTGATGATGTCATACTTCCCAAATACCCACCAAGTGCCCTCATATATCACAACTCTCTTGCCATAGTTAGGACTTCTTTAACCTCTTTCATTGGGAGGGTACCCTTTATTGAGGGCACATATCATAAGCCAGGGAATTTGTTTACATACTCCCATTTTATTCTGCAATCAACACTTAAAGGGTAGGCATTATTATCCTCACTTCTCAGATGTGGAAACTGAAGTTCAGGGAGGTTAGATGAATGACCCAAGGTCACAGAGCTGGTTAGAAGCAGAGCCCAACTTTGTCCCTAGCCCTTTCCAACCTTGTGCCTGATTCACCACCATCTGTGCTACCTCTTTCTTAAGGATAAGCTAAAATGAAGTGTTTTGCAACTGGTTCCATAACTGAATTAAACTCTATTCTCAATGGAAGCCTAATTCCAGGCACCTGTGAAAGGCTCCTGCTCTCCAAAAGCTTTTCCCTAACTAGCCTTCTATGGACCCTTATCGTCTACCAACCTAACATCCCCTGGGATCCAAGGACAAGGACTCTTAGAAATGGGTAACATGTGACATGGTTATAAATCACAAAGACCATCATGTGAATTAGTTATCAAGGAATACATCTAGCAGCTTCCAAGGAAATGAGACATGGGGCCAGTAAAATTTAATGGGGATGTGGAGAAGGGATAGTTACAGAGCAGAGTCAGGAATGTCCTACAGGGGTGCCGTTGTGGGACCATGGATAACTAAGGGACACAGAGAAGGCAGATATAGAAAAGAAAGGTGCCACTAAAGGTATTTGTCACCAACCAGGTCAGGCCTGAGCTCACTTACTATGCTAATAAGGCCATGAATAGGCACAAAGCAGAAAAAAACTGGCACATGTGTGGTTTCCCACAGATTGCACTACCCATCCCAGCTGTAAGTTCTGCAAATGCTGCTGTTTGTCACAAGGTAACTGGGATGTAAGGCACAGTGGCTCAGTGAACAGAAGTCAGTCACTCCATCAAAAAGACGATTCAAATAACATGTTCTCCCAGAAGTCTGCTCAGAGTGTTCTTCTCAGGCACTGAGGGCGAAGAAGGAGCTTCTGGATATTTGGAGGGTTGGTTTACAATGGATCTTATCTAGTAATGTATTTCTAGAAGCAGCCTGGACAAAAATATTGTCTTCCTTCTTCCTTAAATGGAATGTGGTTTTTCTCCCCACAGAAAAAGCGCACTTTGAAGGGCTCCATTGAACTTTCCCGAATCAAATGTGTCGAGATTGTGAAAAGTGACATTATCATCCCATGCCACTATAAATATCCATTTCAAGTAAGTGCATCAGGGAAGGGGGCTAGTTCCCCATTCCTTGGACAATGGTTAAAATGCTCAGTCATTGTACGAGAAGGTGGGAGAGAGATGACTCTGGTCAAGGGTTAGAACTTAGACCAAGCCCAGAAGAAACTGCTGTTTTCTTTCAACCGATGATGCATTTATTCATTCAGCAAAGATTAACCACAAAATCTTGAAAAACTTGTCATTCATTTCCCTTTCCTTCATGTCTTCCCCACCTCAAGGAAAGTCCTAAGTACTCTACTCCTGCGGGGAGGAAAAAAACTATCAAGGGCCCCAAGCCTAATATTCCATAAGGGTGGTTTACTCATGACTTGGGACAACAGATTACAATACTTGGTTATAAATTGCTTAGAGGTCCTGGGGTAAAAAGGCTCAGATTTTATAATCTGAGAACTATCTGGAGTTGTGCTGTCCAATACAGTAGCCAGTAGCCACATGCAGATGTTTACATTTAAATGTAAATTAATTTAAATTACACTATATTAATCAGCTCCTGAGTCACACTAAGCCACATTCAATGAATAAACTTTTCACACCTTCAATAGCCACACGTGGCTAGTGGCTAATTTATTGGACAGCACAGATTTTAGAACATTTCCATCACTGCAGAAAGTTCTATTGGACAGAGCTGGTGGAGAGTATATTTAGTCTTTAGGTCATGACATCATCTAAATCTCGTTACCACTCTTGATATTTATGGTTCTGAAAGAGTGGATATCTTCTTGCACATCCTAGGGTACCGTTCATGTTTACCAATCTGAGGAGTTAATATTCCATTTTTTAATGTGGCATAAAAAAGGACTTTTTTCCTACTAGAAACATGACCTCCACAAGTTGGAATTTTTAGTACCAAAAGTAAAAGGAATAACACACATTTTCCCCATCATTAAAATTCCAATTACAAATGAGTGCATGGAAAAAAAAAAAAAAAAGCCTGGTGAAATCCAAAGATCTGTAGTACATTAATAGTATTTGATCAATGTCAATTTCCTGGTTTTAAGAACATATTATGTTATGTAAGATGTTATCATTGGAGAAATGTGGGTGAAAAGTACACAGGAACTCTGTACTATCTTTGGAAATTCTTGGGTGTCTTATTTCAAATTAAGAAGTTTAAAAAAATCTCGATTATATATTTATCATCTAATATCTTACTCTTTCATATGCCAGTATTTCTTTTAATCACTGAAAACTTAATATGAGAAGTAAACGTCCTGTCTAGGTAAGTGGAGAACTCTTTTCTCCAGCTATTTGAATTTAGTGATGGCATACTAGTGACATGTATTCGAAGGTGAGCTGTGGGGTTTCACCCTGTATCTGCACAGCATCCAAACACCTGGATAAAAAGGACACTAGTCCCTAAATTACCCAAATGTTTGCCTTTTTGATGACAACTTGAGACCCCACTCTTGGCCCAGTAAGCCAGGTGGGCCTGCTGTCAGTCATACATCTCTGGCTGCACTGTTCACCTTGAACTCTGTGTGTGTTTCCAGGTTGTGCATGACAACTACCTCCTATATGTGTTCGCTCCAGATCGCGAGAGCCGGCAGCGCTGGGTGCTGGCCCTTAAAGAAGGTAATTAACCTCCTGTGCAATTGAATCCCTGAGATGCCTAGATCCTCTAGAAGGCTTGAGTTCCATGATAGACTAAAGGGCGGCTGATGGTCAAACATTTCTCCCTTTTGGTGTTGGTGGAGGGTCCCACGTTTTCAACTTGGGTAACAACCAGTATAGTACAGGGTCAGGCAAATCCTCCCTGCCACCTGCTTTTGTGAAGGTCTGAGATAAGGATGTTTTTAATATTTTTTAATGGTTCTATTTAAAAGGGTTATGTAAGTACCTCATTAATATATCAATTGTGCCTGCTGGTGAGCAAAACCTAAAATATTTACTATCTGGTCCTTTAAGAAAAAGTCCGCTGACCCCTCGTATAGTATGAAGAATAAGAGCGTGGGCCCTTGAGTTAGATGACCTGGGTTTGAATCCTGGCTCTGCCACTCACTGGCCATGTGTGCTTGGGCAACTTCCTTAACCGCTCTGTGCTTCAGTTTCTCCATCTGTTTTTAACAAGGGGAGGAGGAGGGAATAAAAATAATAGTACCTGCCTCCTGGTATTATGCTAAGTAGAATAAGTCAGACAGAGAAAGACAAATGCTGTATGTTTTCACTTATATGTGGAATCTAAAAAATAAAACAAATGAATATAACAAAACAGAAACAGACTCACATAAACGGAGAACAAACTAGCAGTCTCCAGAGCAGAGAGGGGTGGGAGGAGGGGCAAAATAGATGAAGGGGATTAAGAGGTACAAGCTACCAGTCATAAAATAAATAAGTCACAGGAATGTAATGTAAAGCACAGGGAATATAGTAACTATTTTATAATAACTTTGTATGGTATGTAATCTACAAAAACACTGAATCACTATGTTGTGCACCTGAAACTAATATCGTTAAGTCAACTATCCTTTTTTAAAAATTTATTTATTTATTTATTTATTTATTTATTTTTGGCTGCGTTGGGTCTTCATTGCTACATGCGGGCTTTCTCTAGTTGCAGCGAGCAGGGGCTACTCTTTGTTGCTGTGCAAGGGCTTCTCATGGCAGCAGCGTCTCTTGTTGCGGAGCACGGGCTCTAGGTGCGCAGGCTTCAGTAGTTGTGGCACACGGGCTTAGTTGGTCCGCCGCATGTGGGATCTTCCCGGACCAGGGCTCGAACCCATGTCCCCCGCATTGGCAGGAGGATTCTTAACCACTGCGCCACCTGGGAAGTCCCAACTATACTTTAATAAATAAATTTTTTCAAAAGCACCTGCCTCCAGAGCTGCTAAGAGTAAGGCCCTTGGGACTATCCAGGCCCATAGTCAGAACCCAACAAATGTCAACTAGCCTTAAAGGTTTTCAGATCATCGTAAGGGTACTTCTTAGGACTCACCTTCCCGACAGCATAATCAGAACCAGCGCAGCGTTTATGAACGTAAGATGTGGAGCCAGGTTGCTAAGGAGAAAATTCCAGCTCTGCTAACTATTAGTGTGTGACCTTGGGCAAATTCCTTGACTTTTCAGTGTCTCCATTTCCTCAGCTATAAATTCTGACTAGAAACAGGCAGTCATAGGGTTATTGTGAGAATTAAAAGCGTTAGGACGTTGATTCACTTTGTTATAAAGCAGAAACTAACACACCATTGTAAAGCAATTATACTCCAATCAAGATGTTAAAAAAAAAAAAGTGTTAGGACAAGTCAGACACTTGGAATCATACCTAAAGAAAGCACTCAATCCATATTACTATTATTATCATTTAATATTATATTATTGTCAGTTAGCCTGAAGCCCTGGATTTGCAGGAGAACTGGGTTAAAATGTTAATCTAAGTAGCTGCGGGGACTGAGGGTAGGCAAGCCGTTTGAAATCTCTGGAGCCATGATGCCTCTATCTGAAAAACGAGAATAAACATACAAGTCTTATCTTCTTCCAAGGTTGTTGCGAGTCCCAAATGGCAAGTACCAGATAAACTGGGAAGTGCTCTCAAGTTTAACAGTCAACGGGCACAGAACAAACCCTAAAGTACGAAGTAACCAAAAGGGCCCCAACTGTGCTCATTGGCCGTTCTACCTCGGTGGAGGGGTTTTACTCACAGGATGTTAAAGCTGCAAGAAGCATTAGAGATCATCTGTCTAGTTCTCTGTGTTTTTATACTTTTTTTTTTTTTTAGGAGGAAAGCCTCTTTTTTTCCTGTACCAAAATCTGACTTTTAAAACCACAAATCTAGAAAGGATAAAAGCAAAGTTGCTATAGTTGAAGGTGGGAGAAATGGAGTGGTGAGAATCCTACCTATTCAGCCTTCCCTAAGTTCCCTAAGGCACTTTTGTGGGGCCCATGGTCCCAGTCTAACAACATCATGGCACAGTGGGAACTGGGGCTCAGATGAGGGTTTTGCCCAACCTAAGGACACACAACTAACTCAAGGCAGAGCCGGATAAGAACCCAGATCTGCTGATGCCTAAATTCAATGTACACTCCATATACATAAATGTATATGCCCAGAAAAAAAGGCCATTTTTCTGACTATTCTAGGCAATACTCATGCAAGCTCACACAGCAGGGTCAATCTCAAGGAATTATAAAGTTGGTGGCCCTTGACAGACTGACCTGGAAATAACTCTTCTGCCGGTGCCAACCCCTTTCAGAAACCAGGAATAACAACAGTTTGGTGCCCAAGTATCATCCTAATTTCTGGATGGACGGGAGATGGAGATGCTGTGCTCAACTGGAGAAGCTTGCTGTGGGCTGTGCCCAGTATGATCCCACCAAGAATGGTAAGTGACTATGAATTCCCTTTCTTCTTCGTACAGTGACTGGCCTCTCCACTAGTAGGAAGGAAAGGCTCTTTGCTTCCCATCACCAGGGGTGTCCAGGATTGAATGCAGAAGTCCACAATTTCAAAATTTTCAGAAGGCAATCATCCGCCTCTACCACCAGTCTGTTGATGTTTTTTCATCTCAAGGCCGATATCTTTTTAACTCCTTGCTACTCAAAATGTGGTTCTTAGACCAGCGGCATTAACATCACCTGGAAGCTAGTTAGAAATGCAAACACTAGGCCCCCTCCTAGGTCTACTGGATAAGAATTTGTATTTTAACAAGATCCCCAGGAGATCTGTGTGCACAGTAAAGTTTGAATAGCACCACTATACCTTCAAGTTAGGAAATTTGATTGCCACAGTCTACTCAAATCTGAAGTTGTAGAGACAGCCCTCGAGATACATAACATTACCTATTACAGTGGCATCATATCACACGTGTTCAATTACACAAGGTGAACTCTATACACTTGGAGGGGGAACAAAGTAAAACCAAAAAAATGGCTCATTTTACAATGTGGCTTCTCCCCACCTCTACTTACTTGCCCAAGACCTCCACAGTCTCAGAGAAAAGGAGGCCACAGCCTAAATGCAAAGCAAAAACAAAAGATATTGTTTTTTGGCCTTTGAGGTCAAAGACCCAGGTCCTAGAGATTGGAGTGCACCTCAATTTTATCTTATGTGATGACTTTGGGACCTGAACCCCCAGTGAAGGGCAACTCCACTCTGATGCACTTTTACGTACATTACACTCCCATTCCTCATAACCATCTGGGGTAGATGGCATGATGTTAAAGAAAGAGGAGGCTTGAGGACTTCAATATGCTCCAGGTCGTACAGCGAGGAGGCGCTCTGCAAAGCCACTGTTGACTAGGAATGATGGATCATGTGGATTGTTTGCTTCCGTAGCCCTCTCCTCTCAACCTCTCTTACCCTGCCTAAATTTTCTCATCCATCAGTTTCTTTTTTGCACTAAAACCTAATACCTCAGATTGACAGCCCAAGGCGGATGTGCTAAATGTAACACGTGGCTGGGTTTTCTGTGGCTTCCTGAGTTGCAGCCCCTCTTAGTGCCACTTTAAAAACAACTTCTTCTCACCCTCTACCTTGGGAGAGAAAGTTCAAGGTTACCAGTCCCTTGGCCCAGAAGAATATTTACCTAGTTTTAGAGGTCAGTGATCCGCTGCATTAGCCCTGTGGACCATCCCCATGAAGGCTAGTATCTCATGAAAAAGAAATGGAAGGTTTTACATGAGTGGAATCAACCACAAGAACAGGATGGTGTGGGCTTGCCTCAGTGACTCAAAGCCCTTTCCAAGGCCAGAGTGGTCTCCAAATTTCTGCCAGCACCTTCCTGTAAGTCCTTGGATGGGTCACTTGGCCATCAAGGACCCTAATATCCTCATCTCTAAAATGGAAGGGGAAGTTTTAGGGGTCCTAAGATGAAATATTCTCTAAGCCCATTTCCAATTCTGAAATTCTTTGAATCTATGTTTCTATTTTGCAATTTCCACCATGCATGTAGCAGCTGTTCCTATCCAAGGCAGACAGTATTTCCCTCCACTGAGTGGTACACACATGATGGAGGTGGGAGGAACATCTGAATGACTCACCAGAGTAGGACTGGTCATGCTAAGCTCCTCCCCACATGAAGCCAGGGTCTAACCACTGCACCCTGCTGGTGCTCCTGCTTTTGAGTTGCAGTCTACCACCATCTCCTCATCTGAGCCTGTCCTCACTCTCCCTTCCTCTGACTTGGTTTAAATAACGTCATGCACCATAGTTTCGACAGAATTGAGAGCAGACTTTTCAAGAAGCACACTGCACTGTGCACGTAGCACATGATCATCTACTCTGAGTGAAGGCTTGTAGAATTCCCAGTGTTGGGCACATGTACCATGCAGGGTCTCAGAGCACGGGGTTTCAGGATGAAAAACACCTGGTGTGAGTCCCAGCCCCTTCACGTCCTTGCTCTGTGACTTCATATGTTACTTAACCTTTCTGAGTCTCTGTGTCTGTCTCCTCATCTGTAAAATGGGGATTATGAGAATAAGTAGCTACTTTGCGGGGTTGTTGGGAGACTCAGTGTGGGTGGGGAAAGCTCTTAGCACAGCTGCAGGCACTTAGTGAGCTTGCAATAAATGGTAATTGTGTCTCCGAGCCTTTCTCATTTGTGGACAGAAGAATCTGAAGCTGAGATAGTATGTGTGTGTCTGTCTGGGAAGTAGCAGAGGTGGTTGAGTTTTAAACAGACTCTGCTATATCCAACCCACAGCAGCACTTACGTCTGCAACCAAAACTGGCCCCGATCTCACCACATACGAACTTCACCCAGAGAGGGAGGAAGAAAGGCAAGAGCAAGCCCAGAGGAAGAAGAAAGAGAGACCAGGCACAGAATGCTCAGGGCTGGAAGGGGCTCAAGTCCACACAGCCTGTGTGTGGTGGAGCTGGGGTTAGGACACCTGGCTCCTGGCTCCGAGCTGAGTGCCGAATAGGAACCATGTTTCCTATTATGTATGTCTCCTTCTTCTCTGTTAACTGCACACCCAATACCCAAGCCTGCCCTTGCTTTAGGAGTTAGCACAAGGGTTGGGCTCCAGTGTCAATGTGTGAATCTCTTCTTACTACATCCCTGACACAGGCTGCCCACCTCCAAGTCAACCCCCTGCAGAGATGAGGCGCTCGCCGCCTGCAGATGCAGCCCACTCCCTGTTTACCTCTAATTGTTAAAGAAGTCCTTGAACTGAGCAGAAGCCTGGGCATTGCCTCCCATATCACACATCCTGCCAGACACACAGACACACAACTTAGGTCCGTTGATTCCAGGCTTGACCTTTTTTAGTGCCTCAAAGTAGAAATGCTGAGAGACACAGATGGAGAGATGAAAGGGAAGAGAGGGGGAAAGGGAGAGAAAGAAGAAAGAGACACAGAGAGAAGGAGCTGTAGAGACACAAAGAGATAAACAGAGCGGGGTGCTGGGGTGTTGTCTGGGGGAGTCAGCAAGAACAAATACTCGGAGTCCTTAAGATAACTAACTGAAAGTGGATTCCAGGCCTCTCAACAAGCAGCACGACGACCTCTCACCTCTTCCAGCCCCTCCTCAAGCCCACAGGGGCATCAGGAAACCAGTGAGTCCCTGCCCCCCTGAGTCACCAATTCCAAGTCTTGGTTTAACAGGTGGAGGCGCCTTCGTGGAAGGCTCCGTGCCCACTGGGAAGGACACACACTGAGAACCGCTGTCAGCCCCTTTGGGCGAGGCTTTTCCTGGGTATACAGGCAGAGGGGCCCAGATATTCGCTTCTGGAAGTCTCTGGTGTCTCCTGGAAAACAAGACTGGGAACGAGCAGGCTGAAAGAGAAAAAACCCAGGCCCTGTGTCTCATCCTCTCCTCCTGCTGTTCTCTTTGGGGCCCCTTTTCTCTGAAAAGCCCCCTGATGCTCACCTTTAGTTGGGCACATTCGGTTTCATACTCGTTTTCTTTTTCTGTTTTTCTCGTTTCAGCTTCAAAGAAGCCTCTTCCTCCTACTCCTGAAGACAACAGGGTGAGTGAGAGCACGAGGTCCCGGTGCGGTGGGCCAGCGGCCCCACGGGCTACAGCTCTGGGGTGGTCCCACTTGCGTTTCCCAACTGCCCAGGTTTCTCAAATGCCGGGCAGATGCAGCAGATTTGTGGTGATGCAGCTGAACTCAACACCATGGGTTTCTCGGGCCTGAATTGTCTCGTGGGTGTGTCCAGGTAAAAGCCGCCAGATCTTCACCCCACTGCCTTCACTCAGCAAATACTTATTGGTAACAAACTGTGCAGCCAGGCAGCTGACTAGGTTGGGGCATAATAACAGCTCACAGCTATATAAAATGTGTATTTACCCCACCCTTTGGACATACAAGCATTTTGGAAGCATACATTTGAGAATACCTTTTATTCTTCAAAGCACATCCACACTTTTACCAGCTATTTTGAAACTCACTATCATCTCTAGCCACTTCAGAGGGTTATAGTTTTATTCTCGTGTGAAAGCTTGGGAAAGCAAGTCCCACGAGAGGTCCTCCCAAGGCCATCCAGTAACTTAGTAGTCAAGCTAGTAGGATGCAGTTTCTGGTGTGGTGGCCTTGAACTCGAGTGGTGGTTCTCAAAGTGTGGTCCATGGACCAGCAGCATTGGCATCACCTGGGAGCTTGTTAGAAATGCAAATTCTCAGGCCCCGCCCCAGACTTACTACATGCAAAATTCTAGGGGAGGAGCCCAGGAATCTGCATTTTAATAAACTTCCGGGTGATCCTGAGGCACACTGGAGTCTGAGACACATCGGTCTAATATACTGACTTACAAGACTTAGGTGATATCAAGTCAACTCTCGGGAAGCTATCTAGTCAAGAAGACAAAAAAAAAAAAAAAAAAAAAAGAAAGATCAATCTAAGCCCTCACTTTATGGTAACAGCAGCACCAATATCCACATTTGAGTAATTGCCCTTTATTCTAGAACCCACTGACTCAGCTTCCTCATGCTTCTTCCTGAAGAATGAGCTCCGCTTTTTCCCTCCAGCCAATATGGTGACATTTCAAAGACTGGCAGCTTCCCCATAAGGGAAGTTCTACGTCGCTCAGAAGCAGGCTGGCTTTCAGATTTGTCGTCAGCCACCTTCCTCACAACAGGAAAGAAGTGGACTGAAATTGTAGCAGAAAATGAGCTCTCTCCCTTTTTATTTCATTCATCTTCTAAAGAATATTTCACCATCACCCTGGAAAACATGGTATGGAATCCCCCTGCCCTGGCTTGTCGGGGGTTACCCCCACAGTCCCACCTAAACCCGCACTTCTGCACCTTAGACTGGTTTGCTCCCGTCTGGTTTTCAGTATCAGTGAAGGTGAAAGTCAGAAAACAGGGCCTATCCATCTCCCCTTGGACGCCACCACTTGGCTTCTCAGATTTCTTGGAGGAGAAGCCTCTATACTGCTCTAGCACTCCAACCACAGGGCTTTTGGAATCACAGCTGTAGCTTCAACCATACGTCTAAATCCACAGTAACATTTCTTTTATCTTGAATTACTTGAATTCACTTCTCCCTTCACCTTCATGTTCTGTCTTCTAATGAGTGATGGCATCTTGAGTTGGCATCTAGAGAAGCTATACTTTTATTGATTTTTTTAAAAATAAATTTATTTATTTATTTTTGGCTGCGTTGGGTCTTCGTTGCTACGTGCAGGCTTTCTCTAGTTGTGGCGAGCGGGAGCCACTCTTCGTTGTGGCGCGCAGGCTTCTCATTGCGGTGGCTTCTCTTGTTGCAGAGCACGGGATCTAGGCGCGTGGGCTCAGTAGCTGTGGCGCACGGGCTTAGTTGCTCTGCGGCATGTGGGATCTTCCCGGACCAGGGATCGAACCCGTGTCCCCTGCATTGGCAGGAGGATTCTTAACCACTATGCCACCAAGGAAGTCCCCATATATGTTTTTATATACAAATATTGGGGCATGACTATACTGGACAACATAATAAAATAAAATGCACCTGTATTTGAATCCTGCTGGATTTGGCAGCTCAAATGCAACTGATACAGGAATGTAGTATCAGTGACTCAAAACTAGTATTACCATCTGTGATACGATTTTCCAAAATGGCAAACAACTCGTGGTCAAGTTCTGAACTAAACAAAGTGTAAATCTTCCCTCAATGTAAAGGGTGGTTGCATTCCTAGGAAACCAAGTACTTCGTATAGGGTTGAGGTAGGATCTAGGCTCAGAGTGTTATTGTACATTATTGTTGTAAGCAGGCTGCTCACCACGTGAATGTCTAACAGGACACTGAAAAGTTGTACAGGATGTGGGATGCTGCAGAGAGTTTTGCATCCTTGACCCTCTCCCATTCAATGCTAGTAGCACACCTCAACCTTTGTGACCTTTGAAACACTGCCATAGATGTCCAAAATGCCCCCTATGGAAAGGTTCCACATGGTTTGAGAACCCTGCTCTGACCTTTCTCTTGATAATAATTAATCAGTTGGGCCTATAATGAGATGAATACCATACCATATCCTTTCTTTATCTTCAGGTGCCCTTGAACAACTCCTTTCTCCACTGGCTCTTAGGGTGAAAGCCTCAGGCCCAACAACTCTTATCTGTAGTTCCCAATATTTCACCTCACAAGCTCCACAGATAATCTTGACTTCAAATTCCAATCTGGGCTCAGCTGGGATGACACACTATATCAGTATGACAATTTTTTTTTTTTAATCTCCAGTATGTTTATGCCACTGATTGCTTCAATGTACTCAGAGAACTTTTGATTTCCCATCACAGAATCTCATTCTAGCCAGTAATCTCAATCTCTTCCCATGTTTGCTGTCTCACAAAGTCTGCCAACCTGTAGCAGGTGTGCCCACCCTGAACCCTTGTGATTGTTTACAGTCTCCTCTTCACATCTCAATATCTCTTCCTAAGAAACGTACTGAAAAGTAGAGACATAGGCAAGAGAGCCCACAAGAGGAACAAGGGGTCCCACATGATATAGTAGAGAAAGCATAAGGCTAATTCAATTGCTAAACTTGGCCACATCCGTTTCTCCATCTGGGCCTCAGTTTCCCTATTCTAAACAAAAGAGTGGATCACAGGATCTCTCAGAGGCACTCAGCTCCAATAGTCTATGATTCTATGGATCTGGACAAGCCCACAAATAAAATCAGAAAAGCATGGACTGAATGATTTAGTGTTGACTTCATCCCCTTTGCCAACAATGTGATGCTTCTAGCAGAGAGGCTGTGAATTGTGACATGGTTCAAGGAAAGAAACAAGCAGACTTTTGTGAAAAGCACAGCCGCTGGGAATTCACTGGGGTCAGAATTTACCACATAGAATGGGAGAGGCAATGAACTCCAGGTATTGAATGTCTTTGTGTCCTACTCAGCACCATAAGCCTAACTCATAAAGAAAGCCAACTAGGCAGGCAAATGGCCTCAGCAAATACCCCCAATGGATTGTAGGAACTGGTGTCTGGCCTGGCATAGGTCCAAGAGCAAGTTACAGCTCGGGAACTTGCTGACCTCGTTCCACAGTTTACCTCCTTTCTACATCTTTGTTTGATTTTATTGTGTCCCTCCTCCAGCAGTTACTTCGGGAACCTGAAGAAACCTTGGTCATTGCCTTGTATGACTACCAAACGAATGATCCACAGGAACTCACGCTACAACGCAATGAGGAGTATTACTTGCTGGACAGTTCCGAGATTCACTGGTGGAGAGTTCAGGACAGGAATGGGTAAGGCACCTTCGTGGTTGCTGTCCCAGTTTTTGAGGTGAGGTGGGAACAAAGAAAATACTGGAACGACTGTCCTACCTCTCTCAGCAGGACCACGGCACTGAGTTAGGAGAGGACAGCAGAGGCAGAAGGAGGAGGAAGGAAGAAGTAGTTGAAAAGGGTCTTTCCCCTTCTCAGAGGTGGCTGGGAGGCAGTCACTTGCTATACTGGCTCCCTGCAGCCCATCAAGCACTCCCAGCCTCCAAACTCATCTAAAAATCTCCTGGGTTCTTCCACTGACATCCACAGTTTGGGAGAATGGCAACTTGTTCCACAAAACACCATTGTTCTTGAGTGTTTAAGTGAGGTTGAAGGTACATCCCATTGTGAGGGTCTTATTTTTGGTGGAAAGAAAAGGTGCGTACAGATGGTGCGGATTGGTGGTTACATTAAGAAGCATCAGGAAAAAAATACTAAAGATTTAGTTAAACCAACAGCCTTTAAACTAGCCATCCGAATGATTCATGGAGAAAATAAAGCTGTGCAAATACAGTTTGCCCACTATAGGACTTTTGAATGAAAAAAATCTTATGACTCCTTCTCTGATCTGAAATATAGGAAGATTACTGTTATTGACCTTCAGAATGCTCTGGGATGTATATGACTTAGATACTAGTGCTTAGTTTAAAGTTATCAGATTCACACTGCTTTATAAGGCTTTATTTTTTTCCTTTAAATATCAGAGGTATTTACCTATGCCCTGGAATAGTCTCCAGAATCATCTCCAGAAGATGATTTAAGTGATTGCCTAAATCCAACATAAAAGTGTGCCATAATTTAGCAAATTCCCTTCTTGGATGCTTAGGTTGTTTCTAATATTTTGCAAATATTAACAACACTGCAATTAACATCTTTCTATATTAATATTAAGGGTTTAAACATTTTCAAAGTGTGAGGTTATTATTAGTTTAAAAATATTTTAAAAAGAAAAAGAAAACACTCCATCATTGCAACATCTGGATAGCCTATGTCAATGTTTTATAAAAAAAAAAAAAAACTAACAATAGCGAGGAATATACATAAAAATAAGCCACCCTCCATTTGCCCACACATCAGTCCTAAAAGTATTCATTATTAAGTTACTTGTGCATCCTAAGCAAAAAAGTTATACATATACAAATGCATCCTTTTTTCATTTGCACTAAGGTGGTCCATTCTGGTCTTCACCTTGCTTTTAACCTTTAATGATATATCTTAGAGATATTTTCATATCAGCACATACAAATCTACCTTATTCTTTAAATAATTGCATAGTTTTAGAATGTATGCTTGCATTATAAATATTTAGACAATATTTTATAGTGGGACATTTAGTTTCCAGGTTGCTCAGTGAAGATCTTGTATTGCTCATGCTCGTGTATCTTGGTAATCTTTTGAAATTTATAGATTTTTGAAAAAATATTTTTTTGAAAAAATATTTTTTTCTTTGGGAAAAAAATATATATCTCACATTTCTAACTATGGAACTGGTGAGTCAGACTATGTGAAGTCTTAATTTTGAAAGATAAATCCCTCAAAAATTTTGCCAAATTCCCACCAACAGGGTATTCGAGTGCCAACACTGGGTATCATTAAACTTAACAAAAAAAAAAGGACCAATCGTTGAGTAAAAAAAAAAGAGGTACACAAATATCTTTAGGGTTAAGGCTTTACTTTTCATATATATCAAAACTTACATTTTCAAGGCACCTTCTCTTTAAGTAGCCTTATCAACTCGACTGCAGGGGAAGTGAGGGAGGGGTATAAAACAAGATTAGATCAAGAACTGTGACCTTGGAGGCAGTGTCTCTTGCTAGGTGAGAACAGACGCCAAAGCCCCTCATCTGGAACCTCTCTCTCTAGTTGACTGGGGGAAACAAACAAGACCTGTCACATTACCTTCTCTTTGCCTGTTATGGGGAGGCCCGTAGCAGCAACAGGTTCAAGACTGCCTGGCTCTACAAACACCAGAGGAACTAACTCAGAAATTCATCCCTTCAATCAACTGACATTTCTTTAGCACAACTAATGTGCCAGGAAATTTCTTCTCCTAGGTCTCACTTCCCCAAATGACAGTTTACCCTTTGTTCATTGGCCCATGGAAAGGCTCAACTCTGCACTTCAAAGGGCATCTAAGAGGACACCCCAGAGGCCAATCGGGCATATGGGAATTTCCCCAGTTTGCTTCGTAATAGCCTGGTGAAGCAGGAAGTACACAAGATGGGGAAAAAGGAGACTTGGACTTGAGTATCAGCTGCTTTTGTTGTACAGGACTTTGGAAAAGTCACTGAACTTCTGTGAATCCATTTCCTTGTCTGTAAAATGCAGATGATAATATCAGCTTTCCATCTCAGAGTGATGAGAAAATCAACGAGATGAAGAAAGTGAAAGGGCTTTGTAAATTCTATACCTGCACACAAGTGAAGAGAATTATCATCATTTTTTAACTAACCCAGCTTTGGCTGGCATATTAAAACACAGTCATTCTACATGAAAGTGAAAATAGTATTTGACCTACTAATATAATTGTAAACATATGGTGTGGCAAAAACAGACATAATTAAAAGGAATGTCAGAAGAAAGACATAAAAGAAATAGCAAACTTGAGAACAAGTTGACTCCCATCAGTTGGCACTGACTGCCTTGAGCACTGGGTTAAGAATGATTCTGAGGCTGGGTGTTCAGTTCTCCAAAGAAAGCATGCCATAATTGACTAGCAAGGTCAGGTCAGCCATGGGTACAAGATATGAGATATCCCATATCTGACATCACCATTCTTGATTTCTTCACTCCTCAGAACAATTCTGTGAAATTGATTACACATTCCCCATTAAACATAAATCACTAGGGACTTCCCTGGCGGTTCAGTGGTTAAGACTTAGCCTTCCAATGCAGGGGGTGTGGGTTCGATCCCTGGTCAGGGAGCTAAGATCCCACGTGCCTCGTGGCCAAAAAACCAAAACATAAAACAGAAGCAATATTGTAACAAATTCAATAAAGACTTTAAAAATGGTCCACATCAAAAAAAATCTTAAAAAACAAAACAAAACAAAAAAACATAAGTCACTAGATTACAAAATGGCCTTATATAAAAATTAAAACAGGTGATAGAGTAAAGAGCAAGAAGTTATGAGACATCTTTTTATAGATTGCAGAGTCTGGAGGGATTTTACATGTGATCTAGTGTAGGTCCTTCATTTTACAGGTACGGAGTCAGAGGCCTAGAGAGTGAAGGAGACACTGTTCTCACCTTGCAGTATTAAATGCGATAGTGTTTTGAAAAGTACAAAGCTACACACAGGTGTAAAGTATTTTGATGTTCTTATTAGTCTCTTAATCCATATGTCTTTGTTTATACACAAATTATTCCTGCTCAAAAGAAACCCCCAACCCCAAATCCAGCATGATTTTATCTTTTTTCTCATGTTTTACCAGTTATGTTTGAAGGAGCTCATTTAACAAAAAATATTAGGGAGGCCTTGAATTAAAAGCTCACAAGTTCGACTGGCAGTATCTTTTGGGACCTGTGGCTGGAAAGTAATTCTTTATGTTTTAATTATTTTGGTTTCCCGACTGTAAAACACTAGCACTAAAGCGGAAAAAATACTGATTATTACACACACACACAAATGTTTCCTAATAGAAAATAGAGACTGAACATTAATCTTTTTTCCAACAGAGGAAATTTCACAATGAAGAGATTAGCAAGCAGAGCTATTAAAGCAACCACTTCTTATTTATTATGATTCATATTTTAGTGGTAAAATCTACATAGCCTTTAACAGATAGCAGGTTGTTATTTTTAGCAATTTTTTTATTTGAAAATTTTAAAATGTCTTATCCCGAATGCTAAATAACATGAGACTTCATCTTTAAATGACTTTTAGTTGATTAAACCTATGAAATGGAGATGTGAAATTAGTTCTACATTAATCTAAACACTAATTTCCCTTTTAACAGGCATGAAGGATACGTACCAAGCAGTTATCTGGTGGAAAAGTCTCCAAATAACCTGGAAACCTACGAGTAAGATATTTTATTTGTTTTCCAAAAATATGGTGCTAAGGAGTCCTCTTACATTAGGAGTGAATTATTGGTTGATTATTAAAATACCAGGCATTTTCTCTTCTTGACCTGCTTTCTTCTCCCCCATACTCTGATCCCTAAGTAAACAGTTGAGGGTCACTTTATTTATTTTCTTTTTTATTAGAAAGGTATTTATTTATTTATTTAATTTATTCATTTTTGGCTGTGTTGGGTCTTCGTTGCTGCGTGTAGGCTTTCCGTAGTTGTGGTGAGCGGGGGCTACTCTTCGTTGCAGTGTGCGGGCTTCTCATTGCGGTGGCTTCTCTGGCTGCGGAGCATGGGCTCTAGGCATGCGGGCTTCAGTAGCTGTGGTGGGCAGGCTCAGTAGTTGTGGCGCATGGGCTTAGTTGCTCCGCGGCATGTGGGATCTACCCCCGCCAGGGATCGAACCTGTGTCCCCTGCATTGGCAGGCGGATTCTTAACCACTGCGCCACCTGGGAAGCCCGAGGGTCACCTTATTTTATTTATTTTTGGCTGCATCGGGTCTTAGTTGCGGCATGTGGGATCTTTCGTTGCAGTGTGCAGGCTTCTCTCTAGTTGTGGCGTGCGGGTTTTTTTTCTCTCTCTAGTTGTGATGCACAGGCTCCAGGGCACATGGGCTCTGTAGTTGTGGCACACGGGTTCCAGAGTGCTTGGGCTCTGTAGTTTGCAGCCCGCAGGCTCTCTAGTTGAGGCGCATGAGCCCAGTAGTTGTGGTGCATGCGCTTAGTTGCCCCTGCAGCATGTGGGATCTTAGTTCCCTGACCGGGGATTGAACCCACATCCCCTGCATTGTAAGGTGGATTCTTTACCACTGGACCACCAGTGAAATCCCGAGAGTCACTTTAAATAGAAGGGGGAGGGTATGTGTTCTCATCTCCCCTTTTATCTAAGGGATGATTTTCAGATGCCTGCACATAACTGTGGTCAAAGGAAAAGGTTCTTCTGGGAATCCCAGGAATATTTATCTTACTTGAGAAGGAAAAAACACTATGAACACTGGATCAAATACAAACTGACTTAAAAACATGGTTTAATGCAATACTTCCAACACCAAGATAGCAGACAAAAATATAGATATTAAATATTTGCTTAGCTTGTGTTGTTTATTTCAAGCTAGTCATTTAAAAGAAGAGTTCACATGGATATAAATTTTTTTTTAATTTTATTTATTTATTTATTTATTTTTGGCTGTGCTGGGTCTTTGTTGCTGCGCGCAGGCTTTCTCTAGTTGCGGTGAGCGGGGGCCACTCCTTGTTGCAGTGCGCAGGCTTCTCACTTCAGCGGCTTTTCCTATTGTGGAGCACAGGCTCTAGGTGCACGGGCTTCAGTAGTTGTGTCTCATGGGCTCTAGAGTGCAGGCTCAGTAGTTGTGGCGCATGGGCTTAGTTGCTGCGCGGCATATGGGATCTTCCCGGCCCAGGGCTCGAATCTGTGTCCCCTGCATTGGCAGGCGGATTCTTAACCACTGTGCCACCAGGGAAGCCCCACATGGATATAATTTTAATGGAATTACTTAATGTTTAATAAAATTCAAGCGTAGAGTACAATGTACTCACCATGTACATGTATTTCCTAGCTCAGCTGCTGGAAGGCCCAGAAGCAATAATACTACAGTAGCAATGTGTACACTCAGATCTTGGTTTTTAAATAACACTTCCCACTAAAAAGAACTAACACTTCTTGGAGAAATGGCTTGGGGATTCAGAGTCGGGGCAGGGAAAGAACAAAGATGAAACTGGAACATTTTGATGCATCAAAAAGTAAAGAAGTACCCCCCAATATTTTTTTGTTAAATAATGTGAACATATTGAATGATCACAGAAGTCAGCTTAAAAATGCTCCTTCTGACTAAATCTGGGATAATTTGAGTATCAAAATAAATAATGACAGTAAGGGACTACAATCCACTGAGTAAAATAAAAAAATCAATAATAAATAAATAGCTTGATAGATAAGTAAGTAAATAAATAAATGGGCAAGAAGAGAAAAAAGCTCTTTCTTGCAGCAAAATGCCAACTAATGAATGTAGAAGGAATGATAAAGTTTAAAAATCACCATTTTATAACTCAAAGTACCAACTGATTCAGGCAAGAATCATCAATGAGTGTCACAAATAGGTGGTGAAAGTTTGATATTTACATAGTTTCAAAGTATCTTCTCACAAACCACTTACTAATAACAAAGAGGAAATATCTGATAGATCCCATCTTAACTAAATGATCCAAGTTCACATCAATAATGGGGCAAGCAGACACCGTGCATCTCCTGATGTGATACACTGAGAAGGACACAACATCACTTCTGTGATATTCCTGCCCAAACATGCATAACCTGAATTATTCATGAGGAAATAATAGACAAATCCAAACTGAGGATAGTCTACAAAATAACTGCCCTGTGCTCTACAAAAATGTTAATATCATGAAAGACATGAAAGGCTGAGAAATTGGTCCACGTTAAAAAACTGAAGAGACGGGGTAACTAAATGCACCAGTAATCCTGGATCAATCTTGAACCATAAAAAAGCAAACCAAAAAAAGTTACAAAATATATTATTGAGACAACTGATGAAATTTGAATAAGCTCTAAAATTAGGTAATAGTATTGTATCAGTGTTAAATTTCATGATTTTGGTAATTGTACTATGGTTATACAAGTGTATATTCTACTTATTAGAAATACATACTGAAGTACTTAGGGGGGTAAAAGTCTATTCTCAAATGGCTCAAAAAAATCTATTTATCTATATCTATCTACCTATCTCTCTATCTATCTATCTGGACAGAATGGTAAAGCAAATGTGTAAAATATCAACAATTGGTTCATCTATATGTGGGAGTTCTTTTACAGTATTTTACAACTTTTCTGTAAGTTCAAAATCATTTAAAGATAAAATTTTAAGTACTTATCAAGCTTAAGATACCAGGGTTGAAGAATGCTAGCTAATGAAACCTTCTATTAACTCATTTGTGTTCTTATTAGTTCAAATGTGGTCAAGTTATTTGTTGCTGAAATTCTAATAGATTCTATAGTGAAGAACTATCATTTTCTGAAGAGTCTCTCAACCTGAGATTCATTTTGATCAAGTAGGTAAGAGAAGCCCCTCCCTCAGCTAACAGGAGTCATCACTTCCAAGAATACTCGAACTGTAATGAAATATATGAGATATGCTTAAAAAATAAAATTCTTTTATTATTTTACAGTCAACACCTTTAGAAAAAATTAGGCATTTATTTCAAATGATCACTAGGCTGGGAAGTTTTCTTTTTGTTTTGGTTTTTTACTTTTAATCAGAATTTCTTCATTTATGATAGAAGGGGCACATTCAAACTTCCAACAGAGTATAAGGCCATAGGGAATGATGGAGCTTGGGGCAAAAAAAAAGGTATATTCCCTCTCTTGAAGATAGTTTAAGTCACTTTTAAAATGAAACACTACAGCATACAAACAAAACAGTCTGTGAACTCTATTTATTCTGCACTCTGTCAGCTTGCATTTCAGATATGGAATCGTAGCTAGAGAATTAAATGGTTCATAAACAAGCATCCAGATAGTTAGTTATTATATCTGGGTATACCAAAATAAAGGCCCAATATGATTACTTTTTTCCTTGAACTTAACATTGTCTAGATATCTGCATAAGAACTCAAAATTGTACCCCGGGAACATGATCATGGGTTGGTAAGTTGATTGGCTTCAGGTCTCCTGCCGTGGTTTGGGGACATGACTTTGGGCAAGTTTCTTCACCAGGTTGGATCTCAGATCCCTTTTCCTTAAACTGAAGGGTCAGGTAAGATGAAGGAAAGCAAACTGTGGCACTCTTGCTGACATTCCCTCCCTGTGCCTGAACTCAGGGCAGACATCACTCTTAGATAGTGACATTCTTACTCCCTGAGCTCAGACTGGCCTCGATCTTTGCAACACACAGATCCAGGCAGCCAGTACTAACTGATCAGAGCTGACACATAAGATGAAGCATATTTGCCAGGCTTCAACTAAATAAGTTCTAAGAGCCCACTGAGTTGGAAAGTACCATCCAGTTGCATGTGTTCAAAAGCTCAGATGAAGTGAAGTGAGTCAGACAGAGAAAGAAATATTGTATGATATCACTCTTATGTGGAATCTAAAAAAATGGTACCAATGAACTTATTTACAGGACAGAAATTGAGTCACAGATGTAGAAAACTTATGGTTATCAAGGGGGAAAGTGGGGTATAAATTGGGAGATTGGGATTGACGTATACACACTACTATATATAAAAGATAACTAATAAGAACCTACTGTATAGCACAGGGAACTCTATTTGGTGCTCTACAATGACCTATATGGGAATGGAGTCTAGAAGAGAGTAGATATATGTATATGTATGACTGACTCACTTTGCTGTACAGAAGAAACTAACACAACATTGTAAATCAAATTAATTTAGAACAATTTTTTTAAAAAAGCTCAGATGAATCCACTAATTCCCCTATTCGTGGCTACTCTCAAATAACCAAACAAGTTTGGTAAGTGGTGTTGCTTCCCCACCCAGAACTTCTCTCCCCCTGGGCTTATTAATTTCCACAACTGATTGTTAACTGATGATCATTCTGTCTCCTCTAACGTAATAAGTGGGCAGGGAGGCCAGGATATGGTTCAAGTGTTAACAACACTGAAAAACTTCAACCCTAAAAAATCACTCACATTCTTTTTTTTTACCCCTTTTTAGTTGTTTTTTCACCAGACAACAAAATTATAAAAATAATGCTCCTGTTTGCACATGCTCCAGTTTGAAGAGCTCTACTTTAGAAGATACGGGGAGTAGGGGTAGTAAAAGAATATAAATTATTTCACTCCATTTCATTTCTCTTTCAAACTTATACGTTACACATTTAATTTTTGTATTAAAATATAGATAAGGAAAGAAGGACCCATGTGAGAGCATGCACATGATAAATAGTGCGAAGATTACGTTCCTTAGGAGTTTGCAGATCGCAAGAACTGTATCTGACAGGTGTAACCCCTGAAAGATGTGGAGTTGGGGGCTACAGCATAGCAAACTAGGATTTTCTGGGGGGAGAGAGGGAGCCTGGTAATGTTTTTCCTTAAGTCCCTGGTATATGATAGTTACAGGCTCTTTATGGTGGTGATAAAAGCATGGACTCTGGAGCCAAAATGGCTGGGTTCACATTCTGGCTATGCCTTACTAGCTCATTGACCTTGGGCAAGTCTCATAGCCTGCTGATAACACTTTCTGACACATGATAGGTGAGCTACACTTTAGCTAAATATTCTTTGCAGTCTTAAAGTTCTCACCAGAGTATGGCTGGAGCTTTCCCCCCAGCAAACTTTGATAGAGTCCACTGACCAGAGATATGATTTCAGCCTAGCTACAGCTAATGCAAAAGAGACTAATCAGGGCATACTCAGGAAGCCAAAGTTCATATCGAGGCTGTTTTAATGGAAACTTTATGAAAAGTCAGTTAGCATCTTTGTATAACTTGTATAATTCTAGTTTAGAGTCATCAGTCATTAAAATTCCCAGAATGATACCACACTGCATTTATGTTACATGTCATCTGCTGTTGCTTGCTTGAGTATGATATGCTACACATACAGATTATTGGCCAGCCAGGCAAGGAGCTGGACTGCTAGTTTCAAATGCTCAGATGTATGAAGAAGAGCTTTCAGCACTACATATGTTAATGAAATCAAACTATAAAAATGACACTGAACCCATAGTGTACTTAGATTTGCTTTCCCCCATTATCCAAATCATTCCTTCACACTGCATTGGTTCCTAAAGGTGTCTGACATGAATTATTTCAGGTTAAGATCTATTTTTGGTAGCAAAAATCAAGAAGTATCTTTACTTTCTTTTTTTATTTATACATTTAATCTATTATTCAAATTGCTTATAGAAAATTTGATTTTAAAACTTCTCCAGAAAAGAAATGAGACACTTATCCTGAGAAAATTAGCCAGAAATCTTAAGAAATTAAAACAGCCGTATGATAAAATCAGAAACACAAAATTAAACAATATCGTGTCATCACATGAACCCCGTGACACATTTTCCTTTTAAACTAACTTTGAAGCTCAATCTCAGGTTAGTTCGCTTTGTAAAAGTAGAAAATATGTGAATGTTTACCTTGCTTTTAGCAGATTACATCCATTAAAATTTTTTAGTTTTTTCAACAAATAAATTTAGCATTCCTTTGACAAGGAATAACAGTAATGCCTCAGGTTTTTCTACATTTGCATTTTTTACAAAGATAAACTAGCCTTATGAGACACTGTCAATGTCATTTGTGCAGGAGCTTTAGTGCAGCTGGGAAAAAAATGTAATTATTTTGCAGAAGATCTTGAAAACCAGTCTTACAGAGGAAAATACTGCAACTGTTTTAAAAGGATATTTGCTACACTTTCAAATTTATATTAAATTTTTATAGCTGCCCTAGCATCATCCTGCTAATAACCACCCACTGACTTACAAAATAGAGCAGAAGATAAATGTTTTCTAAAATTTTAATGTGGAAAATTTCCAACATGCACAAAAGTAGAGAGAAAAATATGATGAACCTCCATGTACCCAAAACCCAGCTTCAACAATTATCAACATTTCACCAATTCTGATTCATTTGTTCCAATTAAACATTTTATTGGGCTTCCCTGGTGGCGCAGTGGTTGAGAGTCTGCCTGACAATGCAGGGGACACGGGTTCGAGCCCTGGTCTGGGAGGATCCCACATGCCGTGGAGCAACTAGGCCCGTGAGCCGCAACTACTGAGCCTGCGCGTCTGGAGCCTGTGCTCCGCAACGGGAGAGGCCGCGATGGTGAGAGGCCCGCGCACCGCGATGAAGAGTGGCCCCCGCTTGCCGCAACCGGAGAAAGCCCTCACACAGAAACGAAGACCCAACATAACAATCAATCAATCAATCAATCAATAAATCTTTAAAAAAAAAAAAAACAAAAAAACCCAAAACATTTTATTACCTAGAAATGGTTCATGCTTTTGCTTTTGAGTTTGAAAGCATTGGTAGAAACAAAAAGAACAAAAAATTTTCTGGCATTAATTATCTTTCATAAGTAAATAATGAAATTTTTAAAAATGTCATTGACATATGACTTTTTCCTGCTTTCAGGTGGTACAATAAGAGTATCAGCCGAGACAAAGCTGAGAAACTTCTTTTGGACACAGTAAGTCTGCTTAAACTGTCTTTTAACTTCAAATAAAATGAATTGTGTTACTTTTTTTTCAGCCATGCTGTGGTTTGTGCTAACGCAGTGAGTTGACATATTGGATTAACAGTGGTGTCCATGTCTGGTAAAAGCATTCTGGGGGTTCACAGGGTTAGCATACATCAGTATAAGAAACCCGGAGAGGATCAAAGGCCTTGGTATTCACGTGTGACCGTGACCACAGCTTCTGTGGGTGGTCTTTCGGGCTGTGATGGCTGGCCCTGGGGAGCTGTGGTGCTGGTCTTCCTTGCCTGCGTCTCTGGCTGGGTCAGGAGTGCCTGTGACTCAGATTCCGCCTGGTTGGGCTGTGTGTGGATCCAGAGGAAATACACCACTTGTTTTATTTTTCATGCAACCGTTCATCTTGAGAGCCATACGGTATCGGGAGCAGGACTGACCTTACCCAGGGGTGTCAGGATTAAGGAAGGGAGAGAAGGCATGGTGTGGTGAGGAAAGTACTGGGTCCTGGCCACTGCTCTCGCTCCAACTCAGTGTGTGACTTCGGGAACATCTCTTCTTCCTTCTGGGCCTCAGTTTCTCAATGAGTACAAGAGGAGCACTGGACTAAATCAGGGATGACAATTACCCAGATGCATACTGCCACTGTCTGCTCCTGGTCCTGTGGCCGACACAGTTGATCAGAGTTCATGGCTTTGGGATCCTTCTCAAAACAGTGCTCCAGGAAGCTGCCATCAATTGACTGGCATGCAAGGTAAAACCTTCTCTTCCTGGACCAGAAGATCACTTGTTATTCTAAAACAGTGCCTCTCAAAGTATCTGTGGTGATGGACTACTTTTTGTGGTTGGTTTTTAATTTCCAATCTGTCACAGACTTATATTTTGTAAAATACAATAAAAATGAATTATCAGAAAAAATAAAAAGCAAAAATAAGAAGCAAAGACATAAAAAATGCAAGTCCAATTTTTTATTAGTATTAGATTCATTAGACATAAAATTGCTCTGTCTGATTGCTATAAAAAGATTCTAAATGATTACTCTCAATTTCATTTTTTTGTCTGGAGGTGGACCAATAACAATTTGCTAACTGGCACCCATCCATAGACCACACTTAAAGTAGCACGGAAAATTGCACATTTAGGGCTCTTGCAGAGAAACCAAATGCATGGAGGTATTGAGAGAAAGCTTTCTACAGAGAAATCAATCAATTTATCAGCGTATTTGCTTAGAGCAGTGGTTCGCAGGCCTGTCTGCACATTAAAATCACCTGGGAAACATTTTCAAGATACCATTGCCCAGGTCCCAGCCCAGATTCATTAAATCAAAATCTCTAGTGGGTTAGAGGGGTGGGATAGGGAGGGTGGGAGGGAGATGCAAGAGGGAGGGGATGTGGGGCTATATGTATACGTATAGCTGATTCACTTTGTTACGCAGCAGAAACTAACACGCCATTGTAAAGCAATTATACTCCAACAAAGATGTTAAAAAAGAAGAAAACCTCTAGTGGGTAGGGTCCAGGCATTCGTAATTTAGAGGAAAATCTCTCCAGGTGAATCTAATATTCAAATGATGTTAATGACCCGCGCCCAACACAAGCCTCACCAGTGAGACCAGTAAACAGTAGGCCTGGGTTGATGGAGGCATCAGTCTCTCTGTGCCAAAATGTTAGCCCTGTTCCTGCCATTTTCCAGTTATGGTTTGAAGGTATTTCCTATCTTTAAGAATCTTAAACTGCAAACCTCTCCTGCATGGAATGAAGCTGGAGTGACCAACTCATCCTGGTTTGCCTGGAACTGTTCCAGTTTTAAAACTGAGAGTCCTATGGCCCCAGAGCCCCTGCACCTCAGTCCCAGACAAACTGGGACAGTTGATCACCCAAACCGGTAACCATTACCAGTTTGGACAGTGGCTAGAGGTGAGCTTAGAGAAGGAGACCTGGGAAGATATCAGGTAGGGAATGAAAGTCTGTGATGGGAAGGTGGAGGGATGATGAATATTGTCAAAGAATAATCTAAAGGCATATAGTTGATTAATATACTATTTACTTTTGCACAAGGGAAACTGATAATAGATTGATTCATTCTATCAAAGGCAAAAATATAATTTCTATAAGAGGAAATGGAGACGGGAAGAGAGCCCACAGTCATATTTTGGAGCAGTGAACTTTTTCTCCTTTGGTTAAGTTGCCGGTGAGCAGGCAGCTGGCAAAGAGGACAAGGTGAGATGCTCTGCCCGTGGGCAGTTTTGTTCTCATCAAAGAGGGCAAGTCCAGTTGTCTGTGGATTTTCCAAAAGACTATTTGTGTTTACCAGTGACGGCTGCAAAACAGGCAGTCTGTATGATGTCAGCCGTCTCAATCAGCATCTGTTGCCTTTATGACGTCTGCACCATTTCCTTTATTAGGATTTCTCAGTATAAACTCACATAACTTACCATTTTGCTGAGCACAGATCTAAGCGCATAGAGATACTTGAGACAGGGTCTTTGATCTCAATAAGCTTTAGACTCTATTGGGAAACAAGACAAACTCTGAAGAAACAGAGGATAATCTAAGAAAAACTGAACATATTCAGTAGGCTTTCAGTGGCCTTGGAGTTCTGAGAATATTCTAGAAGAATTAGAAAGATTTCATGGAGGAAGAGGAATTAAGCTGAGTCATTACTAGACTCTGGTTTCTCCTTGGTTCCACCTGGACTCAGCACTTAATTATTTCCTGTGGTTCCCAATATCGCACATTAGAATCACTGGGAAATTTTTAAAAATACAGATTCCCAGGCCCCAGCCCAGACCTACAGAATCAGACTCTCCAGGGTTAGTTCGTGGGAATCTATATTTTTTCAAGTCAAACTTGTGATGCATATGTGGCCCACTCAGCACCTATGTTATTGGATAACATAATAAATTATTAAATTAACCAATAAGAACTTATAATTAAATAAGAATTATACTGAGTTTAAACAAGTGCAGTTTTGTTATTTTCAATCCCACATTGGTTAATGAAGTATTGCCCATGGAGCACCTAAAACAGCCCACATTAATGATTAGCAAAAGATGATTTCTATTTTACAGCAGTTCTTTGGAGACACTTAAATACATTCTGCTTGCTAGGGCAGTTGAAACATTCCTCCTTATTAATATTCTAGACTACTTCACCAAATCCTCTTTGCCTCCTTAGGTAATATAAGGGCAAACTTCAGTGGGTCCCTATATTGTATGATGTTTGAAACATCAGCTGAATTGTTTCAGGGGTGAATTTAGTGTCTCCTTATCTAACAACTATAGGACCCTTAAAAGATTGATTGATTCATTATTATTGACCAAAACTGTATTTATTTTATTTTTATTAACTAAATCTCCTGATGTACTGCCCCGTGCATATTTCTCCACTAGAATATAAACCCTTTACCTTGTTCCTGCTGTACACAGGACCCCAGAACTGTACCTATGATAACGTAGCTGCTCAATGAATATTTATTGAGTGAATGAATATAGCAAATGCTTAAGAAGTGTTTTTAAATGAACAAATACGCTGTAGGAGAAGCTGGCTAATCATGAGCATCATTGGGGAGCTTTTTAAAAATACAAATTCCAGGACTCCAGCCCTCACCAGTCAGAACCTTAGGAAGTGGTACCCAGGTGGTTCTGGGTCTTACCCAAGTTTGGGAACCACAGAAAATATCTCCTATTGTGTCCTATCAATTATTCAGATAGCACCTCCTCTAAGAAGCCTCTCATGCTTTCCCTCCCACAAGCTGTGGAATGTGGTTTTTCCACAACTTTGAACCCCTATGGTGCAATGTCATGACATCTCCAGTGGCTCTGTTTTCACTCAGCCTCGGACCTCAGCCGTCTCTCTTCTGTCATAACCCATTTAGGTAGAGGGTGAATTCTTTGCAAGCAGGTACTCTATACTTCACAGCATTGCATACGTTGGGTGACCTGAATTTTGGGCAGAAGCCTTATCTCAGACATTGGTTTATCATATTTCCATGATTCTAAGATGTTATTAAAGATACAGTACTGACTCCATACCAGGATTTTTTCAAGAAAAGAAATGAACCACCTCCAGAATGAAGAGTGGCTATCTGTCAGAGACACTCTTAAATTATAATGCAGTGTGAACAAGCTGTAAGTTATCAGTCCATCTTTTTCACAATAACCTACCCTGTGTAGCAAGATTATCTTCTGTAAGGTGCCCTTCAAATCATACGGACAGAAAGAAAGAAGTAAATTCCTAACAGTCAACATGTCTCAGATGAAAGCAGACAATGGCATTAATACTTCTAACAGGTGGTATACCATAACGTGTGATAATAACAGCTAATGATAGCTCTAATAGTCCTTGCTCTGGTATTATATTCCAGGAACTGTTTTAGGCACTTTAATTCTCCCAACCATCTTGCAAAAGTCATTTTACAACTGAGAAAACTAAAGCTCCTGCATTTAATCAGGAAACATCTGTGTTGACAGAATTATAGACTGAGTTAGAATTCCTTTTAAAGAACACCTGGTCCATCCCCTTTGTGCTACAGGGGAGTAAACTGAGTGTAAATCAGTGGCATAGCCTGGACTAGAGCAGGGATGCTTCTTCATAGACACACACACACACACACACACACGCACACATACACATATACACATGCACACACACACAGTTAGTAAGGGAATATATGAGTTAAGTTCTATTCTCCCATCCCTATACTTCCCATCTGTGTATTTTACCCCCTTGGCATGATTTTTTTTTTTCTATTGTTACATCTTTATTTTTCTAGATAAAATAGTAAAAGGTAAAGTGAGACCTTGACTATATCCCGTGGGAACAAGCCCCCTCCCCGACCTACCCTGGCTGCATTGCACAGATCAGTGCCCCTATGCATGGCAATGACAGGAGCAGAGACCCTTTAGACTCCACCGTTCTTGGTGGTTGTGACTTCCTCTGAGCCCCTTGCAGGAAGTAGGTGATAAGGCACATGCCGGATGCCTCCTTTTCCTCAGAACCCTGTGCTGCCTCAGCCCTAAACCAGAGTTTCCTGTCACCAGCACTGAATGCCACCTAGATCAACTACGATGGAGGAAGAGCTCTGCCAGCCTCCCGTCCTCGGCAGAGCTGACTGAAAACTTTACCTCTCCTTTGTCTGATGTCTGTGGATCAGTTTACTCTTGTTAACAGTTGGGCCCCTCTCTAATCACAAATTAAAAAAAAATAATAATGGTTTCTTTGAAAGAATAACAACAACAAAACATTCTTAATTAAATAGAAGAGACATTACCACTCCCTTCTTCACAGATAGTTGATAAACTTGGGGTCTTTTTGGTCTATGTTTCTTCCCTTTAGAATAAGTTACATATGTAGATAATGTCTGCCTCGGCTAAAGTTTAGTTTCTTCCTGTCTTGAACTTAACCCATCACATTTCAGTGAGGCAAGAGCAAAAGCTTCGATATTTGGGCAAAAGGGGAGAAATTTTGAAGACAAGTGATGGTACATGTAATACATGGATGAATATCACAAACATGATGTCGAGTAGAAGAAGCCAGACACAACTTCATTATTCACAACAGCCAAAGGTTGAAACAACCCAAACGCCCAGCAATTGATGAATAGATAAACAAAATGTGGTGTAATCCATACAATGGAATATTATGCAGCCATAAAAAGGAATGAAGTACTGATACATGCTACAACTTGATGAATCTTGTAAACAATATGCTAAGAGTAAGAATCCAGTCATAAGAGACCACATATTATATGGTTTCATTTACATGAAATTTCTAGAATAGGCAAATCTATAGAGAAGTCATATGAGTGTGGCAGGGGTGCAAATGATACTGAGGTGTCTTTTGGGAGTGATGAAATATTCTAAAATTATATTCTGGTGATGGTTATACAACTCTGTGATTTTGATAAAAATCACTGATTTGTACACTTAAAAGAGGAGAATTTCATGTTATCTAAATTAGGCTTCAAAAGCTGTTTTAAAATCTAATGAACTACTCTGGGATTTTTTGGTGTCACATAGATCACCTTTACTTCAGAAACTGAATAAACTACTGACCCCAAAGGGGGGACAATCTAATTTTTGGAAAATCAAGTTTTTTAAAAGGGCGATTTGCATGCAAAAGTTAGAAGGGTGTTTATTATTGCACTGGATAAACAGTTTACATTCATATCTGAGAAGATGAAAATAAGAACCTGGTTAGTTCTCCTCTGTCCTCACCATGTCCAAGGTCGTGCACAGAGCACACTGTAGAGAATGTGGGAGGCTAATATGGGCATAAGGTTGTACTATTGGTCCAGAAAGATTGACAACTCATTTTCTTAAATTTCAAAAAATTCATGAAATACAAAATCATTAAAGTAAATTCTGTGTGTACAAAGACAGAATACTAGGACTGTCCTAGAGTACTATGACATCTTAGAAAAAGAAATGTGGCAGCTTTCTGTATTTTCCTCAATTCTTCCCCCACTTTCAGGCAATAGCTAGGGCAGCCCCTAGCTCATGACCTTGAGAAAGGAAGGTCAAGTGTGGACAACAGAGACCTGAAGATTCAGGTCCCAGCTTTGAATTTCTTCCTTTCTTTTTCCAGTTTTAGTGAGAAATAATTGACCTATAACATTGTGTAATTTGAAGGTGTGCCACATAATGATTTGATTTATGTATATATAGCAAAATGATTAATACAATTTTAGTTAACATCCATCTCTACACATAGTTACAATTTTTTTCCTTGTGATGAGAACTTTTAAGATCTACTCTGAGCAACTTTCAAATATACAATACGGTATTGTTAACTGTAGTCACCATGCTGTACATTACATCCCCAGAATATATCTTATAACTGGAAATGTGTACCTTTTGACCACCTTCATCCAACTCCCCTACCCTCTGCTTCCCTCAAATTTCAAAATAGACTGTTGAATCTCCCAGCAGAGAGAAGAAGAAATTTTGGGGAGTCTCACAAAGTTGTTGTGGTAACCTCTAAGTTTGGCAAGAATGCACAATGATGTAAGGGCCAACCGTCCCCCCCAAATTCCCCTCTGCAGGTTTAGGGCCAAGTCAGAGGAAGCAGGTTACGTGTCTACATGAGGATGAACTTTCTAACTATTAGTGCTCTTTCAGACGACAGGGACTACTCTTCAGGACTGTTATAAATAAGAAATGCATTTTCAGTTGAGTCAGTGGAGACCAAATCTGGATGTCCATAAGCCTTTTAAAAGTTCAGTTCCCAGGGCCTCACTCCTGGAGATTCCAAGTGTGTAGGTATGGGGAGGCGGGGAGTGGGGGGGAGCATGGTAAACTGCTCGAAGTCGTTGTTTTGTTTTGTCTTGTTCTGTGCTTTAGATTCTTCAGGGGATTGTGATCACCAACAAAGTTTGGGGCACAGGGGTTTAGGGAGTTAGGCCAGATCAGTGGTTCTCAACCAGGGGTGATTTTGTCCCCCAGGGAACATGTGACAATGTCTGGCATCCAGTTGATAGAGGCCAGGGATGCCGCTAAACATCCTATGATGACAGGGCAGCCCCCATGACAAAGAATTACTGCACCCCAAACGTCTATAGTGCTGAGGTTGGGATAACCCTGGGCTAGAGAACCTTTCTAGGTTCTTCTAAAAGGTCTTTTCTAACCCTGACATTCTAGGATGCAAACAATTAGCATGGCCATCTGTGTATCATTTGTATGTGTAGATGACCCACCTTTGGGATTAGGGGGTGGAAGAGCTTCTAAACTGTGTATATTTTGCTCCACATACAACAAGTGTATGCCCACCACACGAGGCTCCTGTCTCTCTGGCTTTCACTTATGGCCCTCAGTATGCCTAAGTTAAGCAAACCATAGCAACAGATTTTGCAAATATCACCAGCACAGATTGACAGGTGGGTAGGAACAGAGCCTTAGACACAAAGTACTCAAAACACAGAGTTAAGACTTTCAAGTTCCTACCAGGACTGAAAAAACTGGTCTCCCCGTTTGTTAGTACTTATTTCATCAGCACGGGCAAAATTGTCAGTGGGGTGAAGGGTATATCTTGGGGGCTTCCCCTTCTCTCCACTTCCCTCACGCAACCAGCAGCTTCGTGTTCTTTCTCCTTCTGCCCTGCAGCAAAATCAGCACTTGAGAAAGGGCCTGCAAAATATATTCCCACTAAGAAAATGATGACGCTTCCAAGACAGAAGTTTTGTGCCCTTGTGGGCAACAGAGAAATGGCTTCTAACGTTTGTTGAATGGAGGGCACCATAGACTAGGAGAATGAGCAAAGGTTTTGCTCACCTGCCACATTCAAGGTTCAAATCCCAGGTCTGCCACCTATATTTGTAGGTCGTGAGAAAGTCACTTCAGCTCTGCAGCACTCAGTATCCTCACCAGGAAATTGAAGATAGTAACATCTAGGCTGCAATGTTGTGGTGAGGGCTGGACAGTATCTGTAATGAGCTCCAAGAGGGCAGAGCTTGTGTCTGTTTGCCTTCGTTTACTGTCTATGTCATCACCAGAATAGTCTTGGAACCATGGTAGGAGCTCAAGAAATGTCTCTGGAATGAATGAATGAAACGGTAGCCATTATAGCTGAAAGGCTGCTCTGTGCCAAGCTGGCCTACAGTATTTCCTCCTTTCACAGGCAAGAAAGTGAAGCTGGATGCATGAGCCTGGTTTCCTGGGATCGCTGATTTTCCATTCTTTCTAACCCTTCCAGGGCAAAGAAGGAGCCTTCATGGTACGAGATTCCAGGACTCCAGGGACATACACTGTGTCTGTTTTCACCAAGGCCATCGTAAGGTATGGTGCTAACTCAGCAAAGTGGGGAGAGACAGTCCTGAGGTGGGTGAGTGATGAGCCACACACAGGAATGTCAGACAGGGCAAGAGGTAGAGGAGTCCCTAGAAATACTGTGTTTCCCTGATCCCCGTGAGAAAACCAAGGCTAGGGAGATTAAGAACATAACTGAAGTCACTTACCTAGAAAGTGACAGAGCTAGGGCCGGATGCCAGGTTCCCTTCCCAGTTGGCATCCCTGAGTGCAAAGCTCTAAAGAAATAAAATACCTGGTCTTGTATTGGATGCATTTATAATTTAATCCAAAGAATAACAGAGAAGATACTTTTGACTGCAAGCGAGAAAATATGAATTCTAGTTCTGGCTCTGCTAATAAAACTATCCACCATTTATTGAGTCCTTACTACGTGCCAGAACCTTACAGATCCTTTCACTGGGGGCTGGTCACCTGGGTACCCTCTGCCTAGCACATAGCAAAATTCCAGACTCCCAGGAGAAAAGCAAGCATTGAGCATAAGCCACATTGTTTATACAAACAATTTAGGTATAGGGAGCCATCCTTATCAGTTTGGTGAGAGCCCTCCTAAAATCTAAGTTCTCAGAAGCCAGCCAAGGGCCAATCTTGCAAGCAGGCCTTTCTAAGGATAGCAGTCAGGGCTGCTATGTTAACTCTGCTACACAAAGCCAAATAAGTACGAAGGGGCCAAGATGCTTCCTTAACATATGCTGAAGATTAGTTAAATCCACACAGCAGGGAAGGCAAACATGTAGCACATACAAGACGATTGCCCATTTTGAGGTTTTGGAAGAAACATCACCAATCCATCATGGCACCAATCCTGAGTCCAGATGCAGCCTCAGAGTCCTTAATACAGCACCCAAGGCCAGCCTGTCAAGACTGACGCACAAGTTGAAATATATCTGCCATCCATGTGAGAGGGTAAAAAACAAAGCTAATAGGAATCTGCTACTAGTAGACATTTCTGTGTCTAAACATTGCTTCTTAATAATCACTGCACTTATGTTTCATATGTTTAAGTGAGAACAACCCTTGTATAAAGCACTATCACATCAAAGAAACAAATGACAACCCCAAGCGATATTACGTGGCTGAAAAGTACGTGTTTGATTCCATCCCTCTCCTCGTCAATTATCACCAACACAATGGAGGAGGTGAGTTCTAAGGGACAAGGCCAGAGGGGGACCCTCTCAGGGGAACTTGGAGAAAAGTGACAAACACCCAGCTGGGTTTCTTCATCTCAGACAAACTGACCATAAATAATAACTATACAAATAGAAAAGGATGCCAAATATTTGATTATATTACATATTCTTCATTAGCAAATTCTGCTGCTGGAATCATGAGATTTCACCACCTGTCCATCTGTGACATTATACCTCTTCTCAGGGAAGATGTAATATCAGTGATTGGGCTTTGGAATTCGTTTTCCAGAATAAAAATAGCTTTTGCATTGGATTATATTTTTTCCTGGTGATTTGACTTGGATGGTTGCTATGGTAAAACTCTAATGACTGCCTTTCACTTTGTAATCAACCCAGGCCTAGTCACTAGACTCCGGTATCCAGTTAGTTCCTGGAGGCAGAAAGCCCCGGTCACGGCAGGGCTGAGATATGGTAAGCAGTGCATTTGGGAATGTTATTCATTTGCACTAACTTACATCCCTAGAGGTCTGGGGTAAATTCTGAATGGACTTCCGCAGACGTAAAATGATCATTAAACAGGTACACTGTATATCTGGAGATGGTGTGCACAAATGAACATTTACAATGTGTGTAAGATTCCATCTATACGTATGCACATTTATCTAGGTCAAATCAATGTCTATTGGTTTTAGATGACAGTTTATCAATGAAGTGTTTACTGAGCACCTACTTTGTACAGAGCACTCTGCTAAATGCTATTAGAAAAAAATATTAGAAACCAGTGCTATAGTACTGTGTTCTTGCCTATTTTCTAGAACTTCTGTATCATCTAGTTTGTTAGGCATGGGTCCACTGCAAGTGCTGTAAGCTAGCAGCATCCAGAAATGTCTGTCTGCATAGCACTGTGTTAAATTTTTTTGAATGCTTTTAGGCAGGGCATGCATCTCTAGGGCCATAGGCCCTACTCTTCCTTCTTGTCCTATGGAACCGTTTCACCCACTTGTGATTTTCTGCCTGCATCCCCTGGTCCAAACTGTGCTGGTCGAGGAGAAGGCTGGTGTACCTTTCATTTTATGTCTTCTAGATTGGTGGTTCTCAAGCTTCACTGTGCATCAAAGTTACATAGGATGCTTAAGAAAAGTGTTGACTTCCAGCCCCGAGCCAACATTTACCAAAACACAGTCCCAGACAGTGGGGTCCTGGGGTTGCCTTTTCAACAAGTGCCCCAGGTGATTTTGACACAGGGGTTAGAGGGTGATACTTTGAGAAACACTGTGTGGGCTCTCCATCCCTAACCAGCACCATATCTGCACACAGTAGGTGCTCGGTACTGTTTTCTGTTGAGTCTGTGCCTCAAAGAGGTAGAAATTGAACTGTTTATGGTACTAGACCAAGCATCAGGAAAGGATAATGCCCCTCAGCCTCCTTATAAAAATAAGATAATTCTAATACCTGTGGAATCCGAATGTGCCCATGCTGGATGGAAGCCCGGAGAGTATTTTATGAACCCACTCATTTTTGCCAGTGTGAAAATTGAGACTCGGATCCTTTTTATTCATTTTTTGAGCATTTATTGAAAGCCTACCTATGTGCGAGACTGTGTGCTGGCTTGCACCTCTGTACCAGTCCTCTTGGAATCCATCACCTTACCCCTAACCCCTGCTAAGGCCTAGCAAGTGCTATGTACATAATGGATGCTCTTGATGGATAAATGAATGAATGAATGACCAGTTCAAATAAAACTTGCTCTATGTGAAAAATGACAATAAAAATTTTTCAATCAGGTATAGGAAATGGTTGGGACCTTAGAACCCTTTCACTGACTTTCTTTAATATCTCAACTAATGCCATCCTCCTTTCTCTTTCCATGTAATTGTCCCCACACACATTTTTCATGGCTTTCAATACATATTCTATGTTATTATTTGGGAAAAAAGATGCTTTTATCTATCTATAGTTCTAAGTATACAGGCTTATACCATTTTCCATCTTTGAGTTATATTAACAATAGGCTAACATTCTGTATAGGGCTATATAGTCTCCTGGTAGTCCTATACTTCATATCTACTGCTTGTCAACTCTGGAAAACTCTTTCTCTTCCAGGGAAATGGGTGATTGATCCCTCAGAGCTCACTTTTGTGCAGGAGATTGGTAGCGGGCAGTTTGGGTTGGTGCACCTTGGCTACTGGCTCAACAGGGACAAGGTGGCCATCAAAACCATTCAGGAAGGAGCTATGTCAGAAGAGGACTTCATCGAGGAGGCTGAAGTCATGATGTGAGTGGCCAAAACAAGAGTATGCAGAGATACCTTGGGAAGGATGTTCTGTGCTGTGCTCTTTAAATACCATTCTGATGCCATCTTGTGCCACCTCCCTGCTCAAGTCCAGCGATGGCTTCCCATGGTATGGAGAATAACTCCAAGCTTCTCACTGTGGTCTAAAAGGCCCACCATGGTCTGGCCCTGCCCGCTCCCCAATCTCATCTCCTACCCATCTTTCCGCTGGTTCCATGACATGCCAACCACACTGGCCTTCGTTCATTCTTGCATACACCAGCTGAGTCCCTGCCATTCTTCAGGTCTCAGCTCAATGAGACATTTTTGTTTGGGGGAGGGAGTGTATTTTTGGGAGACTAAACTTAGACCATCTCACCCCTTGCCATTTTTCTCCAGGAAACTCTCTCACCCCAAACTGGTCCAGCTCTATGGAGTGTGCCTGGAGCAAGCCCCCATCTGCCTGGTGTTTGAGTTCATGGAACACGGCTGCCTGTCAGATTA